>NC_139037.1:55690477-56357548 GCF_964662115.1 Mustela nivalis | reverse complement strand
GACAGACAGAGATCACAAGTAGGCAGAGAGAGAGAGAGGAGGAAGCAGGCTCCCCACTGAGCGGAGAGCCCGAGGCAGGGCTCGATCCCAGGACCCTGGATCATGAACTGAGCCGAAGGCAGAGGCTTTAACCCACTGAGCCACCCAGGCACCCCAAAGACAGATTCTTAAACACAGAGAACAAACTGGTGGTTCTCAGATGGAGGGTGAGTGGAGGGACGGGGGAAATAGGTGACAGGAATAAGAGCACACTTACTTTGATGAGCTCTGAGCAATGTACAGAAGTACTGAATTACTATATTGTGCACATGAAATCAATATAACACTGTATATTAATTATACTTTAATTAAAACAAATTAAAAAGCACCATCCAACACATGCGACTTATAAGAACACACTTTCCATATAAAAACACAAATAGATTAAGAGTAAGAAGATGAAAAAAGATATACCAGGCAAACACCCATTATAAGAAAGCTGGAATAGTTGGCTTTCTTATATAATATAATATAATATATAATAATATAATATAATATAATATATATAATAATGTAATGGCAGAAAAATAGGCTTCAGAGCAATGAATAATACCAGGCATAGAGGAAATCATTTTATAATGATAAAAAGGACAACTGATCAAGAGGACATAAGAATCCTAAATGTTTATGCACTTAACTCAGAGCCTCAAATACACGAAGAAAAACTTGAGAGGACTACAGGGAAAAATAGATCCACAGTTACAACCAAATATTTTAATAACCCCTTCCCAATAATGGCTAGAACAAGGAGATGGTAAAGGTATGGGAGATCCAAACCACATTATCGACCATCTTGAACTGGTATTTCTAGAGCTCCAGTCAACAGCGGCAGAATGCACCTTCTTCAAGAGTACTCGGGACCCATACTAAGATATAGACCATATTCTGGGCACTAAACAAGGATCAAAAAATTTAAAAGGATTCGAGTCACATGAAGTATTTCTCTGACCACAGTGACATTAAATTAAAAGTCAGTAACAGAAGAACTCCAGAAAATCCTAAAATATCTGGAGACTCAATAACACACTTCTAAACAACTCATAGGTCAGGGGCGCATGGGTGGCTCAGTGGGTTAGGCCTCTGCCTTCGGCTCAGGTCATGATCTCAGGGTCCTGGGATGGAGCCCTGTGTCAGGCCCTCTGCTCGGCGGGGAGGCTGTTTCTCCGTGCCGCCTGCCCCCGCCTACCTGCCTCTCTGCCTACTTGTGATCTCTCTCTCTCTGTGCCAAATAAATAAATAACTTACTCAAAAAAGAAATCAAAAGGGAAGTGAAAGCTTTGAACTAAGTAAAAATGAAAACCCAACATACCAAGATGTATCAAAGCAGTACTCTGAGGAAAATTTATAGCATCAAATACCTATATGAGGGAAGAAGAAAGGTTTCATAACAATGATCTCATTTTCCACCTTCTGAAACTAGAAAAGAACAAATTAAACTCAAAGTAGGCATAAAAAATGAAATAATAAACAGCAGAGCAGAAATCAATTAAACAGAAAAAAAATCAACAAGCCAAAGCTGCTTTTTGAGGAAAAATCAATAAAATCAATAAATTTGATAGATCTCTAGCCAAACTGGTCAGGAAAAAATTTAAAAAAAAGACAAATTACCAGTATCGGGAATGAGAGAGGTAACATCCCTATAGTCAATGAATATAAAAAGGACAATATGAGACTATTACAAGCAATTTTTGCTAATATATCAGACAACTTAGAAGAAATGAATGAATTTCTCAAGAGAAAAACTACAAAAGCTCACTCAGGAAGATGCGACAATGCAAATCACCCTACATGTATAAAACACCTGAATTTGCATTTCAGAACCTTCCCGAAAAGAAAACTCCAGGCTGAGGTGACTTCACCACCAAATATTTAAGGAATAAATAAAGCTGATTCTAAACAAGCTCTTCCAAAAAATTGAAGAGTAGGGAATACTTCCCAACTCGTTCAGTAAGGGCCATATTGCCCTGATACGAAAGCCAAAGATGCTACAAGTAAAAAAGGCTACAGACCAATATCCCTCCTTAACACAGACGAAAACTTCTAAACAAAGTTTTAATAAATAGACGCCAACAATATATATACAAAGGACAAGACATTGGGACCAAGTGGAGCTCATCCCAGAAATGTGAGGCCGATTTAACAATCTAAAATCGGTGTAGCTGGTCATGCTAAAATGAAAAACAATAACCATATGAGCATCTCGACAGATGCCAAGGAAGCACTATTGATACAACCTCATATCCTTCACCGAAACAAACTCTCAGCAAACTGGGAATAAAAGGAATTCTTCAACCGGATAAGCAACATCTGGAAAGACCCCACAGCTAATATCATACTTAGGAGGGAAAATAGGGGCTGGTTTCCTGCTAAGATCATGAACAAGTCCAGAAGGTCCACTCACCATTTCTACTCATCAAGTTACTGGAGGTTCCATAGTGCAGTGAGGCAAGAAAAGATGAAAGGCAAGGAAGAACTAAAAGTGTTTTTATTTGCAGATGATATGATTGTCTATGTAGAAAATCCAACAGAATCTTCAAAAAAGCTACGAAATCGAATAAATGAGTTTAGCAAGACTGCAGAACAGAAGATCAATATTATTTCAATTTTATTTCTATATATACCAGCAAGAAACCATTGGAAAACAAAATTAAAAAGAGCCTTCCATAACAGCATAAAAAGTAGAAATACTTAATAAATAGGATGTAACACCTATACACCCAAACCTTCAAAACACCATGGAGAGAGATTGAAGACTTAAATAAACAGATCCACTTTGTTCGTTGGTAGGAAGACTAAAGATATCCATTGTCTGCAATTGACCTGGAGAGTCAACGCCGTACCAGACAAGAGCCTATCAAAATTTTCTTAAAGAAATTGACAAGCTAATTCTAAAATTCACATGGAAATGCAAAGGACCCAGGATAGAAAACACTTTGAAAAAGAATAACAGGGTTAAAGAACAAATCAACAGCAATAAAGAGCATGGTGACAGCTTAACAGTTCATCACAAATAGACTAACTGAACAAAATGGTCAGTCCAGAAACAAACACGTATGTATACGGCCAACTGATGTTTGACCGAGGTACCAAGGCCGTTGGCTGCAGAAAATGCATTCTTTTCAACAAAAGGTACTAGAAGGATTAAACGTGCATGTGCAGAAAATGAACCCAATCTGTACCTTGCACGGCAGGTCAACCCAGAACAGATCATAAATCTAAACGTAAAACTGAAAACCATAAAGCTTATAAAGAAAACATAGGGGAAAATCTTGGTGACTTTGGGTAGGCAAAGCTTTCTTAGAGATGCCACCAGAACCATGGTCCCTAAGAGAAAAATTAATGAACTGAGCTTACTCAGCATCTGAAACTTTTTCTGAAAAGACACTGTTGAACGGACACTGAGAAGTCAGACACCGGGAGCAAATACGTGCAGGGCAGGTATCTAGAAGAAGAGCTTTGGTTCGGAATGAAGAACTCCCACAGTTTAATCAAAACACAAACACCCATCCCCCCCAAAAAACATAAACAAAAGATTGGGAGCAGACAGCTCAGCACGTGAGGGTGTGGGGACGGCACGCAGGCCGGGGGGAAAGATGCCCAGCATCGTCAGTCCCTCGAAAGCGCAGGGAGCGAAGGCCGTGTCGTGTGCTCAGAAAGGCGACGAGAGGAGGCCTGGCCGTGGGGTGCGCTGGGGAGGGCGAGGGGCCCCTAGAAGTCTCCTGAGCTGCCCGTGGGCATGTGAAGTGCCACGATGGCTTTGGATGACCGTTCGACAGCTTCTTCAAAGTGAAACATGACCCTCACCCCACAATACTCTCCTCCCCCTGCTAGGCATTCACCCCACAGGGAAACAGTGCTACAGAAGTCTGCCACACGCCTCAGGGCTCACAGCGGCTTCATCTCTAAGTGCCAGTGTCTGGAAACCACCCAGATATCCACAGGCGACAGACCGAATAGCCGGTGGTACACCCACACAGTGACACGGTCCCTGGCAATGAACGGGGGTGAGTGACTGCTACTCGGCCACCCGGATGGAGCTCGGGGATGCTGAGCAGGAGGAGCCAAAGCAGAGCACGTGTCGTACAACGATTCCAAAGAAAAAACTCTGGAAAATGCAAACCAATTTACAGGGACAGAAAGGAGACAAGGAGTTGACTAGGGACAGGGGTGGCATGAAAGAGGACCAAGGGGTGTGGGAAATGGGGGGGGGGGCTGATGTGATCTTGACCGTGGTGATGGTCTTGTGTGGGTGTAAGTATACGAAAACATCCAAGGTTACACTTGGATCATGGGTCGGTCGGTGGTCATCAGGTTAACGGAAGAACAACCCCGCAGGACATCTGGTGTAGAAGGATCTCGGCCTTCATAAGGACGTGCACGGGCGAGCAAGAGAGGCATACAGACCGTGCCAAGCCTGAGGCTCACAAACAGACAGGCCAAGGTTAGCCGCCAGAAGAGGCTCTGCGGAGGACACGGAGCCCTTTACTGGAGCATTCCTCAAGCTGAGAATGGGAGCATTCATTTATTTGAGCACTGACACATTTCTGTACTGTTTGGAGGTATTCACAACAATGTGAATGGCAGGGCCTTCTGCTCTAGCTGGGCTCAGTTGCGCAAGGCGAGGCCCTGTCTATGCCAGCGCACCTGCGTTCACCTTACCGTCTTGTGTATCAAGTAGAAGTCCTTCTTGTGGGCACAGAATGCCTTCTTAAAAAGCCTCTTCTCCATGGGGGTCCAGATGTCAGAACCTATCAGAGAAAGAGTCAAGCATGGGGACAGGACGGGGCTGACGTGCAGACCACCGTCCTTCCCAAAGTTGCCATCACTAAGCATGATCATGTGTCAAACATTCTGCTAAGCCCCTTACTTTCTTCATCAGCTACAGTCCTCACAAAACCTCAGTGGGTGGGGTCCTCATGATCTGTGCTTTACCGAGGCAGCCACGGAGACTGCCTGACTCCAGGGCTGGCGCATCCACTCTCACCCCTGAAGCTCAGTCTGCCTCCTCCCCTCCCTGGCCCGGGGGCATCCCCTTCCAGGCTGGGCATGCCCCCCCCCCCCGAGAATCAACGGAAAAGGGGGAAGGCAGGATGTAACTAGCAGAAAACAGGCCCACGGAGTCCTGTCCCCTCACCCCCCACCACCCCAGGGAGAGGGAAGGCCTTTCTGGAAAGGCAGGTGAAGGCCCCAAGAGAACTCCCAAAAGGCACAGGTGAAGCTTGCTGTCAGGACTGTTATCACGAGGTCTCAGCTGGGCAGAAACCACGCCCACACCCCCGCCCAGTCACCTGCATAGCGGTAGTCGGCCAGCGGGTGAGTGTGTGGCTTCTGGGGCCCGCGCAGTAAGAGGGTCTCCAGGGCGACCTGGAACAAGAGGGGCCGCAGGATACTTTACACAGAGGGGAGGAAGAGTCTCGCCTCTGTTCCTTCCTTCCTTCCGAAGCCACCGCCGGCTCTCCCAAAGACTCTCCCCAGCCCTACACTCAGTGGGGTGGGTCCTCGGACCAGCCCACACCTGTGACCGCTGAGCGCAGCTGCCGTGGACGCTCCCGGGAAGGTGCTCCCGACCAGGAGACAGTGGCTGTGTGGGTTTGCTCCTGTGGTGCACGTTTCTTGCCATCAAGGACCAGCATTTGAAACAGCCCTGCCCTTGCCCACTGCCCCCTTTGTTTCCTTCATGGCGCTAATCGCTATCCAGCCACCTTCCAGAACTATTTGCTGTTTTGGCTCTTCTCAAATGTAAGCCCATAAAGAAAGGGACTTTGTCCTGTTCCCCAGAGTAACCCTTCAGGCCCGCTGTGGCATCTGTGGGACCCAGCGCAAAATGAAAACCCTTGTCCAAAACTTACTAAGGATTTCAAGATGACAACATGAGCATGAAAGCAATACTGGGGCCCCAAAGCTGGCCCCGGCCCCCACATCACAACATTCATTACCAAGCCTTCACCGGAACCCCAGAAAGGTGGGTTGCCCGCTCTGTTGAGAGCACCTACTATGTGCCAGCCGCTGCCTCTCAGCTCAAGAAAGAGCAGGACCGTGGCACTGGCTCGGTGATGGGCCTCTTCCTCTCCCACTACTCAGCAAACTGAGGAGGGTCCTCAGAGGAGACACAGGCAATTCTAATGCACCAGCAGTTTTCATACACAGGTTTTTATTCGAAGAGAGAAAGCTCAGTAAGAAACCTGATGAGCTCAGGACCCAAGTTGGGTGTGCTGGTGGAGCCCGGCACTGCTGTCACACCAGAGCCCACGCCTGCAGCTCATGAGGACCACACCGATCCCAAAGCCACCGGGAAGAAGGACAGTGGCCTGCCCAAGCAGACCACACAGGGCATGCGCCTGCCGCTCCAGCTCCCCCAGGCACCCCCGGCCGCTGCCCCTGGCCCTGCCTCCACTTCACCTGAACACTGCCCCGGGCCTCGTGCAGGCAGTGCAGAGCGAGCTCAAGGTTGGTACCCCCTCCCGGCATCACGCTGGAGCAGGCCACGTTGCAGAGCTCAGTGACTGTGTCCGGCAGCCATCCCAGCAGAGTGTGAGAGAGGAGACAGGGAGTCAGCAAGTGCCGGGGAGACTTCCCCGACAGCACAGAGGGCGGGCTCCTTGTCACTGGCCCCCTTACATCTCCGCTGAAAGTGGGATGAGGAAAGGGAGGGACAAGAAGGACAGGCACAAACCTTGCCCCAAACAGCCAAACAGCCGACCGGGCTTGTGGGCGGGAGACTGTAGCTGCGGAGAAGCCGTGCAGCACCAAGGGGCGCCCTCCCGCCTCCTCACCCCGGGTACTGCTTCTGGGCCCGAGGGGAGAACTGGGAGGAGATGTCCTCAGACATGGGGTGGGGGCTAGGAGCAGGGCCCACTGGAATTTGGCCCCAGAGCCTCAGCCACCTCTGTCCTGCGTTTCTGGGTTGGTCGTCACATCTCCCCATGGCTTCCAGACCAGAGAAGCAACGTGCTCGTCAGCAGCTGCCAGCGCTCTCTCCTGGAGCTCCGGGATCTCAGCCTGAAACCGGCTTCCTATGTTGATGTGTCTGAAACAGGGCCGCACACACAGACACGCGGGAAAGACACCCGTGACTAAGACGGGAAATGAAACAGATACAGGTGGTATTCCCTTCTCTCAGGCCACAGCCTTGCCGGATGCAAACCCTGTGCCATCTGCCAGACGTGTTCAGTGTCCATCATCCCTGACAGATACGTACAGGCATTCCAGAAACCCCTCAAAGGAGTACTTCCTTCCCTCCTCTCATTTTCCTTATTGCCATATCTCTGGCCTCAGGTGTCGCTGCGGGTCCAGGACAGGGGAGTACATGCTGATAGCTCTCATGCTTCTACACCCACGGCCATACTATCCAGCCACACCCTATGGACACTCGAAAGTCTGGACCATACCACCACCAATTTTACCTAGAACCCCAGGGTCCTGGGCATTTTTGTCCCCGGGGCCCCAGCTATGGTATGTCTAGACAGAAAGAATACTAGGGGAGCTTCCCACCTACACCCACAGAAGTGCACTTCTCTCTTAGGGAGGCTCCATAGTGAGACCTGATCTCCTGTGACGAAGGAGCCCCGGGAAAACTGATACAGGCCCGCAAGGCAGGTAGAAGCACCCCCACTTTGGAAGGACGCACCCTCTAGTGCTAAGTCTATTCCAACTTACGGTTCAATGCTGATCTTGGTGTCATCCTTTACCATGCAAATGCCGAAAGAGCTGTCCACTTGATCTAGAAAACGCGACAAGAACAAAAGCCTCAGGAAGACTGACCATAAGGCCCTTCTGCCTGCCTTCGTGGCACAGCTAAAAACCGGCTCTTTACAGCTGTGTGGTAGGGAGAGTCTTCGAAAAATTAAAAGGAGAACTACTGTAAGATCCAGCAATCCCACTTCTGGGTATTTTTTCTGAGATTTTATTTATTTATTTGACAGAGAGAGGGAGCCAGAGAGCACAAGCAGGGGAAATGGCAGAGGGAGAGGGAGAAGCTGACTCCCCACTGAGCAGGGCACCCGATGTGCGGCTAAATCCCAGGACCCTGGGATCATGACCTGAGCCAGAAGCAGATGCTCAACTGATTGAGCCACCCAGGCGGCGCCCCAGCCCCACCCCCACCCCGGGTATTTATCCAAAAGAACTCGAACCAGTATCTTAGCGATAACTGCACTTCCATGTTTACTCAGCACTATTCACAACAGCCGAGTGGGAACAATCTGATGTCCTTCGACAAAGGAGTGGGTAAAGAGAATGTGGTATTTACATAGGATGGAATACGAGTCAACCTTTTTTTTTTTTGAGAGGAACCTCCAATAGGCAACAACACGAATAAACCTTGAGAACATCATGCCAGGCACGGAGAAGGAAATACTGCATGACTTTGCTTATGTAAGTATCCAGAATAGTCCAATTCAGGGGCACCTGGGTGGCTCAGTTGGCTGAGTATACAACTCTGGGGTTTGGCTTGGGTCATGATCTCGGGGTCCTGGGGTCGAGCCCCACATCAGGCTCTGCCCTCGGCACGGGGCCTGCTGGAGATTCTCTCCTTCTCCTTCGCTCTCTGCCCCTCCCCCCACCCATATGCATGCTCACGCTCTTTCTAAATAAATAAGAAAATCTTTAAAAAATAGTCCAGTTCATATAATCAAAAGTGGGATGGTGGTTGCCAGGGGCTAGGAGAGTGGGGAGTGGGTATTTACTGATCAATGAGCATTAAGTGTTGGGTAAGCCAGATGAGTAAGCTCTAGAGGTCCACAGTGCAACGTGGTCCCTATAATCAACAATGATGTTCTGAGCACTTACTCACTTAAGGGAGACTCATGTTAACTTATCATCATAAAACACAATTTTTAAAGAAAGATTTATTTACGTGAGAGAGAAGGCAGGGGAGAGGGGCAGATGGAGAGGGAGAGAGTAACCTAAGAAGACTTGGGGCTGAGCACAAACCTGACATGGGGCCCAATCTCACAACTCTGAGATCATGACCTGAGTGAAACCAAGAGGTGGTGACTCAACCGACCATGCCACCCAGGTGCCCTGATAGCACACAATTTAAAGAAAAAACTGCATGGAAGAGGCAGAGGAACTCAGCAAGATGACAAATTAACTGATTAAAAATTATTTTATAGAACAGGAAGCTAAGGTCTCTGGAAGCTGTCCTAAAAGCATACAGCATTTTAGGAAATACTCATTTAAGAAAATGACCAAATATTGGTAAGAACAGTGAAAGTCTATGGCATCTGCCCATCACTTCCCCACTGGAGGCCAAGCTTCATTAACAGAAGCTCTACCTGGAGTGCCTCACCCTAGGCAGGTGCACCCAAGGAGAGGGACTTCTTCTTTCAGCAGCATCCACGCTTAAAGAATTAAAGGGAGGTATGATGACTTCTTATCAAAGAGAGAATACTGTAAAGAGAAGATTTTTAAAAGAACCAAGTGAAAATTTGGGGATTAAAAAAGCACAATAACCAGGGTGCTTGAGGGACTCAGTCACTTAAGTGTCTGACTCTTGGTTTTGGCTCAGGTCGTGATCTCAAGGTCATGAGATTGAGCCCCGCATGGGGCTCTGAGCTCAGTGGGGAGTCTGCTTGAGATGCCTTCTCTCCCTCTGCCCTTCCCCCAACTCTCAAAAAGAAAGAAATCTTCAGGAAAAAAAGAAGCACAATAACCAAGATTAGGCTCAACAGCAGATTTCAGCTGGTAGGAGAAATGATCAGCAAATCTGAAGATAGATCACTGGAGATTATGTAATCTGAAGACGGGAAGAAAGAATGGAGAAAAATGGAGTGAGCCTCAGAGAAATGGGGGTCATCATTAAGTGCCGCAAAATACGTGTAATCAGAGTACTGGAGAAAGACAAGGAAGGGACGACAAAACATGTGAAGTATCATGGCATTGATACAACAGCTGAAATCTGCCCAAATTTGGTAAATAACAAAAACAAAAACCCAATATATACAGCCAGGAAACTATAAACACCAAGGAGAATAAACACAAAGGGCTCTATGTCTAGACACATCCATCACAGGCAAAATGCTGAAGGCCAAAGATAGAGATCTTGAAAGTAAAAGGAGAAAAACAACTTGCTTCACGCAAGAGCACCCCAGTAAGGTTGACAGCTGACTTCTTGTCAGAAGCAGCGGAGGTCCAAAGGCAGAAGGATAACATATTCAAGTCATTGAAAATAAAAAAACTATCGACCAGGAATCATATCCAGCAAATTACTTTTCAAAAATAACTGTGAAATAAAGTTATTCTCAGATAAATAAAAACTGAGATTTGTTGCTATCAGATCTGTCTTATAAGAAATAGTAAAGGGGAGGGGAGCCTGGGGGCTCAGTCGGTTCAGTGTCTTGAGTCTTGGTTTCAGCTCAGGTCATGATCTCAGGGTCATGGGACTGAGCCCCGTAGTTGGGCTCCATGATCAATGGGGAGTCTGCTTGAGAGTCTCTCTTTCCCTCTCCCTTTGCCTGCCCCCTACCCTCTATAAATCTTTAAAAAAAAAAAAAAAGAAAGAAAGAAAGGTGGATTATCATTCAGTCATAAAAGGGAATGGAATACTGACACACCCGGCAACACAGGTGGAACCTGAAAACATTATGCTAGGAAACAGTCAGAGAACACCACATACTGCAGGATTCCAAGTATATGGAATGTCCAGATTAGCCAAATCTACAGAGACAGAGAGTAAACTAGAGGTTACCTGTGGGTGGGGGTGGGGGGCAGGGACAGGAGTGGCTGCTAAGGAGTGTGGGGCTTCTTTTGGAAGTGCTGACAATCTCTGAAACCTGACGGTAGCAATGGTTGCACAGGTCTCCTGTGACTGTAATAAAACCCACTGTATTCCATGCTTTAAAGGAATAAATTTTATGTACATTGTATCTCCATACTGATAATAGAGAAAGTTGCTTAGACTGAAAGCAAACAATACGAGATAGTAAGTAAATCAAAACAAAAAAACAAAGGGTGCTGGTAAAGGTAATTATATGGGTAATTTTAAGATTATAATGACATATTTTTTAATGGACTTGAAAAACAATCACATAAAACAGTATGTATTGTGGGCCTATAAAATAAATATACTATGTGTGGCAATAAAAAGGAGTTGCACTACAGTAAAGAAAGGATACCCCAGACAGTGACTTGAATCCACAGGAATAAATGAAGTTATCAGTAATGGTAAGTGAGAAGGACAATAAAACAAACTCTATAATGCCTGCTTTCCTTTTTCCCCCTCCTCTTTAAAGACTCCATTGACAGAGAGAGCAAGAGAGCACAAGCAGGGGGGACAGTGGGGAGAGAGAGGGAGAAGCAAACCCCACACTGAGCAGGGAACCCGAATTGGGGCTCAATCCCAGGACCCAGGATCACGAGCAGAGCTGAAGGCAGATGCCCAACCATCTGAGCCACCCAGGCACCCCTATAAATAATGCCTGTTTTCCTTTATTGTCTTCTTTATTATAACACAAAATTACATAAAGTAATAATTACAACAATGTATTTCTGGGTTTCTAATATATATGTGTATATACATATATAACATAATATTATATATATCCATACAACAATAATAGCAGAAGGGTTAGAAGAAATGGAATTAGATAGCTATGTTTTTATATTTGATTAAATTAAATTAATATACAACTGAGCATACTCTAATAAATTAAGATGTATCTTTTTAAGTTCTACAGCAACTCCTAAGAAATGACTAAGAGAAAGTGAAAAATTAAAGGAAACGATGTGTTCTACAAGGAAATATTCACTGAATACAAAAGAAAGCAGAAAAGGGTGAACAGAAGGAGAAAATGACATGAGACCTATAGAAAATAAAAAGCAGAATGGCAGATATAAATCTAACTGCATCACTGGCTCATAAAAGAGAATGCTTAAACAAACCAATCAAAAGGCAGTTTCTCAGACTGATATAAAAATATGATCCAACCGACGCTGTCTGTGGGAGACACGTGTTATTTTCAAAGTCACAGGGTGAAGGTAAAAGAACAGGAAAAATCAGACCAAGTGAAAAACAATCATAAAAGCCCTGGAATGGCTATTCTAATGTCAGGAAAATTAGACTTTATTATTTTTTAAGATTTATTTGCAAGACAGAGAAAGAGTGAGGGAGCAGGGTAGGGAAGGGGGAGAGGGAGAGTCTCCGGCAGATTCCTTGTTGAGTGCGGAGCCAACGCAGGGTGACCTCATCACCCAGAGTTCACAACCTCAGCCAAAATCCAAAGTTGGATGCTTAATTGACTGTACCACCCAGGTGCCCCTGCAAACTGGGACTTTAAAACAAAAAATATTACTCAAGAAAATGACAAAATTCTTGTAAAAATGATAAATGATATCCTATCATAATGATAAAAGGTCAAGTCATCAGGAAAATATGGCAATTATATAAAAATAATGCATCTAAATCAGATTCCATAAATACATAAAGCAACAATTGATAGAACTAAAGAATAAAATGAACAATTAAAAGATAATAGTTGGAGGGGCGCTTGGGTGGTGCAGTCGGTTGACTGACTGACTCTTGATTTTGGCTCGGGGGGTGATCTCGAGGTTGTATGGAATCGAGTCCCAAGTCAGCCTCTGTGCCTGATGCGGAGTGTGCTTGGGACTCTCTGTCCCACTCCTTCTGCCCCTTCCCTTCAGGCGCGCATATGTGTTTTCTCTCTCTCTCAAATAAATAAATCTTTAAAAAAATAGCTTAAATACATAAATACTTTCAATGATGCACAGGACAACCAGGCAGAAGGACAACAGGAAGTAGAATACTTGGACTAACGGCACATATCAGACATCTACAGTGTTTTCTGCCCATCATTGGGAGAATATATTCTTCTGCAGTACACACGGAACATTCTCCATGACAGAATGTATTCTAGCCCATAAAAATGCCTCGAAAAAAGTAAAAGCACTGAACTAATACAAAGTATATTCTCTGACCACAACAGAATTAAAAATCAATTTTAAAAAGGCAACTTGGAAAATTCACAAAGAGGCAGAAATTAAACAACATACTCCCTAATAATCACTGTATCAAAAAAAACAGGGACGGCTGGGTGGCTCAGTCAGTTAAGTGTCTGCCTTTGGCTTAGGTCATGATTCCGGGGTCCTGGGATGGAGCCCCGCATCGGGCTCGCTGCTCAGCAGGGAGTCTGACTCCCCCTCTTTCTCTGCCGCACCCCACCCCCACTTGAATAATAAATAAATAAATCTCTCAAAAATAAAATTTTTATAAAAGACATAAAAAATCAGAACATGCTTTGAGATACATGAAAATAAGAATACAACATGCTGAAACTTGTAAAATGCAGCTAAAGCAGTGCTATGAGAGAAATTCATAGCTGTAAATGTCTGCATTAAAACAGAAAATCTCAAGTCATTTATGGTAAATTGGCTTTCCACAAGGTGCAGAGCCAATTTAAGAAGAAATGAACAGCATTTTCTTTTTCTTTTCTTTTTTTTAAATTTTACTTACTTATTTGACAGAGAGAGAGATCACATCTAGGCAGACAGGCAGGCAGAGAGAGAGAGAGAAGAAAGCAGGTTCCCCGCTGAGCAGAGAGCCCGATGTGGGACTTGATCCCAGGACCCTGAGATCATGTCCTGAGCTGAAGGCAGAGGCTTAACCCACTGAGCCCCCCAGGTGCCCCGGGAGCAGCATTGTCAGTAAGTGGCGCTGGAACAATGGACAGCCACATGCAAAAGAATGAGTTGGGACTCCCACCTTACACAATACATAAAAGTCAAAATGGATCAGACATAAATTTAAGACTTAAAATGATACAACTCTTATAAGAAGACAGAGAGACAAATCTTTGCAATCTTTGCTCAGGCAAAACTTTAGATACAACAAGGAAAGCACAAGTGACAAAAAATAAATTGGACTTCATTGAAATTAAAAACTTTTGTGCTACAAACAAGACCACAAATAAAATGAAAAGGCAATGCCCCAAATGGGAGAGAGTCTGCAAACCCATGTACCTGATAAAGGCCTTCATTCCAGAATAGAGAAAGAAGCTTTTACAACTGAATAATAAAAAGATAACAACGCAATTCAAAATCCGGGCAAAGGATCTGAAAAGATTACAAACAGATGGTAAACACGCAGAATGACCCTCAGTCTCAGGAACCATCAGGGAAATGCAGCTGGAAACCACCTTACACATAGCAGGATGGTCACATGAGAAGAAAGACCACGACAGCTGACAAGGATGTGGGGAAGCTGGAACTTTCATACGACGCTGGAGGGAATTTAAAACATGTCCGTCATTTTGGAAAACGGTCTGGTGGTGACGGAAGTGGTTAAACTCAGAGCTACCCTATGACCCAGCAACTGCCCTCCTGGGAACATACGCGGGAGAAAAGGAAACGTCCCACAAACACCTGAACACGGTGTTCAGGAGCACATAACTCACAGCAGCCGGAGGACAGAAATGCCCCAAATGCCCATCAAGGAAGGGACAGGTACGCAGAACGTGCCATGTCCAGACTGTGGGATGTCATCGGGCCCTAAAGAGGCGTGCAGCTGTGGCATACACTGTCACATGGATGTCTGTGGAGGCTGAGGCAGGAAGCTAGACAAAATGTCCCCCACGGTATGAGCCCAGTTATACACAATGTCCAGAATGGGCAGCTCCATAGAGAGAAAGAGTAGAGGAGTGGTTGTTCAGGGCAGGGGGAAAAGGGGGTCCCAGGGTGTGTGTGACTGCGTGGATCTGGTGCTTCTTTTGGGAGTGACAAAACTGCCCTAGGATTAGACAGCTGTGAGAATACTAAAGAAACACTGTCTGCTTCCAGTGGGTGATTTGTATGGTGTATGAATTCTGTTCTGGCCCAAACTGGTAAAATTACTCAAAGGGCGAGCAGGACGGTGGTCAGAGTCAACAGTCCCTGCGTTTTCTTTCTGGCTGTAAAATTCTTGCACCTAGAAGACTGCCGGTCCCAGGGGGTGCTGGGCTTCTCCCGAACAGCCGTGGGGCTCACATAGCAGGCCCGGCGCGGTGGGAGGGAGGGGACCCGGCCCCCCGCAGGCCCGCCCCACCTGGAGCAGAGACCACAGTCATGCCCGGCGTCACTCACCACGTATGTGGCTGATGAGTTTGTCAGGCCCGGCATGAGCAGAGGTGGAACAGAGGGTGTTGAAGTACAGCCCTGAGCCCTCCCGGATGGGGCTGAGCATGGGGGGCGGCGTGTAAGGGGAGCACTGGAACAGTCCCTTGAGGAGGCGGTCCACCAGGAACACCGGAGACCGCAGACAGCTCTGGTGGCATCCCCCCAGGCCTGGCTCCCCAAAGGACGAGGGTGGAGGAGGGATGAACAATGCCTTGGACTGGGGGCGCTTCTTCCGCTTCCGGTGTTGGCTGCCATCTTTGCTGTCTCTCTCTTCCCCATCTTTCTCTGGTCCCTGCGGAAGAAGAGAGTTCAGAACTCAGGGGATCTCCTGAGGCACCTCGCCACACAGATGTCTTCAGGATAGCGGGCGAGAGGGAACGGACTCCCACGACAGAGGGACACAGGTCCTGCAGCCTAGCACGTCCATGCCTGGGGCCCTCAGAATAGAGAGCAGAACAGGGCCTCTGCACCTGAGCCAGACCCCAGACCCTAACTAAGCCACAGGATTCCTCCCCACACCCGTGCCCTCAAGGAGAGGCCTTGACTCAGGGGAATCTGAAAATAGGTGAGGCCAGTATCAGTTGTCAAAATGCATGGCCCTTAGATAGTGGGGAGCAGAGAGGGCCACAGCTTGAGCAAATGAAAAATAGCAATAGGTCCTGCAAGACGAGCAAAGATATCCATGCGACCCGTCCCCGTACCCCCGGGCTTGTCCGGCGGGATCCTCCAGTATGGGCTGAAGAGACCGGGCATGTGAACTTGCAATGCTGTCACCTCCATGCGATCTCTGCTCCTCTCTGCCAGTCCCACTCCTCCTCTCCTCCAGGTCTCTGCTCCCACACCTCGTCTGGGAAGACCCCCTGACCTCCTTAGTTTGAATCCCTGATGCCCCCTCAGGATGCTCTCTTGCTCCCTCCAGTCCCCCTCACAGCCTGGCGGACAGGTCTACTCACTACCGGACCAACAGGTCCCGGGGAGGCGCAGTCACCAGAGTCTGCAGCGCTGCTCCCATAGGCGGACACCGCGGAGCAGAGGATGTTAGTGACTGAATGAGCTCGCTCCGAGACTCAAAGAGTTTTTGGACGTTTGGCTGGGCTTTCCCTCGGCCACTTCGGTCAGCAGGCAGGGGAAGCAGCAGGAAGAGAGCGGCCTGACCGGCACCCACCTTGGCGGTGCTCCCGACGGGTCGGTTCCCTGGAGCTACGGGCACAGGGATCCCCGGAGGGGCCACAGCCGTGTTGTCCAAGGACTTCTTAGCTCCTGGAGGACTCTGCCCATCCCCCTCTGGCCTCGGCATCTGTCGCAGTGGCTTGCAAAACTCCGTGCCAAACACCTGAATGCAGAGAATCGACGGCTCTGTAAGCTTCACTGGTGGGCAGGACAGGAAGAAGAGCGGCTCCAGCTAGGCCGCTCCAGAGCAGCCCAGACCTGACTCCTGGCCCCCTGCCCAGGCTCCCC
This sequence comes from Mustela nivalis, assembly GCF_964662115.1. NCBI lineage: Eukaryota > Metazoa > Chordata > Mammalia > Carnivora > Mustelidae > Mustela > Mustela nivalis. Next base: position 56,340,946 of record NC_139037.1, on the reverse strand, counting down.
CAAGGGGCACACCTCCATCCTGAGATAAGTGACGTCCGGTCGGTCACGTACCCCCCGAAAACCTCCCAGAAGCCCCAGCAGCACAGAGCCAACTGCGCAACACTTCACCTGCTGCTCCTGCTTCCCTCGAGGTGATGGCCACTGGTCGCTGTGAAAACACATGTGGCTGCTCAGCCCTTTGTCTGTATAAAACATCTGGCTGCAATTCTTGCAGACATAAGTGCTCCTTGCCTCTGCCCAGTCTGCAGGGCCCCCATTTTGCTGGTTACTGTGAGGAAACACGGCAGGAGGGAAGAACGGGAGAAAGAGACTCGGCCCCCATCACTAATTTCTCTTTGTTTATTTAAGTCTGATCCCCTGCTAACACTTGATAAACCCTGGGAAGTGGAGAGGGGGTGCCCTGATCTTCATGGCCGGATGCATACCTCTTCAGGACTGAAGCATCCAGAACTTGGTGACTCAGGCCCAGCACACAAGAGCCACCAGAGGAATCGGAGGGTCTGAGTTCCCCCAGGCCGGGCGGGGTGTGTCCTCTGAACTTACCATCCACCTGCCACGTTCTCCTCCTTCAGCGGATGGGGGAGCCGGTAGATATTTCCACCCTGAAGATGAAAACACATCTGAGCCACCATGTTGGAAAGGAGGCCTACAAGACCTCCAATGGTCAGACTCTGAGACAAAAGCCCAGGTACAATTCTCCGTGACCTTGGAGGAGGACCCAGTGCCCCAGGGGTGGGGGCCACTGAACCAGAAAGACAGAACTGACAATTCAACTTCATCAAAAGTCCGAACTGCCATGCGTCAAAGGACCCATCAAGAGAGGGAAAAGACGGCCCCGGAATGGGAGAAAATCGCTGCAGGTCATGACCTGACAAGGGACTTGTATTCATAACATATAAAGAACTCCTACACAGCTCAGCAATGAAAAGTCCAACACCACAACTTAAAAATGACCAAAGGATCTGGAAGACACGTAACCCAAGAGGCTTTCCAAATGGCCACTAAGCACATGAAAAGGTGCTGGGCAGTTTCAGTCGCCGGGGCAAGTGGCACCGAGGTGCCAAGTCACAGCCGCAAGCACCGCTGGGTGAACAAGCCTGGAGCACAAGCGGGGCTGATGAGGCCGTGAGGCTGGCGCCCTCCTCTGCTGTGGGTGGGGACGCTGAGTGGTGTGGCCTCTCTGGAAAAGTCCCACAGTCCCTCAGACTGAGTCACCATATGACCCACCGATGCCCCGCTTCGGTATTTCCCGAGAGAGGGAAACCTATGTGCACGTGGACCTTGTACGGGAATGTTCACAGCAGTCACACAGACTGAGCTGCGGGAACAACGCCCGACAGCTGACGGACACATTCACAAAACATGACCCAGCCGTACGGGGAGTGTCACTCAGCCGCAAAAAGGAGCAAAGCACCAAGAGGTGCCACAGCATGACGAGCCTTGAAAACACCAGCCTAAACGTGAGAAGCAGGCACAGAAGGCCACGCGGTGTGTGATTTCAACTACTCCAACTACACGAAATGCCCAGAAGGGGCAAATCTGCAGACACAGAAGATAGGTTCATGGTTGCCAGGGGCCAGGAGGGATGGAGAGATTGGGCAAGACAACGAAGGGTCCAGGGCCTCTTTGGGGGTGATGAAAACGTTCTGGCGAAGAGCAGTAACAGACACCCAACCTTGTGAATATACTGAATGCCACTGGAGGATACACTTTAAATGGTGAGTTAAATGATACAGGCTGTTTAAAAAAAAAAAAAAGGCAGCTGTGGGGGTGGCGGGAAGGGTGCTGCACCTCGGGCCGGGGTAAGACAGAGCGGCTCCCCTCTCTGTGCCCAGAACCTGTGCCATCCACAAGGACCAGCAAGAACCAGGCTACTACTGCTCGGCAGGGCCAGCCGGGGTCGTGACCGTGACTCCCATCAGGAGAGAGACGGTATTGCACGCAGAAATATTTACAGGGGCAGGCCCTCTACCTTTATATCCTCTGAAGAACTGAAGGAGGCCAATCCAAAAGGAAGTGAAAGGCAAACAGCAAGCAAGCAGGAAAAGCTTTGGGGAGAAAGCATCTGACAACTCGAAAGACCTCGTTCTCAGCTCTTTGGGGGGCAGGGGGCAGGAGGGACCACAGTCTCCACGAACGTTCCTTTCCACCTCTCTAAACCTGCCCTGGAGGAACCCCCGAGATGAAACATGATGCCCGACCAACCAGTAAATGCGGGAGCAAGTCAGGAATGAGACTCCGGGCTGGAGCACAGGCAGGTGTTGGGTCTCCTGAGGGAGAGCCCAGGTACCTGGATTCTGTTGAAAATGGTCAGCTTGGACTTGGAGTCCTGGGGTGGCTCTGCTGGGGGCCCGGCCGAGGAGAAGGAGGCCATGGCTACCTGGCTCGGGGAGGCTGTGCAGCACATATCCATTTTCACCTTCTCCTTCCGGAAGCCTGAGAAGCGCTGGGACCTGGGGTTGCCGGAGAAGAGCCTGTAGCCTCCGCCCCGGGCGCAGGCCTGGCTCTTTTCCCCTTTTGTGGCCCCTAATGACGTGCTGTTCTCCGCCTGGGCCTGCTTCCCTGGGAGCGGGGCTCCGAAGGGTTCCTCCCCACCTAACTGGGTCTGCCGTGTGCCCCCAGGGGAGAAGATGTCCCCCAGGTCCAAGGTCCCTTTTGTGGATCTCAGCTGCTTGGCCAGAGAGGAGATGTCTGGATTGCCGGGGGTGTCCAACGATGAGGCCGTGAGGGACGGTGGAGCGATGGCCCCTTTGGGTCCTCCCTTTGAGTCCCGTCTGGTGCTGGCCGGGGAGGCCTCCCTGGGGAACACAGGTGTGATTTTCCTCCTGCGGGCTGGGGACCCCTCTGGCTCCAGGTTTCCGGGGCCAGCATGGAGAGAGTCGACGGGGGGTGCCAGCGGCGTTGGCTGCTGCGGCCAGGGCCCCGGCAGGGGCTTTAGGGCAGCCTGCTTGCCCTCGGACCCAGGGAGCTGGGAGAAAATCCGCTGGGACTTGGCAATCATCTGGAACACCTGCATCTGCTCGTGGCTCACCAGAGACTCCTGGGACTTCAGGAACAGCTGCCGGAAGAGAGGCGTGCCGTCCGACGGGAGCCCACTCGGCTTCTGGGCATCCTGAAGGCCCGGCTCCCCGGGGTTTTGCCACGAGAAGGAGTCACAGTCAAACTTGCTCTTCTTGGAAACCCAGGCGTCGTCTTCCCCGCCGGCGTATCGGGGATCACCGGAGGCCTCCCCAGGCGCCTTCAAGAGTGTGGCAGGGAAGGGCAATGTGTCCTCCAGATTGACGGTCCCTGGGCTGGGCGAGGGTTCCCCTGCGGGGGAGATGCTGCTGGGCCCCGGGCCTGACTCGCCACCCTCCCGGGACGGCATCGACGGGGTCTTGTGGACCATGAACACGTTGTTCCCTTTGCTCTTGGCGCAGCCAGGCAGGTTCCGGAGCCACTGGAAGTTGTGGCCAGCTGGCTGGGAACTGGCAGGGACAGTCTGACCTCGGAAAAGAGGGAGGCAGGCAGGTAGGGGACCACCCTCAGGCCAGCCCTCCAGGCTGGGTGGCAGCGGGAGCACCGGCTCGGACTCAGCGGAGTCGGAGCCGCCGTTTTCCACGCCTCTCGAGTGCACAGCCGTGTACATGGCTGCGGCAGGCTCCTTCCGCAGGGGGCGAGGCTCCTCCGGAACGTCTGTGCCCAGGTTCCCAGGAGCCGCAGGGATGCCTGCTGAGGTGCAGGAGGAGGCCCCGGAAGAGGGTGCACAGAGACAGGCCACAGTCCTGCCCTCTCCGCCGTCTGCGGGCCCTGCGGCGGCCGGGACTGGCGAGGGAATCTTCTGGTGGACGATGCTGCTGACGATGCAGCGCAGGAGGTCTCGGTTGGGCAAGAGGGAGCCGGGGGACCGGGCTTCCGGGGGTGCTGGGGCGCGCAGGCCAGCGGGCGCAGGCTGGCTGGCTGCTTCGTGGGCCTGCGGGGAGTCCCCGCAGGCCTCCTCTTCCGGGGGGGCCTCCTTCAGGATGCACAGGCCGTGCTGCACCTCGTAGTGGCGGCGCAGGGAGCGGTAGTCACAGTAGCTCTTGCTGCAGCCCTGCTCCATGCACACGAACGGCTTGGTCTTCTGGTGGGTGAGCATGTGCCCGGTCCTGCAGCCACACGGTGGGGGGGGGGGGCAGTGAGTCAGCGGCTGCCTCGGCTGCCGCTTCCCAGGGGCCCCAAGGGTGTCCCCAGGGGGCAGTGGTGCGGCCATATCAGAAGCTATACATGCTCTGCCCCCCGCCCCCATGAGGAGAGACCCAAGCGGCCACTGATGGCCAAATGCAAGGGGCACTCCTGTCCCTCACCTTTAAGCAGACCCTTCGTCGGAGGGAAAAAAAAAAAATCAATGAAAGGCCGACTTGCGTTCCCCAAAGTGAGTTCCCAAGGAACACCAGTCCCCCAGAGTGGCTCCCTGAGGACGTGGGCTCAGCTGGCAAGCAAGTTTTGAACAAACACTATTTGCTCCTTGGAGGATCAGAGCAGCAAATTTGAAAGCCACGCAGTAGGGAGACAAACCCCTCTTTCACTTCCTATGTCTCTCGGACTTATTTGTCCACAGAAGCGTTTATTCAAATAGCCTCTTGTAGTGTCCCTAAGGACTAAGGTTCTGCAGGATACGCTCAAGGAGATGCTTACTTCCCCACAACCCTTCCTTTAGCCCAAGAGTCATTGCTTTCTCCTAGCACTCCTCCAAGGAGACTGCTACCTGGAGCCTACCCCCCGGGGAAAAAAGATTACAGATGCCCCATCGGTAAAAACTTTCTAGCAATGTGCCTCCTGTAATTTCTACATTTACATCCTACTTCTGGCTATGTTAGCATATTACAAGCATGAACAAGTAAGTCAGTCAGTCCTGCCCTAGGTTCCCAACAGCCCTAACCTGGACAGTAACCGCATGACACATGGGGTTATCTCTAGAAGCCCTCCTCCCGAAACCCTTCTGAGGGAAGCTGAAGAGAAGGAGTTTAGGAGCCTCCTAAAAATGCAAGGGCTTGCCATCTCCCACTGTCAAGTCTCTGGGTTTGAAAAAAGTCTGTCCTGTCTTGCTAGCAAGAAAGGCTCATCATTTCCAAGATACTGAGAACAAAGGAATTCTGGCTTCTAACTCTTACAAGAGGCTTTATTTTTTTTTAAATCAAGAGTTTTTTTTTTTGTTTGTTTTTTTGTTTTTTTTTTTTTAGGAGTAAGAAAAAACAATGCTCCATTGCCATATTCTAGAAACAGGCATTTCGGAATCTCTCATGCCCCTGAATTAGTCCCACACACATGTCTCATGAGACGCAGATCTGTCCTCCTTGGACACCTGCTGGGGACTCCGAGCATTTCTCTATATAGTTCGCCCAATTCCCTGCATGACAAAATTGCCTTGGAGTGAACCTGTATATGTCTTGAAACCCACAAGGGTCCTGCCTGCAATCAAGGCAGCGGTTTCCATCCTGGTGGGAACAAGCTGGCTGGGCAGAGGGACCTGTCCCAGGCTGTGTGGGCCCCGCGCTCCACAGCGGGCAGTGTAAGAACAGAGAGGCGTCCGTGCACAGCTCCCAGCCATCCAGGGAGCTGGACGGCTGGCTGGGGGGCCTGGTCTGGGGTAAGGGAGACCCAGGAGCAGCTCGCCCATTCCCCGCCAGCCCCCTGACCACACTCCGACATACAGGTGGTCCTGGCGCTTGAAGGCCTTGCCACAGATCTTGCAGACATGCTTCCTCTCCTGGCTGTGTGTCAGGTAGTGCTTGCTCAGGGAGCTGGCGCTGCTGAAAACCTTCCCGCAGAGGCTGCAGTCCAGGAGCGGGTTCTGGGGGGAAGCGTGCTGCCGCTTGCCTTTCCTGGCGCTCCCACAGGTGGCCCTGCCTCCATCATCAGCCTCCTTAGGTACCTTGAGGGCACCAAGCCCAAGGTCTAAACAGAGGGAGAGAGCACAGGTTATGGACATGTGGGGAAGTCAGAGGGCATGGCTAAGGCACTCAGTGAGTCTTGGGGCTGCAGCCTGCTGGGGCAGAGGGACCACGTCTATGTCATCCAACTCCAGCAGCTTTGCGCACAGAGAGAAGGGGGAGGGGGAGAAGGGACCCCCGGGATGGCACTTGGAGGGATGGTGGCGGTGGAATCTGAAGCACTTCTGGGACAAGGTGACCAGGATTTATGGCTAGACCATCCGTGGTGCTCTCAGAAGGCCAAGCCAGAAAAATAGAATCCAAGACCTCAGCAAAGCACAGATCCTTCCTGGCAGCCAATTCCACTTCTGGGATGTTAAGGGAACAAACATGGATTTGTACGAAAACGTAGCTGGCAAAGCAGTTAACAGCAGCACTGCCTTTCCTGTTAGAAACCTCCTAGCATCTGATGAAAGGGCAGGCAGGACGCTCTCAGTGGTCTAGGACACAGCATTTAAGATAAAACTGGGGGAAAATATCTGACGACATGAATGGATATTCACACTGTGCTACTCAGTGAGAGAAGAGCGACCCGTTACAGAACAGAAGGAGACAAAACAATTTGAATAGAAAACAAGCTGAAAGCATGGCATTGGCTGGGAGGACACTTCTGTTTTCCTTTTCTCGTGTATCTGACTACATTTCTGTGTTTTCTGTATCCCTTTGGGTAAAATGTTTACAAACCATTCACCTGAGGACCCAGGAAGGGACAGGGAATGCTCAGGCGAGAGAGGGGTGGGACAACATCTCAAGGGGCAGCATGTGGGGAGGAAAGAGCCTGCTTCTGTCCTGCTCCAAGGGACAGAGATTAGGTTTGGTTGTGCCCGACTGAAGAGAAGCAGATTTCAAATCACCAGAAACACAGGTGTGATGGATGCAAGGATGCTGTGGGCTCCTGCCGTCTCCAGTGCCTGGAATTCCCTCCCGGCACACTCACGGGCACTTCCATAGTCATCTGGTGGACGGACCAACCGTGGGAGAAATCCCTGCTCTTTAGACTGGTCTTCATGACGGATCGGACTGCTTCATGAGATGGCGAGTTTAGAAACAATCTGAGGGGTTTGAAGAGACGGGGGGGGGGGTGGGAGATTGGGGTACCAGGTGGTGGGTATTATAGAGGGCATGGATTGCATGGAGCACTGGGTGTGGTGAAAAAATAATGAATACTGTTGTGCTGAAAATAAATTAAAAAAAAAAAAAAAAAAAAAAAAGAAACCGCCACTTCTCCTGAGTGCTGTTGGGGGCAGAAGCGAGCACAGCAGGTGCAACCTGAGAGACATGGCAGAAAGGAGCCTGGATGACAGTCCCCCAGCTCTGTCCGGACTGTTTGTCCCGCAACATGCCTGCTCTCCTCCTCATTGACTAAGAAATTACTGCGGCAAGTGTTTGACTAATCCCAGCAGGTTAAATGCGGAAGAAAAGGACTCCTGTCAGAGAAGTCCTCAGCTCTGCCAAGCTACTGTAAAAATGCTCGTTACAGCAACTACGAACCCGGAAAACAAAACATCGTTTCAAAAAGTTGGCAAAGACACGGGCAATCTGGTAGGGTCACTGGCCTGGGAAATGGCCATATCTTCACAGAAGGCAGTGTTAGGAGAGTATTGGAAAACGGTGGACGTACGTTCTCTGATGGGCAGACCTACTTGGAGGAGTGGGCTCAGAGAACTCATCCAAAAGGAAGCGCAGCATGTGAAAAGTTGTTCACAGAAACACAAGCGGTCTAATGAGCAGGAGTGCGGTCAAGTATGATGGAGTAGTGTGTGATGACAAGGGAATACCTCACGTAAGAAAGCGAATATGGTCGGTTTGAAAAAAACCTCTAATCGCATCACACCCTTGATGCCCCCATGCAAAGCTAGGCTTTTTCTGAGCTCCTTCACTTGTGTTTCCCAAAATCTACATGTGGGGGCCTGGCTAGGGAGTTTTCCTGATGGGACTTTTCTCTGTTTCCTAAGTTTTCTTTAATAACTGTGTGTTAGTTTCTTGATTAAGACGACAAACGCAAGTGTATGCATTTATATCGTCCTGAATGTAAGCTGGAGAAGTATAAGGAGACAGAACGTAATGATGGGCAATGGACTCCTCTTTAAATGCATCAGGAAAAGCTGAACTAGGTTAATGATTGGTAACACACTTTGCAGGGAGGGATGCGGAACCCCCTGAAAACCTGGCGAAGGCTGCCAGTTCTCTGCCCAGCAAAATGCTCACATATTCACACTACAAGCATTCTTTAGGTGGTTTCTGTGGCTCGAGTCGAGAACCCTAATTCCTGCAGCACCCTCAGGCCTGGCCCTGTGCTTACAACACTGTACCTGTTCCATGATTCCAGGAGTCCACCTTGGCCATCGTTCCAACAAGGGGACAAGGCTGAGCCCTTGTCTACTGTGCTTGTGTGGAGAGGGGCTTTGGGACTTTCTCACTTTGGCAAGTCCTCAGGACCTTCCCAGAGCTGCTCCTGGAGCAGATGTTCACTGAATCCCTACTCAGCAGAGCCACCACAGACATGGCCTTCCATGCATGTAATGTGAATGGAACCACCAAAGGGCTCTAGCTCAGTCAACCCATCTGAGCAACTGACCCACGAGCCAGTGGAAGAGTTAGCAGAAACTGAATTTGGGGCACCGGGGTATCTCAGTCACTTGAGCACCCGACTCCTGGTCTGGGCTTGGGTCTGGAACTCAGGGTTGTGAGATCGAGCCTCCGAGGTAGGCTTTGTGCTCAGCGGGGAGTCGCCTGAGATTCTCTCTCTCCCTGCCCCTCCCCATGCATGCCCTCTCTCAAAGAAACAAATACATCTTTTTAAAAATTTTTGAAAATTGGATTTATCTTGTTGGGGAAGACTGAAAGCAAACCAAAAAACCAAGCCATTTAACTATTGCATCTGTTCTCTTTGTGCTCCTCTGCTGTTGGAGAGAAAGACTTGTCTGAGTCTGAGATGAGCTCTACTGACACTGATGGAAACGAATGCTATCTGTCTCGTGCTCTACAGTCTGTGCAGTGATTTTCCACTCCTTTCTTCTCTTGCTTCTGACTGCTGATACTCTGCAGGGAAGCAGAGTGGACACTATCATCCCTCCACTTCACAGATGAGACACTGGGACTGGGGAAGCTTAGCCAACCAAGTGACAGACGGGATCCCAGGTCACACTGTAAACGTGAAAAGGGCCTCTGAGATGTAATCAGTGGGAAAATCTCCTGTGAACTCAAATGTCTGCCCACACAACACACAAGATCAGGACATCCATGAATGGCCCAGTTTCTCAACACTATTCCTCCAGATCAATGTTTAGTTTCCTTGACTAGGAAGTTGGAAACAATTCCCAAGTTAAAAAAGAAACTGACTGTCCTCTGTTTCCTAGTCACCTGTGGAGGATACAAATTTTCGTATCCAATCCATGCAGAAGCAACCCCTAGCTGGCCACAGGAGCTTTCGCACAACCCTCGAGGCCCTCGGACCCAGGTAGACAGCCTCACCTTGTAAGGAAGCCTGAGATTCTGGGTCTGTGAACTCCTCCAGCAGCTTCACAGAGTCACTGTCCTTCCCTGAGTAGAGGGACAGGGTGTCTAAGTTGTCCTCCAGCACCTCACTGGTCATGTCGGGCGTTGGGAGGCTGGGGTCCAGGTCCAAACCACTCAGGCCAGCATAGAGCAGGTCTCGTGTGCTTGGACCCAGATCCCGGTTGAGGGTGTCGCTGCAATTGAGGCTCTCAGAAAACGAAGGGAGATGCATCTCTGGAGGGAGGGTACCCTCATCCCCGAGGCTGTACTGGTCCATGGCTCTCCACTGCCAGGTCTTGGCCAAGAGCTACTCTCCAGACAAGCAAGGCTGTGTAAGGAGTCAGGGAGTAAAAGCTCTTGGTGCTGTCTAATTCCTGAAAATGAATGAGGAGGAATCAAAATTATGAGATGGCAATGTAGCATGGCAGATGGAACATGGACTTGGAGTTCAAACAGACCTGTGTTTGGGTCTGTTCTCTGCCACTTAACAGCCATGGGAACTTGGGCACCAAGTTATCACTTAAGCTCCACGAGCCCCAGTTTCCTCATCTGTAAACTGGGCATAAGAGAAACTCCATCATAAGGTTATTGTAAGGAATAAATGGAAGGATTTCTGGCAACATGGTGGACAGAACTGACCTCTTTCTCCAGCTATAAACACAGAGAAATATGACAAAAGAAAAATTTTAATACGTAGCCAAGCTCAAGAGAGAGGCAAAACCCCATGTGCCAGCAACAAGGAAAAAATGCAAAGGAAACTCAGAGGTGTAGGCTCAAGTCAGCCAGACGGCAAAGTCAGACTCTGATACTAAGCCTCTTGTCCAATATGGCGGCAACTGGTCATACAGGGTTGTGAAGTACATGGCATGGGACTGGCCCAAACTGAGACATGCCATGAGTCTAAACCACACACTGGATTTGGAAGACTTAGTATTTTTTTTTAAAGATTTTATTCATTTGACAGAGATCACAAGTAGGCAGAGAGGCAGGCAGAGAGAGAGGGGAAGTAGGCTCCCTGTTGAGCAGAGAGCCCAATGCAGGGCTAGATCCGAGGACCGTGAGACCATGACCCGAGCCAAAGGCAGAGGCCTAACCCTCTGAGCTACCCAGGTACCCCAAGACTTAGAATTTAAAAAAAAAAATAAGTTTAGTATGTTTTTATATTACTACATGTTAAAATGATAATATCTTGGATACAGTGGGTGAGATATGTTATAAGATGAATCTCATCTTCTTCTATTTAGTTTTTCAATGTGGATCCTTAAAAAAAACTTTATATATATGATTCATATTATATCCCTATTAAAGAGCATTATCCAGGGAGCTGGAACCCAGGGCCATAACTGACACAGGAGAAAAGGAAACAGGGTCCTGAGCTTGCAGGAAGTAGAGATCTGGGACCTTGGAAGAGTCCAGCCATGCATGGGAAAACTACACAATCAAAAAGAAAAACTCTGCACATGGGGCACCTGGGTAGCTCAGTTGGTTAAGCATCTGCTTTTGGCTTAGGCCATGATCCCAGGGTCCTGGGATCGAGTTCCATGTCATGTATTCTGCTCAGCGTGCTTCTCCCTCTCAAATAAATACATAAAATCTTAAAAAAATAAAATAAGAAAAATCTGCACACAAGCCAGAGTGTACCCCCAAGAGTCAGGAAGAAAATGGGCAATGAGAGACAATAAAACCCAGCATGAGAAAAGAGTAAGTCAGTACAGGGCAAGACCAAACATTTTTAAAAAGAAACAAGTGAAACACTCATGAAGACATTTAAACCAAGAGCTCACTTAGAAGGGCTAAGCAGCAGAAGAAACAGGGCTGAAGAGAGAAATAATGAATCGACAGAGCAATCTGAGGAAGTACCCCCAGGATCCAGCAGAGAGAGAGAAAGAAATGGAAAACACAAATCGGAAGCTGAGAGAGTACAAACAGAGAAGCAAATGCAAAAGACTAACAGTGTCTGATAGGCGTCCCTCCCACAAAGAGGAGAGAACACAGAACACATGACATATATTTTTTAAAGATTTTATATTTAAGTGATCTTTATACCCAGTGTGGGGCTTGAACTCACAACGAACATCTCCAGGATGAAGAGTGGCAGGCTCCACTGACTGAGCCAGCCAGGCGCCCCAGGAGAAATGACATCTTAAAGAGATATTGGCGGAGAAGTTTCCAGAATTGCAGGGACACCAGAATTAAGCTCATAATTCCTGAAGATAATTGGTTAATACCAAGTGGGGCAAAGACAAGCAGGATAAGTAAAAGTGAATTCACTCCTCAACCCACAACAGTAGAACTGCTGACCACTAAAGACAGAGAGAAAATCCTACAAAGGACCAGAAAGAAGAGGCAGACAGTCTACAAAGGGATGATGACTAGCCTGCTGGCAAACATCTCAAAAGAGCAAAGTCTAGGAGACCAGGTATAGCACTGCCAGCAGATGAATGCAGGGTGAGAGCCAGCTCAGAACTCAACATGCAGGGAAACTAGTATTAAGAGTGTGCAACAAAGACGTTTTCAGACAAGGCATAAGAGGTTGCACATAGACCTTGGCTCAAAGGCTAATACAAGTTTTGAACCATTTGGGAAAGAAAAGACAAGGTTTAACTTTGTACTTTACCCATGCTAAAAAAAAAAAAATTCCAAGTTTAACTACCAAAAGAAAAGGAATAAACTATGTAACATCTGAACTAGTAGAATTTAACCCACACCCAAAAAGAGAAAAAAGACTCAAATGACTAAAATTTGCAATTAAAGCAGAAACAAAACCAGAAAAGACTATAAAAGATTACTATGAACAACTGCATGCCAACAAAGAAGGTAACTTGGAGAAAAATGGACAGATTCTAAAAAGACACAAATTACCAAACTGACCCAAGAGGAAAGAGACTATCTGCATAGCCCTGTAAGAAGGAAAAAGATTAAGTTAGTAACTTAAAAACTTCCTACCCATGCCACCGCAGAAACAATGAAAAAAGTCAGCTTTATTGGAACTCTGGAAAATAGCCAATGGTTTACTGCAAACAAACCAACCCTTAGCAAGACAAAGGGTGAATGAAACATGGTCCTGTGGCATTTTAACTTATTCCTGTCTCATCCCCCTTCCCCCCCACACCAGCTGTGGTTTTGAAGGCAGAAGCCACATTCTGGTGTGGGATCCTAGTGCAGAAGGCAGCAGAGATCTTGTTCTCACACCTGAGCTTGTCTGTCTTGACCTGTCAGATGGAGGTCTAACACGGAGGTCTTGCCTTGATTTTACCTAACTTGGAATTTCTCAGGAGAGAACAGCCATGAGGATGGCATTTGTTGAAAATATTAAAGGTCACATTGTACACACAAAATTAATATAAGTGTATATTAATTATACTTCAACAAAAAATGCTCAGAAAATAAAAAATAAAAACAATGTGGCAGATGTTGCAGCCCAGGGCAAAGGATATTAATCGGGGCCAAAAACAAATTTGCCACTGAAAGTCGGGGAGGAAGAGCTGGACAGTGAGAGGCTTTGAAGAGTCAGGGCTCTGAAAAGCTTCCATGCTGGCAGTTTCTTATAAAACTAAGCATGGTTTCACTGTACAATCCAGTCATCACACTCCTCCGTAACTGCCTGTGAGCTGGAAACTTATGTCAACACAAAACCTGCACTCAAATGTTTATAGGAGCTTTATCTGTAACTGCAAACAACTAGAAGCAACCAAGATATCTCCCAATAGGAGAACGGATAACCAAACTCTGGCACCTGTGTACAATGGAATGTTATTTGGCAATAAAAACCAAGGAGCTAGGGGCACCTGGGTGGCTCAGTCAGTTAAGCATCTGTCTTCAGCTCAGGTTCTGGGATTGAGCCCTGTACTGGGCTCTCTGCTTGGTGGGGAGCCTACTTCTCCTTCTCCCTCTGCCCTTCTCCCCCTCCCCCCAGCTTGTGCTTGCTCACACACTCTCTCTCAATAAATAAAATCTTAAAAAAAAAAAAAAGCCAAGGAGCTGTCAAGCCACAAAAACACATGGAGGAAACTTAAATGCATGTTGCTAAGTGAAAAAAGCTGGTCTGAAAAGACTACATATTATATGATTCCAACCATATGGCATTTTGAAAAAGACAAAACTATAGAGACACTCAGAGGCTGGTGGTTGCCAGGGTTTGAGGGGAGGGTGGAGGGATGAATAGGTAAAGCAAGACGGGACTTTGAGGGAAGTGAAATTACTCTGTGTGATTCATGTAACAGTAGGTACAAGACATTATACATTAGCCAAAACCCACAGAACTGCACAACACAAAGAGTGAATCCTCATGTAACTACGGACTCTAGTTAACTAAGAATAAAATAAACTTTAAAAATAAAAACCATCCACATTGGGGCGCCTGGGTGGCTCAGTGGGTTAAAGCCTCTGCCTTCGGCTCAGGTCATGATCTCAGGGTCCTGGGATCGAGCCCCACATTGGGCTCTCTGCTCAGCAGGAAGCCTGCTTCCTCCTCTCTTTCTGCCTGCCTCTCCACCTACTTGTGATCTCTGTCTGTCAAATAAATAAATAAAATCTTTTAAAAAACAACAACAAAAAAACCAACAACAAAAAACCATCCACATGTTTCAAGGAATCAAGAAGGCCATGTGTCCAGGGCAGGCACATGCTCAGAAAACACTTGTGAAGGCACTAAGCTCTTACTTCTGGCTGACTTTGGGTCTGTGAACTCCTGCTGAGCGTAGAAGTTGTGTCCCAACTCTCAACATAGAGCCCCACTGCAATGACCAGATGTATTTTGACTCCAGGCACTTAAGGAAATCTATGACAAATCATAGCTGACTGCAGACTAACAGAACAGAGACTTTGCTGACCACGCATGACAAAGAATACAGTCTACAGCGAGCATCTACAAAAGTCACTAGCCAAACATTATAACTCATAAGGAGTGGCCAGCAACAAAACTTGGGGTAGAGGGAAGGAGAATCTGATTCCAAGAGTCACCACATTACAATATTAAAAATGTCCACTTTCTCAACAAAAATAATTACAAGGTAGGCAAACAAAGTATGGCTCAATGAGAGGGCCAACTGTTTCACACAAACGATGGAATCAAACAGTATCGGCCTTTTACATCTGGCTGCTTTCAGGAAGAATAGCATTCTCAAAGTAAATCACTCTGCAGTGTGCACTATTCCTTCATGACTTTGCGGACAGACAATTTTCCATCGTCTGCATATAACACATTTTCTTCATCCATTCATCTGTTGATGCGTATTTGGGCTGTTTCCATTTTGGGCTATTATGAATAATTCCATCCTCGCCTAAACATTTAGGAAATCCTTGATGACTCACTGGTAACAAATCTGGTGGATCCTAGAGTAACTGGAGTTCGGGTCCAGACTCCTAGGCTATTGGTTTCTACTGTTTTTAAACTTTCCAGGTTGAAAAGTAGTCGAACAGCTATGCCCAGAACACCTGCATTTCATGCAGCTACCTGCAATCTGGGTGTGGAGCCTATTGGGGGAGCTCAAAAGGGGAACACAGGCCCACAAGAGTACAACTCTGAGACCCAAGTGAGTTCTAGAATTCAGAATATGGGTAAATCAATGAAAAACACTGTATGTTAAGTAAACTTCAGTTGATCTGGGGTAGCACCTGGTAACCAAATCACTATTTCTGCATCAACACCTGTGATGACTCTGAGTGAACGGAGTTTAAATACTATAAAAGGTAACCTGTGAGTTCAGGTTTGCCCACCCAGTAGGTCTGCGACCCTGTGGCATTGTCAGAATTTTTCTGGTTTCCAAATTGCAGAGAAGGGAGTGTGGGCCATAGAAATTTATATTTTGAGGCAAAACAAATTTCTTCAGCACTATAAAGAGGAAAGAAGCCATCTCTTCTTTTCAGATTCCAATAATAAAAACAAGCTAATAAAAGAAAATAGAAAATGTTGTTTAAAATAAACATGAAACCATGTTTAATAAAATAAAATATGAAGCATTTTTCTCCTTCTCAGAGATTTCCATGCACGAGTTCACTTTCTTCTCTCTACAACCTGGAGGTTGGAGCTGTATCACTTCCATTTTACAAAGAAGGAAAGGACATGATGGACTCTGAGATGCTGAGTAATTTGTCCAAAGTCACATGTCTAACGAGGTGTTGAGCTGGACCTTAAACCCAGATATTCTGACTTTATAGCTTGTGTTCTTACCCACTACACAATACTAATTCATTATAAATAAATTTACACTGCATAACACCAAATAATCTAGAAAGCACAAAAGGTTCTGGATGGGGCAGAATTCCCCACAGGCCAAGTCATGTGCTTTCCAGCATACTCCCATAGTCCACAGGACAAACTGGTCTCATTACCACTTGGGGCAGGCATGCCCAAAGTCCAAAGGCCGTGTTTTGATATTTACATCCTTTTCCAGGTTGTAAAGCAACCCCCTGCTCAGCCAATATTGAACTTGTTCTTGTTCTGTCAACAGATAAATTCAATTCAACAAGTTTTAGCACCTTCTAGATACAGGGCTCCCTGTTAATCCCTGTGGAGCAGGGTTTGTGGTCCCCTGGAACCTTGCCGACATTCCCAATTCTTTCCAAGAATTTTATAATTTAGTGCTTTCATTCAGAGAACAACCTAAGAGAAGAAAATCAGTCTATGAGAATTATTGGTTTACTACCTTATAACCCAGTACTACCATGTGATTTCCACACCCGGGATATGTTTATAATTGTATGAATGCCAAAAGGGATGATTTTAATTGCCACAGGCTAATGAGAAGGCGACAGAGGTGGATTTAGCTCATAACAAGGTCTTTGGGGTCACCTAAAAGCTAACAGACATCAGGGTACAAATGGAGGTCTTGTGGCAGTTTGAACTGAGGAAAAGGACAGGAGACCTGAGACATAACAGGGTCTGCTAAACCCACAGCAGCCCAGTACAGCCTTCGACAAGATGTTTGTTTCAAGAAAGCTGTTCAGTTTTAGCAAAATAGCACCCCTCCCACTAAACTGATGTTTGTAATTTGAATTACATTGGTTTGGTTGCTTTGTTTTACATTTAATTTGCAAATTGATTCTGGCTTTATGGTGCCACAAGAACTGTAAGCTTTAGGAACATATGCCTTGTTTTATCATCATTTATGCCTTGTTTAATAGTTTAAAAAAACAACTTAAGCCAACGCTAGGGATACAAAGCAATTTTAATGTTTTTCTTTTTAAAAAGGCCTGTCATTCTATGACTGGAGGGAGTGTAAGGAGACAGGGATTCTCCTGTGAAAAGCTACAGCCTCTTGGGAAATTAGTCTACCATACATTCTAGCCTGCAGCAACAGGTACACACTTTGGTAAGGAACATTTACTGGGGCATCGTTTGGATGGAAAGGAGGGAACAATCTAAACACCGCCTGTATGAAGGGGTTTTATTTCACCCACAATTAATCTGAATATTTTTCTATTTGTTGTCAAGTCGAAAAATCTGTAGACTTCTTTTGGACTGAGCCTCGCTGTCCTAAAGAATTCTGTGTGCTGATGGAAACCGTCTACATCGGTGCTGTGTGATGACAGCCGCCAGCCACAAGCCGCTGATGGGCGCCTAGAAATGCAGGAGCTACAACTGAGCAGCTAAATTATGTATTTTATTGAAGTGTCATTAAATGCTAGTGTACATAGCTACAAGTGCCTGGCAGCTACCACACTGGATGCGCGCTGCTCTGCAGTTTTCTTACTGGAGGCATGTTTTCCGACTTCTATTTCAGAATCTTGGAAGGGGGACGCCTGGGTGGCTCAGTTTGGGGACCGTGACTCTTGATCTCCTGGCTGCGAGTTTTAAGCCCCATGTTGGGCATAGAGCTTACCATAAATAAATAAGTCTTAATGCTAAAACAACAACAACAACAACAAAAACCTGAAGCTCTGTCAATTGCAATAACAACTTTCAAGAGAACTTTGCTATTACAATGAAGCCACAGCTGGAGCTGAGAAGGGCAGCTGCTCGGACTGAGCAGACACTGTCCGGTTTGCCAGGGTCCCCACCAAAACCTAATCTCTCACCCTCTCCCACCTCACTCATTTCTATGCTCTGCCAGGCCCCTGGAGAGCTCTTTCCTTAGGACCCTGATTTCCTTAGGACCTGATTTCCTTGGGACTAACCTCTCTCTGAGTAGCTTTACCAAATGAAACCCTTCAACAGCATCTTGCCTGGCACGGAACTAACTCTGGTCAAAGATAGCTTTCTGCTTTCCTTTTGCCAATGAGTGACAAAATCCCATTCCTTTTTGAAAAGCTCCAACCTGCCATTCTGCCTGCTTTTCTTCCTTCTTTCCTTCCTTTTTTTCCCCCGCCAAGCACCATTTTCTCCTTTCCCTCTCTGCATCAGTGTTACCACAAAGAAAGTGATCACACCCGAAGCTGGGAAATAAGAGCGACTTGCAGCTTTTACCCTGGGGGTGCAAATTCGTTCCCTGTTTTCCCACCCCAAACATTATCACCACTATAGGCCTGTTCTGTCCAGCCCATGTGGTGCTTTCTTTTTTGCAATTGGGTTTGTCACCGACATTTTTCTTAATGGGGAGATTTCAACTAAATATATTAATGTCTGGCTTCTCTTGAAAATTGTTAGGTTTTGCATTTCCTGAGAGTTCTCTGTAGGAGAGAAGTGAGGGACAACTGCCTCCTCCTAACAGACATTGCCACAGTCCTCAATTTCTTCCTGCCTGGCCCCTGTCATCTTCATCATCATCATAAACCCAGCAATAGCAGCAGACTTCTCTGGCTTTGCCATGCGCCAGGCCCTCCTTCAATCACTTATGGATCATCAAATCCCCACAACGCCCCTTTCGGGCACATCCTCTCGTTTTAACCCTATTTTACAGATGAGGAAAATTAAGTCCAGAGAAGTAAAGTAACTTGCCCAAAATCAAGGTTTTGGGTTTTTTTGTTTTGTTTTGTTTTCAAAATCAAGGTTTTTGACTACCCCGGGGGAATCTGATGTCAAAGCCCTGCCAGGTAACCACTCTGTACACGAGGATTCCGTCCCCGAGCCTGGGACTTCTGCCCTACATTCTGTAGCTAGTTTCTTAAGCTGACCAACCAAAGGACACTCCCTCCCCCTGGCCATGGAACCAAAATAATTCTAACAAGAGGGTTAACTCTTCTCCTCTGATTGCTCATTAAAAGAGCAGATTTAGGGGCACCTGGGTGGCTCAGTGGGTTAAGGCCTCTGCCTTCAGTTCAGGTCATGATCCCAGAGCCCTGGGATCGAGTCCCTTATAGGGCTTCTGCTCAGCAGGAACCCTGCTTCCTCCTCTTTCTCTCTGCCTGTCTCTCTGCCTAGTTGTGATCTCTGTCTGTCAGATAAATAAATAAAACCTTAGAAAAAAAATAAAAGATAAGATTTATCAGGAAAGAGAAAGAAGACATGGAGGAATCAGAAGGCAAGGACTATGCTTTCCAGGAAAATTTTTTACCAGAGAATTAACTAAGGGAGGAAAAGAGACCTCAGAGCTTCTCATTCCAAAAGCTGATCCTAGCATAAAATGCAAAAAAGCATTAACATCTAGAACAGCAGTTTTTAAAGGGAGGTGGGTGGGAGTGGGGAGCCCTGGGGTCCTCAAGAGCCTTCCAGCAAGTCTTCAAGGTCACAGCTATGTTCATAATAATATTCAGACATTATCTGCCTTTTTCATTCTCAGTGAAACTTTCCAGAAGCTACAGGGAATACCTCAAAAGGGTGAATGCAGAAGCAGATATGAGATTCCAAATGATTCTAAAAGCATAAAACAATGTCACTGTTCTCACCAAATTTTTTGTGTTCTGAAATACAGTCTTCTGAAAAATTTTTTAAAAATAATCAACTTTGTTAATATACAATGAGTTTATTAGTGTTATTTTTAAATGAATAAATATTTTAAGAACTTACTAAACTTCCAATGCACCAAATATCAGCATATACAGTTTGTACGCACAACCTCTCTGGAGTCTTCAATGATTTTTAAGTATAAGGGGCTCCTAACACCAAAAAGTTTGAGAACTGCAGCTCTAAAAAGGAAAAGTCCTGCATGTGCACATGTGGCTAACACAGAAAGAAACCCTAAAGCAAATATTCCATAGTGATGGCCAGTGGCATGTTTTGTAAGGGCTTCACGCTGTCTTTAAATGCCTTTGAAATTCATGATCACCATTTAAGGCTTCAAATAAAGAAAATGTTCTGGTCTCTGGTCTTGTCTCAAAACAAAAAACCACCACAACAACAAAAAACGAAATTAAGTTCTGGCAACAGTGTCCTGGCATTTGCACTGACTGGTAGGTATCACTTAGATGGGGCACACAGTCTGGCTTACCACACTGTAGGCCTTTGCCTGCCTGTCCCTGGAGGTATCTAACTTGCTACCCTGAGCCATGGCAGGGGGTTGGGGGGTTGCATTTTTGCAATCAACAATGAAACATACATCAGTTTAATAAATGTCTACATTCCTCCAGAGAAGTCAGCTTGCACTACAAATAACCTTTTCCTTATCTGACTTCCCAAAGCAGCAACTTGTAATTGTTTCACCATCCCTACACAGACTCTTGGATCAATTAGAAACCCTTCTGAGAAAGAAAGGAATTCATCTGACAATCTTTGGACAAGGACAAAAGAAGAAAACTCACCAGGAGAAGAGCAAACGAGTGAATCTCCAGGGAACAGGAGGGCCCAGGTTAAGCCCCTCAGAGAGGGGATTCAGGCAATCGGCAGACCACTGGCTATTTCCTCCTGGAATTCTGGGTAGTAAATTCAGGACACTCATCCAACTTCTTTTGCCCTGAAAGCAGGTGGTGGAAAGGAAGAGGCATTCAGAACTTGGGTCCCCAAAGAAGCAAGCACACAGGTGTGAAATTGGGAAAGATGGACAATATTTGGAAGAAGGAAGAAAGCAATACTAAATCTGGGCAATCTAGATGGTACAGGGGCTTTGTTGTTAAGGGAAATCTATTTTTTTCTTCCTTTCCTTATTGTCCTTCCTTGGTAAGGGACCTGGAGGGTTTTGCCGGGAAAAGCCTAATTGGGGTAGAACTGGTGATGAAAAAGGATTTTTGCTGAAAAGGGTTGGAAAAACAAATATCACATGAGATATTGGAAGAACCGAGTTGGTCTGTTATCAGCAGAAAGAGACTACAAAAAGGGGGACTATTGGTGGGAAGAAACAATTTTTGTTGAAAAGTGATCCTTAATGGAGGAAGAATCTGGAAATGAAAAATACATATACATATATATATATATATATATATATATATAATTATTATTAATTTTTTTTTTTTTTTTTGGCTAGAGGAAGTTCCTAAAAGGAGGACGAGGGGTATAATCAAATAAGAGAGGAGGGATTTTTGTTTTTGCTGGAAGATCCTATAAATAAACAAATCTCGGTCTCCTATTCAGAAAAAAGGGGATTTTTAGCAGAAGGCCTGGAAGCTAGGGTAAATGCAAGGCCTCGGTGCAGAAAGTGCGGAGGTCGGTAGGGCCCCGAGGCGCGAGCTGGAGAGCTGTGAGGGGGCAGTTGGGGCCTGCGGGGCGGGGGAGGAAAGAAAGGGCATGCAGCGGACCAGGGACCTCAGAGGAGAGTCTTCTCCAAGGGGTAAGTGGCTGCGGGGGTGCAGCGGGGCCCGGAGCTGTTGGGGTGCAGAAGGTGCGTGCGTGTCGCGGGGTGAGGGGTGCCCGCGGCGCCTGCTGCGCTCCTCGAAAAGGAGATGGACCCCCTAAAAAACAAATATATAAACGAATTAGATTTTAAGAGGGGGGGAGGGGTTGAAAAGTGAGGAGGGGCGGGAAGGGGGGGGTAGGGAGGAAAGGGAAGGGGCAAGGGCAGCAGCAACCGGGTTTTACCCGCCCCCGGGGGCTCGCGCGCCGGCCTCGAGCCTCGCGCCTGGCGGGCCTCCCAGCGGCCCCCTGCCTCCCTCGCGCTGCCCGCCGGCCGGGCGCGCACGCGCACCCCGGCCGGCCCCCCGGAGCGGCCGGCTCACCCGCGGCGCGGGCGCGCGTGCGTGGCTGCGGGTCGCCTCACGACGCCCAGGGCGGCCTCGCGCGCCCCTCGCGCCGCCCGGGCTCCCGGCGCGTGCCGCCCGGTGGCGAAGTCTCCGCAGCTATTGGGCCTCCGCCGAGGGGCGGGGCCACGCGAGGGGCGGGGCTTTGGTGCGGTCAGGTGACCAGCGGCGGGCGGGAAAGGAGGCGGTTGGTCGCCATTTTGCGAGGAGGGCCGTTGAGGGCGGGAGAGTGTCAAGGCGGAGCCCGGGAAGGGGCGGCGGGGGGAGGGGCCGGCCCCCCAACACCCGCACCCACACGGAGGCCGGGAGGTCGGGAGGCCGGCAGCCCCGGCCATTGTTCCTGGAGGGCGACTTTAGAACGTAGTGGCAGGGCACTCGGACTCCCTGTGGCCGCTCTGAGAGGCGGTGGCCGGCGGTGGGAGCTCCGAGGCGGGGGCCACCCTGGCCGGGTAGTGGAGCCCAGCGAGGCAGCCCCTTGTGTTCCCGAGGCAGCCACTGCGCGAGCGGGAGCCACGGAGACCGGCCCTTCAGTGGGCTGGGACGATTCGGGGCTGCCGCGCTTCGACGTGCCGGCTCCCAGCCGTCTGTGGGTCCGGCACGGTGCTGGGCCGTGTTGAGGGAGAGGTGGGAACTGGGTGAGCAGTGCCCAGAGGGCGCTGACGGGTCCAGGAGTTTGAACCTTGGAAGAGCGGAGACGGGAATTCATACCCTAGAAGGTGAACGCTGAACATCCTAGGACACAAAATAGCTTTGCGGTTGCCTGGGTTTTGAGACTGGGGATCCGCCGTACCTGAGCACGAGGAGATCGGATTAGGGTGATGGGAAGATTCTAAAAGTGAGTTACGGCAATGGTTGTACAACAGGGTGGATGTACTAGAAATTTTTGGATTGGGCACTTAAAACGGGTGACGTTTGCATAAATGATACCTCAGTAAAGTTTAGTTGATTTCGAAAATGGGTCCCTGGGGTAGACAGAACAGAAAGGAGAAGAAAAAGACCGGCATTCTACTTTTGGATTCCTTTGTTCAGCAAATATTTATTGAGCTTCTTTCCAAGCTAGACCTGCGTCTGAGTCAGACAGACAACCCTGCTCTAGCTTATGTTCTGGAGTAGCGCTGTCCTAATGAAACAATACAAAAACGTGAAATTAACTTTAATAATACAATTTAACCCAAAAGGTTATTTCAGTATGTAACCAATACAAAATTTTCAGCAAGTTGCCTATTTTTTTTTGAAACCCTGGACATTTCAGTCCAGACCTGTGGCATTTCAAGGTTAGCCACAGGTAGCTAGTGGCTCCGGTACTAAAAGCATACCTCTAACTGGGGACAGGCAAATACTTTCAGAATGCAGTGTGGAAAGAAAAAATAAGGAAAGAGGATGGAGATTGTCAGAGGATACTATTTGATACAGGTCCGTGAAGGTCTCTCTGGTGAAGTTACACTGAGCAACGACCTGAAGGAAGTGAGGAAAGGAATCTATAAAAATATTTGGGGGAAGAGCAAGTGCAAAGGCCCTAAGGCAGGAAGATGTGGCTCCATTTGCAAAGACAGGAATTAAACACCTGCTTTCAATTTAGGACATACATTTCATTTTTTTCACAAACAGTTAAAGTGAGGTACCTGGGTGGCTCAGTGGGTTAAGCCTCTGCCTTCGGCTCAGGTCATGATCTCAGGCCTTGGGATCGAGCCCTGCATCAGGCTCCCTGCTTGGTGGGGAGCTTGCTTCCCCCTCTCCCACTCATTCTGCTTATGTTCCCTCTCTCACTGTGTCTCTATCAAATAATTTTTTTTTAAGGGGAGGAAGGTCTTTAGAGCCCGTCTCAGAATGGCTGTCTTCTCTCTAGGGGAGAGGCTGGCATCTGGGCGGATGGCCTTTGTCCCCATTTTCTAGTGGAGACTGATGTTTATAGTTTGTGTGTGGAAGGGCATTTCCCGTCAAGATGACCCTCCCAGATAAAGATGCCTTAAAAAGCCCCTGTGGGCACTCATCAGGATAGCCAAAAGGTGGAAACAACCAAATGTCCAAGGACCAATGAGTGGATAAGCTAAACGTGGTAGATCCTGGTAATGGAATAAGATCCAGCCATACAAGGAGTGAAGTGCTTAACCTTAAAGCACCATGACTTAACTCATTCATCAAAAATAGGTTTAACATTAAAATAGGTGAACATACTGGGGCACCTGGGTGGCTCAGTAGGTTAAGCCTCTGCCTTTGCCTCAGGTCATGATCCTGGGATCCGGGGATCGAGCCCCACATCGGGCTCCCTGCTCCACGGGGAGCCTGCTTCTCCCTTTCCCACTCCCCCTGCTTGTGTTCCCTCTCTCCCGGTCTCTATCTCTGTCAAATAAATAAAATCTTTTTTAAAAAAGTCATTAAATAAAAACTGAACTTCTCAGTATTTTTAAGCTTTAGAGAGTAAAAAAGCACCCCTACATCTCTTTCACAGAAGACTTCCTTTGGCTTCTTCTGTCTGGCGCAGTGTTTCTCAAAAGTGAACCTGGAGGGCTGACTCAGGAGGTCTGATGTGGGACCGGAGAATGCAAATTTCTAATGAGTTTTCCAGTGATGTGGCTGCTACTGGGTGGGAGGCCACACTTGGAGAATCACTATTTTTGTTCCAAGAATCTACTAACACTGGGGGGTGCTCCGTTAGACACTTTCAAGGGAAGGGTGGCCGCGCTCTGAACGCAGTGCACATTCACCTTTGGGAAGCGAATGAATCAGTGGGAGGGCTATTGTAGGATCAAAATGACTGGCTTTCCCCTACCCTGAAACACAGTACTTGGGGATACTGGCGAGATGTTTCTCATTGAAATGAGGACTTGAACAACCCTAATGCCAAGAGAGGGTGGAAAAAAAAAACAAGCAAGCAAACATCCCTGCTTCTTAATATTTAGCCATGGAAATCCAAGTCCATGGGAATAGAACACTATTCCTCTGGCTTAAAAAAAAAAGCGGGGCGGAGGGGACTAGAACAGCTTCTTTGACCCGATAAATACGGAGCCCTCCATTTGTGCTCGACCATCTTGCAAGTCATTCAACAAATAACTTTCGACTCTCTGCTCGAGTGAAACACTCTTTGGGGTGCCTCCTAGGGTAGGTATTTTTATTTGAGTAACCTTTCTAGCTTTTTTCATGTGTTACTAAATATTTTGTGTTATTTTTGTCATTCTTTTGCATCTCCTCCCAGACTATATGCTCTTTGAAAGTGTGGTCTGGCATCACTCAGCAGACATTATCATCTATAATAATAAATAAATATAAGCTATTTTAGACATTATCATCTATAATAATAAATACTATTATTAAAAATACAGGATTCTATCAGGATGACCAACTCAGTCCCAGGTGCCCAGAACTTTCCTGATTTTAGCCCTGAAAACCACATGTCCTCCCGAAGCTCTTCAATTCCAAGCAAACTGGAATTTGCTTGACCATTGGTCCCCCAAATTATAATGAATAATATAAATAGAAAGCATTTATCAAGCTCTGCTTGTATTAACGTAACCCTCACAACATTTCCCATGAGGAAATGGGCTCAGAGAGGTTAAGTAATTTGCTCGAGTTTTCACAGCTAGGAAGAGGCAGTCACAGGAATAAACCCATCCTTTTTACCACCTCAGGTGTTTAGTATTTGTCAACTGAGAGAATAAATCGAGAATCCTTAGTACCTTCATACTTGACCATAAAATCTAGTTGAAGAGTGAACACACTTTTACTGTGCAGGGCTGTAACTGTAACTGTGCAGGGCTGGGCACGCCCGCCTGTCGTAAACCAATGTGACGTCGCGCAGCTCAGAATGTTCAAAGAACAACACCAGCGGCATTTGCTTAACTGCTAACAGAGGAGCTGAGCTTCCACGGGCTGTAGGAGGAAAGACAATGTTATGAGGACTGAAGCCAACGGGAAAAAAAGTCCCAGACCTAATCTGCATCTTAAAGGACCAGTGAATTATGGAATCAGTGGGCCCAACAACTATCAGTTGCTTCCCATGTACCAGACACTTGGCTGAAACATGTCCGTGGAGGATGTGTGGTTGGGGGAAAAGGGAAAATCTCCCTGGACAAAGGGTAAGAAAGGGAAAATGAGGCTGGGAAACTCAAAGACTGGCCAGACTTAGATCTGGTAGCAGCAAACTGATGCTCCAAGACTGAAGGTATGATAATAACAATAACAATGATAGTAATAATAATAAATAGTAACCACAGCAGCAATCGTAACAAGAAATATTTCAACAGTGCGTGTCATGGACCAAGCCTTCCTCTCTACATTCTAATATGCAAATCTCACTTCATCCTCCCACTAAGCTCGAGATGCAAGTACCATGACTCACCTTGTTTCATGGAAGGGAAGACTTTGCATGGAAAGCGACAGGTGGAGGAGTTGCAGACCGTGTTCTGTAGGCCATGGGGAGTTTCCTGAGCAGAGCGCTTAATCTCAGTGCTGTTGTCATTTTGGGGGGGTCAGATCCTTCTTCGTTTTGGGGACTGTCCTGTAGAATGTTTGGCCGCATCTCTGGCCTTTCCCTGCTAGAGGCCAGGAGCACATTCTCCCCACAGTGTGACAAGCATATTGCCTCCAGACCTTGCCAAGTGTCTTCTGAGGGGGGGGAAAATCACTCCGAGCTTTCTCACAGGGCTTGGGGATGGGGAGGCGGTGGGATGGGCAGGTGTGAATGGGAAAGAGATGACACAGCATGTTAAGGACTGGACTGGACTCCAGGAGTCCCCAAGGATACTCTCAGGCTTAACGATTGGCTGGAAGGATGGCAGAACCCAGCAAGCCTGTTGTACCCATAGTTACCATGGGACAGTAGAAGGGAGAGGCAAAAAGTAAAAGGAGCTCGGGTCCAAGCGACACCAGGCACGAACTCCCAGCTGTCCCTTGCAATGGAACAGACAGGGCTTACTTCTCCCAGGCACGATGTGGGACAACAGGCATGAGCTGTTGCCAACTAGGAAAGCTCCACTGAGCCTCAGCGTGCAGCGTTCCTGGATGCCTGACCTCAGTCTCCACCTCATCCAGAGGTCAAGCTACCTCCCGGTGAGCTAAGACCGCGGTTAAACAAAAAACCTGAAGCCAGACAGACCAAGGGCTTAAAGGTTTTACCTCCTAGGAGCCAGGGACAAGAGCTAAATCCCCCTTTACTCTGTACAGCGTGCAACATCCCAGGCTACCGAGTTAAGTCTATGCCATACAAGAACAGAGCAAGGTTTGGAGCCCGTTTTCCGGTCTTTTAATCCGGGCTCCTTCCTCTCCAGCCCTGTGCCTGTGTGAATAGGTCCAAAGTACAGTTTGAACCCACAGCAACAACACAAACAACCTTTCCTTGTTCACCAGTCTCGACACCTATGGTGATGTCAGATTACCTCAGCCCCCCACAACTTCTCCACGGCGGGGTGGGGGCAGCCTACGAGATGCTTGGCACCCAGAAGGAGTTCTGATATGTAAATAGTCTATGGTTCTGAAGTCATTTATAGGCTCATGCACCCCTTTCTGGACTTTAGTGCCTTCCGCCATCATACACCGAGTATCCCCAGTCACTGCGGTGCTGGGACCTGGAATTTCAAAGTTGATTAGCTATGGCGCCCGCCACCGAAAGTTCTTTCGAGATCCATCATCTCCTCTCATCTAAGAACATGGCCTGATATTGTCACTCTTGCCTATTTAAGAACCCCTAGTAATGTCCTTACATATATCTGTACACAGATGTTTATGGCAGTGTTTTTCAACCAAGCCAAATGGTGGAAACAGCCCAATGGCCATCTGCTGATAAGTGAATAACAAACACAGTGGAACCATACAGTGGGTCTTAATTGGTAATAGGAAGGAACGAAGGCTTGATACGCGCTACAACATGGATGATCCTTCAAAACAATGAGTTGGTTCTGCCTTTTTGACTAGGAAGAGCAATGCTGTGAACATTCACATACAAGTGTTTGTTTGAACACCTGTCTTCATTCTTTTGGGCATACACCCAGGAGTGGAACTGCCAGGTCCCATGGAAGTTCCGCTTCTAACTTCTAGGGGAGGCTGGTTTCGAAGGTAGAGGATTTGCTGAGGACAGAGAATGAGATGAGTCAATGCTGATTCCAGAATTTTCGAGCCAAGCAATTGGGTGAATGAAGAGTAGTGCCAGCCACAGAGAGGGGAGTGCTAGCAGGAGGTGGGGAACAGATGGCAGAGTGGGGGACAGCCATGAGCTCAGTTTTGGACATGTTTGGACCCAATGAGTTAGGTCCTAGAGTTGTAAATAACTAGGTCTGTCAGACTCTGCCCACACAGCCCCCAGAGGAGACAGACATTAAACAAATAATCATGCAGCTGATCACGATGGTGACAAGCACTACAAAGGAGAAACTGAGCACCCATGAGAGGGAGAGGGTGTGCCTTGAGAATCTGGTCAAGACTGGAGGGTCAAGAAAGGTTTTCTTAGCCAGGGATATTTGAGTGACATTTTAAGGAAGTCTAGGAGATAGCCAATGTTCTGATTATTTATTACCGAATTAAAAAACTGCCCAAACCAGTGGCTTAAATAATGACAATCATTTATTTTGTTCACAAGTCTTATGTGGGGGGGATTGGCTGCATTCAGGCTCGGGGCCTCTCATGCAGTTCCAGTCAGATGGTGGGTGGGCTGGAGTTGTCTCCAAGGCTTAATCACTGCCGGCTGGTGTTTGATGCTGGCATTGACCAGGACCCGCCGAGGCTGTTGGCCCAAACACCAACACTTCCTCCCCATGTGGTCTGGCTTCTTCCCAATATGGCGGCCCCAGGACACTGGAACCTCGTACATGGCAGCTCAGGGCTCCAAAGGCCACATCCCAAGAGAGCTAAACAAATATTATTTGCCTTTTTATGACCATTCCCCAAAAGTCCCATGGATCCATGTATTAGTTTTCTAGGACTGGTGTAAGGAAGGACCACAAAGAGTGTGGCTTAAGCCACAAAAATGTGCTTATTGTCTTATAAATTCCAGAGGCTTGAAGTCCAAGATCAAGATGTCGAGAGGGTACACCAAGGTGTTGGTAGGGTAACCCTCAAGAGGAAGGGATGATCTGTCCCTGTGTGTCTCCCAGCTTCTGGGGGTTTGCCGACATCCCTGGTGCTCCTTGCTTCTCCATCATCCTGACCTCTGCCTTCACCTTAACATAGTACCCTCCCTTTGTGCATGCCTGTGTCCAAATATTTCCTCTTTATAAGGACACTGGTCATGTTGGATTAGAGGTCCCCCCTCCTCCAGTATAACTACACCCTAACTTTATTTCTAAGTAAAGTTTTGTTCTGAGATGCTGAGGGTTGTGACTTCAGTGGAGAAATTTGGGAGGGGATGTAATTCAATGGATAACACATCACTTCTGCTATAGTCCTAAACCTTCCCAGATCCAAAGGGAAGGAACATACAAACCTGACTGTTAATAGGAAGCAAGCAAAAGTCACATTGTCAGAGATTGTAAGAGTGTAGGATGGTAGATGGTGTTGTGGTTATATCTGGAAAATATGAATGTCAAGTGTTGAGGTAGAGGCGGGGTAGAGGTAGGTGTTTCTCGATAAGGGGCATGCTCAGAGCTCAGGAATCAAACTATTTCCATTAGGATGAGTGCATCTGTAAGAAGAAAGAATATTCAGCTACCAGTTACTGGATGTAGGTGACTTGGTTCCACAGCTCGGGCATATCCTCACAGATTTGCATATCCTTCTGCTGTGTGCTGTCCTCAGAGGACCAGCGTTTTTGATCCTCCTTGTTGTTGCCTCATGGTCACAAGGTGGCTGCTGTAGCTCTCCACGTTACATATTCACTCCATTGTTCCAAGTGGGAAGGACAAAGAGCAAGAGCAAATGGTTGTCTTCTTAAGAGACTCAATATTTTTAGGTGGGAAGATATGCTGGGGCAGATTGCAACAAATGCCCTATTCTCCTCCTCTCCCCTGTGTGCTTACTGTGGACTTTGTAGTGCCCTCCCACTCTGCCCTTAGCCATGGAATTTGCCCTGGCCAATGGGATATTAGCAGATGTGACACCAACAGAAGTTTGAACTGGGCATGTGAGATTGCATTGTCGAACGTCTGCCATCACCAGGAGAACATGCCCAGGCTAGCTTGCTAGAAGATGAGAAGGAGAGGCACGTGGAGCAGTCAAGTTGCTCTAGGCGCCTGATCCAGCGTCCACCGCTCAGCATTCACTGGCCACCAGACATGCGCATGAGCCCCGCGGTGATCAGCAGAACCACCTAGCTTATTCCCAGCAGACTCAGGAAGCATGAGCAATCGATGCTTAATACTGCATTCCACTGAGGTTGGGTGGTGGTATTTCACGCAGCATTACAGTGGCGGTAGATAATTGATTTGCATTTTTTGGAAATCCTCCAAGCGGTCTTGGACAGAGCAGGGAGGTGGTGGGGGAGTGAGAGGGTAGGGGTAGGTTGTGGAAGAAGGGTCATATATCCAAACACAGGAGCATGGAGGCTGAGAAAGCAAGAGGAATGGGACAGAGCTGATTGGCTTGGGCCAATCAGTATCGATGTCCAGGGATTATTGCCCCCAAACAAAACTGAGGTTCTGTAAGCAAAGACAAGGCGGGGATGGCCCTGGGGTGGGCAGCCAGCTGCCTCTGTCACCTCTACGACTGAAGATACTGTTTTTGCTCTGGCAGGGGTGTGGGGGGACGGGGGGGGGGGGCTAGATGCTTGCGAATGCGTACAAGGCTGTCAGAGGACCCAGAAATGACGGTGGTTCCTTCCGAGGAGGGGACTGGGATGGGAGATGGATGGAGGAGGACGTCAGCATAATCAGTAAGGATTTCAATTTTCTACAAAATTTTAAAATTTTAAATAAAATGTACTAAATGAAACCAAAATGCGTTAATTACACTAACATATATGAATAATGATTAAAACACACTAAAGTTACATTAACACTTATTAATTAAGCAAAAACTTATTAATAAATGAAAACTTGTTAATTACATCAAATCATACTGTCAAATTAAATTAAAGGGTATTAATTTAGGTGCATTGATTAAAATTAAATTGGAAATATTGATTGAAATGAAATGAAAATGTGCTCATGAAAGTGAACTTACTACTCAGCTGTTGGATTAAACCTTATTAGTTTTTAAATTAAAATAGAGTATAAAAATAAAAAGCTAAGTTAAATGAAAATTTTTTAATAGTTTTCTTTTTTTTCTTTTCTTTTTTTTTAAGATTTTATTTATTTATCTGACAGAGAAAGATCACAAGCAGGCAGAGAGGCAGGCAGAGAGAGAGGAGGAAGCAGGCTCCCTGCTGAGCAGAGAGCCTGATGCGGGGCTTGATCCCAGGACCCTGAGATCATGACCTGAGCCAAAGGCAGTGGCTTAACCCACTGAGCCACCCAGGCACCCCTAAGTTAAGTGAAATTTTAAAGTGTTAAAGGAAATAACATTTTCCCGTGATTGTGGTCCATGGTTATGATCCCCTTGTAATCATGACAAGTCTTGCAACACGTATGTGAAGATACCAAACGTAGTGCCTGGTGCACAAGGGGTGATCGGAGGGGTGACTGAGGAGATAGGACTGAGCTCGGGCTCAAAGCATAGGGGAAAAACAGCCTCCCACCAGAGACTGGACGCCTGGTAGAAGGGGCATGAGATCTGGGATCACTCGTGCTCCATCTTTGAAATGCTTTACATATATTAACTCATTGAGTCCTTATACACACCCTCTGAAGCAGAAACTATTATTACCCCCATTTTCCAGATGCACAAACTGAGGCCCAGAAAGTTGAACTTAGTAAATGGACGAGTCAGGCTGCAAAGATCTGGATTTGAACCCAGGCCCTGACCCACAGGCTCTATGGGCCTCAGGTAAACCTCAGTTTCTGCCCCAGAGACTGAGGACAGCGACCCATTCGAGTAGGAGGTCTCAGGGAAACGGGAAGACTGTGTAGAAAGCCCTCAGTGAATCATATTGAATGTATGTCATTGATCTCTTCTCGTAGTGCTGGCTGGCAGCATGACTCTAGGGGGTCAGCTCCTCAGGCAAGGGTCCTTCCCACCCTGAGGACATGTCCTCTTCTCCCAGGCACAGCCTCAGAATTCCCGTAAAACTGCCAGAGAAAACTTAGTTCAGTTTAGGAAAATGGAATAGGACATAGAACTGGAAAGGAGCAGAGAGGCCATTTGGGTCCAACATTTTCAATGTGCACAGATCTGGAAACAGAGGCTCAGAGAGGGCAAGCGACTTGCCCCAAGTCACACAGTCACACAGTCCGTGGCAGAAACAGAGCCAGGTGCATCTGTCCTGACTACTGGACCCAAGGCTTTTCCTTCTCCCCCAGGATTTGTGCATGGGGGCATCTGGGAGTTTGTATGAACTGGATGGTTGAGGGCAGGGGAGAGGGAAACCCACGATATTGCACTAAAAGAGGATCACGTGATATTTGCCTTCGACAATGCTCAACCATCACTTGCTATTAAATTTTTTTCAAGTGTGACCTTCAGGTACCTTAATGAATAAACATGATTTGAGCACGTATTTACTAGTGTCCAGTTATGCCTCCAGTAATGTGCTAACCTCATAGGAGATGAGAGAAAAGGACCCACCCTGCTCTGGGCTGAATGTTTGTACCCCCCCCATTCTTTTGCTGAAACCTACTCCGGCAATATGATGGTATCAGGATGTGGGACCCGGGGCATGGTTAGAGCAGGAGGCTGAGCCTTCACTGATGAGATTAGGGCCCTTTTAAGAGACACCAGAGAGCTCCTTCACCCTTTCTGCCACGTGAGATAATAGTGGCAGAAACTCTGCCAGCACCGTGACCTTGGACTTCCCAGCCTCCAGAACTGTGAGAAGTACATGTTTATTGTTTGTAAGCTACCCAGATTATGATATTTTTTGCTCTGGCAGCCCAAATGGGCTAAGACAACCCTTTCCAACTTTATGACTGAGAGACTTCAGAGAGAAAAAGAGACACAGAGTCGGTTGGGCGTCTGCCTTCGGCTCAGCTCATGGTCTCAGGGTGGTTTGAGCCCTGCATCAGGCTCCCTGCTCAACGGGGAAGACTGCTTCTCCCTCTCCTTCTACCGCTCCCCTCTGCTCACGCATGCTCTCTCTCAAATAAATAAATAAAATCTTAAAAATTATATATATATAATAAAGATTAAGTATCAAAGTTAAGATTAGCCTTCTTTAAAAATAATCCTCCTCAGGGTGCCTGGCAGGCTCAGTTGGTGAAGCGTGTGACCCTTGATCTCAGCGCCCTGAGTTTGAGGCCCATGTTGGATGTAGAGATTTACTTGAAAAAATAATTAAGAAGAAATATGACCTGTTGGTAAGCCTTCCCGGTACTCTGCCACACCTCCGTTATCTCACTGTAAGTGTGAGTTTACC
Organism: Mustela nivalis; assembly: GCF_964662115.1. NCBI lineage: Eukaryota > Metazoa > Chordata > Mammalia > Carnivora > Mustelidae > Mustela > Mustela nivalis. The sequence goes on along the minus strand of NC_139037.1, from coordinate 56,308,141 downwards.
CTTCACTATCCTCTGGTTGGGGACCCTCTCTTTGTATCCTTGAGTCCCCTGCAGTCAGGCATTTAATGAATACGGAGCACCTGCTCTGTGCCAGGACGCTGCTATGAACAAGCAGACCTTCTCTGCGGCCTCCTGGGTTCAAGTTCTTGTGTTGTAGGCGTAAATCAGCAAGAAAAAAAAACAGGTTAACTCCAGGGTACAGTGAGAGCTATAAAAGGAAGAAACTCACAGCTTTAGAGCATTCGCTCCTCAAACCAGGGTGTGCACACCAGCAGCAGCACTAGAAAGGCACAAGTTCAGCCCCATCCCAGATCCCCTGATTTAGGAGGCCTTGCATTTTATTTTAGAAAGATTCCCATGGGATTCATGTTCACCTTGAAGGCTGAGAGATGCTGCCTTGGGTAGTGCGACCCATGAAGGCTTCTTGGAGGAGGTGGCATGTGAATTGAGACCCAAAGGTTGAAAGAGTCATGCAGCGTGCAGAGCACAAATTCCAGGCAAAGGGAACTTCAAGTCCAAAGGTCATGACACCAGGAAGAGGCCTGAGGAGTTCCAGCCACTCCAGGACTGGAGTGGTTCTGGCAAGCAGGTCAGGGGTACTGGCTGAGGCTAGGGAGGCAGGTGATGGCCCCTGCTGGGCCCTGGGAAGGGGTTCGGATAGCTCACACCACATCCACAGAAAGGCCACATGGGGGGTGGGGCACAATCTGATTAACATTTACAAAAATGCCCCTCTGGGCCTGCTGTGGCTTCATACCGTGAAGCTTAGCTCTGTTTCTCGTTTCTCGTACTTTCCTTCCATGTATGGTTCTGGGTCAGGCTTGACCAGAAAATAAATGAGCATATTAAGACTCATTCAGTGGTTTCTATCTAATATATTGTCCACATTCATATTTCCTCAATTTTCCTCCAAATATCTCACCTTAAAAATATTTATATTAAGGGGAGCCCAGTTGGCTCAGTCCGTTGGATATGCAGCTCTTGATTTTGGCTCAGGTCGTGGTCTCGGGTCCGGGGACTGAGCCCATGTTGGGCTTCGGAGTGTGCTTGAAATTCTCTCTCCTTCCTTCTCCCTCAGCAAATCCCCTCCTCTCTAAAATAAATAAATTAAATATTTTTAAAAATATTAATATTAATAATATGCTGGGTGATAATGAGAGCTGTCCCAAGGTTGATTATACATAATCGCAGAGGAGAATCTGGGAGGGGAGGGAAAAATCACCACCTTCCAATAGCTTCTTCCCTGGTGTGACCAAATTTTGCACAACCAACCCCAAACAGAATGGCAAAGGAGGCAAGTGCACTGTTCAAGGGGCCAGCCTGGTCTCAGGCCCAGAGATGGTGAACTAATTGAGCAGGTATGGACCTGGGCATTCTTTTGTTTTGTTTTTTAAAGATTTCTTATTTATTTATTTAAGAGAGAGAGAGAGCACAAGCAGGGGGAGGGGCAGGGGGAGAAGTAGACTCCCTGCTGAGCAGGGAGCCTGATGTGGGACTCCATCCCAGGACCCCAAGATCATGACCCGAGCCAAAGGCAGACGTTTAACTGACTGAGCCACCCAGACACCCCAGCATTTTTCGGGTTTTAAGCTGCCCGTGCAACTCTGGTGTATAGTCAGGTTTGGAAGTCGCTGCAATGGCCACAGGAAACCTTCCTGTCTCTGAAGTCAGACCCTCCCTGCGCTCTCTCTGGGGTATTGGTGGACAGGCTTGCCCCCATGGTCCTTTCGCCTCCCACCACTCCCCCACTTACCTGCAGACCACCTTTCCAACAGGTTGGGACAGTGCTTCTCACTTTGGGATCAAAGTTATCTGTGGTCACCGAACCCTTGGAAGGCACAGGAAAGGGGAGGCGAGGTGGCTGACTTGCACTTGGAAAAGTGTAGGGCATTGGAGGGGTCAGTCAGTGAGGACACTGCAAAGGGGGGAAGCAGGGAAGTGGAAGGAACCCCAGTGAAGCCAAGGAAAAAGCTTTTCCAGAAGGAGTGAGGGGTCCACCCTGACCCCTGGTTTCTCCACTCCGCCACCCTTTCTTCACGTCTTTGCTTGACTCAGCCCTCCTCCCCTTTTTGCATGTTTGACTCACTTCCTTCAAGCACCTCCACACTCCTCGCCCCCTCTTCCTCGGCAGTACACACCTGGCCAAACACCAACCGTCTGTCTTCTCCGCCAGCTGAACGCGGTGGGAAGAAACCACCCAGCCAGCCCAACGGGTTTTACCTGAACCGGAGAAATCACAGACCTCACACAGGCACAGGGCATCCTCGCCATAGGCTCGGGTGCCTGCTTGCTCAAAAGAGGAAGGTGTCCTTGCAGTCCTCCTACACCCTCCACCTGCCCTCCTGCTGATGACCCTGTCCCACACTTCCCTGTGGACAAACTGAAGTCATGAAGCCGGATTCCCTTGTTGCCCATCCCCAGTGCACAAGCCCCTCATCTTCTTCCCCTTCTGTGCCCCCCTCCCTTTCAACCCCCAAACCCCAGCTTGCGTCCCCTCTGGATCAAAGTTCTCCCCATTCTCCCTCCCCTCCTCTCTTCTTCCCTTTCCTTCCACTTCTCTCCCTATTTGACATCAGCTTCTCCATCTTCTCCCTATCTTTCTCCCTCATCTCCACCTCCCAGGACAGTCCAGCCTTACCTCCACCTGCTGCGGTCCTTTCTAAAAGGCAGATGTGGGGGTGTGCCTGGGTGGCTCAGTGGGTTGGGCCTCTGCCTTTGACTCAGGTCATGGTCTCGGGGACCTGGGATTGGGTCCCGCGTCGGGCTCTCTGCTCGGTGGGGAGCCTGCTTCCTCTTCTCTCTCTGTCTGCCTGCTTGTGATTTCTGTCAGATAAATAAATAAAATCTTAAAGAAAAGAAGAAAGGCAGATGGGAATGTCTCCACCCTGGTTAGAAGGGGGACCCGAAAATCACAGATGGATTTCAACGTCCAAGGAGCCTTTCCTCTTTAGCCCATGTTGGGAGGGGATGCCTCAAGACTGTGAACACCCAGCTCCCCACCAAGGTTTCCCCAGTGATATAAAAAAATTTTTTTTTTAAGATTTTATTTATTTATTTGATGACAGAGATCACAAGTAGACAGAGAGGCAGGCAGAGAGAGACAGGAAGAAGCAGGCTCCCCGCTGAGCAGAGAGCCTGATGTGGGGCTCCATCCCAGGACCCGAGATCATGACCTGAGCCGAAGGCAGAGGCTTTAACCCACTGAGCCACCCAGGCGCCCCTCCCCAGTGATTTTTAACATCAGACGCTGCGTGAGCCTCACCTGGAGCAACATTCTATCGCACCCGGACATATAGGCGGTAACAGCGGCCTGGACTCGGTTAGTAGGGACAGAGGTGATCAGATTCTGGTTTTAACTATAATTAAATCACTCGCTGTGTAACTACGCACTAAACATATCTCCTCTGCTTGTTCCGTAAGGGCTGGACCCTGTGTCCCCTAGGTTCCTGTGTCCCCTACCCGACAGGGCTTATCACTAAGAATGACACAAAAGCTCCAGGTACCATCCCCAAGCCCTTCACATCCACTCCGTTCTCAGAGGACAGTTGTTACAGATGGGGAAACTGAGGCACAGAGAGGTGGGTGACTTATCCTAGGCACACAGCCAGTAGGTGGCAGAGGTGGGAAAACAAAGCCAGAGGCCTCCTTCCAGAGCCTGCACTCTTTAACACTAGACTGGCATCAGGAAGAAGCAGCCATGAATGTCTTTGATTAATGGCGGTGGGGGAGGGAAGTGGGCGGAGATGTGTTGTGAGTCATTTCAGCTCCCTCTCCTCCTCTCCTTACAATCCTTTTAGGGGGAAGGGGTTGCTCTGTTTTCTGTTTTGTTTGATGACAGTCAATGTCATTGGATGCCTTGCAGAATGACCTTTTTTTTTTTTTTTAAGATTTTATTTATTTATTTGAGAGATGGAGAGGGAGAAGCAAACTCCCCACTGAAAAGAAGGGATGCACCCAAGGAGACATGGGTCAAAGCCATCTTCGTACGGGGGATATATGTGGCTGAGTTTGGTGCTGGCCTCCCTTCCACCAGGACCTATCAGCTCATTGCCCAAAATTCAGGAAGACCATTACTTCCTTTGAAATTAAGACCACTGGTCCTTTACTTAAGTGGTCGCGAGAGTTCTCAGCTCGTAGATGGCATGAGCTCCAAAGCCATCGTTCTCTGACAATTGTCTCTCTCTTAAAGTGTTAATCCGGCATCCCTAGAAGGGGGATACACTGTATTATTAGAGGAAAGAGGAGACTTGCATATTGGAATAAGAATTTGGAGGGGAGTTTGAAGGAAAGAGAGAATCTTGGATTTCCTTTGTCATTCAATAAAGCCTAAAGTACTGGGTCTTGGGGAAGCCCACACCTTTATCTCAGCTCTTAATCTGTCGCTTGTATCAGTCAGCTATAGCTGCCTAACAAACCATCTCAAAACAGAGTGGCTTAAGACAATAACTGTTTATTATTTTTTTTCTCACATATATTTGGTTCACGTGGACCATTCTGCTCACCTGGGCCAGGCTCGGCTGAGCTGGGTGGGGCTCACTCCTGCATCTGCCTTCCTCCTGCAGGTTAGCTAGAGGCTGGCTGGTTTGGAATGACTTCGGTTGGGATGACTCAGTTCTTCTCTACATCCCTCTCACATCCATCCAGCAGGCTAGCCCAGGCACGTTCTGGTGGCAAAGGCAAAGGAGCAAGAGAGAGAGGAGCAACTCTCAGACATCTTGGGGCCTTGTCGTGGGACCCATGTCTGTCGCTCTGGGGCATTCCGCTGGCCGGAGCGAGTTGCGGGTTCCAGGTCAGGGCATGAAGAGGTAGAGCTCACCTCTTGTGGGAGGAGCCACAAAGTCCTGTAGCAAAGGGCTTGCACTGGTGAGGGGTGCATAAGGGTGGCCTGGGGGTAGGGGAGATGAAGATTTGCTTTTTCTGACTTGGTTTCTTTCCTCTGAGCTTGCTAAGGCCTGAGTCCCATTTGCCACAGACCCTTTGCCCAACACTCCTTGCTTTCCGGCTTCACTCTGTTCTCCAATTTGTCCTGTGAGTCCCTTGGGTATCCTCTGGGGACTCTGTCTCATTCCTCAGTCCCCAAGCCCCCAACCACACCCCCACCCATCCCTGGACGCTGAAGGCCCCAGGACATACTTCAGGATTGGGCTTCCTCTGGTTTCCCAACCTTTTCTCATTTCCTTCCATCTCCCTCAGAAGGTATTTCTCCTCCAGTGCTCAGGAGGGGTTCGGCCTAGACTTCTGCTTTCTCAGCCCCCTCCCCAGTCAGTCACTGTTTTTCCTGGGCTGGGGGGTCAGTCCTATGTTTCCATCCCCACATCTCCATCCTGGGCCAGACCGCCATCTTCTCTTGCCTAGACTGGCGACAACTGCACGTATGGGTGGTGGGGGGGTGTGGTCTGCTTGTTAATGCTGATTCTGCTGCTGACTAGTTGGGTGGCCTCTCTGTGCTCAGTTTCCTCCTGCTGTAGACCGAATGTTTGTGTCTCCCCCCACCCACCCAAATCTATAGGGTAAAAACCTCCCCACCTCCCCAGAATGATGGTATTTGCAGGCCGGGCCTTTGAGGGGGAAAGGTAGTAGGGTCATGAGGGTAGAGTTCTGCTGAATGAAGTTAATGACTCCATACAGGAGACCCACTTCCGCCACGGGAGGACATAGGAAGACGCAGACTGTCTATGAAGCAGGAAGTGGGTCCTCACTGGAGGCCGAGTCGGCCTGAGTCTTGATCTTGGACTTACCTGCCTCCAGAACTGTGAGGAAGAGACTCCAGCTGGTTGGAAGTCACCCAGTCTGGGGTGTTCTGCTAGAGCACCTGGAAAGAATGAACATGTCTCCTCTATAATGCGTAGATGATGGTAATACCTGCTTCTAGCCCATTGTTTTTGTGAGGAGCCAAAAAGGACGTCTGAAGATCCGGGGCACCTGGGATTGTTCCAAGTCCTGGTAATTGGCAGGGAAAGAATGAGGATGACAGGATGTGCCAGGGGCTGGCTCGCTCCAAGGTGCCGGGGCTCTGCTCTCACAGTGAGCCTATGGGTTGGTCCCATTCTTCTGATGAGACAACTGAGGTTCAGTCACTTGCCCAGGGCCACCGTCATTGAATCACTGGGTCACGGTTTGAACCAAGATCCATCTGGTTCCTCAATTTCTCTTTCTGGCTGTGAGCACCGCCTTCTCACTCTCCTCCTGCTTCCTCTTCTCTCCCTGCTCCAATCTCCTCCCCTGACGACAGTCAAAGAGGGGAAGCTGATCAAGGCTCCCCACTTCCTAAGACCCTTCGGAGATGTGACTGTGAACAGTGCAGGGTCTGGGGCGAGATCCTGGACCAGGCAGCACATTGCTGTAAGAGACATTACAGACATGAATGGAAAGATTTGAATATGTGGATTAAACAGTGTGGCATGGTTCCATTTCCTGATTTCATTAATGGTCCTGGGGTTGCGGAAGAGAATCTCTTTGTTCTGTAGCTCCATGCCAAGGCGTTTATGGGGATCGAGGGACACAAGGTGCACAGTCGCCTCAAATGTTCGGAAAGGCGTGACGTAAAGCAAATGTGGCAAAATGTGATTAATTAATGAATCGAGGGAAGAGTTTTTACCCTTCCTGCTAGTTTTCTATAGTTTGATCTTATTTCAGGTGAAAAATAAGACAACAGGGGGTGCCTGGGTGGCTCAGCCGGTTAAGTGCTGGACTCTTGATCTCAGCTCAGGCCTTGATCTCAGGGGCAAGAGTTCAAACTTCGAGCACAGTGCAGAGTCTATTTTAAAAAACAGAACAAAACAAAACAAAACCACACAGGGGGTGCCTGAGTGGCTCAGTCCGTTAAGTGTCTGCCTTCGGCTCAGATTATAATCTCTGGTCCTGGGATTGAGCCCCGTGTCCGGCTCTGCACTCAGTGGAGGGTCGGCTTGTCCCTCTGCTCCTCTCCTCTGCTCATGCTCTCTCTGTCTCTCTCTCAGATAAATAACTAACATCTAAACGAAAAACCCATAAGTAAATCCATAAGAAAAACACATAAGTAATAAATAAAAATAAAAACAAGAACAAAAACATTCATTTCGCTCCTTGGTAGATACCCAAGAGAAGTGAAAACCTGTGTTGTCACAAAAACTTGGGCATAGATGTTCAAAGCAGCGTTATTCCCAATACCCCAAAACCCCAAAAGTGGAAACAGCCCCAATGACTATTACCTGAACGTGGGAACCAGATGTGGTATACTTGGTATACCAAATCAGCAGAATATTACTTAGCCATAAAAAGGAATGACCTACTGATCCTGGCTACATGGGTGAACTTGGAAAACACTATGCTAAGTAACAGAAGCCAGCCACACAAGGCCCCCTTTGTATGATTGATTCTACTTATGTGTAATGTCCATGACAGACAGATCCCTAGAGACAGAAAGCAGATTGGTGGTTGCCTAAGGTTGGTGGGGAAGGAAAATGGGGAGTGACTGCTGCTGGGTATAGCGTTTTTTGTTGGGTGATGGAATGTTCTGGAATTAGGTAGGGGGGGGGTGGTTGCCCAGCCTCGGGAATGTACGGAAAACCACTGAATTGTACACTTAAATTGTGAATGTGAATTCACAAAAAAAGTGAATTGTACATTTAAAATGAGTGAGTTTTATGGTATGGGAATTGCATAGTGACTAAAAGTAATGATGCTGACAGCAAGCTTTTCAATGACTGTGTATCATCTTTGGGATCAGACCGCAAATCCATGGTATACCTACACAGAGTCCTTTGGCCTCGCCCAGCTAAGCTTCCAACACTCCAGCAGCCTGACCTGACTTCTAACCCTGCCAGTGCTGCCTCTGGACCTTTGTACCTGCTCTTCCCTTCCACCCTTGTTGGACAAACTCTATCACCTTGGAGTTTTAGCTTACAACTGACTTCCTGCAGAAGATCACCCTTAATCCCTGGAGATCAGGTCCTGGGCTCCCAAAGTAGCATTTGAGATCATTTCCAGGTGACTTATTTTCATGAGTTTATTTTAATGCATGCCAGGGAGGCGGGGTCTTGGGGGGAAGGAAGGAACCAGTCCAACACACCTGCGATTTCATGACTATTGGTGCTTAGGATGAGCCTAAGGTAGCCCCATGGGAACCCATTTGAGGAAGAAAAAAACCAAGCTGGTTGAAAGAACAAATTAAAAATATAAACAGTAAATGCGGTATTCTGCACAAATTGTGAAATAGTCCTTTGGGAATCCCAGAAGTTGAGAAGTCCCCTGGGTCCGGCTTAACTCTGCCTGACCTTCCACAGCAGCCACCAGGCTAATTAATAGCTATCACTTGGGGAATAGTTTGCTTTATGTCTGTTCCCCCCTTCCTGTCCCTCCCCTGCTGGGGTCTGGCAGGGCTGGGCGTGTCGCCATCACCGGTGTCCCCAGCATCGCCTGCACAGTGTGGGGCACAGAGCAGGGGCTCAGGGAACCTGTGTTGAAAGAACAGTGCTGAGCTGCCTCAGGGTGTGGAGCCCTTCTGCCAAGGGCACTAGGGAGCCCTAGCACCGTTTCCATCGGGAATGTCAAATCTCATCTGTGCTTCAGGAACTCTGGGCTCTCTCTCCACTCTGGGCCCAGAAAATCAACACTCCTCCCTGCACTATGTTTTCCTATCAAACTCCTCTTTATCAGTTGTCTTCTGCCAGGAAGACTTTCTGAACCCCAGGCTGGGGCTCCGGGCTCCCAGATCCCCCTTCGTCCCCCATGCCAGCCCTGACAACGGGGATGGGTCTGTATCCTCCATAGACCTGGGAGAGCTTTATGAGGTCTGCCCTGGGCTCTCTCTAATCCCTCCAGAGCAGGTGCACTGACTGGACCCCACTTCTCTTCCACTTCCCCCGATATCCCTCTTCTTTCCCTCCACCTGGCCCCTCTCCAGCTATTTCTGGCTCCTCTCCTTGAATACACCGCCACGTGAATTACTTTTAAAGCTGTCTGTGCTCAACACCACTGCTTTCCTTCTTAGCTGCATATTACAATTTTTAACCTTTTATTTTTTTTGAAGATTTTATTTGTTTATTTGACAGAGAGAGACCCAGCGACAGAGAGGACACCAGTAGGGGAGTGGGAGAGGGAGAAGCAGGCTTCCTGCTGAGCAGAGAGCTGGACGTGGGGTTTGATCCCCAGACTCCAAGATCATGACCTGAGCTGGAAGCAGAAGCTTAACCAACTGAGCCATCCAGGAGCCCAGCCTTATATTTTCATCGTGCGTGCATCCACGTTATATCAGGTGCCAGCACTTGGTTCCTTTTTGGGGCCATATACTACTCTATTGCATGGGTTCACCACATTTTGTTTATTCATTTATCTACTGATGGATGCATGGGTTTTCCCCTTTTTGCTATTGTGAGTAGTGCCGCTATGAACAGTCTTGTCCAAATTATTGTTTGAACATGTGGTTTCAATTATTTGGGAGGTGTATAACTGGAAGTGGGTCTATGGTGATTCTATGTGCTGGTTACAGAGGGAAAATGGCTAGACCATTTTACCGACCAGCAGTGTATAGCAGTTCTGATTTTACCGCATCCTTGCTAACACTTGTTCTTGTCCCGTTTTCTCATCATGGCCATTCTAATGAGCGTGGAAGAGTGTCTTACTGTGGTTTTGGTTTGCATCTCCCTGCTGACTTTGGGCACCTTTTGCAAACTACCCACAGCTCCCCTCCCCCGCCCCATTCCACCTCCCCTAAAAGCCATTTCCTCCACGTTTGCCAATCCAAAGGTTTATCTCAGCTCCCATTCTTTTTTTCTTTTTAAAGATTTATTTATTGATTTGAGGGGGTGAGGGGCAGAGGGAAAGAATCTCCAAGCAGACTCCCCACTGAACATGGAGCCCAATATGGGGTTCAATGTTGGGATCCCTGACATCACGACCTGTCAGCCCCCATTCTTTCCTTTCTCCTAGCAACTTTGGACACCTTCCTCTCTCTCCAGCCATGTCCTGCCTGTTCTCCTTGCTCTTCTTTTTCTCTTTTCTGTAGGGAGATGTGGGGACATGGGCCAGTTTATTTCACTTCTCTGTAGTTTAGTTTCTCCATCCGTGAGAGTAGTAACACTTTTGACTTCTGGGTTGTTGCAAAGATTCAGTGAGCTGATGTGTACGAAAGGCTTAGAAGTGTGCCTGGCACATAATATGCAATAAATAAATGTTTAATGGGTAAAAGGGCCAAGGGCAAAACATTTTTTCTGTGAACGGTACTTTAAAAAATTTTGCCCTAGTGTTAGAATTTTAGAAAGAACTGCCAGGAATTCTTTTATTAAAAACAAAACAGGAGCACCTGGGTGGATCATTAGGTTAATGACTCTTGATTTTGGTTCAGGTCATGATTTCATGGACCTGGTGGGATCAGGCCCCCGTGATGGTGATGATGCTCTGTTCCTCTCCCCGTACCCACCCCATGCTCTCTCTCTAATAAATTAATGAACCTTTAAAAACAAAAACAAAAAAACTCTCTACCACAGAAGATAGTTGCAAAACAGTTCACCTCCATGAGGACATAACAGTTTTTAGGGGCAAGTGTAATAAGGCAGTTAAAAGTATGAGGTTTGGAGCAGGGTTCGAGTCCCCACGCAGCCTGATCTTGGCAATTTTGTAACCTCTCTGTGACTCAGTTTCCATGTGTGTAAACCAGGGATGATATTAGACTGTCCAATCTGCTAAAACTTGATCGGGCATTCACTGACTTTAAACACCAGGACTGGCCATAACTACATCTTGTAGATGGGCAAATTTTCACTCTAGGCTTGGGGGACTTTCACGGCAAACTAAATGTTTCACAAACCCCGGATCATCGAAATTTATGCAGAGGAAATCTTCGTAAGTGAGAACTGTAACAGTCCCAAACTCATTAGCTGCCAGAAGCTGTTCTCATCCTCTTCCCTAGATCTCCCAGAACACGGGAGTTTTCATGCAAGTCAAAACCAGGGACAGGGCTCCCTCTGCCCATTCAGTCAGTGAATCCCTACAACCTCAGAAGGGGTTTATCAGTGAGGCTGACTACCCTTCTTAAAGGGGCCTCTCCTAGATTTTCTTATGCTTCTTTCCTAAAAGGCTTGGTTAGGTTTGTTTCTCCTCATGGTCCCCCAAGCACAGCTAAGGCAGCCCCTTAGGATGTTAAATCCCCAGGGTGATTACTAAATTGCTTAAAACAACAAAGGCACTCTCTTCATTGGGTCTGGCTATGCGGTAGTACAGGAGTTATTGAAGACACTCATTCCCAGCCAGGCCCTCCCCAACCCCCAAGGCCATTGTTGGGGTACAGGGGGTGCAGGTCTGGGGCCCACAGCCTCTATAGCCAAGTCAAGAGTTTCCCCAGGGGCAGTAGGGGCAAGGTGGGAGGGTGCAAAGGGAGAGTTCTCAGAACTCAGTATTTTTGTTTACAGTGTATGTATTTCTTTGAATGGATGATACAAGGTTCGAACTTTTGTGCAAAAGTACAGAAAGATCCACCCTCCCCCACCCTGTCTTCCTCTCCAGGGACAAATGCTGTTACCAGTTTGTTTTCGCTTTCAAAGATACTCTGAGCCTTTGAGAAGCAAAAGCTTGTATTTCTTTTCACCCACTCCCCCACTTTTAAATCATTATACACTCTGCTCTCCTCTTTGGCTTTTTTATTTTCTTGACCGGATATATAGCTTGTGCTGTGTCGATTCGGGTATGGCTTCCTCATTTTAGAGTTACTTCGTGTCCCATTATGGGTCAGGCCACAGTTTATTTAACGAGTCCCCCATCCATGGACAGTTAGGTTGTTTCTTGGTTCGTGTGTTGTTCTGTGTTTTTTTCCACCTCTCAGGCGTTTTTATAAAAACAAAAACCATGCTCCCCAACCCGATCCTTGATTAGCATTTGTCGAGAAATGAGCGTAAGCTCCAACTTGCCCACCGCCGCTACCCGCATCTGCCCAGGGTACTCCCACAGCCCGAACCCCACTGCATCCGCGGCGCGTTCAGCGCGGGCCCTAGCTGTCAGGCGCGGGCCCCGGCCCTCCGAAGCCCCGCCCCGCGGCCGGCCCGCAGTCGGGCCGATTCAAATCCAGCCAATGGCAGCGTGTAAACAAACCCAGGCCCCGCCCCCCGATGAATAATTCCCCGAGCCGGCGCGAGGCCCAAAGAACCCTGTAGGGGTTGGGGGTGGGACAGAGAGGTGTCCCCGCCCCCAGGCTTGGGCCAATGGGCGATCAGACCCCGCCCCCCGCACTTGCCGCGCTGAGGACCCGAGTCCGGGTTGGGCTCGCAGCTGCCTGATTTCGTTCTCTCTCTCGGCGTCTGCCTTCCGAGCGGACTAGTAGGGCCAGGAGCTGGGGCAGCGCACTCCCCTTGTACGAGCCATATTTAAAGGGCGCGGTCAGAGGGCAGAGGTGGGAGTTAGTGCCCTCTGATTTCCCCTTCTTTCCTCACCTCGCGATTAAAACCCGGGTCCTTGGAGAGATCCTTGATGGAAACTTTCTCTTCTCAAACCCCATTGAAACGAAACCTGAAGGGACCGTAGGGTGTTTTAGAATCGGGCAAGGCTTCTTCTTTTGTTTCCTCTTGTTACTGAAGTGTTCCATACATACAGAAAAGTGCACGAATCGTTAAGTGTGCGGCTGAAACGAAAACCAAGAACACCAGCATCCTCCCAGATCAAGAAACAGAACTTGGGTTGGCGAAGTTTTCAACTTTGCAGCGGCCCGTGCGAGGGAGGGGCCGCAACCAGCTGCAAGCGGGCCGGGTTTTGACTTTCAGAGGGACAAACCCAAGAAAACCCACCCCTTCTCTGTAGGGAGATGGCGATCAGGCCAGACGTTGGTGAGGGTCCTGCAAGATGGGAGCTGGAGTGCAGGGCTGGTAGGAGGGGCAGGCCTCAGTTAGAGGTAAAGGGGATTGTTGGCAGAGCTGAGGGTGGGGCGAGGAAGGACTAGCAGTGGGACTGGATGAGACAGAAAATGCTGTGGTACTTGGGCCAGAGGGCGTTGGGGGGCGGGGAGAGCTGCCCTGGCTGGAGGATTGGGAACGCAAAGAGGACTTGCAACCAGCGGGCTTGAAGTGGAAAAAAACCCTGGGTTAGGGCGGCTTAGTCCTCCAATGTACTGGATCCTTCCATGGCCAATAGTGGGTTTCCTGCTGTTCCTTTTCAGCTGCTGGGTTATAATGAAAACAGTCCCATTAAGTGTTGAGATGAAGGGCAGAAATCCAAGTTTGTGTTGGGGCTGTGGCGTTTTAATAAGCTCAGGTCCAATGTCTAAGTCTGCTTGTTGTTGAGAGGGCCACAAGGGCCTAGAGAGGCCGTTTTCCTTACAGAAAACTTGTTTGGACCCCCTTATTCATTCAGCAAACGTTTATGAGGTGTCTGTCACCTGCCCAGCCTTATGTTAGGAAAGAGGAGATACTGTGACCCATATGGGATTAAGTCCCAACTTGGGAGGCAAGGACCCGGAGGTGGGGAGAGGGGAGGAGAGGGGTGGGGAGGGGCAGCAGAACACAGAGATGTAGCCTATTTGCTGGTTGAGGATAGGTCTGGTCCTCATCTTTCACATCTGTACACTGCTTTGTCCCTATGACCTTCAGGATCCTTGTCTCGTTTCAGCCTCTCTGTGATCCTCATACAAAGTTCGGACCCAGGGGACACGGAGCCGGGTTTGACTCCCAAGCTCTGTGACCTTGATCTGGTGTCTTACTCTCTGAATCGGTTTCTCCTTCACAAATATAGAGGATAGAATTGAGGTTTAAAAGAGAGCCAGCACCTGGCCCAGAGGGTTACTCCACTCATCAGAGCATTGATCAGAGTGGGGAGTTAGCATTACCTGGTTAACCGAGTTAAGGGGGAGGTAACACATGTCTGTAACACATGGACCAATAAGACGGATTTGATGGAAGGACAGTTGCAGATGTGTGATGAAGTCAGTGGAGTGACACACTGACAGTCCGATCTCAGTGGCTGATAATTAGGTGTTCATCACTTTTCCACATGTGAAAATTTTCATGATAAAATGCTGGGGTGGGGGGGTTCTCGGTGTCTGACTATACACTCCCATTGGACTGATGAGAAAGTGGAGGAGCTGGAAGAAAAGTGACTCACCCCAAGTTCATCTGATGACTCAGAGCCAGTTGGTGATGGAACAAACACCAGGATGTCCTGGCTTGGCCCCCACAAGGAGCTGAACCTATCTGGGTCTCACCACCAACTTAGCTCTTAACCTAGAACTCCTGACTTATGTGGGATTCTCAAAGGGATAATGGGTACCATCCCCAAAAGACAGCAGGTCACTTCTCTTTTGGGCCAATAATGACCCCTACACTGGCCTTGGACATTTGATCCCCTAGGGCTTGGCCAGTCGTGGCTAGGTTTGGGGTTGACTTTTTCTTGGCATCCTTTACATCTAGCCAGGCCCATTCCAAGTGGCATAGCATCAAGACTGTCTTCCAAAGAGGTCACTGTGGAAGGGTGGATATTCTCTCTTTGTTCCAAAGAATTTCTTGAGCATGAAAAACCAGGCAGTGTTCTTGTGGGGGAGAGGTGTGCAGATAACAGTGTCCCCCTGCCGTGCAATGCAGGGGGTAAGTGAAGTTAGGTCTTTTTTTGTAGTCTACTTTTAACCAGTCTTCAAGTGCTGAGCTCTCCTAGTGGGGGCTGGCAGCTTTGACAGACTCAAGTTCCACCCAGCTCAAATCAGGTCCTACTTCCTGGTTGTGTGACACTGGTCCGAAATACTTCCCCTCTCAAAGCCAATTTACTTCTCTACGCTGTAAACTGGGATTCAAGGTTTCTAGATGGCGGTGGCTAGAGGTCTCTTCCTAGTGGGCACTACTGAGGTCTGAAAACATTGTGCTTGGCCCTGGAGCTCAATTGCAGCAAATAGAAGGGCAAGCTGCACAAGTCCAAGTGTATATGGCCCTTCTCCAAAGGGTCTCATACTTCCAGTACGATCCCAATAGAAGTTATGGATTATTTTGTAACTTATTATTATTATTATGGATTATTCACCACTGTCTCCTGTTTGGGGTAACTCAAAGCTGATTAAGTTTACTTTCTACATAATAATCACAAATCGTCAGCACTGATCTGGCATTTCCTACCAGGTGCAGATCTCCACAAGGGCGTATCTGGTCCTAACGACCTTGTGAAGTGAGGCCTATCATTGAGATGAGGTAATGGAGGTACAGAGACGTTAAGTCACTCGCCAAGGTCACACAGCAAGGACGCGGCAAACGCAGAACGGGAACCGCGGGCTTCACCGGTTGGAGTCAGGGCCCGTGATATCTTAAAAAATATGAAGGGTACCACCAAGATAGTAGGATAAATACTAAAACTTAAAACACACTTCTCCATCATTAATTCATTCAACACACATTTATTAAGCAGCTTCTGTGTGCACGGAGCTTTTTAGGGCACTGAGGAGACCGAAGGTAATAAAAAACCTATAGAGAGGCCTCCCAGGCCTGTGCACCCCTTAAGGGCAGGCCGGTCCGGGCCATTTGGGTCCCCGCTGGGCCCCCAGCACCGCACAGGACACACAGTAGGGGCCCACCGAGCGTTCCCTGAACGAACGCGGGAATCTAAGTGTCCCGCCCGCAGGGCGTTCTCGGGCTGGTGGGGCGGAAACGGACCCAAAACCACCGAGACGTCCTGGGGCTTCTGGGAATCCCATCAGCGCCGGCCGCGAGGCCTCTAGGAAGCTCTGAAGTTGGACCCCGCGTTCCCGGCGCCCCCCACCCCAGGGCCGTCGCAGGTCAGCAAAGACCGATTGAGGTGAGTGATCAAGCCATTGGGGGCCAGTCACCCCAAACACCCCCCCCTTGCCCGCCGCCTTCCACCCTCTTCGCTCCGGTTCCCGGCTCCTTCGCGGTTCCAACGGCGAGGCGCCCCCTCTTTATCCTCTACTCCCGCTACCTTTTCGAACGTTCGGCACCCGCCCTGGGCGCGTCCTCCCGCCCGGCGACTGTCCCCCGCGTCCAGCGCGCGCCCCGGGCGTACGGCACCCCTTTCACCATCGGGCTGGACGCCCGGGGTCTGGGAACGCGAATCCCTTCAGCCATTTCCCCTAACCCGGAACGCCGTGCGCGGCAGTCCGCCGACTCTACCAGAGCCTGGGAAGGCGCGACCCCAAACCCCCGAGACTGGGGCTGGGGAGGGGGCGGTGCTGGCGCGCAAGGCACCCCCCCGGGGCGTCCTCGGCCTCCCATTCGCTCCCGGGCCCGCCGCTCGGCTACCGGAGCCGGGGCTGGTGTGCGGAGCGCGGGGCGGGGCCTCCCCCAAGCCCGTCCCCCGGCGAGGGCGGAGGGAGGAGGAGGAGGAGGAGGAAGGGGGGGCGGACACAAAACCTGCAAGGTTTTTTTTTTTTTTTCTTTTGCATTTAATTAATTTTTTTTTTTTTTCCAAACCCGAGGGGTCCTCCCCGGAGCGCGCGCGGGTCCGGGGCGCCCGGGCCGCGGCGCGGGGCGGCGGCAGGGCCCTGGCGGAGGCTGCCGGGCGGCCGCCATGCGATCAGGCAGTGCGCTGACCGGCCCGGCCGGTCGGCCCCTTCTGGGTCCTCCCTTTGCAGCCCGTGCGGGGCCGTCTCGGAGACCCCGCGCCGACGGCTGCTCAAACATCAGGGTGAGTTTCTCACAATGTAGCAATTTCTCTTTAAATCTCTTAACTCTCTCTACCTGCGAGTCGGGGCTGTGACAGGGCGCAAAAGCGAGGGGGGAGTGGGGGTTGGCGGCGAGGGTGTGTGTGGGGGGAGCCGGAGCCGGGGCCGAACCCACCCCCCCGACACTCACACACTC
Organism: Mustela nivalis; assembly: GCF_964662115.1. Lineage (NCBI taxonomy): Eukaryota > Metazoa > Chordata > Mammalia > Carnivora > Mustelidae > Mustela > Mustela nivalis. Next base: position 56,291,390 of record NC_139037.1, on the reverse strand, counting down.
AGCCCCCCAACCGGGGCGCAGCGCCCGCTGCCTCTTTTTCTGCTCGGCGCCCACCACCCCCGGCAGCCCCCCCACCCCCCGCGTCTCTCCCACCATCACCGCCGCCCCGATCCTGCGGGGACCCCCCCACCCCGGGCTCCCCTGCCCAAACCCGGCGCCCGGTGCCTCCCCGGCCCTCCCGCCGGCTGCCGGGGATACAATGGAGCGGCGGAAAAACGAGACCTAACGTTCCACGGGGGGAGGGGCGGGGAGACCCCCCCCTCTCCCGGCCCGGGGGCCCCCTCCCCTTACCCTGCTCCCCGCCTTTCGGAGAAGAAGAGGGCAATGGGGCAGCGGTTGGTGCTATCCCGGCCGGAGGTGGAGAGCCTTCATCTCCCCCTCTCGCCGTCCTCTGCGCCCCCTCCCCAAATCCCTGCCGGGGGTGCCGCGAAGAAACGGGGCCTCCGGCAGGCTGGGGAGAGATGGATGCGGAAGGAGGCCGTTGGGTCTCCCCCTCCCCACCGCCCCTAAACAATGAAAGGAGTTGACTTGGTCCCCCAACCCCCAGCGAGGAAGGGAGTTGACCCCCTCCCCCGCTAGCTGGCTGGTCCCGGAGGGGGCCGTTACGGGAAGGGGGAGGGGAGGGAGGGGAGCCTTACCCCTGTCACCTCCCGAGATTTGGGGCGGCCCCCCATCTCCACCCCCTCGGCCTGGGAATGGGAGGCACCAGGCCCAGCCCGGGCACCGCGCTCGGGTGGTGACCTTTAGACAAAGGCAACCCTTTCCCTGGGGTGAGCCCGGACGAGCCGGGCCCGCGGCCTCCCCGGGCCCCTGCGGAGGGCGGCCAGGCCCGCGGGCACCCGGAGGGAGGGATGGAGGAGGAGGGAGGAGGGATGGAGCCATCTGGTTTTCCCATCCCTGGCTGCCCCTCGTCTGCTTCCCCGGCTGCTGTCACGGGCAGCCGCGGGGAGACAAGGGACCACGGGCTGCCCCGGCCTTAGTCAGCGGCCAGCAGAGAGCCGGGCGAGCAGCCGCGCCGGGTCTCCTGCTCGGGCTCTGGCTCCGGGCTTGGGGCTTGGGGCTCTGGGGCCAGCGGTTGATCGGAAGGTACGGTGGCTCCTTCCTCTCCGCTCCCCTTTGTTTTGCTTTGTGGTTCTGAGCAGCTGAACTTCCTGGGAGGTGGGGTCAGAGGCCGCGGTGTCAGCTCTCCCAGGGAGGCTGGGGTGACAGGTCCCAGCCCTCTGGTGTTCCCAGGCTGTGGGCTGCAGTCCGAGCCCAGCCTCAAGTCGGGACAATCAGCCCCTTTTGTCACACGGCCCTCGGATAGAATAATAACCCATCTGGGGATGGACCGAGTGTTGGCGTTTCCTTTGCATCTCCTTTCTGCCGGTGCCTTTGGCAGGGACATAGTTCGCTCGCTCTCTCTGTGCACTTTCACCCGGGCTGGGCATAAGGGGCTTGGACAACTCTGACCTGTGGGGTGGTGTGAGAACAGGGGGAGTTGGACAGTTCAGGAATGATCCCCTTCCCTTGTGCTGATATGTCTAGTGGGACTTACCTACTGTGCCCTCGCCTGTAGATCCTCCACTCCTACAAGCCCGAAATAACATCTCTCTACCTCGGGGAGCCTTATGGATTGGCTTCTGCTACACACTGACCACAGTCCCCAAAGGAAGTAGGAGCAGTAATTATTTCCATTTTGCAGACAGGCTAATGGAGGCTCAGAGAGGTTCAGTGACATGCCCAGGGTCACACAGTGCCAATTTGCAACCATTTCCGGTTTCTCCAACTGAGCTCAAGACTGTTAAGTTCTCCTGTACCCCTTTTTGGGACTTTGTACTGTTGCTTTCACTTGACTTTGGTCTCAAATGTAATAATAACCTGGAAGGAACTATTGTCTGTGTGTGTGTATGTGTCTGGTCACCCGGTGTCTCCCCTCTCACCTCCGCTCCTTGCTGGTTTTTGGGAAGGAGTAAAGATACCTGGCAGTCAGGCTGAGAGCAGAATCATTTCACACGTGGCTAGGAGTAGAGCGCTTACTGGCAAGAACTGAGACTTAAAGAGGTGTGTGGGTTGGGAAGGGGTGCCGCAGGCCTGGCTGGGTGGGGGGCCCAGGGTGGGGGCGCCTGGGAGCTGGCCCTACCATCATCCTTCTCTTCCTCCACCTGCTGAGCTGGGACTTAGCCCCACCAGCAGGCAAGCCGAGCTGCTGTTGGGGACCTTCGTGGTCACTCTGTGCTGCCACCTTCCGTGGCGCCCTGGCAGAGAACCTTCTCTCCCATCCTCCCCACGGCTGGTGGCAGACCCCCTGTCCCACTGTGTAGCCTTAGGCGGGTCCCTTGAGTCCCACGTCCTCAGTTTCTTCATCTGCAGGTGATGATAATTACAGTTCCCTTAGATGACCTTGAGGTGGGTGAGGGAATTATCCAAATGTGTTATTTTTGTCATTCAGCAGGCAGGCTAGGTGTGCCTGTAGGGGATAGGAAGGGATGTTGGGACAGTAGCAAAAGGCCTGAAGGAGGTCTCTGTGGCTCTGGGGGGGGGGAGGGGGGAGGAGGAGCGGTGAGGGCCATCTGAAAATCAGTGACATTCCCCCTGCCAGCTTTCTGAACAGGACCCTTCCCCTTCAGGACAGACTGATGCTGAATAAACTTGGGGGGGGGGTTGCTGAGGGATCGGGGCTGGGGAGGCCCCTCGCCTGGGGAGGCCCTTCCCCGCCCAGTGAAGAGGGTAACGTGGATGGTCTCGCCATTTTACAGATGAGAAAACTGAGCCCGGGGAAAGCCCGTTCCTTGGCTGGGAGGGGACCCCAACCCAGACTGCAGAGATGGAAGAGAGTGGGAGAGGGGTTCCCCATGTGTCAGCAGAGCTTGGGGAGACTATGCTTGGAGAGAGCCCTGGTCCCTTATCTGACAGTCCCATCCTTGATGTGTAAATATCTTCCTTCCTGAGGCATAATAATTCCTTTGGGGCAGGAGGAGAGGGGCTGTGGGAAACATCCAGGTTGGTCCCTCAAGCCTGAGTGTTTCCTGAAAATAGGAACTGATTTTTTTTTTTTTTTTTTTTTTTTTTTTTTTTTGTGTGGAAGAGCATGAGTAAGGCCCTAGAGGGACAGGCCTGGGCTCCGCCCCCCCACTTCCTTCCCAGAGGCCTCTGGGGCCTTCCCCAGCCTTCCCTCGGGATCTGGGGTCTTCCCCTCCCACCCCCAAGAGCTGTGGAGGGGGTCAGCGGCAAGCACTGAGGCCTGGTAGGAAGGTTCTGGGGTGGGGGTGGGGTTCCCCAGGTTCTGGGGGGGCTGCCTTTTAGCCCTAGGCCCAGCCACCAGTGGAGTTCCCGCCAGGACTCCCAGCTCTCCCCTGTGGCTGTCTTGACTCTTGGTCTCAAGAATGCAGAGGGCTGCTGGTGGTGGTGGGGGGGGGGGAGTTAATTGGAAACAGGAAGACATGGCATTCCTTTCCAGCGGGCCTGGGCTTGGAAAGCAATGAGGGGCTGCCTTTTTCCCTGCCCTGCCCGGCTGGGAGAGGGGTAGGGGGCATAGTTATCTTGCTCTGGTCTCTTTTGGGTCCTTCCCCTGGCAGGCACCTGCTCCATGAAAACAACTGACCTGAGCTACGTCCAGGAGGGAAACAGCTCCCCCCACCATCCAGAATGAATTGCTCCCTACTAATTCCCTCTTTATATCTGAGTTTTGTCCCCCCTGTTGGAAGACGGAGGGGCTGCTGGAGTTGGCTCCCCAGAGTAGGACGCTTCACCCAGAGACCCATGGGAGATGTTTGGCTGAATTGTCCCCAAGGATTCCCTCCTTGCTCGTTCCTTCCGAATCCTCCCCTGCCTCGCGTACCAGGCATTATGGTTTTGTTCCCATCGGCTGAAGCCTTTGTGTCTCGGTGACACGCAAGAGTCCCCCAGTGGAGAGAGTTTTCTCAGACATTTCTTGTTTGGTGACAATTAGTGTTGTGTCCAAGTTTGTGGCTTCGTGGTGGCTTGGGATCTGTTGGCATGAGAGACGGGGGAGAATGCTTTTGTTCTTTAATGGTTTCCAGTTAAGCTTCCTGAGAGCCTACTATGTGTCAGGGACCCCATCCAGGAGGAGGCTGGAGGCAAGTGTTGTCTCCAGGGCTGGGTTCATGGCTATGGGATTTGAGTAATTCTGTCTGGGTGGTCTGCAAAGACTCCAAGGAGGAAGCAGCTTCATTCTGTCTCTCCTTCCCACCGCCCCTCAAGTGGCACAGGAGAGAAATTCAAAATACATAGTAAGTCTTTCCCTTCTCCCTCCCCACCCCAAGGCAGCTCCCCAGTCCTGATGTTCCGTGCACACATATTTATAATCGTGTGTATGTCTTCGAGAATATTCCTTGGAGTGCCTGGGTGGCTCAGTTAGTTAGGTGTCTGCCTTCGGCTCAGGTCACAATCCCAGGGTCCTGGGATCGAGTCCTGCATTGGGCTCCATGATCAGCAGGGAGCCCACTTCTCCCTCTCCCTCTGCCCCTTTCTCCGCTCATGCTCTCTCTTTCTCTTAAACAAATAAATAAAATCTTTAAAAAAAAAAAAAAGATATCTTTCAAATGCTTTCCCCATTGCCCTATAAGTTGCTTTTTCTCACTTTATCTCCCTGGCTGCACAGCAGAGGGAGGATTTCGTCCATCTTTTTCTTGGCTGTGCGGTATTCTGTGGTGTGGGTGGACCTTCGTGTCCTTAACACGGATGCGGAAGCGTTTCCCGGCGCACGGGGATGGAAGCACGCGTCCCCGTGTCTTCGTGGGAATTGGGTATTCCCGTGCGATGTACTCCTGGAGGTGGGGGTCCCTGGATTAAGAGTCTGCGGTTTGTCATTTAGTTTTTCCTTGGAGGTAACCTTTGCAGCTGTGCTTGGACAAAGTCGTTCCTCTCCTCCTCGGGTGTCCTGGCCTCTTGTGACCTCTTGGTATCTTCCTTTCTGCCCGTGGCCTGCGTTGTGCGCTTGCCACTTGGTATGGAGGTCAAGGGCATGAACTCCGGAAGCCAGCCGTCTGTGGGTTCGAATCCTCGCTCCTACCTCTTACTGGTCAAATGGTTGCAGGCGAGGAGCTTGCTGGTTCTGGGCCTCCGTGTTCCCCTCTACCAAATGGGTTCATCTCAGTGCCAACTTTCGGAAGGTCCTGAGGGTTACACACCCAACATGCATAGAGTGCATAGGTAGCCTTATCGGTCCTCGGTGGTGTTAAACTGTCCTTGTTCAGCAGTTCTTTCTCCTGGGGTGGGAGCCTGCCAGATTCTTGGCTGTGACCCCTAACTGGCAGGCAGGGGAGGGAAGGCTTGCTTTTCCACTTAATTATAGCAAATGATCCCTCTTCTGAGTCTCGGTTGCCATCTCTGTAAAATGGGCCCACGATGGCTCCCTTGTAGGGTTGCCGTGAGGGATGAATGGGGGCTGTGCTCCCCCAAGCTGGACAGGCATAGGCTTCAGAAACCAGCAACCGACATTGCCTTTATATTCACTGGGATGACTGTTCTGCTGTGGGACCCGGGCTGACTTCCGGGCTCTGAAAGGTCTTCCTTGTCTTCCCTGAAGGCACATGGGGAACAGTGTTGGCATAGTAAGCCGCATGGCAGCAGAGGGCACAGAGCACACTGCTCCGGCATGACGCGTGGCAGCGTGACCCTGGGAACGGATTGGGTCTCCCTGTTCTGTGCCTCAGTTTCCCCAATGGAAAGACTGCTAATGACAGGAGACTTGCCTCCGGCTTCTCATGGACGGACGTTCAGTGCCGAACACAGTGCCTGGCACATGGTAGGGGCTCAAAAAATGTTAGCGCTGGGGTGCCTGGCTGGCTCAGCTGGTGGGAGTGTGTGACTCTTGATCTCTGGGTCATGAGGTCAAGTCCCAAACCGGGCATGGAGCCTGTTTTAAAAAAATTATGATGGTGATTAAGAGAAGTAGGAAAGTCTCCCATGAGATCTGATACCCAGGTTCATACTGCTTTCCCCCTAAACCGTGGGCAATTGATATTGGCATTTTAAAGATTTATTTATTTATTTGAGAGAGAGAGAGAGAGAGGGAGCGAGGCAGGGAGAAGGGGCAGCGGGAGAATCTCAAGCAGATTCCCTGCTAGCGTGGGCCGCCCCCTTCCCCATGCAGGGCTTGATCCCATGACCCTGAGATCATGACCTGAGCCAAAATCAAGAGTCAGATGCCCTACCAACTGAGCCACCCAGGCACCCCTTTAAAGCACCCATCAAAAGTGGCAAGCATAATCGGCCCCTCTGTGCCCATCACCAGCTTCAGCAGATTTCTGCTGATCTTTCTTTTTGTCTGTTACCCTACCCCCTACTGTGCATTTTTTTTTTTTTCGGTTTTATTCTGCTAGATGCTTTTAAGCAAATTCCAGACTTTATATCATTTCAATTATATTACTGATGGTACTACTGTTTCTGGGGTCCAGAATCTGTTCCAGCGCCTCCAGGATCTGTCCTGTTCTGTGAGGGAGGAGGCATGAAGCCCATTTCCCAGGTTGGGAACACTGAGGTGGCGGGAAATGGGCTTTGGCAGGTTGTCTTTTCTCTGCTTTCCCTTCTTTGGGACCTTGGTGAGGTCCTGGTCTTGGCTACCCCGGGGCTTGGACCCTAGGGTGTTTCTGATGACATGGGTTTGGGATTTGTCACAAGTATGTCCAGTGTGGGCCACCGTTCTGCCGTTCCGCACAGAAATGTCCCTGTAATGGGCGAGTTGGAGAAGTTGGGCCAGTGGCAGGGTGATGGACAGGGTGACCCCAGAGGTGAGGGCAACTGGGTCGGCTGTCCTGGTTTGTGTCCTCTTGCGGCCCCTTCCAGCCTTGTGATTTGGAGCAAGTTATTTCCCATCTCTAAACCCAGGTTGGAGAATCAGGAGAATATAATAATACGAGAAGCTTCTTCTGAGAGCCTTGGCATCCGTTTTGTGAATCGCGCACGGGTAAGCGTTTTACCAGTGCCTTGCTCAGAGGACGGGCTCAGCAGCTGGTGGCGGTCATTGTCACAGTCACTGTCATTAGACATTCTGTGTGCACTTGGACTGTGGGTAACCACAGGGTAAAGAGAGTCAGAGGAAGTGTCCTTGGAGCCCTGGACAGGCTCAGCCGCCTCGGTCCCCTCCTCTTGACCCCTCCGTCCCTCTGTACGCCCCCTTCGGAGTGCTTCTTATATTTGGAGGAGCTTGAGGGGGCTGCTGACTTCTGGCTGACCCCCTTCCTTAACAGCCTGGGTCCCCTAGGCTCCAGGCTGGCTTGGAAACAGAGCGAGAGGAAAAGGTCTGTCTGTGGCTCCCCGGATCCTCATTCATGACCCCTGCGGCCCTGGAGGGAGCCCCTAGTGCTTTGCAGCCTGGAGGCAAAGTGTTGCCCATCCCCCCCAGGACACCTGCAGTAGTAGCTCCCAGGAGCCCCCTTTCCAGAGGATGGGTGCTGCCTCTTGTCCCCTGCTGGACAGGCAGATGCCCCCAGCTCCTGCTTCACAAAGGGGTTGTGACATTTTGCTGCACTGACACCTCCCTCCTGTCCTTTGTAGGACCTTACCCATCCTTGAACACTGCGCCCACCCCCCCAGGCTGGGTGAGGGGCCTTCTAAGCTTTTTACCCTCCCCTAGCAAGCTCTTGCCACAGGGGCCTGACTTGTCCCCAGAATGTGCCCAGTGACCTCCCTCCTGTGTTGAGGGAAAGATGCGTACATATGTATGAGTGATGTCTCCCCCGCCCGCCCGCCCCCCCCCCCCGTCCCATCATCGAAGGATAATTTACATGTGATCAGATGTGGAGTCGAAGTGCATCTCGACATACGTGGCCGCCTGTGTCACCCACATGCCTGTCAAGATCCAGAATGTTCTCAGCATGGGCCAGAAGTCCCCTCACTGCCCTCCCCTGCCCACGGCTGCTCGATGGCTCTGGCCTGTGTCCCTCGAGATGGGTCCACGTGGCCTCTTCTCGAATTTTACACACTGCGGTGTGAGGTCCTTGGCGCTGAGCATCTCTGGCCTGGTGGCATGGCTTTCAGATTTAGCCGTGTCGTGGGCCTTCCCTTTGCTCACAGAGCAGGAATGCACAGGAAGGCTGTCACCTTCTTTCTCTCAGCAGAGAGAGACCCTACCCGCCTTCCCTCAGGAAGTCTCAGCCTCCGAATACCCCTCCTCTGGCTACCCTGCCTGGGCCCCCAGCACCCTGATCTGGGGACGCCGTCCCAGTTCACTGAGCAGCCCCTCCTCCCCCCTCTGTATCCTGCTTGGGATGTAGTAGGTCTCCTGTGAGCTCTTCGTCAGGCCTGGCTTTTTCCCTAGACTCTAAACTGCAGTAGGAGAGAAACAGTGTGCTCTGTGTTTTGAGCTCCTGGCATGCACTTGAGCCCCAAGGTTTGTTGACTGACTGACTGACTGAATGGTGGACGTATCACAGTGGTAGAGAAAGGGGAGGTCAGAGCCTGTGTTTGGGATCCAGCAGTGACCCACCTGCTTCCAAATCACCAGAGGTGTTTGTGCTCATCTCAGGGCCCCAGTTTGCTCAGAAGGCCACCTCTCAGAGTTGCAGGGCTCAGCCTGCAATCCCCTCCCCTGGGACGGGGAGCCATAGGTCTTCCAGCCACCCCAGATGCCCTTTCCATGCACATTGTCTATCCTGCCATCGCTGCCTCCCCACGGCCCTATCTGTGGTCCCCGTGTGCTCTCCAGCAGGAGTCGGAGCCTGTGGGGCACATTTGGACCATGGCCAACCCTTTGCGATTTCTCTTCCATGGTCCTGTCTCATTTAGACCTTTCTAAAGCAGGGGGGCATTATCTTCAGGGAAGCCACAAACTCATCCATCTTCCCTGCAAGGTGAAATTCCTCTCAGGGATGCTCCTGAGCTTGGGAAGGTCAGGAGGAGGCATCAGGCCAGGCTTCCTGGAGGAGGGGGTTTCTTGAGGACAGGCTTTGGGCTCAAGGCTATTCCCAGACCCCAGGAGAACTGCTTTAACACCCTCTTGGAGGGTGGAGGGATGCAGAGGGGAGAGATGCAGAATGGATGAACTGTTGGGGTCACGCGTGAGAGACGGTGATGTTGAGTGATCAGTCCCCCGGGATGGGGACAGTTCCCCAGGGAGAGGACCGGAGTTAATGGAGAATCAGCTCCACTGTGTATTGGTGAAACTTTTCGTGGCCAAAACAGGACGAGAAGAGGAGGGCTGGGATCAGGCACTGTCCCCGTCTCAGGAGCAAAGGGAGAGCTTCCAGAAAGGTCTTAGCTTAAATGGACTTGAGGGGGGCTTCCTGGGTCTGAGAAATAGGTAGGGGCAGAACCCAGACAGGAATAGGGTGAAGAGCCAGAGGAAGGGGAAGGATGGTGTCATGGATGGATGATAGAAGGAAGACGAGAGCTCCTAGCAGCCAGACCTTTAAAAAAATAAACTCTTACTGCACTCTTTGGCTCCCTAGTGCCCTCAGGTAGGTCTGCCCCTTCCCTCTTCTGACAAAACCCTGGTCTGCTGGCCTGAATTTCCCTGACCTTTTCCCCTTGCCTTCTTCGTGCCCCAGCTAGTTCCTGCCCCTGCACCTTTGCCCTTGCTGTGCCCTCCACCTCCCCAACTCCTTTCTGTTTCCAACAGGCCTCTGCTTACATCGCCCCTGCTCCAGGAAGCCTTCCTTGTCAACCCCGGCCCATTGCCTTCCCTTCACTGAGTTTGTTCCCGGGTTAGGATTCCTCCCCAGCACCTGACTGAGAATAAGCCTGTGATCAGGGTTTCTTGAACCAGTGAGGGCCAGGCGACCTTCCTGTGGGTCTTGGGACAAGCACATTGGATCTTCTTTTTAGGAGCTGAGCAGGCTCAGTCTCAGGAGAGGAAAGGAAAGGAGCCAAGGAAGATTCTAGAAGAGCAGGAGGGGGTGGTACTGGGTGGGGCTCAGGAGTCACCTTTTCTTGAAGGTCAGAAGGTGAGGAGCAGGGTGTAAAGGCAGAAGAAAGGTGGTACAGTTGGGAAGGACTTTGGGGGTGGGGGTCCATGCAGTGTGCGGCTGCTTGGGGACAGGAACAGAGGTGGCCGGGGTGGGGTGCGGGGTGCCCCACAGTACTGCCAGCTGGTGGCTGGGGGCAAGCCTTCCTGCTCGCCACTCATTACAGGAGAGTTACCTTTTACCGCAGACATTTCCCCAGAGATCTGCACACTTGTCGCCACATCGCGGCTTCGGGCCAAAGATTTCGGGGGATGTGGACCCAGTTAGGAGCTTTGCCCAGGTTGTCCGTGTAGCAACAAGCCTAACAAGCAGCACTGTGCCAGGCACCAGTCCAGGCCCCTTACCAGGACTGACTCATTGCACAGGAGAACCTGCAGAGGCAAGTGAGTGAGCATCCCCATTTTACAGATGAGAAAGTCAAGGCCCAGAGTGGTTAAGTGACTTGCCCAGTCACACAGCTGCTAACGGGCAGAGTGGGGATTCCCCCCCCCCCGCACGTGGTTTGCCCCCCCACCAGCTGCAGCACAGGTCTTTAGCCCTCAATCTTGCCACTTCCTAGTTACAGCCTCCCCCCACCCCCCACACCATGAGTAAGCCACAATCCCGGAAGCTGCCCTTCCCCCCCCACCACTACCCTCAGCCTTCCCCGGGTTTGCCCTGAGATCCAGCTTGGGCCTCAGCTCAGCCTTCGGGAGCCCGGGCTCAGCAGGGCTCCATTCCTCCCTCCTCTTTCTCTTTTTACCCTCTGTGGTGTCTTCATTAACATAAGCGAGGCAGCCGCCCAGCTTCCTCCAGACGGCGGATGTGTGTGTGAGCTTGCTTGTGAGCTCGTGTGAGTCAGCCGGGCCCTTGAGGGCTGGAGGGTCAGGACTGCAGGCAGCGCTGGCCTGGAGCCACCCATGGGGATGGGGAGCCAGAGCTCCCCACCCCCGGCCCCACCAGTTCTCCGAGCCTCAGTTTCCTCATCAGTCAGCAAGCCCTCCGGCTCGGTGACCTCACCATCAGCAGCAGCCCCACGTTCATGGCAGTGCCCGGTAGGCATGGTAGGTGTTTGGAAATGCTGGCTATTTCAGAGGGGAGCCCACACTGAGTAACGTGAAACACCCCCGGCCGCCTGGCGGTGCCCCCAAGGGAGTCAGGAAGAAAGGAGAAGGATGGTTGTTAGAGACCTCTGAAGGTTGGAACCGGAGATCCCTGGTCAGAGATGGGAAATACCTGGTGGGGGAGGGGGGGCCCTCTGTGGAGTTGGATTGAGCTCATGTGCGGTCAGGTGCCTCGTAAGCCCGTTGTAAGTTCTGCTCGCTGTTGCTGTCCCTGCGTTGGGCTGTGACTGTCACCAGCCAGCCTTTAGTCTGGGCCTGCTGGTGCAGGCAGCTTGGGACATGCCAGAGATCCAGTTTCTCAAACCTGAACTGGTTTCTGACAAGCGCCCTATTGAGGCCACTGCTGCTCGGCGGTGGGGGTGGGCGGGGTTGGGGGTGAGCTGGGGACGACCCGGGTTTGGGACATGGGGAACCACACACTTGAGCAGCATGGTGCCTGGCGGATATCAGACTGGACCGTGTTTGACTTGCTTCCAGGGCGCTTGCAAATGGGAGGGACATGCGGGGCCCCAAGGCTAAAATGGGATTCCTTAACTCTTAGCTTTTGGGGTTTTGAGGGCGGCTGTGTATGAATTATTACATGAGGAAGAAAGGCGTGTAAGTAATAACACTGCTTACTGGATCCTCTTGTCCCCGCCCCCCCTTCCTTCCCTCTCCACAGGAGACTCTGCGAGGAATTTGGGGTTTATCTGCTGCTCTTCTCCCTGTATACGTTTTTTGTCCCTTTGATCGCACAGACTATGTGGATTCCGCCACACCTTATTTTTATGTGTTCATTGATCTGAACCTCTTTCTCCACTTGGGAGTATGGTCTGCGTGCAATATCCTAGGAGTTTCAACCTGTATTAGTACAATGTAGCAATTTGCCAGTTCTGTGCATTAGGGACCACTCATTATAGGAAGTGTAGTTACCATATTATAATTATTTTTATTTTGTCTGCCCCCCCACTCCCCTACGTCTTACTTTTTAAATTGAACAGACGTCTTAGAGTTGGTTCCGTGTCTGTAGTCTAGAATCTCATTCTTTTAGCAGCTAGGAAGCCTTCCCTAAATTATTTAACCTCTGCTCTGAGGATGCCCTTTATAGTTAAGTTCCAGTTTTTGCTCTGAGCCTATAGGTATCTTTACATTGAAAGTGTGTCTCTTGGAGATACCATTGCAGTCCAACAATGTCCATTGGATGGTTGTAATGTTGAGACCAATGGTGTCCAGTAGAAATGAAATGCTAGCCACTTACACATTATTTTCTTGTATTTTAATTACTAAGTTATTTACTTGAGGGTGCTTGGGGGGGCAGGACAGAGAGAGAGAGACTCCTAAGCAGTTTCCACCCCCCATTGATCTCACGAGCCTGATATGGTGACCTAAGCCGAAATTAGGAGTTGGAGACTTAACCCACTGAGCCACCCAGGCGTGTTATTTTAAATTTTCTAGTAGCTGTGGTAGAAAGAGATGGAAAACTAAAGGGAGTATATTTTATATAATCTAATATATCCCAGATATTTTTATACGGACATGGGATCAATGTAGAAGTCACTGAGATATTTATAGTCTTTTTATTGCAGCAAAATACATGGAACATACAATTTACCATTTTAAGTATATTTTTTAAAGATTTTATTTATTTATGAGAGCAAGAGCGTACTTGTCGGGGATTGATCCCAGGACCCTGGGATCACAACCTGAGCTGAAGGCAGATGCTTAACCAGCTGAGCCACCCACGCACCCCCCCCATTTTAACTGTTTTTTTAAGTCTGCGGTTTAGTGGCATGTCTGTCTGTAGAGTTGTGAAACTGTCACCACTGTCCATTCCAGAACTTGTTCTTCGTTCCAAACAGAAGCTCTCTACCCATTAAATACGCCCTCTCCCCCCACCCGCTCGGAACCTCTGTTCTCCTTTCTGTCCCCATGAATTTGCCTTCCCTCAGCACCTGACAGAAGAGTAATCATATGGTAGTCCTCCTTCTGTGTCTGGCTTCTCTCACTCGGCATCATGTTCTCAAGGCTCGTCCGGGCTACAGCCTGGATCGGTGTTATTTCCCTTTTAAGGCTGAATAATAGTCCGTTGTCTGTATACACCCCATTTTTCCTCCGTTCATGCTTCAGTGGCCGTTTGGGTTGTGTCCAGCTATTGGCTGTGGCAAGTACTCTGCTGTGAACGTTGATGTACATCCGAGTCCCTGCTTTGGGTTCTTTTGGACATACACCTGGGCGTGGAACCGCTGCATCCTGTGGGAATTCTGTGTTGAACTTGGAAGTACTGCTGGTTTTCACAGTGGCTGCACCATTTCTTGTTCCCACCAGCAATGCACAAGGATTCCAATTTCTTTTTCTTTTTCTTTTCTTTTTTTTTAAAGTAGACTCCACACCCATTGTGGGGCTTGAACTCATGACCCTGTGGTCAGGAGTTGTGTACTGTACGGACTGAGCTGCCCAGGCGCCCCTCCAGTGTGTATTTTGCACATGGCGCCTCTGTGTTTGGACTAGGTACATGTCACGTGCTCAGCTGTCACGTGAACCTGCTCTGCTCGATAAGCCCCCTTCAGACCACTTCTGTTTATTGTCCTCATTGACGCAGCTGGATTTAAATATCCTGTCCTGCCGTTTGTTTTCTGTTTATTGCCTATGTGTTTTTTTTTTTTTTTTAAAGATTCTATTTATTTATTTGACAGACAGAAATCACAAGTAGGCAGAGAGGCAAGCAGAGAGAGAGAGGAGGAAGCAGGCTCCCTGCTGAGCAAAGAGCCCGATGCGGGACTCGATCCCAGGACCCCGAGATCATGACCTGAGCCGAAGGCAGCGGCTTAACCCACTGAGCCACCCAGGCGCCCCTTGCCTATGTGTTTTGGTGCCTTTTCTTCTCATCCCTTGCTGCTGTTAGATTAAATGAGTGTTTTAGTATCCCGTCTTTTCTCCATTATTAGCTGATTCATGCTACCTCTTTGTTGCTCTAGAGTGTTCATTATGTGCCTTGAACTACCATGTGGGCTTCAATTCTTACTAAGGTGGGAGCCATGGGAGGCTTTTGAGCTGGGGAGTGACCCGACCGAACATTTTTGTATCTACCTCTTCAGTCACTTGTGTTAAAGTGTTTCTACAGGCCAGATTCCTGGAAGAGGAATTGCTAAGGCAGGGGGAAGCGTGCATTTAGACTTGGGTGAGTCCTGCCAAATTGCATTCCAGAAAGGCTTTACCATTCGCACCCCTTGCAAACAGCAGCCAGGATTTACTGAGTGGCTGCTTGGTGCCAGGCCCATGCCAGGCCCATGCCGGGCCCTAGGGACACTGGTGAGAAATGGCCCAGGTCCTGCTGCTCACATTATTCTCAGTCCTCGAGTCCCAGGCCAGCTTCTAGAACTGCCTCTGAGCTCAAAGGAAGGAGAAGCTTTCACAGGAACCAAAAAAGGAGAGAGGCCTGAAGATATTCTAGATGGTGGAGGAGGTCTGGCACGTCCCAGGTGGCCTTCGATCTAGCTGGACCAGGAGACATCCTGTAGCGGTCTGGGGACTCCATGTGTGGGCTCCCCATCAGTGTGGGGGCATACTGGGGGTGCTACCGATGGGTAAAATAACAGTACCTCCCTTGTGGAGCTTCGTTCGGGAGGATTTCACAGGAGGGCAGAGAGTACACGCGTTGGTGTTTGACTAGCTTGTTACCAGAGTAGGGGAGAGATCAGCATCAGAACAGGCAGACCCAACAGGCTTGACACAAGTTTTGGACAATGTTTAAGGCCCATGTCAGATAAACCTGGGCTTGGGGTCCCAGCTTGTTCCTTCCTTGGGCAGGTTACTCCAGATCTCTGTTAAAAGAGGATAAAAGTAGGGGCGCCTGGGTGGCCCAGTCGGCAGGGCATGCCCTTCTTGACTTTGGCTCAAGTCGTGACCTTGGAGTTGTGAGTTCTAGGCCCGCATCAGGCTCCGCGCTATACTTGGAGACTGCCGGGGATTCTCTCTCTCCCTCTGCCCCTCCCCACTTGCTCTCTCTCTCTCACTCAGAAAAAAAAAAAGCTAGAAGTAAACGCTCCCTGCCTCCCAGGAGCGTGACGAGAGGGTCCTCAACACCAAGATGCTGTCAGCACAGAGCGCGGTTCCTGCCAGGGCCACAGTCAGGCTTGGTAAAGCTGAGCCCCTTTTACTCTTGCTTTCATCGGCGCTGTCACCATCATTCATTCAAGGCCTGTACGGCACCAGCCAGATCCTTCCTTGTCCCCCAGGACCGAGACCCCCAGGAAATGAGGCTGCTTGCCAGGGGTCAAGAGCATGGCAGAGCGGGAATTTGAAATTGGGTTTTCCGACCCAGAAACCATGGGCTGCCTCCTTCTGGGCCTTTGGGGAGCCTCCCCGGTTGGCACATGAAGATGCCTCCCCACTTAGGACGGCTGGCGAGCCATCCATGTGCCATACATGCGCCAACCCCAAGCTCAGTGACGCCCACGGCGGCACCCCAACAGCCCCCGGTGGGCAGCAGGACCTGACCCAAAGCCGGGCTGTTCCTGGTCCATCTTTGTCATACCGCTTGCGACTGCTCACACGTTTGGCTGCAAAAGGATCAGTGTTCGATCCCAGGGTGCCCCAGCGGAGCCGAGGGTGTTTGAGGAGAGATGCGTGTGCGCGCTATCCGCCTGCAGAGGCAGCCAAAAAGCTGCATTTCAGGGCACATCTCACCCCACGGGTTTGGAAGGAGCGATCGGGAGCCACCCAACCACGTGCGGGGGTCTCACAGTGCACGGAAAGCTCGGCGTCTTCAGGCCGTCTGCTGGATTATATTTACTACTTGCGTTCCTCTGCTCATTGCTAGATGATCTAATGAGCAGGCGTGTCAAGCCTTGACGGGGTCTGCAGGCTAGGAAGCAGGGTGGGCGGCACAAGTGGGTGGTGAGGCTTCTGGAAACCCGTTCTCCGAAAGCCTGCGGAGCCTGGAGTCTGTGTCGGGCTGCGGCTGGCGTTGGGGGAGGAAGGCAGGGTGGGGGATGGAGTGATGGGCCAGAGGATGGGAGCCTGCCCTTGAGGTCGATGCTCCCTGCGGGGCCAGATCTGTGGGAACTGGGCGAGAGAGGCCAAGTCCTGTAAATGTCAGGGGAGCGAGGATGAAGGGCAGGCACGCCAGGGCAGGGATCTTACTCCCTCTCCCCTTGGTTTCTGGCACTGTGTGTCCAGCCTGTACCCCTCTGCTGAAATCCCCGCCCTGGCTTGTTTACTAGGCACCCCAGATTTAATGTCCTCAGCACCAAACTCCCCACCTCCCACCCACCCCAAAACCAAAACTGAAACCAAGGCTGCTCCCTCTCGGCTGTCACCCATCTCTCAGTGGCAGCAGGAGGCTCCCAGTGGCCTTGGGCTCTGTACTTTGGCAGTATCTCTGAAACCTCTTCTCTCTCTCTTTTAAATTTAAATCTATTTTTTAAAAGATTTTATTTATTTATTTATTTGAGAGAGGGAGAGAGAGAATGCACGCAAGCAGGGAAAGCAGCAGAGGGAGAGGGAGAAGCAGGCTCCCCGCTGATCAGGGAGCCAGATCTGGGGCTCCATCCCAGGACCCTGGAATCATGACCTGAGCCGAAGGCAGACATTTAACCGACATAACCCCCCTGGTACCCCTAAATTTAATTTTTTTTTTTTTTATTCTAGGAAACAACACATAACATAAAACTCACCATCTTAAACCATTCAGTAGTGTTAAGTATATTCACGTTGTCGAATTGGTGGTTTCTTCTCCTGTCTTCTGTTCCTGGTCAGTCCCACAGCTTGGCCTGGGAGCTCTGCCTGCAGAATGTCTCTAGCATCTGGCCTTGTCTGCCCCCAGCCTGGTCCAGTCTCTGTCACCTCCCACCTGCACCACTGCCTCTCTTCCTCCTGGTGCTCCCACCACCCCAACACCACCACCCCCGCCCTTAGATGGCCAGAGTGACCCTGCTGTAACCTGAGACTGCTCACGTCCCTCCTGTGGCTCCCGTCACTCCCAGGGGAAGCCAGAGTCCTTACAGTGGCCCCGAGTTCCTCTGTCCGGTGCAGCAGCCACGGACCACATGTGCCCTTGAACACTAGCAGAGCCGAGTGTGAAATATACCCTAGATTTCAAAGTCTTAGCATGAAGTGGGTAGGGGGTATAAATGACCTCACTAATGTTTTTATATTGATGACACATGGAATGATCATGATTGTAAATTTCAGGTTACATAAACTATATTATTAAAATTAACATATTCAGGGGTGTCTGGGTGGCTCAGTCATTTGAGCCTCTGACTCTTGATTTCGGCTCAGGTCTGGATCTCAGGATGGTGAGATTGGGCCCTGTGTCAGGCCCTGTGCCGGGCAGCATGGAGCCTACTTAAGATTCTCTCCCTCCCCTGCCCCTTCTCCCCTAGTTAAATTAAATTAAATTAACATATTGAAACTCACATGCTCTTTTTGCTAGAAAATGATGTATATGACTTGCATCATATTTCTCTCGGGCAGCCCTGGTCTAGAAGGTTCCTCTCTAAAAGAGTCATTGGGTTAGCAAATGAATTAAGATCCATACAGCTTTTAGAGCATTGCCCAATATAGCCAACCCAGTGTGAGTACAGTGTCAGCCACTTTGTGATTACAGTAAGTTACGCTTAACATAAAATTTACCATTTTCACCTTTTTTAAGTATACAGTCCAGTGGCACTAAGCACCTTCACGGTGTTGTGCGATTATCATCCCTGTCCATTTCCAGAATGTTCTCATCACTCCAAACAGAAACTCTGTACCCATTACTCAGGAACTCCCCATTACCCCTCCCGCCAGCCCCTGGTAGCCTCTAATCTCCTTTCTGTCTCCATGAATTTGCCTTTTGTAGGCACCTCATTTAAGTGGAACCCTACAGTGTTTGTCCTTCTGTGTCTGGCTTATTTCACCTGGCCTCATGTTTTCAAGGTTCATCAGCATTGCATCCTGGATCAGAATTCCATTCTTTTTTGAGTCTTGAGTAGTATTCCATTGCATGGATCAAGCATGTTTTGTTCATCCATTCTTCTATGGATGGACACTAGGGTTGTTTCATACGCAAGTTTGGCTGTTGTTATACGCAGTCTGGTCCCTGGCTTACAATCTAACCTTGTCTTCCACTAACTACTCACCCTCGCTCACTCTGCTTCAGTGACATTGGCCTCCTTCCTCAAGTCAGGCAGTATGTCCTGACTTGTCCACCTCAGGGCCTTTGTACTTGCTCCTCACACATGCCTGCCTTCATCACCCTATTTAAAACTGTCCAAAGCCCTGGTCCTTCTGTCTCTCTGCTTTTCCTCCATAGCACTTAGCAACTTCTGACTTACCATCTATTTGATATTTTATTGTTTTATATATATCAATATTTGACAATATTTGTAAATGGTTTTAATAGAACTAATTTCGTACATAACATGGCATTCCTATTTTAACATTTATAGATATAATTTAGAGTGCATGTTGCATTTTTTTTTTTTTAAGATTTTATTTATTTGACAGACAGAGATCACAAGTAGGCAGAAAGGCAGACAAGAGACAGGGAAACAGGCTCCCCGCTGAGCAGAGAGCCCGACGTGGAGCTCGATGCCAGGACCCTGGGATCACGACCCAAGCCAAAACAGAGGCCTCAACCCACTGAGCCACCCAGGCACCCTACATTTTTATTTAATAGATAGAAATGAAATACATGGAAATTTAATTTGTAAATACGTGGTATGATAGGTTGCATTGTCCTTTTGTGTCTCTGCCCTAATGCCGGTCAAAAGCGTAAGCTTTGGGTAAACAGGGATTTTTGTTTTGTTCATGGCTGTCCTCCCCCTTCACTCGCCCCCCACAGTTTCTAGAACAGAGCCTGGCACGCATGCGTCTTCATCCTTAATTGCTGAATGGATGAATACTTAGTGAGCAAGGAACTTGGGAGGATGTGAATGAGCTGAAGGAAAATGTACTGGGGTGGGGGTGATGGGGGGGAGTTGAGAACAGTTGAGAAAAGGCCCTGAGGCTTTTAGCTGGTCCGGTTCAGGCTCTGGGTTGGGGGTGAGAGGCATTAGGAGCAGGCTGGCAGAGTAGGGAGGGTGAGTGCTTGGGGTTGGATCTTGACCCACAACCTGGTCCCCTCACCCATTTGCTGGGTGACCTCAAGTCAGTGACATGCCCTCTCAGCCTTGTTGCCTCATCTGGAAAAAGGGAAAATAAGAAGTGTTTGTTCATTTATTCAACAGGTATTCCCTACACACCTCCTGTGTGCCAGGCACTGTCCTTGGCATCACTGAGGTGCTTCTATTCTAGGCTCCCACTTCTTGGGGGCCTGCACTTCCGGTTGTTGGGTTAGCGGCTATAGGTGTCAGCTTTCCTCATCTGTGGGATAAAGGGAGCTACTGTGCAGGGTTTCGGGGTGGCCCGGCACCTCGGGAATAGTCCTTATGGTTTATAAATTGGGACTCTCATCCTTGATTTGGTGTCAGGCTGGGATAGAGGCTGATCCTTGACCGTGGAGCTGGCATTTCTTTTCCAAATACGAACTTGACGTGGCTGAGAGCATTTTGGGGACATAAACTCTTGGGCCCTGGGTGCGGCCCTGAACTTTTGCTCTAGTCTCTTCTGAGTTGGGCACACCTCAAGGCACGTAGAGACTCAGTTTCCCCTCTCCTTGCTTCCCTTTCTGGAACTTCTGCAAGAGGTTCCTTATTCGAGCAGGCTGCCAGGTTGACCAGCCTTTGTTAGGTGGGTGTGTGAGTTAGTGGGGGTCCTGCTAGCTGCTGTGACAACTAGCCCTTATTTGCGTGAAAGTTTTCTTCTTGCACGTTAAAGACCAGTGAGGGTGTTTCTGGTCGGCCAGCCTCTTGTGAGGCACTGAGGAATCAGATGCCTTCCCTCTTGTGATTCTGCCATCCCCTGAGTCTGTGGGGTGCACCGTGGATAAAGAAGTATGGCGGAATAGATCATGTGCCAGACCTGGAAAGAGCCCATGTTGCTTCCGCCTGTTTTCCTGTGGGCGGAGTGTAATCATGTGACCACACCCAGCTACAAGGGATGCTGGGAAAGGTAGTCCCACAGTGCATCTAGGAGGAAAACCTGGTTTTGGGGGAACATGCAATAGCCTTCACCCAGTTGATGTGTTTTTGTTGATGCTAGCATAGCCAGTGGACTGGATGGGAAGGACTCAGTACTAGCAGATGAGGCATCTGGATTAGCTGTTTGACTTGAACTGTATGGGCAACTTCTGGGCTCCTGAGAGGACTACCTCGATGCCCCATGGGTCCCAACCCCAGTTTGAGAGCATTTAGAACAAAATCCACAGGCCCTCCCATGCCTCTTCCCCTCCCCAACTCCCTCTCTAACATCATTACTGATGCCCTGTCCTCACCACACAGTGATCTTGTTGGGCACTGTCCTGCCTCAGGGCCTTTGCACCATTCCCTCAGCCCTCCGAGGTGCTTTGCCCCATGTATTTGCATGGCTCTCTCCTTACTTCATTCCAGTCTCTGCTTCAGTGTCACTTCTGTCCAGGACCTTGTTTTAAAATAGAAACCTCCCCTTCCCCATCATTCCCTCTTCCTGTATCATGATCGCCTCCTAGCCATTTACCACCAGCAGAGATTAGGTTATAGATTAGTTTGTTTACGAAGGTATGGTGCTCCTCTTTACTGGATGGGTCTCCCAGGGCACAGTGGGTGCTCACTAAGTATGTGTTGTGGAGGGAATGAGTCAAAGGTGTTTTCCCCAAAGTGGGAAAGCGCAAGTATTGCGCTGGGAGGACAAAGTGCGGGGGAGGGGGGGCGTTGGGGAGGAGAGAAACTGGAGCCAGGAAAACCCTTCCCAGTAGCTCTGGGAAAAAGAACTGCTTACAAGTAATGTGGTTGTTCCTTCCTCCCTGCTTGATACCAGACCTAAACCTTACCTCTTACCAACTTAACCTCCTGAGGCCCCAGAAAGAGCAGGTGGTGGTAGATGGGGAGTGGGGAGAGCGGGGGTTCCCTCTGATCTTGTCCCTCGAGTCTGGTTTCCTGTGTGTGTGTGTTTACTTTCTAGCGAAGTATGAAAGTGTCCGTGTTTTGTTTTGTTGCTGTATAAAGGCGTTTGTGCTTCTGAAATCAGCATTTTGCACTTAGGAAATTCTACAAACCCTGCACATTTCACATTCCTTTGTGGTTTCTATGTCGTCTTGCCCATTTTGGGCTCGGGTTGGGGGGGGGGGGGGAGGAGAATATGAAGCCAAAACTTGGTGCCCACCGTCGTGGTGCCTCCATCCAGCTGTGGGTATGGAATGAAAGCAACCCAGGATGGCTCCAGGGGTGGGGGGACAGGGAGCTCTGCGTCATGTATGGGGGTCCCAGGAGATACAACTGGGACTGGAGGTGGGAGTCCTGGTTCTGCCATTCTTAACCAGGCCTGTTGGGGGGTTGGGGGCCATGGTGATGGGAGATCCCCCGAGTGAGTGAATGGGTTGGGGTGGTGAGAGGTTCACGTGACCAGTTTCTCTCTCTCTCTTTTTTTTCTCCCCTTGCTTAAAATTTTAAACAGCTTTATTGAGACATAATTCACATACTATAAAACTCATGCACTTAAAGTTGTACCATCCACTGGCTAGGATATTCACCACTCTCCGGTTTCTGGAACGTTCTCCTCACCCCAAAAGGAAATCCTATAGTCATGAAGTCATGACTCCCTCTTTGTCCCCACTCCAGTCCCATTCACCCCCCTAATCTGTTTTCTGTCTCTGTGGATTTGCCTTTCTGGAGATTTCATGTAAAGCTTACATTTCGTGGAACACCATGCTATGTGGCCTTTTGTGCACCTGGCTTCTTTCACTCAGTGGAACGTTCTTAAGGTCCGTCTATACGGTTGCCTCTCATCCCTAGTTCATTCCCATTGTTGTTGTTTTTCTCTTTTCATTTTCTTCTTCACAGTTAAGCTATCTGCTTGCCATAAATGTCTCCTTTTTTTTTTTTTCTCAAGTGGACAGCTCAGTGGTTTTTAGTATATTCACAGAGTTGTGCAACTGTGACCACAATCTAGTTCTAGAACATTTTCATCACCCAGGAGGAAACTCTGTACCTAATTTCTTCCCCTACCCCCCACCCCTCAGCCCTGGGCAGCCAGTAATCTACTTTCCATCTCTGCAGATCTGCCTGCCCTGGTCATTTCCTATACACGGGATCCTACACTATGTGGCCTTTTGTGTCTGGCTGCTTTCCCTTGGCATGACGTGCTCAGGTTCACTCGTGTTGTGAGCGTGTGTCAGGGCCTCTCTCCTGTTTATGGCTGAATAACATTCCGTAGTATGGACCTACCACATTGCGTCTCTCCATTCATCAGTCGATGGACATTTGGATTGTTTTCCAGTTTGTTGTTGCTTATGAATAAAGCTTCTTGGTGGCCATTTCTTCTGCCGAAGTGGGGGTTGGTATTGCCCGGGGCTTCCTGCCCAGGCCTGTCCTTGCTTTGTTCTCACAGGCGCTCAGGCCTCCTCCTCCCCCTCCTCCCTCGCCCTCCTCCTTCTTCTTCTCCTTTCTCTTCCTCCAGTTCTTTTTGTATTGTATTTCCCTCTCCCCCAGAGGGAGCCAAGGGAGTATGAATCTGGAAATCGCTCCTGGGGGGCCCTGGGTGGGCCCATGGGTTGTTTCTGCTCTCCCTGGAGGGAGGCCTTGGCCCCAGCCTGGTGCCCGCTGCCCACCCCAAGGGAGGGAGCAGAAGGGACAACCTGATCCTTCTAATCCAGCCCCAGGGGGGATGTATGGGGACACAGCCACACTTAGGAAACAGCTTTTCTTGAGGGCTTTTTAAAAATGTATGTGTTTATTATGTATTTTTGGGAGCGGTGGGTATACATGCTCAAGTACAAAACTCGAATGGTCTCAAAGATTTCTCGTGAAAAGTCTCCCTCTCTCCCTCTGAGCTATCCTCTTCCTGGAGGTAAAATGGTTATAGTTTTTAGTCTTTCCTAAGAGATGTTCCATGCATGTGTGAGCATTGCACACAGGCATGTGGACATACACACTCACACACACACATACATACACACACACACACACACACACACACACTTTTTTTTAAGGCACTAATAACAGGGTATTCAAACACTGCTCTGCTCTTTTCTTTTAATAACATATTCTGGGGGCGCCTGGGTGGCTCAGTGGGTGGCTCATGGTCATGATCTCAGGGTCCTGGGATCAAGCCCTGCATCAGGCTCTCTGCTCAGCAGGGAGCCTGCTTCCTCCTTTCTCTCTCTCTCTGCCTGCCTTTCTGCCTACTTGTGATCTCTGTCTGTCAAATAAATAAATAAAATCTTTAAAAAATATATATATATCCTGGAGGTTCTACCTTATTGACTTCAGGGCCTGTCACAGCTGCATAGTATCCCATTGGAGAGCCCTAACTTACTGAACCAGTGTCCATTTGCTGGACACTTAGGTTAGCTACAGTCTCTTACGAACAAGGCGACTGTGAGTAATTGTACAGCATTGATTTGCGTGAATGCGAGTAGAGCTGTTAAGTTAAAATCCCAGAGCTAGAATCGCTGGGAGCAAATTAAAAAAAACCAAAATGATGAAAATTTCCAGATGTACCGGAAAGTGGAGACAGCAGCATAATGAACTCCTGTTACTTATATCCCCAAATTCCACATACATCCAGATTTGGCCATGCTGGCTTTATTGATCTCTGTTTTGTTGTTGTTGAAGGATTTTAAAGGATTTTAAATCCCAGGTCAATGCTACAGACTTTAGTATATGTTTAAAGAACAATAAGCATTTTCTACCGTGACCACCATGACATTACCAAATCTGAGAAAATTAAAATCGTTTGGTATCATCAAGGGATGTGCTTTCTTTTGTTTTGTTTTACTTTTTACATTTTGTTAATGGAGATGTAATTTGCATGCCATAAAATTCATCCTTTTGAGGTAGACAGTTTAATGGGGTTTTTTTAGTATAGTCACAGGGTTGTGCGGCCATTACCACATCGAATTCTGGAGTATTCCATCACCCCAGAGAGAAACCCACGCTCTCGGATGGTGCCCTCATTTCCCCAAATCCTGCCTTTCCCCTGGGAGTTGCTGGCAGCCACGAATCTGCTTTCCATTTCTGTAGATTTGCCTCTGTCCTGGAGATTTCATGTAAGTGGATTCCTGCAACGTGCGGTCTTTCTAGCCCAGCCTTCCTCGCTCAGCGTGGTGTTTCTGGGTTCTCCCGCTCTGTAGCGGTGGATCAGTACTTGCCTGCCTTTTCCTGGCTGAATAATATTCCACTGTGGATTTGCAGCCTATGGCTTCCCCACCCAGTGGTCAAGGAGCGCGTGTGCTGTTTCTGCTTTCTGGCTGTTGCGGGTCGTGCCACTGTGAATGTTCTCATACCAGCGCACGTGTGGACCTGCGTTTTCCCTCTTGAGTGGATGTGTACGCCTGCCAGCGGAATTGCTGGATCATACGCCGAGTCTCTGTTGACTTCTTGAGCAACCACCCACCCACCAGATGTTTTCTCCAGCGGCTGCACCATTTTCCATTTTTCCATCAATAAGTCACGAGGACTCTAATTTTTTCATCTTTTTTATTATAATCATCCCAGTGGGTGTGAAGTGGTGGCTCATTATGGTTTTGATTTGGGAGGCCCTGACGGCGGATAATGTAGGGCGCCTTTTCATGGGGGGGGGGCATGTGTGTCATGAATTCTGATCAGTTTCCAATCTGGCCCTGGTCTCTCAGCCTCACAGTGCCTGGTCTTGAGGAACTAGTCTTCTGATACAGAAATCCCCAATCCCTCTTGCCTGTTATTCAGGGGATGAAATCTGGATCTCTTGGAGATCCTCAATCACGCCCTCCCCTGGGGCGGACTGCAGGATCCAGTGAAGGCACTTGATGGAGTCAGACTGCCCTGGGGCGGCTGGGAGGACCAGCTCAGCTCCACACCTTCTCTTACTTGCTGAGTGACCTGGAGTCAGTGTCTTCACCGCTCTGATTGTCCATTTGAGGTGCACTTTTCCCCTTTATCATTGTTTACAATTCATATCCCAACGTGGGAGTAATATGTATCCCTTTGTTTACTTCTACAGTTTTTTACAGAGTGGCTCCAATGTGCCAGGCAGGTGCTGCCATGAACTAGACGAAGCTCCCTGCCTTTGGGGAGCTGGCCTGTTGGGAGGGTGGGGAGACCCACTCTAGGACCCCTCAGAAGGTGCTGAGTGCTGTGGGGAAAAAACAAAACAGGGAAAGTGGGAGGAGAGGGCTGGTGGTGTGAGTGGCCATTTTAACTAGCCCTCCCTGGAAAGCTCTCATTGGAGCAAAGACCTGAAAGCCAGGGGCCCAGGGCTGTTGTGGTCTTCAGGAAGGGTGTTCCCAGCAACAAGAATAGCAAGTGCAAAGGCCCTGAGACAGAGAATTGAAGACATTTGCCCCAGGTCACAGCAAGTAAGCGATGGAGCCAGGATTGAAACCAGACAGACCAGTCAGAGTCTGGGTTGTTTTTTTGTTGGTTTTTTTTTTCCCCCATGAACTTTATGGAGATATAATTTATATACAATGTGATACATCCATTTTGAGAGTACTATTGGCTGCATTTTGACAAATGGTACCATCCTATAAACCACCTTCAAAGTCAGGACACAACATTTGCCTTTCCCAAAGAGTCCCTCCTGCCTTTTCTCAGTCACTGCTCCCCGCCTCCTGAGCTCAGAGAGTGAAATCTGCTTTCTGTGACAACAGATTTGATTTTCTTTTCCTAGAATTTGATATAAATGGATTCACACAGCATGGACTCTTCCATCTTCTGGCTTCTGCCACTCAGTAGAGTGATTCTGAGTTTCATCTGTGATGGCTTTGTCAGTCGTTGGCTCCCGTTCGTGGCTGAGCAGATTCCCATCATGTGGGTAGATCATGATTTGTTTATCTGCTCACCTTTTGGTGGACCTTTGGGTTGTTTCCAGCATTTGGCCCTGACCAGGGTGGCTGCCGTGAACTTCCATGTGGTAACCTCTGTGTGGACACATGCTATCATTTCTTTTGGGTAAATACCTCAGTGTAGGACTAAGGCAGATAAGGATGTATTTCATGGGAGTTGAAACTGCCCCTGCTGTTTTTCAAAGAGGCTGTGATGGTTTGAGTCACCCCCAGCAAGGCTGAAGAGTTCCAGTGGCTCTGTCCACGTTGTTAGCCACTGCATGCTGGCGTCCATCCGTTTCATTTTAGACATTCTGTGGGGTACCTAGTGCTGTCTCATTATGGTCACAGTTTAAATCTGCCTGCTGACTACAGAGGTTGAACGTCTCTGTTGGCTTCTGTGCCCCTTGTTGATCTTATTTCGTTCTGAAATCGGGTTGTTTGTCATCTTTTTTATCAGGTGGTTGGTTTCTTCGTGTCACTGCACCCCTGTCCTTTGTCTGAAGGGGTCATTCAGGTGCCACTCGCTTCTCGTTCTAGGGCTGATATTCCAGTTTTTCAAGAAGAGCTGGAAACCTGGGTGTCTCTTACAGAACATGTCTCTGGCTTTCTAAAATTTGGCCACAGAGGGACTCTGTGTAAACCAGATCTGTATCTGGGGCTTCTCAGAGTGTCCTGTCAGAGTGACACAGTTGAATGGGGTTTGGTCCAGGCTTTGCAGGAGCACCCATGTCCGAGGACACAGGGCCCTATCTCATGGTCCACAGTGCTGTCGCCAAGCTCCCTAGCACCAGACAGGAGCCAGCCCCCCGGTAGGTGTCCATGGACAGAGAGATAAGGGAGAAGCAAAGGAGGCATCCATTTTCGTGGTCTTAGTTCACTCATGGTGGTAACAACGTTGAGCATTTGATGTCTTTGGTGTGTGGACTCATGAAATCCTAAAACAGTCCATACACAGGATACACAGGGGTGATGGTGAGACTGTTTAAGCCCCGTTGGAATGTAGATTGGCAGTAAAATACCACTATGCATGTTCGTGCAGAACACTACTGGCCCGTGAGGTCCGTTTTATAGATGCAGAAGAGGGGGCACAGAGAGGGGGAGTCACTGACTCGAGGTTGCACAGCCTAGAAGGACAGAGCCAGGGGCAGATCTAAGCAGTGTGGCCCCAGAGCCGGCTGGACTTCCTATTTTGAAAAAAATTTCAAATCTCTGGACAAGTTTTAAGAATAACAAACACAGGGGCACCTGGTGGCTCAGTGGGTTAAAGCCTCTGCCTTTGGCTCAGGTCATGATCTCAGGGCTCGCCCCTCATCCGGCTCTCTGCTCAGCAGGCAGCCTGCTTCCTCCTCTCTCTCTGCCTGCCTCTCTGCCTACTTACGATCTCTGTCTGTCAAATAAATAAATAAAATCTTAAATTAAAAAAAAAAAAACGCAGAGAAATTTTTCTCCAGATTCACGGGCGTGTAGCATTATATCATGTTTCCTTCCTCACCCTCCTCTTCTTTTGCTCTGCAGGCCAGGGGCACAAAAGTTATTTTGCCCATGAGTCTCAGTGCTCTCATCTGAAAAATGGGCCAGTCCGACCAGAACTGCACACATACACACACAACACACATACGCTCTTCTTTCTTTTCCTAAGCCGGTAAGAGATTAGGAACAGGACTGCGTGCTTTTTTGGCCCTGGACACTTTGATGTGTGTTTCAGAAGACGGAGGATATTCTCCTACGTAAGCCCAGGATACTGATCAGGTGCTCCTGGTTGAGCATTGACCCAGCACTCTTTATCTGGTCTACAAGTCTTTGTATTCTGGTTTTGTCAGTTGTCCTAGTAACTCCCCGAAGAGCTGGATCTCCCCCCTTCCAACCACCCACAGGATGCTGTTTGGAATCACACAGTGCATTTTAGCTTATCTTATCTCTTTCCCTTCAGTTGGGAGGCTCTTTTCAGCTTTTCTTTGTTTTCTGTGACATTGCCTTTTGGAAGGATCCAGAACAGTTGTCTTGCCTTCTGGTTCCTCCTCGTGAGATTCAGACACTCAGGTTACAGATCCCTGCTTGGGATGGTCAGAACCTGCTCTCTTGACCACCCTGAGGTTCTTCCTGTCAAAGGGACACTTGGCTGGCCTGAGCTCATCTTGGTCCCATCCCAGCAGCTGGCATGTTTCGGGGACGATCTGTGGGACTTACAACGCGTGTGTCTGGGGGGCATGCGGTTTCGATAAAAAGTGAAAGCAAAACACAGTTTCTCAACAGAAAAAAAAAGCCAGTACAAGATCATTAGAAGGAACAAAGGAGCAGGGAGATGACATTGGAATATACAAGTTCTAGAAATGCTGAGAACACAAAAGTGACTTGTAATTCTGTCACTTGGAGTAGCATAGCCTCGTTAGTGTAAGTTTTGGCATAATTCCTCCCAATCGATCTGCTTTATCCCCCTTGCCCTCGGGGCACTCATTCTTACACAGTTGAGTAGAGTGAAGTATGTGTTGAGAGCTAAAGAGAGGAGGAACATTCGGGAGGTCGAGCTCAGTCTAGGGGCATTTTGGGAACTGGCCAGGCGGACACATCACGGGTCAGGGATGCCTGCTGAGAGCTTGTGCCCCTGGAGCTGGGGTTTCCACCCCACTATGTGGACACCAGTGTTTCCCACTGTCCTTGGGAGGAGATCAGACCTCGGTGAGTAGGGCTGGATCCCCAGAGCCCCTCAAGGTGGCTCCGAACCCAAAACCTAGGGGCGGCTCAGTCGAGCACAAACCAGGCAGAAACGCATTGCATCTAAGATTGGTCCCCACCCCCTACCCGGAGTTGTATTTTTCGAAGCCTGAGCCTGGGGATTTGGGAACAATAGCTGCTGTGATAATAGTGCACGCTTCTCCAGCACGTCCTCTGAGCTGCAGGTCGTGTACTCTGTACATATTGATTTGTTTAAGCCTCACACCCATATTGTGGGAGTGTTACAGTTCCCGTAGACTCAAAGTAGAACAGAGGTGCAGAGAGAAGTAACTTGCCCAAGGTCAGACAGATCCTTGAATAGCAGAGGGGGATCTCAGCCCACGGAGTCTGGGAGTGTGTGGTGCTTTCTGGCCACATCTGAAGCAGCAGTTTGCCTATTTATTTAACTCAGGCCTCCATGAGCCCATGTGGTGCTTTTGTGGAACTAAAAACAGATGCCCCTTTCTCATGACCCTTTTCTGCCATCTGCCAGAAAATTGTGGTCATATGTATACACAAATCTACAGTGTCCTGAGATGGGACTGCTTCCCTGAGGGGTGGGAGTGGAAGGGCCAAGGGGATTGTGCAGTGTACAACCTGCACAACTGTGCACAGTTACCCAATATTTAGCAAATATTTCTCAAGTGTCTACTTCAGAGATCTATAGTAAACAAGATAAGCCAGTAAAATATTTACTATGTCAGATGTCAGTAAGTGTTCTTAACAAAGATAAAGCAGGATAAGAGGGCTCATGGTGCAGGGGGTTGGGCTGCACTTTTAAATAGAGTGGTCAGGGAAGGTGAGGTCACTGAGGCTGATGTTTATGTAGAGAACTGAGGGAGGTTAGGGGATAGGCTGTGTAAGGTTTGGGGGGAGAGCAGTCCAGGGAGAGGGAAGAGCCAGTGCAAAGGCCCTGAGACAGGTCGGTGCCTGGTGAGTTTGAAGAATATTGAGGAGGCCCATGTGGTGGGAGCTGGGCAAACCAAGGGGAGAGAGCAGGTTATGAGGGCAGAAGGTACCATGGCACATCTAATGGGGCCTTATGGGTCCCAGAGAGGACTTTGTTTTTGCTGTGAGTGAGACAGGAACCTAAGGGTTCTCAGCCAATAAGGCACATTAGCCGACTCAGGTTCTAACCAGATGCTGGTGGGGTGGGGACAGAGAGACCAGTGGGGAGAACATCCAAGAAATTCAGGCGTAATACGAATTTTGAGTGAATTTACGGATGCTTTCAGCGAAGCAGAAGGAGGCATTTGCTGTAGCAGAGGCTCAAAGGAGAGTTTCGGAAGGTCTCTCCCAGGCATCACAACCCCCCCCCCCCCCGTGCTGGTTCCTCCTTGCTTCCCTCTGGGCACAGAGTGGGGTCTTGGAAGGAACCAGCCATGAGAGAGCTGGGAGCCCAGCTTCCAAGCAGACCTGTTCCATGACCAGGGGCATGCTCAGTTTTCACTGTGTAACATAGGATAAACAGGGGACTTGAGGTGGTCAGTAAGTATTTGCTACTTTGCCTTCTTTGAATTGTGAAATAAAGGGTCCACGAATACTATCATACATGTTACTTTTTCTTTTTCTTTTCTTTTCCTTCTTTCTTTCTTTATTTTATTTTTTTATTTTTTGAGAGAGAGAAAGAGACCTGACTGCACGGAGGAGGGGGAGGAGAAGCAGAGGGAGAAAGAGAAGATCTTAAGTAGGCTTCATGCCCAGGGCAGAGCCTGATGCAGGGGTTGATCCCATGACCCTGAGAGTCAAAATCCAGTCATGTAGCTGACTGAGTCACGCAGGTACCCCTACTTTTTCTTTTTTTTATATTGAGGCTTATTTGACACATGAAATATTAGTTTCAGATGTGCAAGGTATTGATTCGTTATTTCTGTGTACTGAAAAATGAGCACCTCTGTATATCTAGTGGACATTCGTCACCATACAGAAATAAGTTTTTTTTCTTGTGATGAGAACTTTTTAGATTTTACTGTCTTAGCGACTTGCAAATATTCAGTATATTATTACCTGTAGTTACTGTCCTGTGTGTTATATCCCTGTGAATTATTTTAGAACTGGAAATTTGTACCTCTTGACCCCCTTCACCCATTTTGCCCACCCTTACCCCATAGATACTTCTTTTATTTTTGTAATTTCTTTAAATATTTTATTCATTTGAGAGAGAGAGAGCGAGCACATGCAAGCAAGAGAGCACAGCAGTGGGGAGCAGCAGGCAGAGGGAGAAGCAGGCTCCCCACTGAGCCGGGAGCCCAATGTGGGGCTTGATCCCAGGGCCATGGGATCATGACCTGAGCCAAAGGCAGACACTTAACTGACTGAGCCACCCAGGCACACTTCCCCATAGATACTTAAGGAAAAAAACCAACAGCTTTGTTGAGATAAAATTTTCATGCCATACAACTCATCCATGTTTTTTCATACATGGTTTTCATCCATGGTTTTTCATACATTTGCAGGGTTGTGTAACCATCCCTAGTGTCAATTTTAGAACATTTTCCTCTTGAAAAAGAAGCCCTGAGCCCCTTGGTTGTCCTCTCATCCCTCCCGTCTGCCCGACGCCTGGCAACCGCTGATCTAGTTTCTGTCCCTGTGGACGTGTCTATTCTGGACATTGTGTGTGGGCAGAGTCATAGAACAGGTGGTCTTCCGTGTCTGGCTTCGTTCACTTTGCACGGCGGTTTCTCCGTTCCTCTGTGTCGTAGCATGGTCAGGACATCATTCCTGTGTCCTTGCCAGCTAATACTCCGTTGTGCGGATGAACCGCAGTTTGTTTCTTTGTTCGTCCGTTGATGAGTATTTGGTTTGTTACCACCTCTGGGGCTGTTAGGAAGCATTCTGCTCTGAACATCCGCGTGCTGCTTTGTCTGCGGATGTGTATTCTTACTTTTCCTGGGCATCCGCCGGGAGTAAGATCGCTGGGCCATGGGGTGGCTGTACATTTAACATGCATGAACAACCAGCATGGCACACAGTTGCTCCATTTTGCATCCTATCAGGAGTAGACAGGGGTGTGAGAGTGTTTTCTTCTCTTCGGGGGATCTTTTTGTTGAATTGTACAGAAAGGCGCACATATCCTAAGCGGGCAGCTGCGTGAATTTTCACAGATTGGATGCACTCATGGAACCGGCTCCCAGATGAGAAACAGAGCATGACTTACCTTGCTCCCTGACCTCTGCGTCCCACATGCCCACCTCACCAGGAGCCTCCATCCCCATTATAATTCCACAGATGAGTGTTGCCTGGGTTTGTACCTGATGTATCAAATCCTATGGTAGTGTTTTCTTTTAGTCCGTGTCGTGTTTTTGAGATCCTTCCGTGTGAGTAGATCAGTCATGGGTCCTTCCCTTTTCACTGCTGTGTAGTATTCCATTGTGTGGCTATACCACAGGGCATTTGCACATCCTCCCATTGGTGGGACATCTAGGTTGTTTGCAGTCCAGGGGTGCTGTGAACATTCTAGAACGCGCCCTCTGGTCCCCATCTGCCATTACTCATAAGGGCGGAATTACACGGAGAGTAGCCCCAGGCTCTGTGTGACACCAGGTAGAATTTACCTGTAGGCTCTCCTCCCTTCTTGATGCCTGCGTGTCCCACATCATGTGTTCTAGAATCCTTCCTCATTGAGGACTGAAAGCCTTGGTTGTGGTGCTTGCTGCTGGTTTTAGCTCCTTCACACTTGCTCTACAGACTTAACAGTTGTTCTCTTTCATGGTACCCAGACGCTGGACACCCATGCGGTCAGTGTAGATGGGGAGGCGCTGCCTGGGGGTCCTGTTGGGTTTGACCTGGTTCACAGGAGGTGCTCTCGCCCCCTATGGGGCATTCTGCACATTTGCCCAGAGTTCTGGTCACCCTCCTTGTTGTGGTGGCTCCTGGCACTGAGTGGGCAAGAACCATGGGTGTAGACTGTGACTGGAGTAATCTGCCTCCTGGGCTGGTGCGCAGGGTGGGAGAAGCAAACAAGTCCTGTGGAGTGTCCTGCACTGACGTGTGGAGCTGTGCCCATCTCTCTTCCTCTCGCTTGCCCTCTGTCTCTCCAGAGTGCCCTTCCTTCCCGCACCTCCACCCCAGCTTACTTCTGCTCACTTCCCCTCCTCTGAGCAGCTCTCTGGGCTGAAGCCCAGACTCAGTACCCTCCCCAACAGATCGGGCTCATTGGAGCCCACAGGAGCCCACAGTTGTCACCCGAGCTGTGACGTCCCCCCGCAAGACCTCTCACCTCCTCTCCAGCTCACACTCATAGGTTTCTTCTGGGTCCCGCGGGCCTCCCTCCCATCCTAGTAGCCAGTCCTCCATTCTGAGCCCAGCCCCATGGGTCTCTGGCCAGCCTAGGCATGGGTCCCCCCACCCCCCTCCCTCCCCCAGCCCCGGTCAATGATGAATCAGGCGCCTACACTCTCCAGCGTCTGCTGTGGTCACTGAGAATGGTCCCCCTCAGTCATTCCGTCAGAGTTTACACAAAGTGAACAAAACAGACCCGGCATTCATCCCCTCCTGGTGGAGACAGACAGCAGATAAGATAAATCACATTTACAACATGTCCGATAGTAATCAGCACTGTGAAGGAGAGAGAGCAAAGCGAGGAGGTGGAAATGCCCAGGGGGCGGGTAGGGATTGTAGCTGTAGACAGAATTGGGTTGAGTCTTCATGGGATAACAGTAGAGAAAAGGAGGTAAGGGCAAATGCCTACCAGACAGGAAGCAGCTCGTGCAAAGGTCCTGTGGGAGGCATGCACCTGGTGTGGTCAGAAGGGTATGGATGAGGGGCAGAGGGTGAGAGACAGCAACAGGAAGTGGGGGGGGCAGGAGCCCCGGAAGGGCTCTGAGCAGAGGAGGGCGCAGTCTGACTGGGGTTCTGATGCGAGCCCTTTAACTGCCATATGGGGATGAGAGGGCAGGGTTAGGGGGACAGAGGGGACAGAAGCTGATAAGGCCACACAGGAAGGCGGAGGGCTGCCCCGCCTTGCTCTGGAGCTGTGCTGGACTGGCACATCCCAGCGTGTCTGAACCTTCATTCAAGTGGACCCTCAGAAGTGTAGCTCAGGCCTCAGGAAGTTGGCCAGAGCTGCGCCCCCAACACTTTCAGGTTCGTTGAAGACCGTTGAGGTTTTTTATTTCTGTAATAAAGTCTTAATTTTCAAATAGTTTTAGATCAGAAAAGCAGCAGAAGTGTGCAGAGCTTTCGTGTAGCCCGCGCCTCGCTTTCCCTAATGTTCACATCGTACGGTGTTACCGTGAAACCAGCACTGTCCGTTGCCATCACACAACTGGAGAACATACTCAGATCTGCCTAGTTTTCCCCTGATGCTCCTGTTCCAGGATCCCGTCCAGGAAACCACACTGCATTTAATCATCATGTTTCCTGAGGCTCCTGTTGGCGGTGACAGTTTCTCAGACTTTCCTTACTGTTGATGACCTTGTTGGTTTTGAGTAGTACCGGTCGATCATCTTGGAGACTGTGCCTCACTTGGGGGTTTGTCTGATGTTTTTCTCATGATTAGACTGGCAGTTAGGGTTTGGGAAAGGAAGACCACAGTGGTAAAGTACACTTCTCCTCACGTTATATTAAAGGTACTGCACACTGTCAGCTTGATTTATGACTGGTGAGACTGACCTTGATCGCTGTGACTGAGAGCACAGTACTTTTGATTTTCTGCTCCTGGCTGTGAAGATGGTAAGCGTTCGACTACATGTAGATATATTTGCACGTGTCGACTCATTTCTGTACTCACAACTCTTTGGGGAGGGGCGCAACGTGGAACCTGATTTTACAGAGAAGCAAACTGAGGCACAAGGAGGTTGTTGTAGTTCACCCAGGGTAGCACATCAGTTAAGTGGCGGAAGTGGGATTTGAACCCAAGAGGTCGGTTTGCAAAGTCCAGGCTCTTTGCTGTCATCTGTTTATTATAAAGTACACATATACACGTTATGTGACCATCACCTCCATCTAATTTCATTTAAATGGAATTGTATGATATGTGAGCTTTTGTGTCTATACTTTATTTTTAATCTTTTGGTCTCTTTTTGAGCCCTTTTTTGTGCCTTCCATCTCTATTATGAGGATTAGTTTAAGGTCAGTGGTGTAAGATATATAAGTCAACTTAGTCTGGAGTGTATTCTCAGGCTAAAGGACATCCGCTGTCTGTTTTGGGGATCCTGTGCCCTTCCCTGAGACACCTCACTTGTCATCTTTGACACCTTGTCACCTTTGCCCAGTGTCAATCCATATATCGATTACCTGTCTGGCTGAATCGGTTTTATCTCTGAGGTTAGGGAATAAATAGAAATTGACGTTCTACCAATGGAACAGAACAGAGAGCCCAAGACGAGAGGCAGGCATGTGTGAGCACGTCATGAGACACAGTGGGCTCTGGTCAGACCAGTGGGTAAGGGGGAGACACAGTACATGGAGCTGGTGCCAAAAAAGTAGTCCTCCGCATAGAAAGAGATGATTTTGGATCCCTACCTCACACCGTGGAAAATGGATTTTTACCATTTTCCATTTTTACCATTTATACCCCAAGATAGTTTACGGATTCAAAGTCAGATGTAAACTTAGAAACTCTTTAGATTTGGGGCGGAGCACAGATCCTGAAACAAGATACAAAAGGCATTTCTGTGAGAGGAAGGCTGCGCAGCTCTGGCCTGTGTGTTCCCCTGCAGCCCTTTCTCTCTCTGAGGCTCCAAGCACGCATGCACGTGCTCTCTCTCTCGCTCTCTCTCTCTCACACACACACACCCCTTGTCCTGGGTAGGGTGCGTTAACCCAAGTAATTATTAGCTTTGGGACCATCAGAATACCTAAGACAGAAATGTCTTCACCGAAGAAGGTGCTAGAGCAAACAAGGCAGCTTGTATAAGGCTGTGTTTGCATGTCCTACATGGCTGCTCTCAATTATCCCGTTTATTCCAATCCCTCTCAAACTCTGCAGGGCCCTGGATTCTGCTCTCTCCCTGCCCCCCCCCTCCCACCCCTGGCCCGTGGATCTGTAGTCTCTGCTGCTTTACAATCAGATCCAGAATCTGGCCAGTTTTCACTTCTTCCCCTACCACCAGCGTCTCGCCTCTGGGCTGCCTGCCCCGTCCTCACTTTCTAAACTCCATTTTCCACTCAGCAGCCAGAGGGATCCTGTGAAAACCTGAGTCAGATCATGGCCCACATGTTTTGAGCCTTCCCATCTCTTGGGCTTCTTCAGAATAAAAGTCCAGGTCCTCACCTTGGCCCACCGGGCCCCCCATCGTTTGGCCTTTGAACTTGCTTCTTTGACCCCTCTTCATCTCCTTACCATTGCTCAAGCACCCTGGTGCATTTCCACCCCAGGGCCTTTGCATCTGCTGTACCCTCTGCCTCGGATGCCTTTCCCCACATGTCCACGTTTCTTCTGTTCTCTCCACATATGCTCAAATTCCTCTTATCTGTGAGGCTATCCTGACCACTACTAAGAGTGCATCCCCCTCCTTCCCTACCCCACCACCTTTCGCCTCTATCCTTGCCACTGCCCACTCTGCTGTATGTCTTATATTCTGTGGTCTGACTCCTGCCAGCAGAGTGCCCCCTCCAGGAGAGCAGGGATGTCTGTTGTCTTTGCTGCTGCCTCCCCGGTGCTGCTGGAAATGACACAACCTTAAATAAAATGGAATCATTTTTTTGGCCACTGAGTGGGGAACCGAGTTTAGAAGGAACTGGAGAGGAAGCAGGAAGGCAGTGAGCGACTCCCCCGCAGCACTTCAGGCAGCACTCACGGGCATCTCTACACGGACGGTGCTGGTTGCAAAACCCAGGGAAGGATGGCAGATTTATTAAGAAACAGGAGGAAGCGTGGTGTCTCGGAGCCACTGGGCTTAGCTGGTTCCTGAAGACAGCTCCGCTCTGATGAGCAATTAGAAAGCTGTGCTCGAATCCAGGAAGAAAAGCGTTTCACTGCAGGAGGGTGGAGGGGAGGACAGTAACTCGCTGCCAGCAGATCCTCAGGCGTCCGGGGTTTTGACAGGCATCAGAAAACCATCCAGGCCACAGTGTCCATGAAATCTGGGTTCAAATCCCAGCGCTTCCTTTTACCGTGGAGTAGCTTTTGGTCTGTACACATTTGGCTACAAGTAACAGTTTACCTGACTGGCGATGGCTTAAATAATATTCCTATTTTAAAAAAACAACACTTCTTTAACAAATGTCTTCCCCTGTTTGGATAGATCGTAGTTTTTTGTTCAACCTGATGGCCAGTGGATTGTTTCTAGTATCTTGCTGTTATAAACAACAGCCGGGGACATTTACAAGGTTGCATACCTCACGTTGCACCTGCAGGATACGGAAGTGAGATTGGTACATAAGTGAAGTTGTGAGTAAGGGATACATGCATTAGTATCTGGAGAGCCTCATTATTTAAAGATGCCATATTCGTGAATTCATCCCCTTGCTCTGTATTCATTCTTGCAAACCAGCCATCGGTCCTCCCCGCACTGTCTTGGTTGTCTGCACACATGCACAGAGTGGTGGGGGGGAAACTTCGAGTCTTCCTGTGTGCCCATTCCTAGTGCAGATCGAAAAAGAAAACAGTCTGCCTTCTTGTTTCAGCTCCCACACTGCAAACGAGTGCCCTTTTCGTGGTCTAACCTTTAGCGCCCTGTTTTTCACATCAGTGCACTGGGTGGTGGTGATTTCCCCATTTAAAAATGCCCCCCCGCCTAGGGCGAGAAGGTTGGAAAGTGCCTCATGTAGAAAACACATGTGCAGGGCGAACTTCTTTCAGACGTGAGTTATAGTGCTGTGGGCCATGAGTTCCTTGGGACCCAGTCAGTAATATCTATTAAATAAGGTGTATTTAAACGGAAACACACATAAAACAAGGTTACGTATTGATCGCCTGATGGAAATGTGACCAGAGGCTCACAGGGACCTAACCCTTGATTTCCCCCAGGAGCGATAGTTCAGGATTCCCTAATTCAGCGATCGTGGTAACTTTATAGAACATAACTACCATGAATAACAAGAATCGATTGTACGGCCTTTTTTTTCCTCCTTTATATCCTGGCTGTGCTTTATTGGGATATAATTTACATGCAACCAAATGCACACATCTTCAGTACACAGCGTGATGAATTTTGACAGATCTTACTCAGGTAACCATTAACCCAGATCCGGATCCAGCACATTTCCATCGGGGAAGAGTCCCCCTCCTTCTGTCCCTCCGCCTGCCTCCTTGAGGCCACCACAGCTCTGATTTCTTCCCACGGGTGTCACTGATTCGGAACTTCACGTGACGGGATCGCACTGTGGGTGGTCTTCTTCGTCTGGCTTCCTTTGCTCCATCAGGATGCGTTTGGGATTCATCCGTGTTTCTGTATGGTAACGGTGGCGTAGTCCCTTTTACTGTCCACTGTGTGGGCTGTTACACGGTTTGTTTTTTCATTTACCAGGCCGTGTACATCTGTGCTGTTTGCAGTCTGGGGCTGGTAAAGATGGCTGGTGTGAAAATTTTTTGCGGAAATGCTTTCATACACATTCTTTTCACTAAGGTCATAGAGTAGGTGTATGTTTCACTTAAATTAAGCCAGGTTTTTCATTCTCTTCTGGAACAAGGTGTCTAGTAGGCCATTCTAGGGATTTGGGGCAGCTCAGGATTGCCAGGCTGCTGGGATCTGACTCTTTTGACCTCCTCCCTCTGGGGCACAGAATAGCTGCCATAGCACCAGCCATTAACATCATGCTTCACGTCAGTTTTTCAAGGAGGAAGAAGGAGCAGGGGCAAATAGTCTTCCCAATGTAGGGCTCTCTTTATCCAAATGTAAAAATCTTTCCCATGTCTACAACTTAACTGCAAAGAGGATGAGGAAGGATGTTTCTGACCAAAGGGTAAAGGCCTATGCTTGTAGTGACTCATCCTCGTGAGCGGGTACATTGCTGAATGAAACCAAATGCAAGTTCTGTTGACCAGGAAGTCAGGCTGGGAGTGGCTTTGGATAATGGGCCACCACCTCTTTAGGCCCATTGCCTCGAAACGCAACCTTGTCATTGGCTAGGAACCAGTGGCTTGTGTAGTATGAAAACAAGAGCCCTGGGAGGAAAATGAAGAGACAGAAGTTTCTAGAACAGAGATTCTCCTGAGTGTGGTCCCTGGGCCAGCAGCATCTGCATCACCTGGGAAGTTGTTCAAAATGCACATTCCCAGGCCCTGCCCCAGCCCTTCTGAGCACAAAACCCAGTCCTTACTTTAAAAGCCCTTCGGGTGATTCTGGTGCATGTTCAAGTTTAGGACCCAGTGGCCTAAAGCATGCGCAGTGTTGTTGGAGTTTTTGTTTCCCTTTCACTCCTCCGAGCTCCACTTGGTCCCGACCTCGGAGCCTTCCCTGCTGACCAATGCCACAGGAGGCCCCGTGTCCGGTCAGTGTAATTATTCCTTTTGTTCCCTTCCCCCACGCCACTGCCTGTTTCCCACCTTCTTGGGAGTTTCCTCTGTTCTTTTTTAAACCAGTGTTCAGGAGAAAATGTAAAACCTTTTGAGATACCTGGTTTTCTTGGCAAACCCGCAGCTTTATAGCTGCATTTAGAACAGTGGTGGATGGTAGAAAGTGGGGGGGCGGGGGGAGGTGCAGAACATTCTAGTGTGTAACTACCTGGTTAAACTAGGCTTTTAGGAACTAGACACCAGTCGCTTTATGAGCAATCCAAGTTTTATAGGGCACGCTTTTATGTTGTTAAACTAATTCAATGATTTTAGAACTCTAAAGGTCACTGAAAATAAAGATGGTGTAGATTTTAATTGCTCTTCAAATTGCTTTTTCTCTCTCCTCCCCAGAGGGGTGGGAGTGGGCGAGGAATCAACATTTTTTCCCTGTTTTCCTTTTTTTACTTTGAAATAGACACAGCATGCCAGTGGCTACATAGCCTGGGCCAAGCTAGCTCTTATTGGGCTTTCCAGTGGAATTGAAAGAGGTGCCTTCTCTGGGAGGGCACAGTCCCTTTGTCTCCTTTGTGTGAACTAGAAGAGAGTCCTTTCTCCAGGTGGATGTTGCCCTTCTCTGGGTCTTCCTGGTGTGAGCAGAGCCTCAGCTGCATTTGAGGCCGCACTTGTCCCCATGACTTAATTCCTTTGTATAGTGAACAACCTGTGCAACTGTACATGGTTGTTTGTGTATATATATTGTATACCCAGGATACATCTAGACCCTTTTTTTCAAATAGGGAAGACCATATTCACAGCTCTGGGGTCATAGACCTATCATTTGGGTGAACTACTATTCAATGTGCTACAGAGGCCATGGGAAAAATCGGAAGAGAGCAGCATCTGGGCATTGTGGTAGGTCAGGTCCACTGCAGGAACTCATCACTCAGTGTTGGACCAGGCCGTGTGGGATATGAACTGAGTTTTCTATGGCGCTTCAGGACAGTGTAAGGGGAAGAAGGCATAAGAGGTGGGGCACTGTAAGTTCACTGCAGGGAATGTTCCCCTGGAGGTTGGGGTGAGAGCACCTTGTCAGCCTGGCACTCTCGCGTAGTTCCCACGAGCTTGGGAGCCCATTGGCCTGGGTTCACATCCTGGCTCTACCATTCTGCTAACTGAGTGACCTTGGGCAAGTTACCTAACCCCTTTGTCTGCCTCGGTTTTGTCAGCTGTGAAATGGGCACGAGGGTCATGGCACTTAGTACAAGAGTTGTTGTGAGAATGAAATGTAGGAAGATGGAACGCTTAGATCAGCACCAGCCACTTCGTAAGTGCTCTGCAAACCTTGGCTTTGGTGGTGAAGAGGGTGATGGAGCAGGAAGGGTGATGAAGTTTGTATGTGGTTTGACTGATGTTTTTCTGATGCACTTGAGCTGTCATTGCCCACTCCAGTCTGTTGGTGCCCGGCAGAAATATAGGAGGTGCTGAATGAATGAATGAATATAGTAATATCTAAAATTTGTAACAAGCAAGGCACCCGGTAGCTCAGTTGTTTGAGTGTCCGACCCTTGATCTTGACTCAGGTTATGATCCCAGTGTTGTGGGATCGAGCCCCACATAGGGCTCTGTGCTGAGTGTGGAGCCTGTTTCAGAGTCTCTCTCTCTCTTCCTCCACCCCAAACCCCCACTCATTCTCTCTCTCAAAATAAATAAAAATAAAATAAATTTAAAATTCGTAACAAGCAGTAGACCATTAGCACAGATTAGGTGGTGCCTGGTGTCACACTGCAGTTGCTGGGTCCTAGAGGTATTTCAGAATGGAGATGTCTGAGTATATTTTTTAAAGGTTTTATTTATTTATTTGACAGAGAGAGAGATTACAAGCAGGTGGAGAGGCAGGCAGAGAGAAAGGAGGAAGCAGGCTTCCCACCGAGCCGAGAGCCTGATGCGGAGCTCGATCCCAGGACCCTGAGATCATGACCTGAGCCGAAGGCAGAGGCTTAACCCACTGAGCCACCCAGGCACCCTGTGTTTGAGTATTTTAACCACAGGTGCAGTCAGTTGTGGGCAAGCAGGATATTAGCACAGGCTGGGTGCATAAATAGATGAAAAGAAAAATGATGGGGGTCTCGATGTGAGTAGGAATAGTGGCCATGGAGAGGAGGAGAGGGCTCCGGGAGGTTTGGGAGGTGAGTGAATGGATAAGACTCAGGTGGAGTCAGAGGTGTGAGGCCAAGATTGGTCCTTCATTTCTGGAGAGGGCTGTATCAGTTAGCTGCTGCTACGCAACAAACAGCCCCCAAACTATTGCTGCTTAACAGATTAGCCACCGGACGTCTGAGTGCTTCAGTCAGTTGAGCGTCTGCCTTTGGCTCAGGTCATGGTCTTGGGGTCTTGGGATCGAGCCCCGCATCTGCCTCCCCACTTAGCAGCAAGACTGCTTGTCTCACTGTTAAAGCCATGCTCCCGGTGGTTGGAATCTGGACTGGGTACAGCTGTGTACTTTTAGTCTTGCTTTGGTGTCTGTGGTCAGTTGAAGGCGAACGAGGTGGCTCTGCTTCTGGAACCTGACTGGATGTCTACTGGGACGATGGGAGGTGATGGGCATGTGACTGTTGTCACCCGGTGAGCTAGCCTAGGCTTCATCACACAGCACCTGGGCAGAGAACAGAAGTCTGGTGGGTCTTTTGAGGTATAGCCTCAGAAAGACACACCATCACTTCTGCCACATTCTGTTAGCCAAAGTGAGTCAGAAGGCCAGCCCGACGTCTAAGAGTGGGTGACAGAGCCCATCCTTTAGGGGGAGTTGCTGCAGAGTATGGGACCAGGGAGAAGACTATCTGGCTGCTTTTGCGATCAGACTGATCTCTTTTTCAGATCCCCTTTCCGCCAGCCATGTTCCATGTTGCTGAGCCCTCACAGTCAGTCCCACACAGAGGACTGTCCTTGACCTGTGGGAGCTAGAGAGAGTCCTTGCAGTGGTTTGCAGAGATATCTAGAAATGCAAGCTAAGTGGTCGGCTCGGGTCTGGCTGCAAATAATGGAAAACCTAATAGTGGTTTGAGCTGTAAGAATTAAGAAGTCCGGAGGCGGGCAGTGCATGAGGAGTTGTTAAGAACCCAGCCTTCTTCTGTCCTCCCAATGGCTATCCTCTGCTGGTGGGCTTATCTGCCCTAGGTTTATTGCCTCATTGTTACAAAATGGCCACGACCGCTCCAGTCTTCTCAACTGTACTAGAAGCTGGAAGTGGAGAACAGAGGATTTTCTCCCTAGAGGAGCTCTGTCTTT
Source organism: Mustela nivalis (assembly GCF_964662115.1). Lineage (NCBI taxonomy): Eukaryota > Metazoa > Chordata > Mammalia > Carnivora > Mustelidae > Mustela > Mustela nivalis. Next base: position 56,249,156 of record NC_139037.1, on the reverse strand, counting down.
ATATTCTGGAAGAAAAACTCTCCCCAGGTCTGTGTCCTTTGGCTCTTTCTAGTTGCAGAATCGTGGCTGCCCTGTCTACATGGAAGCTTAGGAAAATGAACACATGATACAAGGGATAAGAGTGCCCCTCGTGTAGTCTAATTATTTTCAAGCCGTTTGGACCTCAATCCACAGTAGGAAATACGTCCACATACAGACACACATAACTGAAACCAATCTCACAAACTGATATTTAACGCTTAACCACGGATGGTGCCTTTTAATATTTTCTATGCAGTCCCGTTCCATTTTGCCCCATACTATTTAATTAAGAGGGGAAAATAAAACTCCTGGTCACAACCTGCTCATTTGATTTCACAACCCTCCAAGGCGTGACCCGTCCTTTGGAAAAAAAAAAAAAAAAAAAAAAAAAAGACTGACTCAGAGCAGGCTTTGTTTACATCTCGGAATTGGCAAGTGTTACCCTGCAAGGCTTCAGGCTTCTGTGAGTAAGGGAGGGGAGGGCTGGGGAAGTGGGGCTTGGAAAACAACACTTGGGCTTTGCCACATGGGTTTCTCTTCCTATCCGTCCCCATCGGCGGAGGAGACGGCTGTGGACTTGAGTGTTGGTTGTCTGTCCGTCCCCCACCGGGGTTGCTTAGAAACCCTCGCTGGGCAGTTTGAAGGAGCCTGTTTCTGGAGTCCGGACTCTGACTCCCGTGTCCTGCCGGGCGATCTGGCACGTGCCTGCCTCCCGATGACAATGCAGAACTCCACTCGCCTCCCCAGCGCAGGAGGCACTCACACGATCTTCTGGAAGGACACTTTGTCATTGTTGCGTCAGGGCTGTTCTCGCGAGCGGCGTGTGGTTTTCAGCCCTGGCTTGTCCTGCTTTTTATAGCATGGTGGTGAGGAATGAGGTCTTCAGCATCACGGGGTCTGAGTTCGAATCTTGACTATCCCACCCCCACCACCACTTTGGCCACCGGTATGGTTTGGGGCAAGTGTCCTGACCCCCCGAGTCCCTGCATCTTGCTTGAGCTGTAATGCTCAAGGCAGCGTCCCTCCCGCCTCATGCAACCAGGAGGGGTCAGGGGTGTGACGTCAGCACGAGGGCCGATCCCAGGGAAGCATTGGGGCGGTGCGGACTCTTTGGGGTGCCTCGGTTGGCTCTGGCTGGGTTTGTGCAGTAACAAGGGAGCCCCACTCCTCCAGGGCTTTCAGTTGCAAAGGCTCGTGTCATAACCTCGTGGGTCCATGTGTCTGTCCCCTTTGTTGTGGGACTCAGGCAGAGCTGTGAGACAGCTCTTAAAGCTTCCGCTCCACTCCCAGGTGGACAGTTTGCACACTAACCATGGCCCCCAGTCACCTTTATTTTTAATAGCTTTCGGGTATGTGTGTGTGGAGGAGAGGGGCATGTAATGCCACCCCTGATCGAGAACCACGGGTCATACTCCCCTCCCCACCCAGGGCCAAGGACTGAGTGTGCTTTTGCTCATTAGAGTATCCCCCAGGCTGGACACGCCGTGCATACTTCATAACTGCCCTTACCACCAGGCTGCTGTGAACAAATGAACGGATTTGTCTGAGAGCAGTATGCTCATTTCTTCATTCCCCAAATATTTACGGAGCTGCTCCCGTGCAGGCACGGGCATCCCGCAGAGAACAAAACAGACAATAAGTGATCAGACAGACGTTCGCTACTTGGTATTAAAAATTGTCTTTTTCTTTTTAAAAAAAAATAAGCATTTTTCATTGCAGAAAATTTCAAATGTGCACCAAGTAGAGAGAACAGCTGTACAGGGACCCCCCTCCGGTCCGTCAGCCACCTGCATCCCTTTTCAGTTGCTGCCCCTCTTACAGATCAGCTCTGTCCAGTGAGAGAGCTTGCTGCCATGATGGAAATGTTCCCAATCCATGCTGCCCCAGCCACTAAAAACGCAGTAAGCAGGATTGAGAATACATCTTAAAGTCATTGAACTCTCTTATGGGAATTTAAAAAAATCTCTGATACTCCTCATTGTCCTTTTTAAAAATTTTCTTTTTTTTTTTTTCAAAGATTTATTTATTTATTTATCAGAGAGAGAGGGAGAGAGAGTGAGCACAGGCAGACAGAATGGCAGGCAGAGGCAGAGGGAGAAGCAGGCTCCCTGCGGAGCAAGGAGCCCGATGTGGGACTCGATCCCAGGACGCTGGGATCATGACCCGAGCCGAAGGCAGCCGCTTAACCAACTGAGCCACCCAGGCGTCCCAAAAATTTTTCTTATTTTTTTAATCGTGGTGAAAGACGCATAACGTAATAAAATGGGCCACCTTAGCCATTTTTTTTTAACATTGTATCTAAGTCTTCTCTCTGCCATTGTGGGGCTCGAACTCGTGATGCCGGGTCAGCTGGGCACCCCCCGACCTTACAGCCGCTGTGCAGTGTACAGTTCAGTGGAATTGGGTCGCTCACCCTGTTGTGCAGCCGCGGCCCGCGTCCACCTCCAGAACCCTTTGCCCTTTGTCCGCGCCCACTTAGTAACTCCCCATGCCCTCTTCTCCCTGGCCCCTGGTGGCCACCATTCCGCTTTCTGCCTCTGTGCACGGTACACGTCGGATGGTGTAGCGTGGGTCTCTTTGTCTACTGACTCGTTGCAGGTAGCGCGATGTCTCCCGGGTCATCTGTGTTGGGTCTGTGTCTGGGTGTCCTTCCTGGATAATACTGTAAGTCGGCACCACGGTCTTGCTTCTCCGTGCATCTGTCTGCGGATGCACGGGCTGTTGTCACCTTTTGGCGATTGTGGGGTACGCTACTGTGACAAGGGATGCCCTGAGATCTGCCCGAGACCCTCCTTTTTCAGTTCTTGTCCGGGAGAGGGACAGCAGGGGTATATACCCAGGAGCAGACTTGCTGGATTATGAGGTAGTGGTATTTTGACTGGAGGGACCACCGGACCGGTTTCCACAGCGGCTGCGCCAGTCTGCATTCCCACCAGCAGGGCCTGAGGGCTCCAGTGTCCGCACATCCTCAGCAATGTGTGTTTTCTGGGGTGGTTTTACTTTGTATGTGTTTGATAGTAGCCATCGGAATGAGTGTGAGCTGATATCTGTGGTCCCGGCTGCATTGCCCTAATGATAAAACCATCTTGAGCATCTTCTCACATGCCTGTGGCTGTCTGTCTGTCTTCTTTGGAGAAATGTCTTATTGAAGTCCTCTGTCCCAGTTCCATTGAATTAACCTGAATTTTTACGTAGCCACATGTGGCTGGGGTCAGCTGTATTGGTCAGCGCGTGGGTCTGTGTGCCCGCCCCCACCCCTGCCCCGAACACCCACAATTGGGTTCTTTTGGGCAAAATCCCAGACATTTTACCATTTCATCCCTAAATATTTCAGGGTTTTTTATTTTTTTATTTGACACAGAGTGATCACAAGTAGCCAGAGAGGCAGGCAGAGAGAGGAGGAAGCAGGCTGCCTGCTGAGCAGAGAGCCCGATGCGGGGCTCGATCCCAGGACCCTGAGATCATGACCTGAGCCAAAGGTAGAGGCTTAACACACTGAGCCACCCAGGCATCCCTCAGGGTATGTTTTTACGGGGTAAGGGCCCTAGTGAAAAAGAAAAACAATAACACGATGCCATTATTACACTTTCAACCTTTTCTTTTTTTTCTTTTCTTTTCTTTTTTTTTTTTTTTAATAGGCAGAGAGACAGACAGAGAGAGAGATGAGGAGAAGCAGGCTCCCTGCTGAGCAGAGAGCCCTATGTGGGACTTAACCCACTGAGCCACCCAGGCGCCCCTCAACCTTTTCTTTTTAAAGTAGACTCCACGCTCTCAGTGGAGCCTGTTTTAGTCCTTGAACTCATGACCCCGAGATCAAGACCTGAGCTGAGATCAAGAGTCGGAGGCTTCAGGGCACCTGGGTGGCTCAAATCGTTAAGCATTTGCCTTCAGCTCAGGTCATGATATCAGGGTCCTGGGATCGAACTCTGCATCAGGCTCTCTGCTCAGCAGGGCTCCTGCTTCTCCCTCTCCCACATGCCCTGCTTGTGTTCCCTCTCTTGCTGTGTCTCTCTCTGTCAAATAAATGAATAAAATCTTTAAAAAAGAGAGGGGTGCCTGAAGCACCCAGGCACCCTTCCACTTTGAATCATTTTTTTTTAAAGATTTTATTTATTTGTTTATTTGAGAGAGAAAGCCAGAGATAGAAAGAGAGCTAGCAACAGAGAGCATGAGCAGGGAGGAGAGGGAGAAGCAGACACCCTGCTGAGCAAGGAGCCCAACTCAGGGGCTCGATCCCAGGACCCTGGAATCATGACTTGAGCCAAGGGCAGCCGCCTAACCGACTGAGCCACCTAGGCACCCTGTCCGCTTTGAATCTTAATCACAATTTCTTAATATTGTCAAATATCCAGGCAGCGTTCAGATTCTCTCTTTCAGCTTCATTTGTGTCCTTCAAGTCTCCCTCTGCCTGCTGGACTAAGGGCTGCAGGGTACCTCCTTAGCCCCACGTGGCCATGTTTCCTCCACTGTGTTTGGCCGTGGCTTCTCCATAACCATTCTTTTTAGCCTCATTTATCTCATCTGAGAATTGGGGGTAAGAACTGGCTTGTAAGGATTCGAGGAGATGTGGTCTCTGGCGGTTTAAGTAGGACCGTGTGCACAACCCAGGGCCAAAGCAGGTGGTATATAAAGCCTTCCAAAAGTGCTCAGGGTGACAATGGGGCACCTGGCAACAGGTGGCAAGGCCAAAGCTTGGGGACTTTTTTCCCCAAGTTTCCCCAACTTTTTTCTCGGCTTGGGCCGGAAAGCTTTGAGGGTTGCCCCATGAGATCATGTTCACAATGGCAGTTGAAATTGTTACAGCGGGATATTTGACGCACAAAATACTTACCATGTGTGATGATTAATGGCGTTCCTATGGAACAGTCCCACGGTGGGGGGTGGGGGGACGTACCTTTATCTGCATTTTCCAGGTGGGTAAACTGAGGCAGGCAGGGGGAGGTCTGAGTAACTGGTCATAGGGCACACAGCTAGCAGGTGGCAGTGCAGGGGTGGGCACTGGGGTGGATGGGATACCACCCCGCCATCCCACAAGGGACTTTCATCAGTCCGGGGGCACCTGATACCCACCGTGAGCCACTGGCATCCAGCTGCGCTGGAATCTGAAGCATTTATTCCAAATGTAGCAACTCTGGCCCCTCTCCCAATTTCCAACCTCTGAGATCCAGGATAGGTCCTGGGAATCAGTGTGATCAGTGTGAAGACCATGGCAGAGGGGATGAGACAAGGGTCAGGGAGGCAGAGGGTAGAAGCTGGGGGCCACTGTGCCCCTGACTAGCCAACTGGCTAGCCAACTGGCTAGCCAACTCCCAAAACAGCAAGGTCAAGGCTGGAATCCATGCCAGCAGCTGCCATGTGGACTACACTTCCACTCATTTGACCAGTGGACACAGGGAGGCCCACAGAGGTGAAGTCACTCGCCCAGGGTCCCATAGCCCATGCCTGGTGGGGTGGGGACCCGAACCCTAGTCTCCAGGCCCTGTCCTCTCATGCTGGACCTCTTAGCATCAACCTGATGGGAGACACGGGAGGCCGAGGTACCAGACCTGCTGATTGTTGACATATTGTTTTCTTTTTATTGTGGAAACTCTCCAGAATGTACAGACTGACAAAAACGGTACCATGAAGCCCCCAGGTGCCCCTCACCCAGTCTTAACCATGATCAACTTCCTGCCACACCCAGCCCTCCCCAATTCCCTGCCCACTACCACCTAATGGTGACAATTTGGTTTTTTTAGAGCTTTTTAATATCAGATTTAAATGTTTTGAACTTAAATGTGCAGATCTGAGCTGTGACATTTTAAACCCTCATGGAACGGGCACCCCATCGTGAGGCAGAGCATTTCCCTCTTGCCTAAAAGCCCCCCCTTCATTTCTCTGCTGTTCCTCGGTGGAATGAAAATGCACGAATGGGGTCACCTGTGTGGCACAGCTGAGCGCCGACTCCTGCTTTCGGCTCGGGTCATGATCTCCGTGAAATCAGGCCCCAAGTCGGGCTCCTTGCTCAGCGGGGAGTCTGCCTGAGGACTTGCTCTCTCTGTGCCCCTCTCCCTCAAATAAATAAAGAAATTTTAAAACGCGTGCACACACACACACGCACGCACACATATACGCACACAAATAAAAAAAATTCTCACAGAGACGTCAGGAATCTCCCAGTGGGCATTCACCCACAGACTCCATGTGGAGTGTCCTGGTCAGGAAGCACCCACTCCCAGCTCTAATTCTGCTGGCCTAAGGTTTGCAGAGCCTGGCCGCACCTGAAACTCAGTTCAGGGGGGAGGGAAGACCCCACACAAAGCCGGCTGCTGAGGCAAAGCCACCTCTCAAGCTCATGCACACCCTCAAGCCATGGCAGTGCATCTGGAATCTAGCTGGGACAGGATCCCATGGCAGATCCTTTCTAGATCTTTCCAGGGCCTGGGCCTGCCAAGCAAGAGGGGAAACCCTGGGTGCTCCCATTCCTCTCGCTTTTTCAAATCTGAACTATTCCAAGCATTCTTGCAATGATAACAAAGGCTGCCACCCGGCTTCATCTAATCTTGACATTTTTGCCATATTTGCTTTAGATTTTGGAGAGAAGCAGCATGATGAGAGGATTCTGCGCAGCACAGTGGTTAAGGGCAGGGACTTTGAACAAGCCTGCCTTGGCTCAAACCCCAGCCTGGCCCCTTTGCCAGTTGAGGGCTCTTGGGTGTGTTGGGTGCTGTGCTGAGCCTCTGTTTCCCCATCTGCAGAATAGGGCTCATCAAAGTGCCAGCCTCACAGGGATCTAGAGAAGGTGAAATGGGTTCCTACAGGTAGAACACTCAAAGCCAGTGCTGGACGGGTGCCTGGGTGTCTCAGTGGTCGGGCTTCTGCCTTCAGCCCAGGTCATGATCCCAGAATCCTGGGATTGAGCCCCACGCCAGGCTCCCTGATCAAGGGGGAGCCTGCTTCTCCTTCTGTCCTGGCCCTGCTTCTGTTCTCTCTCTCTCTCTCACTCTGCTCACTCACTCTCTCTCAAATGAAATCTTAAAAAAACACACACACACAAAAAAACAGTGGTGGGTGGGCACCATCATCGTGGTTACCAGTGATTCTGTATTTGCGAAGTTGCCTGCTCGAGAATACATGTAACTTGCAGATCGATATGGATGCATTTCCATGGTCCCCGGGGGACTTGTGAAAAATTTGAGTGGCCCTGAGCGCATGTGCCCACCGGGGTGGAACAAGGCTATTTTTTGCCGTCTTGGTTCAGCTCCCGTATTGTCGAGTGCCGTGGTTTTTCCATGTCTGTGCTCTTTGTGGGGGTTTGCTGCTGAAAACAGCTACCAGCATAGGGCTGAAGTGCTCCCTGGTGTCCCCAAGTGCGGGAAGGCCGGGATACGCCCTCTGAAGGAGCGCGTGTGTTCAAGAAGCATCCTTCAGGCCTGAGTCACGGAGCTGTTGGTGATGGGTTTGGAGTTAACGAACCAACAGTTTATATTACATGAGGTGTCCATAAACGGAGACACGGTAGACTGAGGCTGTGTATCGCTGCGTTGATGTGCATGTGAGCAAAGGCTTGCAGGAGGCCCCCTGTCTCCCCCTCCCAGGATCAGGGACCCAGAATCCACAGCCACGTGCTCACGGCAACTGTGCGGAATGCAAGTGCCTCAGGTAACGAGAATTGACTCTGTTTTATGAGGTCCAGGTGTCAGTAAATTACGTCATGGGACGTCCCACATTGCCGGGGCACACACGACTGTGTAGTGCTCTACCCGGCACTCTGTGTGTGGGTGTCACACATGGGATCACATGTAGTGTCGTCTCACCTCCTCTTAAACTTGAGTGTGACCCCTTCTTTTCTTACCTCCTCACGCGTGGTCTGGTCAGCCCCTGTCCTGAGCTCCCCACTCCCTCCCTTCCCCCATCCTTCTTGTCACGGACTTTCTTATAGCCTCTTATTCTCTCCACAGCTGGCCCCCAAAAGGACACTCCCCAAGTCCCCAGCTGGGGGCCCCGCGTAGACCTGGAGTGGACACCCCCTCCTTCCCTTCATGATTCGTTTGTAGCGCAGGTAACGGGCCAAGGGTCCCAGTTGGTGCCCGGAGGGGTACTTGCCCCTCCTTGTACCTCCCTGGGCCCTCCGCGACCCCCGGGGGAGGAAGGAACACTCCTTGGCAGAGCCTGGCTTAGAAACTGGCTTCCTTACTTAGAAACTGGCTTAGAAACTCTTCTGTCCCTCCCCCTCTGGTCTCGGGCCCCCGGGGTCATCTGGACCGTTCCCCTGCCTCCCTACCAACTGCAGGTGGGATCTTCTCCCATTTTCCCATTTTTTTCCGGATTCTTTGCAGGTCTAGCCTCTCTGTCCCCTAGCTGGGCCTTCCCCTCCCACCCCACCCCTGCCCTAGGCTGTTCGGGAAGGGAAGGGCTTGTAGGTCACAGACCTGGTGGTAACTCGGGAAGAAGGAAGCATAGGTGGGGCTGGGATATGGAGCCAGAGAGAGCCTATTGTCACCACTGCCAAGTGCAGCCAGAGCCTGGGAAGGACCTCCAGGGATGGTCCCCATGGCCAGCTCTGGAAGGGAGAGTCACTGGTGTGTGTGTTCAGGGGGATGTTCCCACCAGCTTCGCATGGCATGTTCTAGGCTGGGCTTTTTGACCCAAGGCCCCTGGGGTGTGCATGTATGTCCCACGGCCCTTGGGAAAGTGTGTGTCACAGTTTTGGCCCACCTGCATGTTTTTGGCAGAAGGGTCTTTTGCCTTTGTCAGATTCTCCAAGGTACTGTTCAGAGATGACCTGAACCATTTAGGACCGTTGGTATGCAGGGCAGACCCCTGTCACACTCTTGCTCTGAGCCGGACCCAGTCCCAGGGAGGCCCGGCAGCCCAGACTCAGGGCTTAAGGCCTGGCTCTGCCCCCTGCTGGCTTGGAGCTGAATGACAGGCTCTGGGGCCCTATTTATGGGTGTGTGAAGCACTCAGCACAGGCCTGCTTGTGTGATCAGGGCTCATTCTGTCTCGGTGGATGTCCTCACTGTGGGCATCACATGCTGGGAAGACATGGGGGGGGAGAGGGGAAAGGCAGCTCGCTCTGGCTGGTCACCAGCCCCAACCACACCCATAGGCTCAAGGGAACAGAAAGTCTGACCTTCCAGAGACCTTGGTTCCAGTGAGCTGTCCTGGAAGGGAGGGTCCTGGCACACGCTGCCTACATCTAACCTTGTCTCCCTCCCCCTTCCTGCCCCCCTCCCCGCCCCCGGTTCAGTGGCGATGGATGATGAGGATGGGAGATGCTTACTAGACGTGATTTGGTGAGTAACGGACTCCCTCTGCCCTCCCTGTCTCCCCACTTCCCCACCCCTCACCTCCTCAGTGTCTCTCCCCTTCTGTCTTTCAGTGACCCTCAGGCCCTCAATGACTTCCTACATGGATCCGAGAAGGTGAGTGCGGGGGTAGGCAGGGGCCTTCCTGGGCTAGGGAACTGTGGAATTGGGGGGCTAAGAGACCTGTGCCCTGATTCAGTAGACATCTGCCTCATGCCTTCTGGGAGCTGGGCCCTTGGGTTATGGAAAGAGCAGAAGAGATGACAAATCCCTGCCCTCACGCCGTATACGTTTCCTTAGTAAATAGAGCAGTAACTGTTCAAGGTGATCTCAGACAGAACCCTGCAGTGCAGAATAAGAGATAAGAATGTCGCCCACACAATGGAAATGGTTTAAAACAAAACGAATGGGGGACTGGAGTGGTGGCTTCTTTAGTTAGCGTGGGCAGGGAGGTGACCTTGAACGTGACCTTGAAGGATCAGATGGAGGCCTCCATGGTGCTCTGGGCAGGGGAGGAACAGGTAGAAATGCAGGAAAATTTGCCGTATTTGAGGAGAGGAAAGAAGACTGGTGTGGCCAGACGGAAGGGAGGCTAGTAGTGGTGAGACTGTCATGAACAGAAGTCACAGGACATGCAGGGCCTGGAACAAAGTGGGGTGGAGGGGAAGTGCTGAGCCACAAGGAGGTGTATTGGTTATCTGGGGCCGCGTAACAAATTATCCCAGCACTTAGTGACATATAACAACTTGTCGGCACTCTCCCAGTTTTGAGGGTCGGGGCTCAGGGAGTGGTTCAGCTGGGTCCCTCTGGCTTGGGGTCTGTCCTGAGGTTGCAGTGAGGATGTTGGCTGGGGCCACCATCATCTGAAGGCTCATATGGGGCCAGAGGCCATGCTTCTCCGATGGTCCTTTCCCTTGGCTGCGGGCTGAAGGCCTCGGGGCCTCACCACAGCGGCCTCTCCACAGGATCCTCAAACATCCTCACGACAGGGCAGGCAGCTTCCTCCAGAGTGAGGAACCCAAAGGAGAGAGCCAGGAGGAAGCTCAGTGCCTCTTATGATCTCGTCTCTGAAGTCACACACCATCCCTTTTGTCACCTTGTACTCACTAGAAGTGGGTCACCAAGCCAGCCTACACTCCCCGGGAGGGGAACGGAGTCTTAGAAGGAGAAGTAGTCGATGATTTTTGGAGTGGGGGCAAGTGCAGTGGGCTGAGGCTGGTCAGGGCAGGCCATGGAGGGGGTGGTAGGCGCTGGCTCTGGGGTCTCTCCAGGGGCAGAGTCAGATAGATGTGCTGGTGGTGGAGATGTCAAGGAGGAGAGTGTCAGGTTGGCCCCTGGATTTGGGCCTGAGCTGCAGAGTGAGTTGGGTCCCCAGAGGTGGGGAGTTTGGGGCAGGCTCCCCAAGGAAAGCTGTTGGCTGTGCCCGGCTCGGGTTCTGGGGAGATGTCCACGTAGAGAGAAACCAGGGAGGCTCTGCTACAGACAGACATTCAGCAGGCATCCATGTGGATGCCAGGCCCTGTTCTGGCACTAGAGACGTCCCTGGGAATCAGCCCAGTCCCTGCCCTCCTGGAGATGAGTGTGGCGTGGCATGTTGGGTGCCCGGACGGTGGGGCATGCCGGTGACTTGGGCTGCCCAGAGGAAGGAGTGACTTTGTCGGGGGGAAAGGTAGCTATTGGGAGGAGGCGATGACAGTGACAGGTCCTGACAGACCTTCTGCTGGAGAGATGAAGGGGGAAGACAGGGCATGGCTTGGGCAAAGGCATGAAGGCAAGATTCTTGGGTTTCGAACATGCTGCTGAGCCCCATTCTTTGGGGCCTCTGTTCCAGAGGGGCAATGTCCCATACTCTTTGTCCCCTACCCCGACCCCGTCTTTTTCCTTTGGTGCAGTGTAACTTTAAATTGGTTTTTGTTCTAGAGCAAGGCCTGCGGGCTGCCTGGCTGACTGTTGACCTTGGGTGGGGGTGGGTCTTGTTGCAGCTCGATGGTGATGACCTCCTGGATAACCCCGGGGAAGCCCAAAGTGCCTTCTATGAAGGTCCTGGGGTAAGTGGCCCAGGGGTTCTGGGAGGGCCCCAGGCTCTTGGTCATGGCTCAAGTTGCCCCTGGTGGTGGCAGGAGGGAGGGAGGGAGGTCCTAATGGTGAGAGGGACGGACCCATGATTGTCCCCCTGGGGCATGTTGCCAGGTGGAGGGTTGGGGTATGGGGGGGTCAGTCACTGACAGCAGTGTGGGGCAAGAGGGGAGCCACAGTGGGATGGTCTGGCTCTGCCCACAGGAAGAGGTGAGGGTCCTGGGAGTTGGGCAGGTGCCAGCTCTGGGGCTCACCGGGGGACACTGTTCTCAGGAGCAGAGAGTATGGGGGCCTGGGGGCCTGTCCCTGCTTAGCCACGGTGGGGTGTGACCTAGGGGAAGGGGATCAAGTAATGCAGACTTCCATCTCCATCTGGAAAACCAAGGTGGGGGCGGGGGTGATGACCGAGCCCAGAGTGGGGACAGCAGTGGACATTAACTGAGCACCTACTCTATGCCTGCCTGTGCCTCTTGTCCTTCCCCCTCTGCCTTCCCTTCTGCTGCTTCTTCCTTCTCTCCCCCTATCTCCTTTCTCCCACCTCCCCGCCCCCCCCAGCTCTTCTCCCCCCTCCCTCATGGTCACCGTAACTAGGATTCACTGAACATTTACTATGTGCCGCCAAGTCCCTTTCAGTGTTTTTTATTTAGTGCCCACAACTCTAAAAATATATGCGGAACAGTTTATTTTTCATAGTATGAACACCTGTAAAGTCCTTGGTCAGGTTCTCCCTGATGTGAGGTCAGCAAATGTCACGCCCGTCCTGGGAGGTGGGTTTGGTTGTGGCCATTTAGCGGTGAAGAACTCAGAACCACCTGGTTCTGGGTTGGGGACTGCGTAGGGACCCCCTCCTCCTAAGCACTCCCCTCCTTCCATCTGGGAAAGGAGGATGGGGTAGTGCCCGCCTCACTGAGCTTGTTACTGACAACGACAACATGGAAGGCATAATCGTCATGTTAGGTGAGGGTTTCTCGCACACCTGCGGGTGTCAAGTACCGCTGTCAGCCCTCCATGGGATTGACCTCCCATCCTTTTAAACTCCCAAGTTTTGATCTGTTCTCTGGTCGAATAGCAGCGAGGGTTCTGTGCTCTAAGCATTAATTATCGCTCGTGCAGTATTTGCTCAAATGGTCACACGCGTATCGATTGTGCTCCTCCTGGATCGCGATCTGGGGCAGTGTGGGGGTCCTGAAGACGGGTCCAGCTCAGCGCCTCCCACACAAAACCAAGTTCATGGGGATAGCTGCGGCTGCCATTAACACAGCCGTGGTCTCTTACCCGAAACCCTTGGGGCCAGGCGCATTTCAGAATTCAGAATTTTCCAGATGCCAAGAAGGTGATGCAGAGTGTCACGTAGCACACTCACTCACCTTCCCATGGTCCAAAAGAGTCCCGTCATGTGGACAAAGCATGGCCTTCCCCAAGAGCACTACGTCACTTTTGGTCAGGTTTTACTCTGGAAGAGTTAGGAAGACATTTGCAGTTTTCAGATTGCTTTGAAATTTGACATTTGCAAGTCTCAAATTGCTTTGGAATTGCAGATTAAGTATTATGGGCCCTTCTGGCTTTTTAAAGGATGGGCTTTATTCCGTCCTACGGATGTGTATAGACAGGGTGGATGTGTATAGACAGGGCGACAGGCCAGACTGAGCCCAGGTTGTATGGCTCAGCGGAGCTGGGATTTGAGCTTAGGTCCAGCTCCTTCCAGATGGAATATTCTCTCTGCCCGTACTGCTCGGGCAGTGCAGGTCCTGTTGGTTCAGCCGTGCCTGGAGCCAGCCCCTCGCTAACCTCCGCTCTTCCCTTCCCATCTTACCCGGCCTCCAGCTCCACGTGCAAGAAGCTTCTGGCAACCACTTGAGCCCAGAGCCCACGCAGCCGGCCCCCAGCGTGGACCTAGATTTCCTGGAGGATGCGATCCTGGGATCGCCGGCCGCGGGGGGCGGTGGCGGGGGCGGTGGCGGCGCCGACCAGCCCTGTGACATCCTCCAGCAGAGCCTCCAAGAGGCCAACATCACTGAGCAGACACTTGAGGCTGAGGCCGAGCTGGACCTGGGTCCCTTCCAGCTGCCTACCCTCCAGCCTGCGGATGGTGGAGCCGGCCCGGCCGGTGCCGGAGGGGCTGCTGCCGTGGCCGCTGGGCCCCAGGCCCTGTTCCCGGGCGGCCCTGACCTGTTGGGACTGCAGGCCCCGCCCACCGTGCTGACCCACCAGGCCCTGGTGCCGCCCCAGGATGTGGTCAACAAGGCCTTGAGCGTCCAGCCCTTCCTGCAGCCCGTGGGCCTGGGCAACGTGACCCTGCAGCCCATCCCAGGCCTCCAGGGTCTGCCCAACGGCAGTCCCGGGGGCGCCACGGCGGCCACGCTTGGCCTGGCCCCCATCCAGGTGGTGGGCCAGCCTGTCATGGCACTCAACCCGCCCACTTCCCAGCTCCTCGCCAAGCAGGTGCCTGTCAGCGGCTATCTGGCCTCGGCAGCCGGCCCCTCAGAGCCCGTGACCTTGGCGTCTGCCGGCGTCTCGCCCCAGGGGGCTGGCCTAGTCATCCAGAAGAATCTCCCCACAGCTGTGGCCACCACGCTCAACGGGAACTCGGTGTTTGGAGGGGCAGGGGCAGCCACGGCGGCAGCCGGCGGGGCGCCCTCGGGGCAACCGCTGGCGGTAGCCCCTGGCCTTGGCACATCACCGCTGGTCCCAGCGCCCAACGTGATCCTGCATCGCACGCCCACACCCATCCAGCCGAAGCCCGCTGGCGTGCTGCCCCCCAAGCTCTACCAGCTGACACCCAAGCCCTTCGCTCCAGCGGGCACCACGCTCACCATCCAGGGCGAGGCGGGGGGCCTCCCACAGCAGCCCAAGGCCCCCCAGAACCTGACTTTCATGGCAGCAGGAAAGGCCGGCCAGAACGTGGTGCTATCGGGCTTCCCCGCACCCGCACTGCAGGCAAATGTCTTCAAGCAGCCTCCTGCCACCACCACCGGGGCCGCCCCGCCCCAGCCCCCCGGGGCCCTGAGCAAGCCCATGAGCGTCCACCTCTTGAATCAAGGCAGCAGCATCGTCATCCCCGCGCAGCACATGCTGCCGGGCCAGAACCAGTTCCTGCTGCCGGGTGCGCCTGCCGTCCAGCTACCCCAGACGCTCTCGGCCTTGCCCACCAACGTTGGCGGGCAGATCCTGGCAGCCGCGGCCCCACATGCGGGCGGACAGCTCATCGCAAACCCCATTCTCACCAACCAGAACCTGGCGGGGCCACTGAGCCTGGGCCCCGTGCTGGCCCCCCACTCCGGGGCCCACAGTGCCGCCCACATCCTCTCGGCTGCCCCCATCCAGGTGGGCCAGCCAGCACTCTTCCAGATGCCTGTGTCGCTGGCCGCGGGCAGTCTGCCCACACAGAGCCAGCCGGCCCCCACCGGCCCTGCCGCCACGACTGTCCTCCAGGGCGTCACTCTGCCCCCCAGTGCCGTGGCCATGCTCAACACCCCCGACGGGCTGGTACAGCCGGCCACCCCTGCCGCCACGGGGGAGGCCACACCTGTTCTTGCGGTGCAGACAGCCCCCCAGGCACCCCCGGCGGTCAGCACCCCTCTGCCTTTGGGCCTCCAGCAGCCACCGGCGCAGCAGCAGCAGCAGCAGCAGCAGCAGCCGCCGCCGCCACCGCCCCCGCAGGCCCCTACCCCTCAGGCCGCCGCCCCGCCTCAGGCCACCACCCCCCAGCCCAGCCCAGGCCTGGCGTCCAGCCCAGAGAAGATCGTCCTGGGACAGCCGCCCTCTGCCGCCACCACGGCCATCCTCACTCAGGACTCCCTGCAGATGTTCCTGCCCCAGGTAACTGGGAATGGGCTGGCAGGGACATTGGCGTGGGGGCGGGCAGGGGACGGGGGTGTGCTGCAGAGAGGGGCCAGAGCTGGAGCTGAAACTATGTGTGGTGGAGGCAGCAACTGGGGAGGGTCTGGCAGGGTCTGAAGAGCATCTCCGAGGTGGCACCCCTGTGCCCAGTACGTGCGTCCCCTTTGGGGAAGCCAAAGGGTGACAGGGACTGACACAGGCAAAGAGGGGGCCCGACTGGCTCACAGACTGATCATCCGTCCTCTTGCTGGAGGGCACAAGAATCACAGAGAGAACAGGCAAGACAAGGACAGACAGACAGACAGATGGGGCGGGTGGCTGCGGGCTGGAAGATGGGCGGGGCCCCAGGCCAAAGGAGCGGGGGTTGCAGCCTCCCTGGTGCCTGGATCCCGGGGCTCCTGGCCACCCTGCCCTCTGTGCCCAGCCTCTCGGTGCCCCTCAGCCCAGTTCCCACCACTCTGCTCTCTGGAGCCTTGGGGAGGCTGGGATCTTGGGGAGGCCGCGGGTCCACAGGATGGCCTTCTGACCCAGTGCGGGCTCCCCGTTTCAGGAGAGGAGCCAGCAGCCCCTCTCCGCAGACGGCCCCCACCTCTCCGTGCCCGCCTCGGTCATAGTCAGCGCCCCGCCTCCCGCCCAAGACCCAGCCCCGAGCACCCCCATCGCCAAAGGAGCTGGCCTCGGCCCTCAGGCCCCCGACAGCCAGGCTTCCCCAGCGCCGGCCCCCCAGGTAGACAAATCCCAGCAGCCTCTGTCCCAGCTCAGACAGAGCCTTGCCCCTGCGACCCCTTCTCCTGCTCACTCCTCCCCGCTCTGGCTGCCCTGCCTTGCCTCTCTGTCTTGCTGGCTTGGGAAGGGTGCTCCTTTGCTCCCCGGATAGTTCCCGAGAGTCTTCTGACAGTGATGGACTCCTAGAACCCAGGCCACACTGGGGGGAGCCCACACTCTAGGCAGAGGGACACACGGCAGGCAGAATTCTCATTTTCGTATCATATCAGGTAAGCAGGACATTCAGAGGGCTCTTATCTCCAAAGCTACCAGAGGTCTTGCTGAAAAGCCCGTTCTCCTGAACCACAGCTGCTTGCTTTCCCCGAGGGCGGTTTCTTGCACATGGGCACATGCATACACATACACATGGACAAGGTGAATGGCACCGATTCTTTCCCTCCCGTTGTTACAAATGCGGTAACATACTAGGCAGCTCTGTGCTTTTGATCATTGAAAGATGCATCTTGGAGACGGTACTTCCTTCTTTCTTCTTCCGTGTGACCGCACGGTACTCCCACTGTCAGGTGGTTAGGTCCCTTCCAGTCTTTAGCTGTGATGAGTGAAGCCACAGAGGATAACTGTACATATGTCACTGTTTTTGAAAAGGAAAGTGCTGGGTCCATCGGAGGCCATTTGCACATGCAGTGTTGATTGCTCTCTGCAGATTGCTCTCTGGGGAGTTACCACTGGGTTTGTTATTGAAGTTAGCGGGTCTTGTAAGGTGAAAGGGTCTTGTACGGTGAAAAGCTGCTCCTTGTTTTGTTTTAATTTGCATTTCTTTTACTGTGAATGAGGTGGGGCAGGTTTTCTTAGATGTGGAGCTGTTTATGTTTTCTCTGAAATCATCAGCCCATACCCCTTGCCAAATTTAAACTTGGTGTGAGTGGTCCTATTCTTGTTGATTTGTAGAAACTCTTTACATATTAGGAAAATTTGCCTTTGTCTCATAAGAGTCATAAGCACATGATAGTTTAGAGAGAGCCCCTTTTATTCTGGAGGGGTGGATTTTATACTCTTTTAGAAAGGATAGGTAGAGGAGGTAGGTAAAAGGAAGAAGACGGAATGACCTCAGCAAGGTCAGGGTGGCAGAAAGCAGCATGGGCTTTGGCTTTAAACAGCCATGATTTTGCCGTCCAGTTCTGTTGCTTGCCATGTGACCTTAAGCAACCAGTTTCTTGTTTCCTTAAACAGATTCTTTGGGGAAGGAGGGCACTTAGTATGTGTCTGGCCTTGTGCTGACCTGGAGCAATTCCCCATAACTGCTGGACCTTGACGTCCTCATCTGGAAAATGGGAATAATACTTTCTTAGAGGCCTATTAGGAGTGAGTGAGTTAACGTATGCTAGCGCAGAGTAAGGCCTCAAGAAACACTTGTTATTATTATCATTATTATTGTTGTGGGGTAGAACAGGATCTGGTCCAGATTCACACAGTCTAGAGGGACACGGGGCCAAGGTGGCCTCAGACCATCTCTCCCCCAGGAGGAGAAAGAAGCAGAAGTGGAGGGACAAGAGGTCAGGAGTCTCCTGGCCTTTGAGTGACTCAAGTTGGAAGCAGCGTCTCTAGAGTGGGTCCAGTGCTGGCCGAGGTCCCTCTGGCAAGCGGCTTCCCCTCCCTGAGCCTCCCACAATCAGCTGTACCAGGGGGTTGTAGAACTGGGTAAATCAGTGGTGGAAATCATTTATTGATGAAATCAAGCACACTCACAGGAGTTCACCCAACACGTGAGGCTCCGTGCTGAGTATGCCGCAGTGCAATCAAAGGGAGAGAGTGTTTTCGGAGATGTGGGTCAGCTGTAGGGAAAGAGCCCAGGAGATGAAAGCATTGAAGGGAGCAGGGTCCTCATGGGGGACACGGGAGGAATCCACTCTAGGGAAAGCGGGAAGGAACTGCCAGGGTGGGGGGGGCGTATTTAAGCCCAGGCTCCAAGGAAGAGAAATTGTGGGGAGGGACAATAGCATGTGTTAAGGCCCTGAGGCAAGGACAAGCTTGGGTTGTCAAGGAATGGAAAGTAGGCTGGAGGGGAGTGGAGGGAGGCCAGATCAGAGAGGTTGGCAGTGCCTCGTGGCCAAACCAGTGGAGGGCTTTCAGCTGGACTATGGCATGGGCTGGTAACGATTTTCAGCGATCCCTCTGGCTTTCATTGGAAAATGGTTTAGTGGGCAAAAAAACGTCCAGAGACCCTTGTGGGTCAAGATGACAGGGCTTCAAAGACCAGGGTGGTCCCGGCAATGATGGAGGGATGCTGGAGGATTCGGGCCGTAATCTGGAGCTTACTTTAGGGATTGGAGGCATGAAGAGGAGGGAATCACAGTAAAAACTAAGTGCATCGTAACATTTCTGTTTTAAGTGCTATTCAGAACCCTTTCCAAGCATTGTCTCATTGAAAGCTCCCATCAGGCAGGTGGAAGATATTCTCCTTAATTTACAGCTGAGGAAACTGAGGCACAGAGATAAAGTAGCTTGCCCAAGGTTACCCCACTGGTAGGGCCTGGATTTAAACCTGAATGGTTAGTGGCCACAACAGCTGAGGTCTCAAGAAAGCCAGACCTGAGCACGAATCCCAGCTCTGCTCAGCATGAAACGCTCCCGGGACCTGGTCTACCTGTCCGCCAAGTGGGAGTAGAGCCACCAACCTCACAGCAGCTCTACACAGAGTCCTCAGCGTTTCAATGAGCAGAGATCCCTGGCATTTGCAGTAAGAGTAGTAAAGAAGCTGTGGATGGTCTTTAAGAGGAAAGGTCAGCTGTGCCCATGAGCTGATCCTGGTCATCCCCTTGCAGGCCGGCGCCAGGCTAGACACGTGGTCACCCTGCTGCCCCTTTCGCGCCTGCAATGCCGCACTGCATGAGGGGAGTTCTTGATGAGTGTTGGGGAAGCAAGTGGATGGAGGGGTGGGGGTGGGGGAGGGTGGATGAATGATGGATGGATGGATGGACGGACGGACAGGTGGACAGGTGAGTGAGTGGATTAAACAAAGAATACAGATGCACATAAATACCAGCGATGTACAACCTTGTGTGCGTGCGCATGCACTAGAGCCGCTCCCAGACTGGAGGTGGGTCCTTCGTGCAGCCCCCGTTCTCCTGGTGCGTGCTTTGTACCCAGCCTTTTGCAGAGAGGTACAGGGGAGGCAGCCCTGCCCTCTCGGGGCTCACACTCCAGGGATGGGTTTTGTCGTCAATCCCCAGCTCTTGAAATTGGCCCTCAATGGGGGCCCCCTACTGACTTTTCAGGGAGGCAACACTGACCGTCCTACTCAGGAGGCTTAAGGCCTGCTGTGTATGGCTTACGGTAGGCTTAAAACACACACACACACGCTTTGTTGTTGTGATTCAAAGAGTGTTACCCAGACGTGGTTTTAAAAATTGGGTTTACAGACAAAGGGCACACAGGGAAAGTGAGTCTTCTGTTTGTGGAATTTCTGGTCCTCCCCACCCCCGTGTAGACCCCCACCCCCTTGGATTTCCCTGTGGAGCCCCACCGTGTCCTTATCACACAGGCACTAGGGACACTTGGGGCCGGGTCGTTCTGTGTTGTCAGGGGGCTGTCCTGAGCATGGTAGCACCCCTCAGCCTCCAACCGTTTATTGCCGGCAGCGGTCCTGCTGCAGGTGGGACAGCCGTGGTGATCGCTGGAGACTGCCAGGTGTCCCTGAGAGACGGAGTCACCTGGGTGGGGCACCGCCATCCTGTGCACATGACAGACCTCCCTCGTCTGAGCTCGGATCCAGCCAGATGTGACAGCCTGCGTGTGCACGTGCTCCCTCCTTACACGCAGAAGCACACTGTCCCGTTCTTTTGAACTGCGCTTTGTTCGATTGGCCAGATCTCTTGGACCACCGACTTGCATGAGAATCCCACTCGACAGCACCCCATGGGATGCACGCATGCGTATGTACATGTGCATATCACCAAAACAGCTTCCACAGGATAATACCGTGTGCAATGCACGCTGATATTTTGTATTTTTGGTTTCCTCTGTTCTTATTTTTATTGTTTTTTAAAGATTTTATTTATTTGAGAGAGAGAGAGAACAAGCTGGGGAGGGTCAGAGGGAGAAGCAGGCTTCCTGCTGAGCAGGGATCCCAATTGCACGACTTGATCTCGGGACTCCAGGATCCTGACCTGAGCTGAAGGCAGATGTTTAGCCTACTGAGCCACCCAGGCACCCCTCCTCTGTTCTTTCTTTTTTTTTTTTTTTTTTTTTTTTAAGATTTTATTTATTTATTTGACAGACAGAGATCACAAGTAGGTAGATAGGCAGGCAGAGAGAGAAGGGAAGAAGCAGGCTCTCTGCGAGAGCCCTATGTAGGGCTCGATCCCAGAACCCTGAGACCATGACCTGAGCCGAAGGCAGAGGCTTTAACTCACTGAGCCACCCAGGTGCGTGCCCCCCCTCCTCTGTTCTTAAATGCTGGTCGTGACCCACCAAAATGCCAGGAGCCATTACTCACAGACACTAGATGTGATTTGAAAGCCACTGTCCGGGTTAGTCATTAGGCACTGGGACTCCAAAATCCCAACTCTGCCACTTAGAGGCTCAGTGACCTTAGCCAAGTCCCCTGCCTCTGTGTGCCTGTTTTCTTCCCTGAAAATGAGGATGAGGAAAACAGCATCTAGGTTATAGCGTCGTCATGAGGAATAAATAAGCTAATACAGGTTAAGGTGCTTGAACAGGGTCAGGCACATTGAAAGTGCCTCAAACCAAAGGAAGCCAGGGAAACACTACAAAGGGCCGTGGGTAAACATTTTAGGCTTTGCACGCAAGCCACCCCAGACCACACATCAGTGAGCACAGACCTGTACCAATAAAACCTTATTTATGGACACTGAAATTTGAATTTCATATCGTTGTCACCAATCACATTCTAGTCTTTTGATTTCTTTTCCACCATTAAAAAAAATATATTTATTTAAAAGAGAGAGAGGGAGAGAGAATGCACATGGGGGTAGAGCCAGGGAAAGGGAGAGAGAGAAACTCAAGCAGACTTCTGCTGAGCGGAAAGTACAACCCGGGGCTCAATCTCACGACCCTGAGATCATGCCCCGAGCTGAAATCCAGAGTCGGGTGCTTAACCGATGGAGCCATCCAGATGCCCCTCTCTCCCAGCATTTAAAAATGTAAAACCCGCTTTCAGCCTGTGGATCATGCAAAATGACAGACCAGGCAGGCCAGACCGGCTTGAGTTGGAAAGTTTGCTGCCATCTTACTGTCGTTACACGGACCCACCGTGACTGACTGACTTGGTTCCCTGCTTGAGGGAGAGCACTCCAGGTGGTTTCCTGTGTGTGTCAACAAATAACCCTCCTCTGACTCTTCGGGTGCCCGGGCTTTTGCATGTACATGTGGGTAAATTTCTAAAAACAGAACGGCTGGTTCAGAGGGTATAAGTGCTTCCCGGACAGTCTATGGAAAGTGCGAACCCCGTCACGCCTCCTTGGGGTTTATGCCTGTGCAGGCTTCTTCCAGAAGCTTCATCAGCCCCAGATCAGCACACACTCTGCTCCCCGCCAGGCTGCTGGGTAGCACCCCTCTGCGCTTTCTGTTGAATTCTGCATGAATCTGAACACATCTTGCCAGCTCTAGCTGGGCAGCTGGAATTTCCTGGTGAACAGTTCCCTCGTGTGGTAGTTTTTTGTTGTTGTTTTTAAAGATTTTTATTTCAGAGAGAGAGAGAGAGAGAGAGAGCATGAGCAGGGGGAGGGGAAGAGGGAGAAGCAAACACCCGGCTGAGCAGAGAGCCCAATGTGGGGCTCGATCCCAGGACCCTGAGATCATAACTTGAGCCAAAAGCAGAGGCTTAACCCACTAAGCCACCCAGGTGCCCCTGAAGTTTTCTTTTAGCCTAATTTTTTGTTTTCCCCCAGCCATTTAAAACATTTAAAATTTTTAGAATTAGGTATCACCTTCACATGACTCAGTCATCAAAAAGCAGTTTGGGGGTTTTTTTGAGAGAGAAAGAGAGAGCCCAAGCAGGAGGAGGGGCAGAGGGAGAGAGAGAGAGGACCTTAAGCATGGAGCCCAACATGGGACTTGATCTCATGACTCTCCTAAAATCATGACCTGAGCCAAGATCAAGAGTTGGACACTTCATGGACTAGCCACCCAGGTGCTCCAAAAAGCATTTTTTTAAAGTAAGGGGATTGGTTAAGCCATCTGCCTTCGACTCAGGTCATGATCTCGGGTCCTGGGATCGAGTCCCACATCGGGCTCTCTGCTCAGCAGGGAGCCTGCTTCTCCCTCTCCCTCTACCTGCCTCTCCCCTTGCTTGTGCTCTTTCTCACACTCTCTCTCTCTCTCTCTCTGTGTCAAATAAATAAGTAAAATCTTTAAAAATTTTTTTAGAAAGGGGAAAGTGTCCCAAAGCTGTGTCTATGTTCCCAGCCCACCTGCCCCTCCAGAAAAAGTTACTTAGCTGCCGTCTATCTTTCCAGTTCCTCGCGCAGGCACAGCCTAGAGTAAAAGTGGGTTTACCTTTCTCTCCCATTTCTGTCCGCCTAGAAGGTAGCACATTGCGTGCGAGCTTTGTCAGCATGTGGAGAGTTTCCTTGATCTTGTTAGAGCGGTGTCCTTCCTCTCCCCCATAAATGCTATTTAGATGCACACCAGCCAAGTCCGGGCTCCGTCCCTCCCCACACAGCTGTAGTAAACAACTTGCTGACCCGTCATTTCCTACATATGCACGTGCATCTGTTGCATCATTTCCTGGAAGCAGGTTTGCTGGATCAAAGCAAATGTTTTCTTGTAATTTGTGCAGCTGCTGCTGAATTGCCTTGTCCTGGAGTTGTGGCAAATTGTGCCAGTAACCCTCAGAGGCGGTAGAAGAGGGTGTCTTTATGAGACATGGCTTGTTCCTAATGCAATGAGAAAAGAAGGTTCCAGAGGGTGCTTTCAATGGGCATTACTCATATTACAAATGAGGCTGGAGTGTCTCTCGGACTGTCAAAGCCTTCTGTGTTTCCTTCTCGCTGCACTGTCTGATCATGTCCTTGGCCACTTTTTCTCACCAGTTGTTACTCTTAGTGATTTCTGGAGACTGTTTATATATGATGAAAATGGGCTTTGTGTATGCTGTGAATTGCAGCTGTTTACCCTCAGTGTATCATTTGGGATTTTGATCTGATTGGGGGAGAGGGGCATTAGTCTATACTTTTAATGAGTGCGAGCTTACTTTTTTCAGTTTTTATTTTTAAACACTTAGAATTTCAAACAGCAGCGCTGTGCAGAGAACTCACAGGAGTTCTTTACTCTTTAAGCACATATATTAGTTACCTGTTGCCATGTAACAAATGACCCTCCCCCCAAATTTAGCAGCCTAAACAGCAAACATTAACTTCTCTCATGTAGCTTGTAAGAATCAGGAGTCTGGAAGCAGCTTAGCTGGCAGGTGCTGCCTCGTCATCCCTTGTGAGGTTCTAGTCAACCAGGGCTGCGGTCTCAGAAGGCTCGACTGGGCTGGAGAACATGCCTCAGCTCTTCCCTCCGCAGGCTTCTCCAAAGGGCAGCTTGTAACATGCTCCACAGTCAGTTTCCCCAAAGGAAATGATCTACCACCCTTTTTTATAACTGAATCTTGGAAGTAGTATCAAATCACTTTCATGAAATCGGTTGGTCCCAGGAATCAAACTGGGGACCATGCGGGGGAGACCGAATAATGAGGAGGTGGGGATCCTGCCTTGGAAGCTGGCTGCTGCCCAGATTTTTCCACCGTCAGTGTCTGGCTAATTCACTTTCTCTTCCGTTCTCTCGATCTGTACACATTTTTATTCAGAATCATTGGAGAATAAACTGCAGACGTTCTGCTCCTTTACTCCTTAACATCTCAACCTTCGAAAACAGGAACATGCTCTTAGTTGACCACGGCACAATCATCAGGTTCAGCCGATTCAGCCCTGAGACAATACCCTGTGTTTCTCTCCCGATTGCTCTTAACTTTCGGTGTGTTTCTTTCTCCACACCAGACGCTGCCCAGGGCTTCATGACGTGGCCAGCTGTCTTCTTTCCCCTTACTGAAACCTGTTGTTTTCCTCCGTTCTTGACTGTAAATGCTCCCACAGTGGAGGAGCCCCGTGGTGCTTCTCATTGCTGATCCTAGAAGGCGGGTTACCAGGTCTACCAGCGTGCGACCCTTTTGGTTTGCAGACCAGAGTGCTGTCCAGGCGACAACCTCCGCAGCCCTTCTGAGAGCCAAGGGCACCTCCCCTCTCATCTTAGAGGGGGCTGCCTATGGGCATGCGTGTGGGTGGATTGGTTTGGGGGCTTTTGTTTTGAGTTGCCAGAGTTATTCAAGGGCAGCCTCAGGCGGGGTGTTGGAAGCATCAGGCAAGTCGTAACCTTGGTATCGTGAGTCGGCTCACCGGCTCACCGTAAAGAGCCCCAGCTTTGGAGCATGGCAGTTTTGGTGGCCTTGGGCCTGTGAGCCTGAGTCATCCTTGGACAATTTGGAGGTCGAGAGGGAGACTTGGGACTCAGGGAGCCTTGGGACCAGCCATTTTGGCTCCCTGGCCTCAGTTTCTCCTCTGTCCCCGGGGTATGGATTTGGCGACCATCAAAAGGTACCCAACCCACCCTGTGTCAGGGACTCAGCTGGCTGGTAGTCGCTGGGGCAACTGTGGCTGCTGAGGTCGGGACTCTGCAGGAGAGCAGCGCGGAGGTGCCAGGTCTAGGGTGTGTTTTCAGCAAGGTCACGGGGGACGGATCACAGGCTAGTGCCCGGATGTCTTGTGCGAGTCTGATCACACACAAACACACATACCCATACTTGCATGCTCACAGGGGACCCGGGAGGCCTGCAGTCACAGCCATAGCCACATAGGCAAAGGGAGGCAGAGGTCACGGACATTTAGGGGGACCTGGCCCCACCCCTGCCCCGTGCCTTTTGTAGCCGCTCCAATTGTGCTGGTGTCCATTCTCGGGGGGGAGGTGGGGGGACCTGGACAGTCAGGCGCCATGGGGATGGTGGCCGGGATGCTACCCCCCCACCCCCGCTCCAGCCACCACCTTCCCCTCCGCTGCTGTGCTCGTACTCCCCAGCCCTCTGCCTCCCCGCTGGGCAGCTGGTGTGGTGCCCCCTGCCGCCGCCACCGCTTCCTCTGCTGCTCCCCCAAATCCTGCAGAGCTCCCCTTCATCTGGGGGGGAGGGAGGGGGGCACGTGGGGAGGGGGGCGAGAGCAGAGGGAAAGGTCTGGAGATGAGGCGGGGGCAGGTGGAGGGGTGAGGCCGGAACAGGTGTAGAGGTGAGGCAGAGATGGGGGCTGGGGTGGGGTTGGGGGGCAGAGGTAGAAAGGCGAAGTGGGGAGTTCAGAAACGAGAGGTGGGAAGGAGAGCCATGGCGGCGGGGTCCTTTCTCTCAAGACAGGGGTGACTAAGAAGGAGGGTTTCTGGTGGGCGTGGCTGGGGTCCCCAGTGTCTTGGGGCAATGGGAGCCAAGGTTGGTTCTGACCCCCGCCCCCTCCCCTCTACCTCCCTCCCCTGCCCAGATCCCGGCAGCGGCTCCGCTGAAGGGCCCAGGCCCCTCCTCGTCCCCGTCACTACCTCACCAGGCCCCTCTGGGAGACAGCCCCCACCTGCCCTCCCCACATCCCGCCAGGCCTCCCTCCCGACCCCCCTCTCGACCCCACTCCCGCCCTCCCTCCCAGCCCCAGAGCTTGTCCCGCCCACCCTCAGAGCCCACCCTGCACCCTTGCCCCCCGCCCCAGGCACCCCCCACTCTGCCTGGCATCTTTGTTATCCAGAACCAGCTGGGAGTCCCCCCACCTGCCAGCACCCCAGCCCCTGCTGCCCCGGGCCCACCCCAGCCCCCCTTGCGCCCCCCATCCCAACCCCCTGAGGGGCCGCTGCCCCCAGCTCCCCACCTCCCTCCCGCCTCCACATCCTCTGTCCCGGCCTCCACGGATGCGGCCACCAGGCTGCCAGCCCCTACGCCCCCTGACTTCCAGCTCCAGTTCCCGCCCAGCCAGGGGCCCCACAAGTCCCCCACGCCCCCTCCGACCCTCCACCTGGTCCCTGAGCCCGCCGTGCCCCCCCCACCGCCTCCTCGGACCTTCCAGATGGTGACTGCCCCCTTCCCGGCGCTGCCCCAGCCGAAGGCTCTTCTGGAGAGGTTTCACCAGGTAATCGGAGGCGGGGACCAGCCCTCCTCCTACCCCGCCAGCCCTGCCCTCCTGGTCCCGTGGGGAGGCCCTCCCACGTTCCAGCTGTCCAGCTGTCTCTGTGTCCCCAGCCCTGGTGCCTGGCCGCCGCCCCTCCTAGTGTGTGCCCCCTACCCCTCAACCACCTGTCCCCCTCCTCAGGTGCCGTCCGGAATCATTCTCCAGAACAAGGCCGGGGGGGCCCCCGCCGCCCCGCAGACCTCCGCCAGCCTGGGGCCCCTCGCCAGCCCCACTGCCTCTGTGCTGGTCAGCGGGCAGGCCCCATCTGGGACCCCCACCGCCCCCAGCCATCCCCCTGCCCCGGCACCCATGGCCACTGCAGGTAGGGGAGAGGTAGCCCATGCAGGAGAAGTGGGGGGGCCTGAAGATGGGCGGGCAGGGGGAGGGGGATGGGCTGGGGCAGAGCTGTGGGTGCGTGAGCCCGAGGGGTTCCCCCAGACCTCACAGGACAGGGAAGGTGGAAGAGGAAGGGCTGTCGCCTCAGATCCAAGGGGGGCACTCAATTCAGGGCTAGCGGCACTGCCGAGGCCAGAGGACTAGAAGAGAGCGGGGTGTAGGCTTGGGGATCGCATTGTGGAGGGGCCTTCGTGCCAGTGACCCTGAGCCCTGTCTGTCCCCAACCCCACCCCTCAGGCCTCCCTCCCCTGCTTCCTGCCGAGGGCAAAGCTTTTGCCAGCAGCCTCCCGACCCTGAGTGTGGCCAAGGCCGCCGCCGCCGGGCCAGGGAAGTCCTCCGGGCTGCAGGTAAGAGGCCACCAGCATGGGGGTGGGGCACCTAGGGTCAGAGCATTGTCACAGGGGAGCTGGGGACGTGCCAAGCGGGGCGGAGCAGGCCAACCGAAAGGCTATCAGAAAGCAAACTGGGCAGTGGGTCAAACACTAGGACAGCCCAGGTGGGCGCATACCAGAGAGCGAGACAGATGGAGACCCACAGACACCAAGACACAGGGTGATGAGAGGAGCAGTGGCTCGCCTGGGTCCCTGAGGCCATCACTGGGGGCAGGAGCAAGGAGAGCTTGAGGCTGGAGGAGGAGGGACGTGGGGAGACCATTGGCCCAGAAAGGCAAGAGAAAGGAGGTGGTGAGAGCCTAGACCGTGCAGGGGGAGGGGGGAGGGCTGGGAAGTCACGTGGTGGGGGGCCCAGAATGGAGGGGACAAAGCAGTGTGGGGGAAACTGAGGCAGAGACCTTATGCAGGGAAATGGGTAGGGGGAGGCAGAAAGACAAGAACACAGCTGGTAGAGGGACCCAGTGCCGGCAGCCTCCGGGGGGACATCCCCTCTAGCAGCCTGGTGGGTGGAGTCGGGCAGAAAGAGGGAACCTGGACAGCCAGGTGGGCCAGATGCTGGACCATCAGCCAAGGCCTTGATCTGAGGAGCAGGGAGGGAGCCTGCCCGGTGTCCAGACCAAGAGTCCGGTGGGAGCCAAGCCCCATGGAGCCAGGCAAAGTGTGCCAGACAGTGCCTCCGGCAGCTGGGGCCAGGACCCCACCCCAGGATAGAAGAGGGGGGCCCGGTGGGGAGACATGGGCCAGCTCTCCTGTTGGTCACAGGCAGGGTTGGAGGGGGCTCGGGGCGCCCAGGGAAGGCCTCTCTGCGGCTCTGTCTCTCACTCACCTCTCTGCCCCGCAGTATGAGAGCAAGATGGGCAGTCTGAAGAAAACCCCGGCCCTGCAGCCTAGCAAAGAGGCCTGGTGAGTCGCAGCACTGTGCGCCCCGCCCCCCCACTGCGCCTTCTGGTAGGCCTGGGAGCCGCCTCTTGTTAGCTGTGTGCTTTGGGGCAGTATAATTTCCCTCAGAGACCCCCAGTTTCCCTTCTAGAGAGTGAGGTGAGGATAGTAGTGACGATAGGGTGACAGGTGCAGATCCCCTGTGACTGTGGTAAGATGGGTGGTGTTTGGGGGAGTGGATGTGGAGGGGAGTCCGGGAAGGTGCATGGACGAATGTGGGTCTCTGTGGGCGCCAGGGGGGGCGGGGGGTGTTTGGCTAGATAGATGGATGGAGGGGGTCTGGGGAGGGTGCATGGCTGGATAGAAGGGTGTTTGGGTGGACGGATGGGTGTTTGGATAGATGGGTGATTGGGCGGTTGAATGGGTAGATTTGGATAAACGGATTGACAGGTGTTTGGCTAGATGGATGGATGCAGGCTGGATGGATGGGGTCTGGGGTAGGTGCTTGGCTGGCTGGCTGGCTGGGTGCGGGGTGGAGAGAGGGGTGTCTGGATGGATGGGGTCTGGGAGGGCAGTGGGTACATGTTGGGTGCTTGCCTGCATTCTCCCTCTCCTGCTTTCCTTCCACATCAAGTGTTTAGCAAATGCTCAGCGCCCTGCTGGGTTCTGGAAACAAGGCAGGGTTCCGGCCCCAGTGGTGTGGTGGGGTCAGTCTTCAGCTCAGGGTGGAAATGAGCATATTTGGGGGGAGAGAGAGAGAGAGAATCACACAATAAAGAGACGTAACTCACTGCCCACGATGTGGTAGAAAACAGACCGGGAGAGAACTGGATTGTACCACCCAGCGGACCAAGCTCCCTTCTTTCCTCCCTCTGTTCCTTGTCCTTCCCACCTTACCTGGGGTTGGTGACCCGTTTGAGGCAGAATAAGGACGTGCTGACCCCAGGTGGCGGGAGAGGGTATAGCATGAGGAGGATGAGTTTCAAATCCTGGCCTCCGGCTCTGCCCGCTCCCAGCTCGGCCTCCTCCCCACTCTGTGTTTTGGGTGGAGAAACATCACTCTGCCTGGCCTCAGTTTCCCCATCTGCAGAGTGAGGATGATGATAGCACCTGGTCCCTTGGGTTGTCGCCAGAGGCCATGAAAGAGAATGAGCACGTCCTGCCCACGTTAGCGCGTTTCCCTGCTGTCTGTGTTGGGGCCCCGGGGGGTGGTCGGGGTCAGGGTCTGGTTTCTCCTGGCCTTACCACCAGCTGTGTGTGTGTGACCTCTCCCCACCCTGCCCCCCAGTTTCCTGGAACATTTGCACAAACATCAGGGCTCCGTCCTGCACCCTGACTACAAGACAGCCTTCCCCTCCTTTGAGGACGCCCTGCATCGCCTCCTTCCCTACCATGTCTACCAGGGTGCACTCCCCTCCCCCAGCGACTACCACAAAGGTGAGCCCTCCACCCTGTCCACCCCACTGCCCCAGGACTCTCCCTCCCTGGTCCCTAGCGTGGGGTGGGGGTGGGGGAGCAGCTGTGCCACCCCAGTGCGTCTGCTAGACCTCAGCTCCGGATAAGCCACACTTTCCAGTGTCTGTGCCTCGGGACCTTTTCTATTCTTCCGTAGTGGATGAGGAGTTTGAGACCGTGTCCACGCAGCTGCTGAAACGCACCCAGGCCATGCTCAATAAATACCGCCTCCTGCTCCTGGAGGAGTCCCGGGTAGGGCGCTGGCCCCTTCTTCCCTGGGAGACCCTGCCCTCGCCCCTCGCCCTGCTCAGGGCCCATTTGGGTAGGGTTGCGGGGGCTGCTCCTCGAAGCTCCGGGAGGAAGGGAAGGAGGCTGGTGCAAGTCTGATCCCAAGAGGGCAGCTCGGAATCCGCTCCCATCTTTCTGGGTTGCCCGTGTGCCCTCCCCGCCTTCTTCCTTCCCCCGCCTTCCTCCTTCCCCCGCCTTCCTCCTTCCCCCGCCTTCCTCCTTCCCCCGCCTTCCTCCTTCCCCCGCCTATCTGCCCTTCTTTCCCCTCAGAGGGTGAGCCCCTCCGCGGAGATGGTGATGATCGACCGAATGTTCATTCAGGAGGAGAAGACCACCCTTGCCTTGGACAAACAGCTGGCCAAGGAGAAGCCCGGTGAGAGGAGAGGGGAAAGGAGGGGTGGGAGAGGGGTCCCCAGCTCCTGCCTCGCTGAGGAATTCAATCTGGGTGCAGGAGGACGGGTACCTGAGCCCGACCTTTCTCCACCACCGGGCGACACCCGTGCCCCCACCTTCCTGCCGTGGCAGAGGTCTACTCTGACCTCTGGGCTCTGGGACTGGAGAGAGCTGAGTTGGTTCTCCTCCATCCCTGTGTGTCCATTCCGCTGTCTCCTGGCTGGGACATTCCACCACCCCCAGGGGGACAGAAAAGCGGGGGACTAGAGTCAAGACTGAGGTGCTTGCAGGTTTTAAGGGCCCTTCTGAGGCGTGAGCTCCTGCTTGCAGGTTCGGGGGTTTGGGAATTGCTGAGTAGAGCAGTACCCAGCAAAGCGTCCTGAGAGTCTGATGAGTCAAGGGCTTGGCCCCAGGCCTGGCCCATCACGCCGGGGTTCCTCTTAGCTGTGCTCCCCCAGGCATCTCATGCTTTCCCTGCCCCCGTGGCTGTTCTTTGCCCGGCCCCCATGCCCCATTTTGCAGACGAGTATGTGTCTTCCTCGCGCTCTCTTGGCCTCCCCATCGCTGCCTCTTCTGAGGGACACCGGCTCCCTGGCCACGGCCCAGCACCATCCTCAGTGTCCGGGGTCCCCACCCAGCCGCCTCTGCACCTGCCAACCAAGCTGGTGATTCGGCACGGTGGGGCGGGTGGCTCCCCTTCCGTGACCTGGGCTCGGGCATCCTCCTCCCTGTCCTCCTCCTCCTCCTCCGCTGCCTCCTCCTTGGATGCTGATGAGGACGGTCCCATGCCCTCCCGCAACCGGCCTCCTATCAAAACCTATGAGGCCCGCAGCCGCATCGGCCTCAAGCTCAAGATCAAGCAGGAAGCCGGGCTCAGCAAGGTCGTCCACAACACCGCGCTGGACCCCGTGCACCAGCCCCCGCCCCCTGCTGCCCTCAAGGCAGCGGAGCCCCCACCCCGGCCCCCCGCACCACCCCCTGCCACGGGCCAGATGAACGGCACAATGGACCACCCCCCGCCTGCCACCACTGACCGCAAGCCCACCGCGGCCCAGGCCCCCCACTGTCCCCGGCTGCCCCTCCGGAAGACGTACCGCGAGAACGTGGAGGCCCTGGGTGGCGGGGCCGGGGAGGGGGCCGGGAGCGTCAGGGCCCGGGGCAGCAGCCCCGTGCAGCTGCCCACCAAAGTGGACGAGGCCACCAGCGGGCTCATCCGCGAGCTGGCCGCCGTGGAGGACGAGCTGTACCAGCGCATGCTGAAGGGGGCGCCCCCGGAGCCCGCGGCCAGCGCCGGGCAGGGCAGCGGCAGCCGGGACCCCGGCTGGGAGGCACCCCCAGCCAAGCGGCGCAAGTCCGAGTCGCCCGACGTGGACCAGGCCAGCTTCTCCAGCGACAGCCCGCAGGACGACACGCTCACGGAACACCTCCAGAGCGCTATCGACAGCATCCTGAACCTCCAGCAGGCCCCGGGGCGGACACCTGCACCCCCATATCCCCACGCCGCCCCGACAGCCGTCTCACCTGCCTCCCCGGCGCCCCTGCACAGGCCAGAGGCCTACCCGCCCTCCAGTCACAACGGTGGCCTCGGCGCCAGGACGTTGAACAGATAACACCGGGCTGGTCTTCGCTTCCTTGTCTTCCCCCGACACACACACCTCCCAAGTTGTGCGCGTGTGTTTGCGCGGGGACATGGGGGGGGCAGGGAGGCATCTGGGCGCCTGACCTCAGCCTCGTGGGGGACGCGAGCCGGGGATCCCCTGACAGTTTTTCTTGCCTAAGTTATTTGAGTCACAAAGGCCTCCTCCCCCACTTCCTGCGTCAGCCGGGTTGTTGGGTGGGGGTCGTGGATTGAGGGGAGGAGGCTGTAATGTAAAATGTGCCCCTGCCAAAGGTGGGGGTAATCCCGGTGTGTCATTTCCTATTTCTTCCTGCTTCCTGCCACACTCCGCCCCTCCGTGGGGAAGGTGGGGTGGGGGGGTGGGACACACGTGTGTTTGCCAGGGAAGGGGGTAACCTGGTCGTTCCCACTGCTCCCGCGTGTCCCGGTACTGGGCTTGTCCGTGTGGCCGCACAGATGTCGAAGGTGCTCAAAACAAAGCCTGGAGGGTCCTTTGTGAGCCTCGCTCAGCCTCTCCCTACCGCCCCCTACAGGCTGTAAAAGGAAATGCAGGGAAGGGCGGGCGTCAGCCAGCGTCCCAGACCCCCTCCTCGGAGGGCTGTGCCCGCGGGCACCTGTGTCCCATCCGCATGTGTGCGTCCAGTTCCGTGTCCCGTGTCCCTGTGTGTGTGCTCGAGTGAGCGAGCGAGCGAGCGAGAGAGTGAGATTTCGAACCCTCCCGGCCCCTCGACTGAAATCCGAGCACCTCCAAAACAGGAAACCGGGGTCTTCCTCCCCACCCCGCCATCCCTCCCCAGCCAGTCTTCCCTCTGTTCTTCCTGTCGCCAGCCACCCGCGCCAGATTTTGAAATCTCGGAGACAAAACTAGTACTGTAAGATAAATTTTTTTGTACTGTATTTATTGTGTATAACAATTTTTTTAAAGGAGAATTCTGTACATTTAGAACTCTTGTAAATTAAAAACTGATCCTTTTTTTAAAACTGTACTGACTCCGTCTCAGCCCCGTTACTTTTGGGTCTTTAGGGGGTGGGAGTTGTTTGAAGTCTGGGGGTTGGGTCCCTACCTGCAGGGGCGGGGGAGGGGCGGAGGTTGTGAGGGTTCATTGCACATCTTATTTGTTAAACACATATTCGGGGTGCTGGGCCCTGGTCTGGGCTCATGGGTGCCACTGAACACGGCAGATGGAAGTCCCTACCCGAGGGGAGCTGACTTCTTAGTGGAGAAACCAGATGGAAAACATCGAGACCAAATGGGGAGTTCTTAGCATTCGCCTATAAGGTTCTGTGGTCTCCGTGAACTCGGAATTGGGGAACACTGAAATACCACTCCTGGAGGAAATACAGGGCTAGCTTCCTACAAACCTCCAGTCACAACATTTTTGTAAGTTGTTTTCATACATAACCTTGTGTTGTATTTCTGTAAAGACACCTTGTTAATAATATATTCTAGATTAGTGCACATTGGGCTCACGGCCAACAGACTATAACTCACGCCTGAACGAAGCTCATCTAACACGTGTTTTCTTTTTTTTTTTAAGATTTTATTAATTTGTCAGAGAAGCAGGGGGAGAGGCAGGCAGAGGGAGAAGCAGACTCCCCGCTGAGCAGGGAGCCTGACTCTTGGCTGGAACCTGGGACCTTGGATCATGATTGGAGCCGAAGGCCAAGGCTTAACAGACCGAACCACCCAAGTGCCCCCAGCTAAGACACATCTCAGCTTTGTCCCCCTTCGGCATGCAGGACAATGTTTCATGGGCATTTTAAACAGTGAAGTCACCAACAAAAGCACAAAAAGGTGAAACCACAGTGCGAAACAGGCCTTGAAAAGGACGCTTCTTGGGCATGAGAGCAGAAACCAGAAGGTAGAGCGTTGCTTTATTCAACTTCAGTTGGAAACACACATGTTGGGTGACCCAGATTTTTTGCCTCTCTGCACACGTCTATGAAGGTGCTTTGAGTTTGGGGAGGGTTACAAATAAATTTTAGCAAGCAGATGAGTTCACAGATAGGGCATCCACAAAGAATGAGGATCACCTATGAGTGTGAACAGCGTGGGATGGAGGGAGGAAAAGCAGGCTGTTTCCTGTGGCTGCCCTTGGAAATGGGTGGCCTCCAAGGACAGATTTGGGGTGCCTGGATGGCGCAATTGGTTAAGCCGCCGACTCTTGGTTTCAGCTTGTGGAGTGATGAGATCAAGCCCCACCTTGGACTCCATACAGGAGGGAATCTGCTTCAGATTCTCTCTCCTTCTACCCCTCCTTTTCATGTGCCTGCTCTCTCTCTCTAAATAAATAAATACACCTTTTAAAAAAAGAAGAAGAACAGAGATTTATTCTTCCCCCTTCTGGAGACTGGACATCCCACATCGAGGCACCACGAGCACCATGTTCCCTCTAGAAACGCTGCAGGGGGATCCTTCCTTGACTTTCCACTTTCTAGGTGTTCCTAGTCTGTGGCTACATCCTTTGTGGGCGCTGGTGTCTCTTCTTAAAAAGAGACCATGTGGAACAATAGCCTACCCGACTCCAGTACACTCTCCTCTTCACTCGCTTACATCTGCAGAGATCCTGTTTCCAAATAAGATCTCCTTCACAGGCACAGGAGTTTGGGACATCAGCACATCCCCTTGGGGGAGGGGGAGGACACAATTCATAACAAGGGGTAGAAGAATGGATGAGGCTAGTCCCAAACCAGGACGCCTTTGTGCAAACTAGAAAGCAGTTCCCCTTTCTCTTGGGCACTGAGTTTTGAAGGACTGAATGTGAGGTGGACTCCAGGCACCTCTCACCCCTTCAGTGAGTGCTTTGCGCAGTGGACAGCCTGTGTAACTGCACACTCAGGCACCCGGGATCAGGTGGGAAGGGAAGACTTCTTTGAGGAGGTGACATGTGAGCAGAGACATACATGAAGGGACGGAGGGAGCCACTGGGAGATTTTGGTGGGAAGGAGGCAGGAGAATGTCTATAGCATTGAGGGACAGCAAGGAGGCCAACGTGGCTGGAAGCTGGGGGATGAGAGTGGGAGGGAGGGAGCAAAGCAGGTCTGTGGTGTGGGACCCTGTGCTTCTTGGTGATGATTCTGCTGAGTGATGTGGGGAGGTGGGGGGGAACCACCTCGAAGGTGATAAGCCAAGGGCTGGAGCCGACTCGGTTTTCTGAGCGCCCTCTGGCGGCCGCTTGGGAAAGGGGTGGGGCGAGTGCGGAACCGGAGCACCACCCCACCCCCAAGAGGCCCCTTCTAAGGTCCAGGTGCCCAGTGACGCTGCTGGACCAGGTTGATGCTCCCAGTTTCTCTGCAGGCCCTGGGAATGTTGGTGGCGGGCAAGCTGGTATGTAGGGTCTCGGGGTGGGGTGGGGGGAGAGACAGTCCCCCTTCCTAGCTCTGTATCTACTACCCCACGCGAAAACGCAGTTCTTGACATCCTTGGATCCCCGCGCGCTCCGGGACACCCCACGTGGTTGCGCAAAAAAGCTTGCGGGTGATTTCTCCAGGCTTGGGGTCTTGGTTCTGGAAGGTTGACTCCATGCAGCCCCAGCAGAGGATCAGCGATGACTAGCTATGGAACACTTAACCGTGGACGCTCTTTCAAGCCCTTCACCAGGATGTTTTGTCTGGTCCTCCCAGAGTCCCCTGTGTGGGGACTGATAGCTCCATCTTGCAGATGAAGAAACTGAGGTCCCGGGGCAGTCAGTGGCAGGCTGGGCTGCACCATAGGCGGTCTGGCTGCAAGCCCATAATCTTGGCCTCTGCACTCCCAGCTTCCAGGGAGGTGAGGGGAGAGGGGCAAGAACAAGGCCTTTCTGAGAGGGCAATGAGGGAGCCAGAACCACCCCACCTCCCACCCCCCCACACACCCCCAGCCACCCCTCACTGGAGACCAAACTGGACACCAAACTTCATAGACCCTTGTTCCCAGATCCCAGAAGCAGCTGGGTGGGTGCGTATGGCGTCCCCTTTTCTGTAGCTGAGGCATCTGGGGAAAAAAGAGACCTGGGCACAGAGCAGGGTTGGAACCCTAAACTGACAGCATCCAAAGTTCATCCCTAACTTCTGGCTGGCCACCTGCTCCATCTGTTTTTTTTTTTTTTTTTCTTTGATTGTGGGAGAATACACACGACATAATATAACTGACCACTTTAACCATTTCTGAGTATACTGCCCAGTGGCATTAAGTAGCTCCCTTCACGTTGTGCAAACACCACCACTGGCTATCCTCGGAACTTGAAACTCTAACCCCACACACCCCATCTCTCTCTCCTGCCCTGCCCATCACCATTCTGCATCCAGGCCCAATGGCTCTGACGCTCTCAGCACCTCCCCAGTGGGATCAGACAATATCTGTTCTTTTGTGACTGGCTTATTCCACTTGGCATGATGTCCCCAAGGTTTCATGTTGTAGAATGTGCCAGAATTTCTCCACCAGGTTTTGACAGCTGAGCAGGGAGAGAGCTGGGGGGAAAAAACCCACAAAACGGTGAGCTTGTGCCTTGGAAAGAGGGCTCCAGGGGCTGTAAGAGCACAGGGAGACTTGTCACACGGAGACTCCCTGATTCAGAGATCAGTGACCCAGGGACACAAGACAGTAGCCGCAGTAACTGAGAGCTCAAAGCCTATTTAATGAGGCAGGATCGTCCTGGGTGCGTGGGTGGCTCAGTCCTTTAAGCCTCTGCCCTGGGCTCAGGTCATGATCTCAGGGTCCTGGGATTGAGCCCGCATCAGGTTCCCCCATCCGCAGGGAGTCTGCTTCTCCCACTCCTTCTGCCCCTCCCCCCCTCACTCATGGGCTCTCTCTCTCTCAAATAAATAAAATATTAATAAAAATAAAAATAAAAGGAGGCAGGGCAGTTGACAAGGGGGCCAATTATCCTGAGATCCAGCTGTCAGTGTATTTAAAGCCCCTGCTCCCCCCACCATGAATCTGTGACACGGTAATAAGAGCTCTTGTATCAAGACACTAATTAGAAAGAGCTAGTGGTGGTCTCATCAGCGGCGAGTAAACAATCACTGGGAATCTCCAAAACAACCACGATGTGGTGAAAACTGCCACATTCCCCCCCATGGCAGTGACACAAGTCCCCCTGATATCATTGTGCTTTGTTTTGTTCATGGTTGATGGAAACCGTGAAATCTCAGTGAAAGATCCAGATGTCATTTTTCTCTCCTTGTCCAAATTCACAGACCCTTCCGAAACTCATCTGAGGGGTTGCCTCTGAGGGGGAAGGGAGGTGCCCCATGGGAAGATTCTAGAAGAGGACCTTGCTCTTGGCTGTAATAACATTAGTCACCACTATACTCAGGCCTGTTATTAAATATTTATAATATATATTCTGTTATGCATTATATGTGATCATGTATTGTAATTATATATTATAATTATGTATAAAATGTATTATATCCATAAACCTCTTTATGGAATACAGTTGACTCCTTTTTTAAAAAGATTTTATTTATTTATTTGACACAGAGAGTGAGAGCACAAGCAGGGGGAGTGGCAGGCAGAGGGAGAGGGAGAAGCAGGCTCCGGGCTGAGCAGGGAGCCTGATGCGGGGGCTCGATCTCAGGACCCTGGGATCACAAACTGAGCCAGGACGACAGATGCTTAACCAACTGAGCCACCCAGGCACCCCCCTCCCCATTATGTACCTTATTGAATTCAGCCAATTACTATTTAACTGAGTGCCTGCTGGATGCTGGACCCTGTTCTAGGCACTGGGGTGACAACAGTAAACAAAACAGACCCAAGCCACTGCCTGTGAGAAGCCGACATTCCTGTAGGGAAATATTCAAAATAAGTCACACTGAAAATAAATACATGAAAATAAAATCTCATAAAGAAGTAAAAATAGGGCGCCTGGGTGGCTCAGTGGTTAAGCCGCTGCCTTCGGCTCAGGTCATGATCTCAGGGTCCTGGGATCGAGTCCCGCATCGGGCTCTCTGCTCAGCAGGGAGCCTGCTTCCTCCTCTCTCTCTCTCTGCCTGCCTCTCTGCCTACTTGTGATTTCTCTCTGTCAAATAAATAAATAAATAAATCTTAAAAAAAAAAAAGAAGTAAAAATAAAGATAAGGAACATCTCTCTTCTGGCTGATGGTGCTAAGTTCTAGGAAGGAAAAAGAAGTAGGAACTGGGGTGGGGGGCGTTGGGGTGGGTCAGGGTAGGACTCACAAAGGAGGCACCATCTGAATAAAGACCCAAAGGAAATGGTCCTGTGTAGCAAGACGGATGGGGAAACTGAGGCTCAGAGAGGCAAAATCTCTTCCCTGATGTTCTCTTGCAAGCAAGTAGCAGGGCTGGGATTTGACTCAAGGCTTTGTACGCTCTGACTCCCATGCTGAGAGAGAAAACTCAGCTCCAGACCTGGATTATAAGACCTGATTTTTTTTAAGCATCTGCTAGGGGCCAGGTACAGCTCTAAGCCCTGAATGATCTCTCTGTGGTTTTTGATTTCACTTCTCTGGGACTCATTTATCTCATCTGTAAAATGGGGATAACGATTGCCACATCTCATGGACATTCTAAGAACTCAATGAGCTAATGCTCTTAACTAATAAATCTGCATGTAAGGAGACATTCAGTGATCGGGAAAGATTAAATCAACAAATATTTACTGAGTCCTTTTGGTGTGTCTGGCACAGTGCTAGCCTGGGGACATGGCAGAAAACCACCCAGTTGGAAATCCCAGTCCTCGGAGGGCTTGTGCTCTTGCTAGGGAGGTAGTCACTTAGGCAGAGAAATACGGAATAATCCGAACTTTGGAGAAAAATAAAACAGTGAAAATGGATGGATGGATGGGGGGGCAGCCTTAAACAGGGAGATCAGGGAGGGATTCTGTGAAGAGGTGACATTTGAGCAGACACGAATGAGGGGAGGGAGTGAGCTGTTCGCATCCCTGGAGGAAGAGCCGTTTAGGTGGCAGGAAGAGCAGGTGCAAAGGCCCTGAAGTTGGAGGGCTGTTGGAGTGCTTGAGGAGCAGCAAAGGAGTCAGTGTGGTTGGAGCAGAGTGAGCCAGGGGGAAAAGGAGGGAGGTGAGGGCAGAGGGAACAGGCAGATGCGCGTAGGGGCCCCATTGAGGGCTTTGGCTTTTACTTTGAGTTCTCAAGAGAGAAGCCAGGATGGGTTGTGAGAAGAGGAATTTCATGAAGTCAGGTAAGTTTTAAAATTATTATTATTATTATTATTATTATTATTATTGCTGCTGCTGCTGCTGCTGCTGCTGCTGCTGTGGTTGTTAGTCGTAGTATTAATATTAGCATTCCCAGGTTAAGAGGAGCGGCAGAGATCTGGATTTTGAACCGGGATTGAAAGCCTCGCACTCACCCATCTCGAGAAGCCGCCCTGCCACCGTCCACCAGGGGGCTCCAGAGGCCGGGTTCCCGTTTAGGGAGGGGGGGCGCCTGGTCCCGCCCCCCCGCCCCTCCCTTCCCTCCTCCCGGCTCTGGGCCCCACCCGGCTCAGACGGCTCGGGACAGGACCTGGAGCACAGGCCGCTCCGCGGGCGCCTCGGATCCCCGCGGGACCCCCGTCCAGCCCGCCGCCCGGTGCAGCCGCCTGCGCGCCCATCGGTGAGTGGTCCCCGACCGCCACTGTCGCCTGCCAAAGCCCGCCCGGTCCGCGGAGCCTAGAAGCCTGATTATTCCCCTGCCGCCCCCAAGACTCTCAGTCCCCACCCCCCGCAGTGTGTAGCGGTTCCTCAGCACCCCGTTCCGTGAAACCTCCTTGTCTCCCTCGAGCTCCTTCCAGCCTGTGACAGTGCCCCCCCTGACCTCCCTGTTCCTTCCCCTCGTGCTCAGTTGCTCCCACTCCCAAGTCGTCTTCCCATCCTCTCAGACAGAAGAGATCCCCTCCTTGGAGTCTCCCTCTACTGACCTCACCCATCTCTGTCCTATTTGGCCCCTCCTCCCACTCAAGAGCTCCTCTGCTACTTCACCAACGCAATGGCCTGTCCAGCTACCTCTAAAATGTCCCTCAGACCCCTCCCTGCCCAGGACACCACCCAGGCCTGCCCCTCTCTGCCAACATCCCAGGTCCCAGCTCCCGCCTCTCCTTTATCTCTCTGACACTCTTTCCCCTCTACTCCTTTTCCTCTCTATATATTTATTTTCCTTTAAGTATCATTGTGATTTTATGGGTTTTAACATTTTTGATATGCAGTTAATTTTGATGCTCAAATCGTCCCATCTTTGGCCAGTGGGAACTCCTTTAGGCTGGTCCAATTTCCCAGTAGCATGTCCCTTACATCTTTGCCCACCTTCCCACTACCTGGTCAGGCCCATTTTGTTCTCCTGCTCCGGCCTTGGAATCAGTCATTTCTACAAGAAGCTCTGTTTTTGTTTGTTTGTTTAATGGAAAATGGTATTTGGAGACTCCAACCTGACCAAAGCCTGGTTCTGTGAAAAGATCAGTAAATTATAAGCATCCACTTAGACTGATCAAGGAAGAAAAAAAAAAAGAAAAAAAGACACAAATGATTGATATCAAGAATGAAAGAGGGGACATTACTACAGATCCTACAGAGAATGAAAAGATAGTAAGGGGATACTGAAAACACAGTCTGGATGGGGGTGCTTGTTGCTGCTGAGTTGGCAATTCTTTCTAACACAGACCTGTGATAGGAGTACATGTTCCGAGGTCAGGTTGCCTGGTGTCCCAGACTGAGCGTTTTCTAACCAAGTGATCTTGAGCAAGTTATTCCTATCTTTGTGAGCTTCCTTTGTGCATCAGAAACATGGGGATAATAATAGCCCTACCTTACCACATTGTTAGGAAGATTAAATGAGTTAGAGCAGCATCTGGCATGCAGTGATCAGAAATCTTCATATTCTTGGGATCACCTGAGGCCCCTCATGACCTGGGTGCACTCAGCCAACTCTTCAGCCTTATTTCTCACCCCTCCTGTGTCCCGCAACCTGCTCCATGCCGTTCACAGCTCGGGGCCTTGGCACACACCATCCTCTCTGCCCGTCTTGCACAGGATCCTTGCTGTGCATGGAAGGGAGCTGTTCAAAAGTCAGCTCGGCCAGAGTTTGCTGATCCGTGGTCAGTTTACTGTGTCCGCATCTGGTGCTCATCATCCCTTGGTCTCCCATCATCAGTCTTGCTACTTCCATCATCCCACAACTCATCTCTTTCTCTTCCTCAAGCTGAAATCACCATCCTCTTCCGGGAACCCTCACCTCCTGCCCTCCCATGCTCTCTGTTGCCCCCACCCCACCCCCAGCCAGTTCTCCCATCCTCCTCCACCCATCCCACCTTCCGGCTCCCTTCCTTCTCCTCCTCCTCCTCTGTGAGGCAGGCCCCCAACACACCCTGTGCCCCTCTTGCAGGCAGATCTCCCCCAACTTGTGCCCATCTCCATCAGCGAGCCCAGTGGGGAGCGTGGAGCCACCATGTTCAGCTGGATGAAGCGGGGCGGTGCCCGGGGCCAGCAGCCCGAGGCCATCCGCACAGTGACCTCGTCCCTCAAGGAGCTCTACCGCACCAAGCTGCTGCCCCTGGAGGAGCACTACCGATTCGGCGCCTTCCACTCGCCAGCCCTGGAAGATGCCGATTTCGACGGCAAGCCCATGGTCCTGGTGGCCGGCCAGTACAGCACGGGCAAGACTAGCTTCATCCAGTACCTGCTGGAGCAGGAGGTGCCAGGCTCCCGCGTGGGGCCCGAGCCCACCACCGACTGCTTCGTGGCAGTCATGCACGGGGACACCGAGGGCACCGTGCCGGGGAACGCCCTTGTGGTTGACCCGGACAAGCCCTTCCGCAAGCTCAACCCTTTCGGGAACACCTTCCTCAACAGGTGTGCAGCTTGAGAAGCAGGGGTGCATCTCCCTGCCTCTGCCCCCCAACCCCTGCCTTTGTTTCTTTCTTTCGTGCTCCAATTCCCTCCTCTCCTCCCCTTCCTGCCTCCTCCATTGAAGCCGGTGGCCAGCCTGCCCCAGTCCACCTGCCCTCTACCTGGGCGGCCTTGGGCAGGTGACTTCATGTCTCTGTGTCTCTCTTATCTTCAACTGGAAAATGGGGGTAACCATAGTCCCACTTCTGTATGAGGTGCTTATTAGCACAGCACAAGACATAGAATAAGTGCTCTGTAAACATCAGCTCTGGGTTAATTAATTAACTTGTTTATTTATTTATTTTGGTTGTGGTTCTTATTCTCTGTCCTGATCTTTTGAGATTCTTCCCTTCTCTGTACCTGAGTCCCCCACTGTGCTGTCCTGGTGTTCCCTTCTTATGGGTCCTCTCCTGCCTCTCCCTGCGCTGACCCACGGCTCTCCCTCTGCCTCAGGTTCATGTGCGCCCAGCTCCCCAATCAGGTCCTGGAGAGCATCAGTATCATCGACACCCCGGGCATCCTGTCAGGCGCCAAACAGAGAGTGAGCCGGGGTGAGTGGGCCCGGACTCCTGGGTCTGAGGGAGGCAGCAGCTGGCTCTCTGCTCGGACATGGGCCTGCGTCAGCTGGCGCAGAGCTGGCTGGGTAGCAAAAGGGAGCCCGTGGAAGGCTGTGCTGCTCCATGTCTGTGCATGCCAAGGGGACAGGGGAGGCATGGGCGTGCACACGTGGGAGCAGGCCTCAGCTCCGTGTCTGGGCTGGTCTGGAGGATGAGGCAGGGAGAGATCAAGAGAGACGGAGGGAGACACGCGAAGTCAGAGAGAGATCCCAAGTGTGGGCAGCCTTAGAGAGAGACCCAGGAGACTCAGGGAGGAGGCAAGAGGCCGAGCACGGAGGCCCTGGGCTCTGGGCATGTTCCTGGCTTCACCTCTGGGCCGCAGATGGGGCTGAGCAGGGCTTGGGAGGGGGAATCTGGGCGCAGGCCAAGACGGGGCCTGGAATTTATAAACAGCTGTGCAGGGGGAGCGGCTGAGGGTGAATTCCAATGGGGCCTCCGGGGGAGCCGGCCCCCACCCCTGCCTAGCCCGCACCCCCCCCCAGCCACCCTGCAGTGTCTGCCTGGCCAGCCTGGGACTGGGTAAAAGGAGTCTGCCTTGTGGGGCAGAGGGGACAGGAGGTTGGGCCACTAGGCAGGGCAGGAGCGCGGAGGGTGACGGCGTCCCTGGCTGCTGCCCAGCGGGCGTGGGTCCCCCTGGGAGACAAGCAGGGGGCAGCTGCAGAAGCAATGGGAGGGCGAGCGGCCAGTACGAGGGGGAAGACAGGAGGGAGGGGCTGGGAGTTCCTGGGGCACCGCCCCCCGGAGCTGGGCCTGTGGGAGCAGGAGGGGAGAGCAGTGAGGGGAGCCGGGTCGGGCTGAGGTTGTGGGAAGAGGAGAAAGAAGGGAACGGGGTTTCTTTCCCTGGCAGGTTGGGTAGAGGAAGAGGAGGAGAGTCTGTCGGTCTGTCTGTGTGCAAGTGTGTGGGAGGTTGGAGAGAGCACAAGGGTATGTATGGGAGTCCGCATCTTGGAGCCTGTGGCTATGATTGTGTCAGGATGTGTGCGCACATGTGTGTGCATTGGTGTGAGGCGTGGCTGGCT
Organism: Mustela nivalis; assembly: GCF_964662115.1. NCBI lineage: Eukaryota > Metazoa > Chordata > Mammalia > Carnivora > Mustelidae > Mustela > Mustela nivalis. The sequence goes on along the minus strand of NC_139037.1, from coordinate 56,206,129 downwards.
GCCTCTCCCTGTGTGATTGCAGCAAAGGGGGGGGGGTCTCTGGTGGGGTTCAAATCTGGTCCCTGCTACTTTTAAACCACGGGCGCTGGGCAAGCCACTCATCTCCCTGTTTTAGTCTCCTCATTTGTAAAAGGAGGGTAAAAACAGCCTCAGCCTTGTAGGTGGCACGGGGGGGTTCACGTTTAGTGTCAAACCTGTGAAGCACTTCGGTGTGCGACACATAGTAGGCGCTCTGGGTGTGCGGTCAACTGTGTTCCTGGTGAGTGTCGTAGCTGTGCACCCCGGGGACTCTGCCACGTCTCCTGCTCCCGCGCTGACTCAACCTCCCTCCCTTCCTCCCGCCTTGCATGAGACACACTTTCCAAATCCTGGCTTGTGTGTGTGTGTGTGTGTGTGTGTACACTGGGGAGGGAAGGAGGTCCTAGTTCCCTGGCACTTTCTCCCCACAAGCAGATTCCCCCTCCCCCACCTCATCAAGTCCCAAGGGGCCACAAGGACCCTGCTCCCGCTGGACAGGGTGCCCCCAGCACCCACTCCTCACTAGAGCATAGGGACCCATGCAGACTCCTGCTCCACACCTCCCACCCATGTGTCTTGAGTCATTCCCTCAACCTGTCCATGCCTCAGTTTCCTCATCTGGAAAATGGGGATCACAAAAGCACCTGTCTCCCAAGGGTGTTTTGAAGATCCAACTCCATGATTCAGGGAGAGAAAGCAGCATGGCAGGGGAGTCAGCAGCAGCTTCCTGTTCTGCCAGGTAGCACCTTGTCCCCCAGGTCACCATGGTGTCCCCGGTTCTGAGAAGCCCTTCTTGACTCCCCAAGGCTGGGTCAAGTGCCGCCACTGGGCTCCTAAGTCTCTCTAGGCTCCCCCTCCCTGGCCTGACCACTCTTGGGAACGGGTCTGTGTCCTCAGTGCCTGAGCTGAATGAGAGAACAGGACCAGGATGGCTCTGGGGACAGTTCCTGAAGGGAGACCTCCACTGCACCCCGCATGTGTCACAACTAAAACTTGTTGAGCATTTACCGAGTTCCCAGACTGTGTTTCCTTGTTTTTTTTTTTTTTTTAAGATTTTATTCATTTATTTGACAGAGATCACAAGGAAGCAGAGAGACAGGCAGAGAGAGAGGAGGAAGCAGGCTCCCTGCTGAGCAGAGAGCCCCGATGTGGGGCTCGATCCCAGGACCCTGGGATCATGACCCAAGCCGAAGGCAGAGGCTTTAACCCACTGAGCCACACAGGCGCCCCTGTGTTTCCTTGTTTTAACGGTTTATTTTTTTATAGATTTTATTTATTTATTTATTTATTTATTTATTTATTTATTTTTAGAGAGAGCGAGAGGGAGAGAGAAGGGGAAGGGAAAGAATCTCAAGCAGATCCACACTGAGCTCAGGGCCCAATGGGGGGCTCGATCCCGCAACCCTGAGAGCACGACCTGAGAAGCCAAGAGTGGTGTGCTTAACCCACTGAGCCACCCAGGCTGCCCCTATTTTAACAGTTTAATTCAGGTATAAACTGACATGCCTAAAGCTCGCCCATGTAATTTATTCTTACTTATTTTATTTTTTAAAAGATTTTATTTATTTATTTGACAGAGAGAGAGACACAGCGAGAGAGGGAACAGAAGCAGGGGGAGTGGGAGAGGGAGAAGCAGGCTCCATCCCAGAATCCTGGCATCATGACCTAAGCGGAAGGCAGAGGCTTAACGACTTAGCCACCCCGGCACCCCGAGCTCATGCATTTTAAAACAGGCACTGTTTTAGGCTCTTTACAGATAAGCTTTTTTGGTATATTATATATTAGCTCATTTATATTCATTTAATCTCCACAACAGCCCTCCAAGTCGCATTCTGTTAGGACCTCCATTTTACAGAAGAGGAAACAAGTTCAGAGAGGTTTCCTACTTGCTTAAGTTCACACAGCTGGGGGGAGTGGGGGGTTGGGCAGAGGTGAAATTCAAACCCAGGACTTCCTGACCGCTAAGTCAGGCCTGGCCCCCCACTCCACCCACCGTGGCTCCTCTCTGCTCTCCTAAGCTTCGCTTGCTGAATATGTGAGTGAGCAGCAAAAGCGAAGGGTGTGAATGAATGAATGAACCCAGGAATGAATGAATGAATGAATGAATGAATGAATGAAGCCTCTTGAGACAGGTACTCCATGAAGGCCAGGACTTGTCTCTGTGTCCTCTGTGGTATCTCTGGGTGCCCAAGATAGGGCCTGGCACACAAAAGACTCTCTGTAAATATTGTTAAATAAATTCAAAATATTTACCATCTCCTCTGGTGAGAGCCGAACTAGAGCCAATGTGAACTCTTCAGTTGCTGGATTGTGGGGAGATCCAGAAGCCTTAGGGAGGGGCTGGGGTGATGGAGGCACTTGGAAGACCCCCGGGGTAGGGGGAGGTTCATAGGGGCACAGGGAGTCTGTTAAGAAACACTTCAGTATTTTAACAACCCGTACATCCAGATGGGGGCATGCCACTAATACCTGCCTGAGGAATGAATGAAAAGGGGGCAGGTGATGGCCCTCTGTAGCCAGGGGCCAGAGGGATGGGGTAATTCTGAGGGCTTGGGGCCAGAGGGATGGTTTAATTCTGGGTGTGGGGGTGGGTGCAGAGCTGCAGGATACTCTTGGGGCCTTGGCTGTTTCGCCCAGAGAAGGTTTTCAAAAGTTAACAACCTGAACATCCGTACAGTCCATTGTCCATCCAAAGGAATGAATGCTTGCGAAAGGCTGGAGGGTGCGGGGCTGACCTCAGCCCTTCCCACCTCTTCCTCTGTGTACCTCCAGGCTACGACTTCCCAGCCGTGCTGCGCTGGTTCGCGGAGCGTGTGGACCTCATCATCCTGCTCTTTGATGCGCACAAGCTGGAGATCTCTGATGAGTTCTCCGAGGCCATCGGCGCCCTGCGGGGCCATGAGGACAAGATCCGCGTTGTGCTCAACAAGGCGGACATGGTGGAGACCCAGCAGCTGATGCGCGTCTACGGGGCGCTCATGTGGGCGCTGGGCAAGGTGGTGGGCACGCCCGAGGTGCTGCGCGTCTACATCGGCTCCTTCTGGTCCCAGCCTCTCCTGGTGCCGGACAACCGGCGCCTCTTTGAGCTGGAGGAGCAGGACCTCTTCCGAGACATCCAGGGCTTACCACGTCACGCTGCCCTGCGCAAGCTCAACGACCTGGTGAAGAGGGCCCGGCTGGTGCGGGTGAGCAGCATACGGGGTGTGGTGTGTGTGTGTGTGTGTGGAATGTGCAGGCAAGGCTGGAGCATGGGGGCAGGAACTGCCCTTGCCCTGCCTCCCATTGCTTCTACCTCAGGGCCTTTGCACGTACTTTTCCTGCTTCCTGGAAACCACCTCTTCCTTGCCTCCCTCCCACTTGGCTCACTCCCCACCTCCTTCAAGTCTTTGCTCAAGCTCCAGAACATTTTCCTGTCTGCCCTCCCTTCTGATGACTGTAAGTCCCTCCCGGCTCCCATCATGTGAGTCTTGCTTTATCCTTTTTATCTTTCTACCCCCCCCCCCAAAGATTTATTTATTTATTTATTTATTTGACAGACAGAGATCACAAGTAGGCAGAGAGGCAGGCAGAGAGAGAGGGGGAAGCAGGCTCCCTGCTGAGCAGAGACTCGGATGCGGATGCGAGGCTCCATCCCAGGACCCGGGGATCATGACCTGAGCCGAAGGCAGAGGCTTTAACCCACTGAGCCACCCAGGCGCCTCTGAGTCTTGCTTTATCCTTGTTGTAGTTTCCTTCATAGCATTCATTGCTGCCTGGCCGGACATTGCCCATTCACTGGGCTTCTGGGTTTACTGCCTGTCTCCACTCGCATGAAAGCGCCACTGAGCCAGACGTCGGGATTTGTTCGCTGCTGTATCCCCAGCACCTGGCACAGAGTTTGTGCTCAGTGAATATGTATTGAATGAATGGCGTTGAACCAACACTCTTCATTTGACAAAACCTCCCCTATGCCCAGCCTGCGTTAGGTGGTATTGAGGACACAGCAGTGACCAAGGAAATTCAGGGGAGGAGACAGACTCATCCCCAGACAGTGATGACCCATCATGGGCCGGGCTGGTACATGGGGAATTGGGGTGGGGGACTTCTTGGAGGAGATGGCATCTGAGCTGCAAAGTGGAGGAAAGGGAGGATGAGGAGGGGAAGGAATTCTAGACCGTGGGACCAACAAGTGCGTGGACCAGAGATGAGAAGGTGGCCAGTTCAAGGAAGAGGGAAATTGTCAGTGTTGAACCCTGTGTAGACAGTGCAAGTAACTGAATCTGAGCCCAGTGAGGTGGGAGTCAGACCACCCAGGGCTGTGGCCTGGAACCTGCGTTTTGTCCTGAGGGTACTGGGGAGCCATGGAAGGGTTCAGATTACAGGAGAGATAGGGTCTCACTCAGGCTGCCTTCTGGTAGAGGAATTTAAGGGCTGTTAGACTGAGGCTAGAGACCAAGGAGGAGCTTGGGGACCGAGGAACAGAGAGGAGCCTGGATCCAGAGCAGGGCTTTGGGAGGGGGAGGAGAGCACTGGTTTGAGAGCGATTTTGGAGGCCAAATGGAACATTCACAGGGGAGGCTGCCAGGGTGGAGGTGGGGCAGGAAACCGGGCAGGCAGGGAGGCCTAGAAGGCTATGGGGGGTGGAGGAGCCTGAGGTGTTGGTTTAAGGAGCAGCAAAGAAGGGGTGAGTCAGGGCCCCTACCCCCACCCCAGGAATCCTCCCTGGGAGGGAGCGGCCCAGCAGGGATAGCTCTGGGCCTCGGAATCCACCTTTCCCTCCTCCCCCACCCAGGCTCTGGACTGTCTCTGTGTCTCTGTCTCTCCGTGTGTGTTTCTCCTCATTTCTACCTCTTTCCCAGCGGCCATCTCTTCCCTCCTATTCCTTCTCTCTTTCGGGCTCTTCCTCTCCCCTTCCCTCAGTCTCTGTCCCTCTCTCCTCGCTCTCTCCTTCTGTCTCTTCCCCTCTTCTTATTTCTCCCTCTCTGTCTTCCTCCGTGTCTCTCTGAGGCCCTACTCTGGTTCGCCCTGGTCCCCCACGGACCCCTGGCCCCTGGCCCCCGGCCCCTCGAGGACGAAGACAGCGGCGGGAGCTGGGGCCCAGGGCCGTGGGACAGAGGGGCGGGGCCGGGCCGGACACCTGGTGCCCCCGCCGGGCAGGAGGCGGCTCCGGAAACCCGGACAAACCCCGGAGTCCGGGACCCGCGCCCCGGCCCAGCCCGCCCTCCCACCTTATCTCTTCCTGGCACCTTCCCCCGCTTCCTCTCTGGAAAAGCCATCAGCGCCCTCCCGCCTTCCCTCTTCTGGGTCCCCGAGGAGCCGCCTTAGGCCCCGCCCCTCACATCAATTGGCCCGCGCTAACAGGCCCCGCCCACCATCCTGACCACGCCCCTGCCCCACTGGCCCCGGACCCCTAGGGACCATTCCTTCCCCTCCCTCCCTCGGACCCGTCTGTGGCTCTCCAGTGCCCCTCACACAGGGTCCAACTATGACCAAGCCTCCCTATGCCCCTCCGCTGCACCGTGTCACCCACCCATTCCCCACGTGTGATTCCGCCACACTTGGTCTGGCCATCGAGCAACAGTTCACACCATTTACCTTTCCAAACACTCAGGACTCTGAGTAGCTACCCCTCGGTGCCTCGGTTTCCCCGTCTGTACGTATAGGGAGTGGATGAGTCACTCGGCGCTGCCCTTTGGATGAAGTGATAGCTGCGAGAAGGGCCGATTTCACTGTTTTTGCGATACTGGAGGCCAAGATCTTGTGGGTCTGATTCCAAAGAGGCCAAGATGCCCTGAACCTTCTTACCAAGCTTCTCTGAGGCAGCCCCGTGATATTCATTCAACAAACAGTTACCGAGCACTACAACGTGCTTCTGCACTCTGTTGAGCCCTGAAGTTACAGCAGGGAACAAATGAGTTAATGCTGTTTTTTTTTTTTTTTTTCTTGTAGAATTACTTTTTACTGGGGAAGTGGGTATTAAACAAATGAATCTATAATATCATACAGTATTGTATGTGATAAGGATCAGGAAGGAAAATGAAGCAGAGGAAAGGAGACTGGCAAGGGACTGTTTTAAGGAGGTCAGGGAGGGTCTCCCAGTAGAAACCTGAAGGAGGGAGAGTGATGGTCTGGGGGAGGCCCTACCAGGCAGAGGGAACAGTAAGTGCAAAGGCCCTGAGGCAGAACAGCCTGGAAGGAGGAGCCCAGGGTGGCTGGAGGAGGCAGAGTGGTGGAGTTGGGAGGACATGAGGTTTTAGAACCAGCCAGGGACCGCCAAAATGTTTAGCATTCTAAACCTATGATTCATTGAGAGAACTTTCAAACGAATGTTTTCCATTGAACCTTTAAGACCATCTCATGGTAAAGCAGTTAAGCTGGGTTAAACATGCTCCTTCCCAGTCCTGATTGCCCCCACCGCCTCGCAGTGCCTCTTCCCTGGAGGCAGCCCCCATGAGGAGTTTCTTGTGTCTTTTTACAGATATAGTCTATTTTTATTTGAGCATATGCAGTTAATTACTGAGCTTCCTGCTCAAAAATGCGAATGTTCACAATTCTGCCCTTCTTGTTTATTTTTTGATAACTTTGGAGATTGGGGCTCAAAGGTTCCCAAGTTCATTGCTACCCTCCACAAGTATTTCTTGAGTGCTTTCTGTGCATATTTTGCCGGTACTGGGGACAGAGGGAACAGATAAGGTCCCAGCCCTCCTGGAGCTCCCATTCTGATGAAAGGAGACAGAATAAGTAAGCCACGAGATAAGCAAAATAAGGATGGGTCGCAATAAACATCATGGGGGCCAGGGAAGTGACAGTAGAAAATAATTGGATGGCGGTGGTTGGGGCACCTGCTTCTCATAGGATGGCCTCTGTGAGGAAATACTGAGGGAATCAGCTTGGGGAAATTAGAGCAGAGTAGTAGGCAGACAGTGGCATGTGCAAAGGCCCTGTGGCAAGAAAAAGATTAGCATGCTGGTACAAAGATGGCAGGTGAGGAAGGTGACATGGGGCTGCAGGGAAGGGTGAAGGATATGGGATAAAACACTAGGAGCCAAATCCTGGAGGGCAGCAGTTCTCAAAACTTTCAGTCACAGGAGCAAATGACACTCTTGAAAATGATTGAGCGCCCCAAAGACTGTATGGGTACATGGGTTGAATCTGTCTACATTGGCCATACCAGAAGTTAAAACTGAAGAAAATGTTTAATATTCATCTAGTATTATCGCTGAACCAACAATAACCATGTAACTATTAGTAAGCAGCAGTTAGTGGATTATAAATGTTATGCATGAGTTATGATAGTTCAACTTATATTAATAAGGATAGTAGATATTAGAAGATCAGGGTTATTTTTTAAGATTTTATTTATTTATTTGACAGAGAGAAATCACAAGTAGGCAGAGAGGCAGGCAGAGAGAGGAGGAAGCAGGCTCCCTGCTGAGCAGAGAGCCTGATGCGGGGCTCCATCCCAGGACACTGGGATCATGACCTGAGCCGAAGGCAGAGGCTTTTTTTTTTTTTTTTAAGATTTTATTTATTTATTTGACAGAGAGAGATCACAAGTAGGCAGAGAGGCAGGCAGAGTGAGAGGGGGAAGCAGGCTCCCTGCTGAGCAGAGAGCCTGATGCGGGACTCGATCCCAGGACCCTGAGATCATGACCTGAGCCGAAGGCAGAGGCTTAACCCACTGAGCCACCCAGGCGCCCGAAAGCAGAGGCTTTAACCCACTGAGCCACCCAGGTGCCCCAGAAGATCAGTTTTTAAATAACCATAAGCCTAGGACATGGGCTAAGTCCCATATATTTTATGAAAATTATCTCCAAACAAACAAACAAACAAACAAACAAAAAATTACAGAGGACGGTGGCCCGGTTTTACATTTTTGCAAGTCCCTTAAATGTCTGGCTCCTGAGAAGACCTCTGCATTTTCACATCTGTTCCTGCACTCAGTCAGTTACAGTATCACGAATCCTGTTGCCTTTAAAAACTCCACTGCCCCCCCACCCAGGGAGGGGGAATGGGAGCACAAAAGACACATCGCACCTTGGTATTGTAATAAAAATAGTTTTGACTGTGTGAACCCCTGAAAGAGGTTGGGGAGGGGAGGGAATCCCTGGGGTTCCCCGGGCCACACTTTGAGAATTGCTGCCGTAGGGACTTGTCAGCTATGGTCGGAATTTTGTACTTGGATAAAAAGCAGATGGAGACTTTGGAGCTGTGTCTCATGATCTGGTGTTGTTTCCTAAAAATCAGAAAGACCTCTGCAGCCGCTGCTGCCTGGAGAAGGCATGGTAGGGACAAGAGAAGCCAGAAAACCAGTGGAGGGCCTGCTGGGTCTCCCCAGGCTGGCAGTGCTGCCAGGGCCCATGGGGTTGCTGGCCCCTGAGGTGGGAAGCAGTGAAAACAGATGGGGTCCGGGCCCAGATTCTGCTGGGCGTCAAAAGACGGAGCTGTCCAGGAATGTGGACAAGGCAATCTAGGCAGAGGTTCCAGCTGGTATGTAGATGGGGGGTGGGGAGTGGATTGCCTAGGAAAGGAGGGGCCCTTCTGCTCTTGCAGCAGCTTCTCACCTGGAAGGGTCAGAATGCACATTTTCAGGCCCCCTCCGGGCCACGCGGATCAGGAGCTCTGGGTTCGGGGCCCTGGGTGACGACACTGTCCTCCCGCAGGTCCACGCATACATCATCAGCTACCTGAAGAAGGAGATGCCCTCCGTGTTTGGGAAGGAGAACAAGAAGAAGCAGCTTATCCTCAAGCTGCCCGTCATCTTTGCCAAGATCCAGCTGGAGCATCACATATCCCCCGGCGACTTTCCGGACTGTCAGAAGATGCAGGTGGGAGGTCGTCCCCAGGAGCGGGGTTTGGAGGGGCATGGGGGGCGTCGGGGGAGGCAGAAGGGGTCAGCTTCTGTGGGCTTCAGGGTGGGGCCTTGAGAAGAGAAGGGATGCAGGGCAGGTTCTGGAAAGCACCTCCTGCAAATGGTTCCCCGAGGGCACGGTTTTGTGAGTTAGGACAAGGAAATGAAGACAAAACCCTAGGGAACCTCGGCTTCAATAGGATGGAAGTTTGTTTCTCTCCATAAAGTCCTAGAAGGTGGTCTGGTTTGGTGCTTTCCAGAGCCAGGGACAGCGTCCCCTTTTATCTCCGTTCTCCTCCCATCCCTGGCCTCCAGTTCCAAGATCCCTACGTGGTACAGAATGGCTCCAAAACTCCAGCCATTCTGTTTGCCTTCCAGCCAGCAAGGAGGGATGAGGGAGAAGGGGCGGAAAGCTCCTGGTCCAGTCGCTCTAAGGACACTTTCTAGGATGGTGCTGTCCAATAGTACTTTCTGCCATGATGGAAATGTTCTGTACTCTGACTTCCAGTTTGGTAGCCGCTAGCCCCATTAGGTTTTATTTAGTTTTAGCTCAGTTAAATTTAAATAACCACATGTAGCTCCTCTCCTGGAGAGGACAATTCTAGAGACCTGTGTGTGGCACCAAGCTGGGGGTCTAGATCAAGTTTCTCAGCCTCAGCACTACTGATATTTGGGGTCAGAGCGTTTGTGGTCTGGGGTGTCCTGGGCATTGCGGGATGTTCATATCCTCCTGGCTTCTACGTGCTAGTAGCGTGCCCCAGATGTGACAATCAAAAATGTCTCTAGATCTTGCCAAGCATCCACTGGGGAAGGGCAACATCTCCTGTGGTTGGGAAGCACGGGGCTAGATAAACAGCAGCTAATACGATTACACTGACAGTTCTGGAACGCTTTATCCAGATGAATTCATTTAGCCTTTCCCACCCCCCAAGGGAGGGGAGCGCTAATGTTATTGAGCCGTTTCACACATGTGGAAACCGAGGCCCAAAGAGGTGAAGTCACTTGCCTGAGGACACATAGCTCCTAGGTGGCAGAACTGGGTTGGGACCTGGGCAGGCAGGCCCTGGAGTCCAGACCCCCGCCAACCTCTACCCCTTTGTGTCCAGATCAGCAGGCTTCTCTGCCTTGGTGCTGGAAATCAGTGCGGTCCATGAAACGGATCGGTCTGTGCTGTGAGTCTCCTGGTGCAGGCGACTCAGAGGGGCCACGGGACAGAAGCAGCACGACCACAGATCCAGCCGCATGGCTGCTCTAGAAGAAGTCATCTTCTGTGGGCAGGGTGTCCCCCGAGTTCCTGACAATCTGGCCATCCCAGGCTAAACCTCCAAACTTGGCAGCAAGCCACGCTCCCCCGTTTCTGTGAAGTGGGGTGACGGAACTAACGGCAGGAATGGAATTTTCTCGATTTGCACCAGGGTGGGGGTGCCGGCCAGCTGCAGCCTGGGGTGCCACAGAGGCTGGCTAGAGCCAGGGCTGTGCTCAGGAAAGGCTGGGACCGATATCGGAATATTGAAATCCTTCTCTACCAGCTGGCAAGTCATCAGAGGGCCCCCCGTCCAGTAATTCTGGGGGCGTGCCTGGCACAGGGGGAGGGCCCCCAGGACCCCGCTGCCCCAGTCTCTTCTGAGCGGTGGTGTCCGACTGGGACAGGCGGGTTGTATGGGTTCGCACCTCTCCGTCAACACCTGCCGCCCAAGGATTTCGCTGCCCCCTGACTTCTCAGGGCTCCTCTCTCCTCCCCCCTCCCCCGCAACAGGAGATGCTGATGGCTCACGACTTCACCAAGTTCCACTCGCTGAAGCCGAAGCTGCTGGAAGCCCTGGACGAGATGCTGACCCACGACATCGCCAAGCTCATGCCGCTGCTGCGGCAGGAAGAGCTGGAGAGCACCGAGGTGGGGGTGCAGGGCGGCGCCTTCGAGGGCACTCACATGGGCCCATTCGTGGAGCGGGGGCCCGATGAGGCCCTGGAGGACGGCGAGGAGGGCTCGGACGACGAGGCTGAGTGGGTAGTGACCAAGGACAAGTCCAAGTACGATGAGATCTTCTACAACCTGGCACCAGCCGATGGCAAGCTGAGCGGCACCAAGGCCAAGACCTGGATGGTGGGCACCAAGCTCCCCAACTCGGTGCTGGGCCGCATCTGGAAGCTGAGCGACGTCGACCGGGATGGCATGCTGGATGACGAGGAGTTTGCTCTAGCCAGCCACCTCATCGAGGCCAAGCTTGAGGGCCACGGGCTGCCCGCCAACCTGCCCCGCCGCCTCGTGCCGCCCTCTAAGCGGCGCCACAAGGGCTCTGCGGAATGAGCCAGCAGCCCTCCCTCCCTCCCTCCTGCCCTGCTGTGGCCCCGAGCGCCAGCCGGCTGCACGCACACCCCCACCCCAGCCTGCACGCTTGCCACCTGCCCACCTTCTCAGTTGTATGGCTGGGCCTCCTTCCACTCCCCTCCGCCAGACCATGGGGACCAGGGGAGGGGCAAGGCTTCTCTGCCTGGCCCATGCCCCCTACCCTCACGTACACTTAGGCACATCATGGGGACATTAACACACGCGCACGCGCGTGCACACACACACACAGAGGCGTCGATTCAATCATTGTTCATTCAAGTATTTATTGAGCACGTACTACGTTTGGATGGGCAGGGATTGTTCTGGGGCCCGGGCCTTACAGCAGACAGCAACCCAGACACATGCATCTGCCCTCAGGGGGCTGACATCCTCAGGAGAGAGCACCCACACCGTCACACAACTGCACACAGACACACACCCGGCCCTAACCAGTCTGAGCCCCAATTCTGGACAGAACCCCTTGCCTCTCCCCATAGTTCAGTGGCCATCCGGTTGCAATAACCAACACAAAGACCCCCTTCCTCACTTCTTGCCCATCTAGCCCACAAGTCCACCCTGTTCTCAGGCCTTGGGACCTGGGAGCTCAGAGGGGAGACACTACTTCCTCAAAGGGACCCCTCTTCAGCTCCTCTGCCCACTTCTGGGCACACCCCTTTCTTTAATAAGGATTCTCAGCAAACAGAAAAGCCCCTCGAAGCAAAGCTCCGCCCAGACTGGGTGCCCACTTTGAGGTATTTTTGGACTCCGCCCACCGCCCTGGTTTGAAAACCCAGCCTGGAGGTCCCCTCCCCCAGGCTCCCCACCGTTGGTGGCCTGAATTGTAGACTGAGGCACAGCTCCTCTGCCAACAGCCCCTATTTAAGTAGAGCCCCTACCAGAGATAAAGGCGCCTGGGCTTTATTTTAGTCCCCTTTCTGGGGATGTGTTGGGGGGAGGGGCTCTTGGTGCTATAGCCCTCCCCTCTCCTCCCTAAGGGGACCCCTCCCGTCCTGCCCTCCACCCTTCGGTGCCTTCACCATATACTAGTGCTTGGGGACCCCATGGGAAAGATGGGGAAGGGTGACATAGGTGGGGATGATGCCCCCCCCACGATGCTCTCGGGGATTCCCACACCCATCAGCACGCACCACCCCCCACCCCCGCCCTGCTCCGACCCCATGCCTAGGAGGGGCCTGTGAACCGAACAGCAAACAGCGTTCCCATAGAGCAAATAAAGCCAAGGCTTCTTTCCACGTGGAAGTCACGCTGTCTCGGGTTGGTGGGGGGGGGGGCGGGGATCGCTCTCTCCCTGACTCCCCCGGAAGGAGAGCCCTGGGCAGGGCTTGAGTTTGGTTGGGGGGGGGGGTCCTCCCCTCCAAGGTCCCATAAGCGGGGCGGGGGGTTGGAGGCCATGACTCAATGCTGCAGAGTCTGATGACTCAGGCCTGGGCTGGGGGCCAGACCGACATATTTTCCGAAGAAAAGTTACTCTGGGGCCCTCCCTCCGGGACAGCACTCTCTCTCGCCTCCCGCCGCGGGGGCCTGGGAACCAAGCCCTGGGGCGTGGGGTTGTGATCGCGCGGGCTCGGGCACATCGTGCCTCCGCCAACACCCCCCGCCCCCGCCCGGCCCGCCAGCGTGCGCCACCTGGGACGCCACCCCTGACACGTAACAACGAAGACAAGCTGGCTCCTGGAGGAGGTGACGCTGTCCACAGGGACGACCATGTGTGCGCACGCGCTCTCTCCCGGGGGCTTAGGCCTGCGGACCCCGCGGGCTGAGCCCGGGACCCACGCCCCGACCACACCCACCGCGGCCGGGGCACGCTGACCTCGCGCTCCTGCCGCCCACGCGAGCTCTCCAGCTTTCGCGGCTCCCAGCGCCCCCTGGCGAGCACTCGGAAGCTGCACGGACTTCGCGCTGAATCCCGGGTTTTAGTCCCGGCTCGGGGGCTCCAGGGCGGGTCGCAAAGATCCCGCTGTGCGATCCCCGGCGTGGCCCCCTCCCTCTCTGGGCTTCCTGGATCCCTATGAATGGTTGCCAGCGCCCAAGGGCCTCCAAGCTTCCTTCCTTATTTGTAAACAGCAAGGATTAGTTGATTCTAAGATGAAACTTCAGGGGGCGAGCCAGTAACAATAGCTAACATTTGGATACCAGGCACATTTTTTTTTTCTTTTTAAGACAATTATTTATTTGAGAGAGAAAAAGAGAGAGAAAGCACAGAGCGAGAGGGAGAGGGAGAGCCCAACTTGGGGCTTGAACCCAGGACCCCGAAATCATGACCGCAGTGAAGGCAGACCCTTAACCGACTGAGCTACTCAGGCACCCCACCCACCCAAGTACAATCTTACACTGTTGTGGGTTTATTATTTCGTTTCCTCTCCTGAAAGACTTACAAGGCTGATGTACCGTTATTGTCCCTATTTCACAGACGGGGAAAGTGAGGCACAACTATGCACCTTGTCCAGGATTTATGATTCCCAGCCTGCACTGGCAACCCTGTATGTTTCTAACACTCTTTGCATATGAGATTCTGTGCTCCCAACTCGGCACTCGGAGAGCTCCTAGATTTCCAAGATTCTAGGATCAGAACACTAAAAACACACGCGTTCTGAGACTGGAGCGTGTCTTTCGCCGAATCTGCCACGGACGGTTCTGATTTTCCTTTTTAGGACAACTGGATTAAAAATAATAAATAGTAAGTTAAAAACTAAAAATATACGCAGATTTTAAAAATTTTCCTAGGCGGTCGCAGAGGTGTTTGCTCAGGGCGGGAGCCGCCAACCCACGACCCGAAGCCCACGGGAATTTGCATAAGAGGGAGGAGACATTTACCCTTTATCCCCGCCCCTTGGCAGCTCCACTCACTTTACCCAGATTGCGGTTACCGGAAGTAGGTCACGGGAGGGGGCGGGAGATCTGCGCGCGCAAGCCAGAAACGGGCTTTGGGGCGCCGGCGACCGAATGCTTCCTTTGCCAAGATGGCGCCGGGAGGCAGTGGCCGTGGCAGCACGCCGTGCTTGAAAAGCGAGGCCGATTCTGGCTTCCTGGGCTTCCGTCCCACTTCGGTGGACCCGGCGCTGAGGCGGCGTCGGCGAGGCCCAAGAAACAGGAAACGAGGCTGGCGACGGCTCGCCCAGGAGCCGCTGGGGCTGGAAGTTGACCAGTTCCTGGAGGACGTGCGGCTGCAGGAGCGCACGAGCGGGTGCGTGGGGCGGGACTTCCGGGAGCTGGGTCACGTTCGGCGAGGCGGGGTACGAGGCCAAGCGTGCTTGGGGGGGACATCCGGGGTGCTGCGCGTGTCTGTATCGTGTCTCTGCCCTCTGAGGTGAGGTTGAGGGTCTTGGTTGGGTTACCAGATACAGGACCCCCAGTGTTAAATTATAATTCAGGCAAGTGACTAGTAATTGTAGCCTAAGTGCGTCCCGTGCACCCACCTTTGTGTAATGCTGAGAATGAAATATTACGATATTTTAAGCGCTGTGATCTGTTAAGTACTGAGTTCTGTGATTTTAAGGGAGAGGCCTCAGTCTGGTGGAATCCAATGGCGGGAAGAAGGTGCTTGAATGTGCATAGTACTAGAGGAAAGCCGGGCCCCCTGAGAGGTTAAGCCTCCCTCCCTAGCAACTGGCAGCCTCCCCATCTCTGGCTGACATTCTCCTTCCTGTCTCCCAGTGGCTTGATATCAGAGGCCCCGGATGAGAAACTCTTCTTCGTGGACACCGGCTCCAAGAAAAAGGGTGAGGAACAGCTTTCAGTGGTGCCCGCTCGGTCCTTCTGTATAGTCCATCTTAGTCTCTATGATTGACAGGGCTTGGGTGGCAGGCATCCGCCTGGAAAGGTCTTTACTATAAACAAGAGGATCTGAAATGAAAAACTAACAAGTCAGATTTTCATTTTGGGGTATCCGAGCTCTCAGTCTTCAATCTGGCAATTCTCATCGAGTCTCCATCTGGTGCACGGAAGCCAGCAGGGGTCTGCCTGTGAGTAGATCAGACGTAAATGAGCAGCCCTCTCATTAACTTGCAGAAAAGCTGGAAGGAATGAGACCTGTTTTAGTAAGACATGCTTGAGTATGAATAAGATCTAGTTTAACGAGTAGGTAAGGAGCTGGTCTTAATTTGGTTTATTTGCCGAAAGGCGGGGCAGGGCACTGCTGAAACAGTGCAGGAGAGGTGAGTTATGGATGGTTTGAGTGAATAGTAGGTTTTCCAAGGGTAAGTAGAACAGACCAAAAATAGACAATCGCTTTAACCAGGAGCTAGAAAACAAGCTAAGGGTCTTTAATGAGCAAATGGCAAGCTCTTTAACAGCAGGGTGCCCTTAGGGAGCAAGTGTGGGTTCAGTCCAGGGATCGGTTCCAATGAACATGAGAGGGTCTGTTTCCGTGAGCAGAAAAGGACCTGCTTTGAGGTGCGGGAGACTAAGCTAGCGAGTGAGAGGTGATGATTGAAGAGGTCACCTTTCACAGGAGGGAGCCGATGGGCATGTGAACAGCAAGGGGAAGGCAGGACCTGCCCCAGGGACCAGGTAGGGAAATCCCGAAGGCCTGCTTTGGCGAGTATGAAGTCTCTTTGGGAACAGAGGAGAAGCAGTTGATAGATTCTGGTTTTGGCTTAAAAAAGAAAGAGGCACTGTTCGTGGCCTGTTAGTCTGGCCGTGGCTTACGGGCTCCATTCCGGTGCCATAGCAGCTCCGGGGACACGTGACTGACCGACTCGTGGCTCTCAGTTTCAGGTCCTGGGGACACAGGGAGGAAAAAGAAAGGTAATAGTGACTGCGGGCTTTCCCAGGTGATCACGGTGCCTCATGCTGTTGCAGTCATGACCTTTCCAGACAACCCTGTGAGTTAGGCGTATAAGGTTCCCATTTGGAAGCACAGAGGAGTGAAGTCTTTAGGACGTAGCCTAGGAAACGGAAGGACGTGGGTTCTGTCCTAGCGTGTTTGGTCCTGGAGTTTGCTTTTCGCTGTCAGGTGAGAGAAGGTGGAAAAGCATCGTGTTGAGAAGCAGCCATTTTGGGTCCCGAGTTCAGCTCCCTGGGCCTCAGTGTTCCTTGGTCACCTTCTTTCTCGTTAGCATTCCTGGTTTTCCTGCCTTGTCTGGAGGCCCTTAGAGGACAGGGCTGTGGGTTTGACCCTCTCTCTGTTCCAAGCACAGGGCTGTTTCCAGGTGGCCCAGTAAATGGGTGTAGTGGGGGGGCTGGGCAGAGCTTGGACACTCTGGGCACTTCTTTCCCCAGGTAGAAGCCTGGGGCCAGCCTGGGGCCTCCTCGTCTGCCCTGGGATGCGGGTCTGATGGCTGCTGTGGGGCTGAAACGCAGTGGGTGGGGAGTTGCTCTTGGGAAGCGAGGAAGCCCGAGCCCTCGACTGCTCTCCTTTCTCCCAGCCCCAGAGCTGAAGAAGAGGACCAAAAGCCAGAAAAGATCACTTCTTCTCAAGAAACCTCTTCGTGTTGACCTCATCCTAGAGAACACATCCAAGGTTCCTGCCCCCAAAGAGTGAGTGTCTCCCTCCGCCCCCCGCCCCTGACCCGTCTTTCCTGCTGGGCTCTGGCATCTTGTCCTCCTGTGCAACAGCCGCCACCTACTTCCGGGGGGAGGGGGTCAGGTCAGGTGAGCGTCACTTGGAGGAGAGGGATGGGATCCGACAGGGCCTTTGCGGGTGGGTTGGAGGAAATGAGGTGGGGGCCGGGGCCTCGGCCCAGCCAGGAGCTCTGGGGATGGAGAGGAGGGATGGCTGGGAGCCATCAGGAGGCCCAGCAGCCTGGCTTAGTGACAGCTGTGAAGGAGGGGAGGTTGGATGAGTGACGGGGTAGACTCCTGAGATGGGGGTATGGGCCAACTGAGGTCAGTTCTGAAATGATGTGTGAGGTTCCTGGGAGACCTGCAGAGGCCCCCACGTTGTTGGCTCTCGGGTCAGGGGAGAGGCCCGAGCTGGAGATAGACCTGGCTGGGTGGGAGAGGCAGCAGGAGTGCAGAGGAGGTGTACCTTGTACGGGGTGCTTGGGAGAGGAGCTGCTGGGTAGTGGGGGTGCAGAGCCCGACTGGGAGGAGCTGGGCCCTTTCTTAGGCCTCTGCTTTATCCATCTGTGCTACTTCTCCTCCACCCAGCGTCCTCGCTCACCAGGTCCCCAATGCCAGGAAGCTCAAACGGAAGGAGCAGCTATGGGAGAAGCTGGCCAAGCAGGGCGAGCTGCCCCGGGAGGTGCGCAGGGCACAGGCCCGGCTTCTCAACCCTCCCGCTACCAAAGCCAAGCCCGGGCCCCAAGACACCGTCGAGCGGCCTTTCTATGATCTCTGGGCCAAAGACAGTGAGTGCCCCTGCTGTTACTTGTGGGTGGGGACAAGGCTGCCATGCACAGTTTTACAGGTTGTGTGCTGCACAAGAGCACAGGGTCAGAGGGAGGTGTTGGCAGGCAATTCGATGATCCTCCACAGAGTTCAGTGTCTTGGGCTTCCCTTTCCTGAGGGCTGCTCCCTGCCCCTTGGCTCCCTTCTGCTTTGGGACCTGTCCATATGCTCTTTGGCCTGGCGTTCAAACCCTTTGGGGTCTGAGAGTCCGTCCTTCCCTTGTCCATGTTTTGGTGCTGTCTTTATTGGGAGGAGGGGTGGGAGGGAGCCCTTTAGGCCACACTGGCAAGCTCCCAGCAGCCACCCTATAATGCCTCCACAGACCCTCTGGAGCGGCCCCTGGCTGGCCAGGATGCCTTTTTCCTGGAGCAGACCAAGAAGAAAGGGGTGAAGGTGAGACTGTGGCACAGAGGGTCCTTGGCGACCGGTCAGAGCAGGGCTGGGGTGGTGGGCGCTGCACTGGGGCCCTAGAACCTCGGTCTCAGCCGGGGGCCAAGACCGTGCGTGCAGGAGCCAGGCCTCGAGCTGGTGCCTCCAGAGGAGAGGGCCACATGCTGGCAGTCGGTGGGGTGCTTTGGGGGATGAGCAAAGCTTCCCTGAGAAGGGGCCTCTGCCGACAGGGCCTCCGGGCAGGGAACGAGGGAGTACAAGGGCGGGGCTGAGTAACAGCTCAGAGGAGGCTGGCCTGGTGGGAAGGAGCTTGGGTTTTGGAGTTTTCCTGTTAGTGATTTTGCATAGAAGAGTGGGGTCCTGGTGGCAGCTCTGAGGAGGCGGGATCGTGGTGGGTGGACGTGCCAGGATCGGGGAGGGGGGACCCAAGACGATGCCCTGGGGCAGAAGCACTGCGACAGGTGGGCAGTTGGGTGTGGGGAGTGGGTGGAGGCCGGAGGCTTCTGGGGTTACTCCCAGGCTTCTGGGCGAAGGCCAGAGGGACATCCACCACCATCCCCCGTCCCTGCCGTGGTCTTGTTGAGGCACAGGTCTTGATCGGATTCAGATTTGGGCCTGGTAGACCCAGGTTTCTGCATTTGTCACAAGCTCCCGGCAGGGGCCGGGCCACACCAGGGGCTTCTGCCAGCCCTCTGTCCACTGTCCTGTGCTCTGAATGACAGAGACCATCTCCCATCCTCTGCCAAGGCTGCTGCAGATGTCAGGGTGACAGACTGAGGACTAGAGTCAAGGTGCCCTGTACCCATGTTTTTACCAGTGGTGCCCACCACAGTGGTCATGGGGACTTTTCTCAGGAAAGGCAGGCAGGGCCCCCCCACCCCCCGCAGGGAGCTTTCTCGTCCTGGGGCTGTGGCTCCCTTGTGTAGCGCGGCAGCTGGGTAGCAGGTGTCCGTTGTCTTAGACGCCGGACCCACCGGCACCTCCCAGTTGGAAGGTTCGTGGGCGCTGCGGAGGCCTCTGCCACCTGCCCCGCCTGGAGAACCGGCTTCAGCGCATGCACGTTCTCGAGTTGCGGGGCTGCCAGCCTTCATAAGTCCTGTCCTCCTCCAGCGGCCGCCGCATCTGCACACCAAGCCTTCCCAGGTCCCTGCCGTGGAGGTGACACCGGCTGGAGCCTCCTACAACCCGTCCTTCGAGGACCACCAGGTATGCAGCCGCTCCTCAGCTGTGGCCTGGCTACCTGGTTGGCTTGGCCTCCCTGGGCTCCTGTGTCTGCCCGCTGCTGGGGAGTCGACAGTGACTGAGGCGACCCCCCATTTCCTCTCCTGGGGCCCATGGTCCAGCAGGGGAGACAGACAGTGATGACCCAGAGGGCTGGGATGAGGGAACCCAGAGGAGTCGTCAGGCCCAGCCTTGGGGGTCAGGGAGGGCTTCCTGGAGGAAGGGGATATCAGAGCTTAGACCAGAGGTCTGAGGAGGAGTTTGCTGTGGGGAGCGAGGGGAATGGGTGTTCTCAGGCGTGTACCAGAGACCGTGTGTACAAAGGCCTGGGGGTGTATGAGACCACGCCATGCCACTTTTCGGGGAGTCCACGGGCTTAGATGCAAAAGGCCTCAAAGAAATGGTAGTAGTCTGAGCCGGTGAGATTTTTCTAAGGTCTAGGCTAGGTCGCCAGCGGACACCTGGCTGTGAGAGTCACTGTATGTCCGTGATGTCCGTTGAGCGCGGGTATCGTGAGCAGTGGGGACACTCTTTGGCCTCGGGGAGCACAGGTTCCCAGAGACAGATCGAGATCGTGGAGCAGACGGGGGACGCTTGAGCGAGTGCCCTTCTACCTCGTTCATGACGAATGGGCCCCTTAGCTGACCCGGAACAGAGCAAGCAGTTTTCCGCGCCTGATGCACGGTGTGGGTGAAGCCAGTGCCCGCCACCGAGCGGGAGGAGGAGGAGGCCGGTCATAGGCGGAGGCCGTCGCCGTCCCCCACAGGCTGGCTTGGCTGTGGGGGGAGAACATGGGAAGATTGGTCCGTGTCTCTTGTTCTTCTTTGAACTGTGTCAGAGAGAGTGCTCCCACGCCTTAGGACTCGCCCACTCACTGCATGGGATGTAATGGTTTTTAGCGTCTCTGCAGAGTTGTGTGGCCTGAGTGGCCCTCACCAGTATGTTAGAATGTTTTTATCCCCTCATAAGAAACTTGGCGCCCATCAGCCATCACCACCCCCCGCCCCATCTTCCCTCAGCGGCCCCCACTGTCGTTCCTGTCTTTACATGTTTGCCTGTTCTGCGTTTTGCATGAACAAAACTACCGAGTGCAGAGATCAGGGATCAGGCCATCCTCTAAGAGAACTGGCGGAGCAGACGGGCGCGGGAGGAGGGCGCACCCCCTGACAGCGCGGGGGTGGGGTGGGGTAGAGGAAGGCCTGGGGCACAGTAGTGGGAGGCTGGGTTTGTCTGTAAGTCCCTGGGTCCTCAGTCCTGACCCCTTCCCCTCCCACTCCCAGACCCTGCTGCGGGTGGCCCACGAGGTTGAACTGCAGCGGCAGAAGGAGGCGGAGAAGCTGGAAAGGCGGCTGGCGCTGCCTGCCTCGGAGCAGCCTGCCACCCAGGTGAGCCCACACCTGCCCGCCCCGCCCTGCCCCTGCCTGCCCTCCGCCCCCCACCCTGCCCCTGACACGCCGCTACCCCCCCCCCAGGAGTCTGCGTTCCAGGAGCTGTGTCAGGGGCTGCTGGAGGAGTCAGACGGGGAGGGGGAGCCAGGCGAGGGCCAGGAGAGGGGGCCCGAGGCTGGAGGGGAGCCGGCTGAAGGAGTGGAGGCCTCCCCGGCACCCATGCGGCTGGCTGCGGCGGAGAAGAAGACCGAGCAACAGCGGCGGCGGGAGAAGGCTGCGCGGAAGATGGTGAGCGCTGTGGGCTCTAGCCTGCTGCTTCTCCAGCAGCGTGTGGGCTCAGGATGTGATGGGGCATGTTCTAGATCGAGTCTCTGCTGCCCTGATGCTTATATTGGGGGTGTGGGATTTGCAGACCACCAGTGGGTAAGGAAGGTGGTTTCGGGAAACTGCTGGGAAGTCAGGGGAGGTGGCATTGGAGGGGTCTCAGCAGGGGGGAGGTCTCCCAGGGGATGGTGCTCGGCCGGGCCCCTGACTCCACCCGGCCCTGCTGCAGCGGGTACAGCAGGCCGAGGTGCGGGCAGCCCGGCTCCGGCACCAGGAGCTCTTCAGGCTACGTGGGATCAAGGCCCAGGTGGCGCGGCGGCTGGCGGAGCTGGCGCGGCGGCGGGAGCGGCGGCAGGCACAGCGGCTGGCCGAGGCGGACAGACCCCGCAGGCTGGGGCGGCTCAAGTGAGGCCTGGCTTGGGGTGGGGAGCAGGGATCTGGGGTCCCAGTTCCCTCCTGGCCTCCTCCTGGAAGATCATCTCCCCACAGAGCCCCCTGTTCTGGAAGGCCTGCTGCCCTGGGTGAGGCCAACCCCCTGAACACCCCTGCCCATTTTCTCTAGATACCAGGCCCCCGACATCGACGTGCAGCTCAGCTCGGAGCTGTCTGACTCGCTCAGGACCCTGAAGGTATTTGACCGCCTGGGGTGTTGTGCTGTAGGGGAGACCCCCGTGCCCAGTGATGATACCCATCCTTGCTCCCCGTGCCCGCAGGGGCTATGGGCGACATCACGGCTGCCCCCGGGTTGGGCCGGTTGGGCTGACGCCTGGGGGCTGAGGGCACGGGGTCTTCGGGGCTGAGGGGCCCGCTGGTATGACTGGAGCCTACGGCCTGTGGAAGGCCCTCCCAGCCGGGTCCCAAAGCAGCCACTGGGGTCCTGGCCCCACCTTTCTCCCATTCAGTGCTGGGCAGGTCTCCTTAAAGCTCAGCACGGTCTTGTCCTGCACGCACTTAGAACCTGCTCAGTGGCCCTGGGTGCCTCGCCACGGCCACAGGCCCTGCGGTTTGGGCCTAGCTCAGGGCTGCAGCCAACTCTAATTCATCCGGGGGCTGCGCGCCCTGTTGGTCTGCCAACATGCTGCTGCTGCCCCATGCCCGGCACGCTCTCCGCCTCTTCAGCCTCCATCCCGCTGGTGCTGCGGACCTAGCCCAGGGGTCCCTCCACATCACCCCACCAGCCCAGGGCCAGGATGGGCCCCCCCCCAACTGAGGCCTCCCTCTCTGTGTCCCGCAGCCGGAAGGCAACATTCTCCGCGACCGTTTCAAGAGCTTCCAGAAGAGAAACATGATCGAGCCCCGGGAGAGAGCCAAGTGAGGGTCCCCGGGGCTGCTGCGGGGAGTGAGGGCTTCGGGAAACCTCCCACCCCTGCACTTGGTGGGCTTGCTGGCCACTGACCGCTCCGCTCCCTCCTGCAGGTTCAAGCGCAAGTACAAAGTGAAGCTTGTGGAGAAGCGCGCGTTCCGCGAGATCCAGTGAGTGGCGCCCCCTTCCCTGCCTGGCTGACGGGGCTCCGGGCAGTGGCAGGAGCCCCTCTAAGCTGCCCGAGGAGAAGGAGCCCTTGTCTGCTCCTCCTTCCTGGTGGGATCCCTGGTCCTACTTGGGAGGGGACACTGCGCTAGATGCCTTTGAACCCAGAGTCCGGGCGGGGGAGGATCCCCAGAGGGAAATGGAAGGGTCCAAACCGGAGTTGGCCAGTGTCGAGGGGATGAGGTCGTGGGGCTCTTCCTCCGCCCCCGCACCCTCAACCCCCTCTCCTCTGTCCCCAGGTTGTAGCCACCACGGATGCCGGAGCCCCTACCCCACAATAAATCACTGCTGGCTGACCCCTCGGGCTCACGTGTGACTTGTCCCCCTCCTGGGGGCAGCGTCTCTCTCTGTCCCTCCCTAGCACTTTGGGGGTGCCGGTACCAGAACATTCATCTCCACCAAAGCCTGGCGCAGCAAGATGTTTGGGGAAGGGAGCAGAGGAGATGGGGCTCGCCGGCTGGTGGGGAGCCAAGAAGGGAGAGTGGGGATCACAGCTGGGTGTGAGGGAAATGGCCCACGTCTCTGCCCAGGTGACTGAGAGGCAGGTCTCGGTTGCCATCCTGCTGCACAGGCGATGGGCAGTTCTGATGGTCGCGGAGCACCTGCTGTCCTTTTTTTAAAGATTTTATTTATTCATTAGAGAGAGAGTAAGCACAGGCAGGGGGAGAAGCAGGCTGTCTGCTAAGCAAGGAGCCCCATGTGGGACTCAATCTCAGGACCCCGGGGTCATGACCTGAGCCAAAGACACGCTTCAGCTTCAGACCAGGTGCCCCAAACCTACAGTACTTTCAAGCGGATGGATTCCCCCTGCAGGAGGTGGCCAGTCCTCTCTGAAAGGTGATGGACCTGAGGCACATCAGAAGGGACCGATCCCTCCTCCCCACACCAATTTAAAAAGGATTTTTTTTTTAAGATTTTATTTATTTGACAGAGGGACAGAGATCACAAGTATGCAGAGAGGCAGGCAGAGAGAGACAGGAGGAAGAAAGCTCCCCGCTGAGCAGAGAGCCCGATGTGGGGCTCGATCCCAGGACCCTGAGATCATGACCTGAGCCAAAGACAGAGGCTCAACCCACTGGGCCACCCAGGCTCCCCTAAAAAGGAGTTTTTTGAAAAACCTTTTTTCTCCAGGTAACAAAGGCCCACATTCCTGCTGTGTCATTGACCCCGTGCACGGAGGTACCGCAGCACCGTGTGTTGCTCGGAGCCTTTGTGTTCCAGTCCAGCCCGTCCCTCTTCTGCGGAAGTAACTGTCACCGCAGTTCAGGCTGAACGATTCTGGTATGTCCCATGTGTGAATTCATTGAACTCTATACGTGTACATGGAAACATCGAACAAACGGCTCTTTAATCTTTCTATGTTTTGGAAATGATCACACTGTAAGTGGGTCTGTATTCGGCTTTTTTCAGTGTGTCTGGGAGAACTTGTGTGTGTGTGCAGGGCGCTCCTTTACTTCCTTCCAGCTGCTTAGAACTGGAGGGTGTGAGTGTGTGACTCACATGACTCTGGCTCCCACTGGCCCATCTAAGGAATCGGGAAGGAGGGTCGTCCTGGGCTGCGCCACATGTATCCGGAGGATGGGAACCTGGGAGTGATGTCTGGGCTGTGAGGGCGAGTACATGGCAGAGCTTATTGATAGATTCCGTGAAATCCTCTCCCTGTACGACGGGCTGGTTTTTACCCGCCAGCAACACAGCAGCCCACTTGTTTGCTTGGAGCTCTCCGACTGTAGGATCTCCCGGTTCTCATTTTACCCCATCTGGCGGTCCATGAGGTTGAGTCTATGTGTCCGTATCACTCACTGGCGCACTCTGCTGGCGTGAACCTTCGGACCATTTTCCTCCTAGATTGTCCTCTCCTTGTTGACTTGGAGGAGCTCTGTTTGTTACAGCTCTTGAAGTCCGTCCTGCACGTTCCAGACGTTTCCCCCAGGGCGTTGCCATTTTACTTTGTGTCCAGTATCCCCTGTCAGAAAACAGTGTCGTGTTCTGTTAGCCTTTCCCTCTTCTTTGTTGTGGCCCTTGGAGACGTTTCACGGGGACACAGTGTCTATAAAAGCCGAGCAAGCAGTTTATGAAAGAAGTGGGTGGAAGGGAGAGACCAAAGTCAGGGCCCCCACCTCCCCACTTCCTCTCGCATCCTGGGGAACATCACGGCTTCAAGGAGCGGCTCCTGTTCCGCCCGCATCCCCTTGTGAAAATAAGGAATGTAGTGCAGACAGGAGAGTGGCTGTCCGCGCGCCTGGCTGGGGAGGGCGCGGGGGACCGTCCACTGCGGTGAGCAGGAGAGCCACTCCGTGAAGGGAGCCTTAAGCCTTAGCCTCTGACCCCGAAATCCCAGAAACCCATTCGAGACAGGAAACTCTTAATGGCCAGAGCCAGCCACCAGCTCCTGTGTCAAATAGGGGGGACTTGGGGGTGGGCTAGTCATCGCCGTTCAAGGTCACGCCCCGCAGCCCGGACTCTAGGCAGAGCCCTCCGGAAGCTCGTGCCGCTCCATCGCCTGGGGAAATGCGTCTGTTCCCCTGCGGACGGAACACGGGTCTGTGGCAAAGCTACATGGGGGCCGTTTTCTGCACGTAAATTACACTCCGCATCTGAATTTTACATCAAAGGCAGAAAAAATGCTGAACTCTGAGCTCCTGAAGATTTGCAAGCTGAAGGCCACACTCAGGTCTGGAACTTCCTTTGAAACACATAGAACAATAGGGGGGTTAAGTGGACAGACGCCTGGATGCCTCATAAAACAAAGACAGTGACATGTTTTGAAAAGAGCATAGCTGGGCAGGGAGGGGGGCACCTCAGCGCGATGCTGGAGCTCAAGTGTCAGGGCCACAGATTTGTCCCCGGGGTTCCTTCCATGGCCCTGCACCTGAAGGTTTCAGTCTGCAACATCCTTTAACCTGCAGTGGGTTCCCCTAAATGGTGAAAGCTCCAGGCACTGCAAAATCTCGATCTGCTTCTGACTGTCCCCACACCAACAAATGAAAGAATGATCAGGAACCTGGTTTCCTGGCTGCATGACCTTGTGAAGGTTACTCAACTTTTCTGTGCCTCCGAGGCCCCATCTGCAAAAGGGGCATAATGATACCTCACGGTGCCTTATGACGTGGATTAAGGGAGTCCACCCAGGGAAAGTTCAGAGCAGAGTTAGCGCTCCCTGAGTGTTTGCTCTTATAACAATGTTAGGGAAAAAACAAAAAAAAAATTTAAGTGGAAACTTGCAGTCCGTGCCAAAGACTCCTCACAAACGCTCTTACCTTTTGACCGACTAATTGCTCTCTCGGGAAGGGCCCTAAGGAAGCAGCCAGAAGCTGGGGGAGAGGTACCGTGTGCAGGGATGTTGGGGGGTAGAGTGCGGTGCAGAAGGGAAGGAAGCGGCTCATGGCTCCTGCCACGAACCAAGGGGACCGAGGGGGCAGACGTGCAGGTGATAAGCAGCCTCTGTGTCTGTGCAGATGCTTTGTGCAAAGAAGCCCAACTGGATCCAAACCCCTTGGTGCCCAGGGTCTCTCGGGTGGGGGGAATTCCAGGGGATTCTTTCCCCTTCTATTTCCAGGCTCCCCGAATTTTTCATAATGGGCGAAGCCTTTTTAAAAGTGGAAATTCAGAAGCAGACAGAGCCCTTGATGCAAATAAAGGTGTCTGCTGTTGCGCTGTTTGGGAAATTAAAAACAAATAGTCCAGACATGCAAGGGCAGGACACGGTTATATACGAGTGGGGTGTCTATACTCAGGCCATTGCTCCGCCATTCGTGAAGAGTCCGCTTTCAGACGAAAGTGCAATGAGCGGGGGAAACACTTAGGATCTGTCTCCCAGAACCGTTCAAGGGGCCAAGAGCACCGCAGGATGTTCACCAATTTGTAGCTGTCTGGAAACACGTGCGCGGAGGAGGACGCTGGAGGCTCTGCCCCCGCAGGTAGATCGTGGGGGGTTCTTCCTCCTTCTGTCATGTTCCTGCACCTCCTCAATTCCTCCCGTGTTGCCCACAGTGGAGGCGCCAGGTGGGCCCGCCTGACCTCCCCTCGCCGCAGAGCAGGTGCCAGCAGGTGGACCCCCTCCAGAGACTCGGGGTGGCAGAAGACACCCCCGGGGTCACAACTGGGGCCGGTCATGTTTGCACCCAGCGCTCCCGGCAGTGGTGGCCTCGGGGTTCCATGCTGTTGTCCTGGGGGTCATTCCTGAGGGCCCCACCCAGACTCTGATCCCTGCCCCGCACAACCACGTGTTGCTTTCACACTCAGGGAAATCATGTTTAAAATACTAAGAGATTTCTAAGGTCTGTGTGAGTGTAAACCACTGTGAAGAGCTGACATTTTTGCTGTGTTCATTTGCCAGCAAACGAGATGGTGGCCCAGAGAGGGCAAAGGTTTACCCAAGGCCACACAGACTTGCTGAGAGTCTGAGTCCAGCCAGGACTTTCTCCATTCCCCTTGGAGAGCCCAGCCTTTCTTGAGTGAGGCAGCAGCACAGACAGCTGAGTATGCCTGCACCACTCTGTGCCGTATCTTTTCTACATGTCCACAGAATCTGGGGCGTCGGGTGCAGGGAATGTCGAGTGATGATTGAAAGTCCCGTGACCTGAACTCTAGAATGACACAGGAGCCCCCCTGGTCAGAAACCTGGCACCATGATGGATTCCTCCTTTTCCTTCAGCAGCAATAATACAATTTTTAAAAGTCCCCAGTCCCATTCAGCCACCTAAGTACTAAGCCAAAATACTGAGTCTTCTCCTGGTAGCTGACATTTGAGCAGAGATTGGAATAAAATGCGGGGCGGGGGGGGGGGGGCTTGTGGATATCACAGGGAAAAATTTTCAGGGGCCTGGAACAGTCAGTGCAAAGGCCCTGAGGTTGGGAACTTCACGAAGGGCGAGGGAGACTCATCTACCTACAACCAAGTGAACTGAGGAGAGAGCATGGAAGGTGAGCTCCCTGATGCACCCTGTAGCCAGATTGTGCTGGGCCATAGGGACCACGTGAGAAGAGTCCCTCTGACTGTGGGTGGGGAGCAGATTCTAGGGGGCCAGAGATGCAGCAGGGAACCCAGTGAGAAAGCAACCACTGTAGTCCAAGCGGGAGACGCTGCTGCCAGACTGGTGTGGAATCGGTGAGGTAGAAGCTGCTAGAATCCTGATAGGTTTTGAAGGTGGAGTGCACAGATGGTATGGGTGCGAAGGCCAGAGGGAGATCAAGGATAACACCAAGGATATTCCAGGCAGAACTTTTGGATGGATGGAGGTGCTCTGCAGAGGTGGGAGGGAGGGGGTCGGGGGGCTGGATTGCTGAGACCTGCCGCGGGGGATCCAGGGCAGGGGGTGGATGCCCCTGATGACCGTGCGGGGAGGGGTCTCGTGGCGCCGCCAGTGGTTCTGAGTGAACGTTAACGTCCTCCTCTCTGGTTTGGACCGTCAAAATGCAGCATCTCCCAAGTTCAAGGGGGAAGCGTGCGGAGATGCGATAGAGACGGTGGCCGCCAGGAGGCGCCAAGAGCCTGCGCCTGGGGCCAGCCGTGGGGGGGTGGGGTGGTTCCCTCGCGACCCTAACTCCAGCGTCGCCCCTACTCAGGACCCCTCAAAGGGCCACACTGCAATAAGTGGGATAAAAGCTAGACCCAAGTGGGAGGAAGTTGCTGCTTTCCGAATGAGGAGGAGCAGATTCGAGAAGTCTCTGTAAGTCCGCCCAGAGGGTCTCCTGGGGGTCTGCCGGTCAGTGAGCTGAGGCTGGAGGCTCGAAGGTCCAGGTCAGCCGATGAAATTTGATTAACATGTCCACACTGGTCACTAACCCCCACTTGGGCCTGGACCAGGTGGAGAGAGGGAGTGGGGTGAGCAGGGGTCCCAGACCTTGGAGGGGGCGGCCGGATGAGCAGGGTTAAAGGGTGAGAGCCAGCGGGAGGATAGGACGGCCGCCGATCCGTGTGCAGGGATGAGGCCAGAAGCTCGCAGTCAGTTGCTGTACAGGTCCCTGTCACTTTGCTGTGGGCAAGGGGCGTCAAGCCTCAAGCCTGACTATCCCACACTGTTCCCCTGCCCTGTGTCTTCCCCTATTGCCAGGCGGGGACCTTACCCAGAACCCCAGTGGCCAGCGGTCATCAGTTCACCCCCTCCATCCATCAGTGGGTCTCTCTCTCCATCTGTTGACCCATCCATCGGTCCCCTTCCCCACCCATTGGAGTATCATCCGTGTGCATCCGGATATAAAGAACACGGGCCCTCCAATTCCATTTACCTGAAGCCCCAGGACACGCCAGACTGATGTGTGGTGATGCAGGTCAGGCTACCGGAAACTGGCAAGGAAGATGCAGGAGCCAACTTCTTGGAAAATGGAAATGATCTGTATCTTGATCTGGGTGGGAAGCCTGCTTCTCCCTCTCCCACTCCCCCTGCTTGTGTTCCCTCTCTCGCTGTCTCTCTCTCTGTTAAATAAATACCCCCTCCCACAAAAAAAGACATACACACACCTCCCATCCCTCATCGCTGTCGTTTCCTAGAAGAAATAATTACTTGGGATCATTTTTTTTTTCGTTTTTTGAAAAGGTTTATTTATGAGCGCGAGAGAGAGAGAGAACGTGACCATGGTGGGGAGGGGAAGAGGGAGAGAGAGCACCTGAAGCAGACTCCCAGCGGAGCGTGGAGCCTAATGTGGGGCTTGGTCTCACGACCCCGAGATCATGACCTGAGCTGAAATCAAGAGCTGGGTGCTCAGCTGACTGAGCCGCCCAGGCGCCCTTAAGGATCTTTTAAACTTAAGAATCTTAAGGATCATTTTAAAAATTAGAAAGAAGCTCTGAAGGTACTAAAAGTCGCTGAATTGCACGCTCTAAAATGATTAATTGAGAACAAAAAGCTCTGCCTTCCGCTTGGGTCATGGTCTCAGGGTCCTGGGATCAAGCCCCACATTGGGCTCTCTGCTCAGCAGGGAGCCTGCTTCCTCTTCTCTCTCTGCCTGCCTCTCTGCCTACTTACTTAGGCACTTACTTAGGCACTACTGATTTCTGTCTGTCAAATAAATAAATAAAATCTTTAAAAATTTTTTTAAAAAGCCAAAAAACTCTGTAAGGAGGGGTAAGTTTGGAGATGAGCGCCTTTGTGGTCCCCAGTGAGGACTCTGCTTAGACCAGGTAATGCGGGAGCCATGGAGGGTTCTGAGCTGCCAGACGTGGGTCTGGCGCCCCCTGGTGGCCTTTAGGGGGACAGGCTGCAGGGGACAGAGGAAGAGGGGAGGACCTGGGGGGAATCTGGAGTCGCGGTTTCAGGTGCCAGTTAGACACCCAATTGTAGGTGCCAAGTAGACAGTTGGTTGCAAAAATCTGGAAATGAGGGGCTGGAGATAGGCATTTGGAATTTGCATTAGACCCCAACTCTGTGCAAACGGCCCCTGTCTCCCTACCTAGCGCAGTTAGAATTTTCATTTCCTAGAGTGATTCCGGTCAGGTCCCTCAAGCCCAAACACAGTCAAACAACGTGTTAAACTCTGGGTCTTACTGACTTTTTCTTCCACATTCTTTCCTCTCCATCAGGGTCCGGCGAGGATCCCCTGTGGGGATGGGGGCCCCAAACCCCCACACCCCTGCACCGCGTTCTGAGGGTCGCCAGAAGGGCCTGTAGAGTCCATATCTAGTTGACCGATGACAGCGACATAGTAAGGACACACGGTGGATCGGACAGGTGCTGTCGGAGGGATCCATCTGCCGCTCCCTCCCAGCAGTGAACATGACGTCACCTGCGCGCAACGCTTTTGCCCGCGGAAGCCCACTAGATCCTCGGAGCTGCAAGCTTTGGCGGAGGGCTGGTACGTGGGCACCATCTGCCTGGCCGGTACTCCAGGCTTCCAGCAGGACAGCAGGTGTCAGTGTGAACCATATTGTTTTGTACAAAGGGCTGAGGCTCGATGAGCCCACTTATCATTTAGGGAAGTTTTATATCACCGGAGGGAAATGTTTATCAGGCAATTTCCCAGTTGTAAGGCAAGGGCCAAGCTCCCAAGCTCAAAAGCCCGGAAGGTTAGCACAGGCGGTTCCTTGCACTGCCCCCCCCCACCCCCCGCCCCTGCCACGCTGCTCAGAGGCCTGGTGGCAGTGATTGGTTTGGACAAGATAAAAAGCCAGGCAAGACACGGACACCTGGGTGGTTCAGTCAGTTAAGCGTTTGCCTTCACTCAGGTCAATTCCAGGGTGCGGACATCAAGTCCCCCATCCGGCTCCTTGCTCAGCAGGGATCCTGCTTCTCCCTCTGCCCTCCCCTCCCCCTGTTTGTGCTCTTTCTCTATCTCTGACAAATAAATTAAGATCTTAAAAAAAAAAAAATAAAATGCCAGATGAGGGAAAGAAAACACAAGATCTAAAAGTAGAGGAAAAAACCCACAAACACTTCCGGAAGAAGTGGCCCTAGGTTTGACAGAGATACCCTAGGTGTGACACCCAAAAGGGACAAAGCATGATTAAAGCAAAACCAAATGGGACTTCATCAAAATTAAAATCCTTTCCTCTCCAAAAGATGCTACTGTGAGACCGGGAGGGCACGCCGCCGACTAGGAAAGTGTCTGCAAAACGTTATTTCCAGCAAAAGACTGGAAGCTAGAATATGTAAAGAACTCTTACAAACTAATAACCTAGAAGATCGATAACCCCAGTAAAAAGGGGGCCTCGGCTCATGTGGCTCCCAAGAATGGAGGAGACAGGGTCCTCCCCATCTGGGGGGCTTGGGGATGGGGGCAGAGGGAATGAAAAGGAGCCTCAGGGAGGCCCTGACTCCCTGCAGAATGACAGACAGACAGACAGACAGAGGTGGCCTGGCCGCTGGCCTTGCCTGCACCCGGTGTTGAAGACATCGAAGAACAGGCAGGGGTCGGCATGTCACGCTCCAGGGACACATCAGACACAAAGCCTTGAGCAACATCT
Organism: Mustela nivalis; assembly: GCF_964662115.1. Classification (NCBI taxonomy): domain Eukaryota; kingdom Metazoa; phylum Chordata; class Mammalia; order Carnivora; family Mustelidae; genus Mustela; species Mustela nivalis. The sequence goes on along the minus strand of NC_139037.1, from coordinate 56,174,848 downwards.
TCCCTGGGGTCTGGACAGGCAGAGGCTGGGTGTCCTGGACCCTCAGAAGTTCAGGCCTCTTTCACCCCCAGGGCTTTTGGGGTCCCTGAGAACACCACCCGGGCCCCACTCAACCTGACCCCACTTTTCTCATCTTGCCCACAGGTAGCTGGTTCCGCAGCCTGACGCTGGGCTCACCCGGCCTCAGGTGAGTGCCTTTAGGGTGCCCATCTGTGAAATGGGACCATCACAGTTCCTGGCTCTTCAAGGGCAGGATGCTCTCATGAAGGACATAGCCGCTTCCTCGCTCTGTTTATAAAACTCGCTGCCCCAGCCCTGCCCGCCACCCTTCCTGGCTTTATTTTCTTTCCCAGCGCCCACGATGCCCCTCTAGTACATATTTGTTTCTGTGTCCCGGGTGGGTGAAGTTGTGTGTTGCCGGGGGTGGGGAGGCCACGCCGGCTGGCCTCAGTGACCCTGTGATGTGTGTCGGCGCTTGGGGCCTCATTCTGCAGGATGTGCCTTGTCTGCAGTCATATGTCCCCAGTGAGCTGGATCTTGGGGTGAGCTGCTGAGCCGCTGGCTGGATCGCGTTGTGTGTCTGGAGTGTGGCTGTGTGTCCCCTGTGTGCATGTGGGGGTGGCTGCCCTTGGGTCTGGCACATTTGGTGGCCCCAGCTCAGCTGTGGTCTACAGAGGTCCTGGTGTGCCTTTGGTGTCATTGTGTGGCCGACTGGAGAGGTGTGGGCTGTTGTGTTACTGTGTTTCCGGCTGGGTTGCTGTTTGGTTGGCTGCGCAGTTGTGTACCCGGGTGGGGGGGTGAGTCCTTGTGTGTTACCATTGGTCTATGTGCATGTGTGTGAGAGAGAGGGAGAGTCCCAGCCCCCCAAAGCCACCACTAATTCTTCCGGCCTCCCCAACTTCTGGACAAGAGACCCCTTTGTTCTCAGGGCAGAAGAGGGGGCTGGTGTTCCTTTTCTCTGAAGCTCCTGGCAAGGTCTCAACCCAGAGCCTGGCCAACAAAACACTCAGAGCTTCTGTGCTGTGCCCAGCCACTGGCTGGGTGTGCTGGGAAAGCCGGGGGTCACCAGACCTGTGAGAACTAGAGCGGTAACGGCAGCAGAGAAGGGGGAGCACTGAGGGGACCCCGACCCTGACCCAGGCTCAGGAGACCTTGCTGGAGGACGGTTGTTACAAGATGAGTTTTGGGAAAATCATGACGCATGCAGATCTAAAAGTGAACGTGAGATCGAGGCTGAGTCTCCCCTGTTCAGAGGACGCTCAAAGAACAGAGACACATTTACAGATCGGGAAGGTTGAAGCCAATATTGGAGGCAGAACATTTGGGGAGGTGCTATGGCCTGAATATTTGTGTCCCCCTCCCCTCCATTAATGTTTGTCGTTTATAAGCCACATGGAGAATTACTGTGCATTGCTTCCACATATCCGAAATGAACAGGATTATTTTTTTTTAATTTTTATTTATTTATTTGACAGACAGAGATCACAAGTAGGCAGAGAGGCAGGCAGGAGAGAGAGAGGAGGAAGCAGGCTCCCCGCTGAGCAGAGAGCCCAACTCGGGTCTCGATCCCAGGACCCTGGGATCATGACCTGAGCCAAAGGCAGAGGTTTTAACCCACTGAGCCACCCAGGCGCCCCAATGGACAGGATTATAAAACAGCCCGCAGCTTGGAAGGATTTGTTCTGGGCTGAATGGTGTCCTGCCCCAGATTCATGTATGTTGAGGTCCTAGCCCCCAGGACCTCAGGATGTGATCTTATTTGGAAATAGGTTCTTTGCGGATATAAGTAGTTACGATGAGGTCCTACTGGACTGAGGGGGGGTGTCTCTAATCCAACATGATTTATGTCCTTATAAAATGGGGAAATTTGGAGAGAGAGACACACACACACAATGCCATGTAAAGATGAAGGCAGAGAGCCAAGTGTCGCTTTTACGAGGAACACCAAGATAGCCAGCAAAACACCACAAGCAAGGAAAAAAGCATGAAGTCTTTCTCCCAGCCCTCAGAGGGAATCAACTTGATGGACACCTTGATATCCATCTTCTTTCTTTTCCTTTCTTCTCCTTCTTCTTCTTCTTCTTCTTTTTTTTTTTTTAGATTTTTTACTTTATTTTAATTTTTAAAAAATTTTAAACTTTTAAAAAGATTTTATTTATTTTTTTGTCAGAGAGAGACGGAGAGAGTGCAAGCAGGGGAAGCAGCAGGCGAGGGAGAAGCAGGTGCTCTGCTGAGCAAGGAGCCTGTTGCGGGGCTGGATCCCAGAACCCTGGGACGCGACCTCAGTCTAAAGCACTTGCTCAACAACTGAACCACCCAGGCGCCTGGAGATTTTCTTTTCTTTTCTTTTCTTTCTTTCTTTCTTTCTTTCTTTCTTTTTTTTTTTTTTTTTGGAGATTTTATTTTTAAGTAAACTGTACACCCATCTTTGGGCTCAAACTCACAACCTTGAGATCAAGAGTCCCACGTTCCACAGACTGAGCTAGACAGGCGTCCCTGGATCTCCCAGTTTCTGACCTCTAGAACCGGGAACCAACTCTCAGTGGCTTAAGCCACATACTCAGTGATGACAGACAAACAAATACAGATGTACTATGCAGAAGGCACAGCTTTCCCCGGAAGCACAATGTTTTCCTTATAATATTGTAACAGAACCACCCTGAGTTCTCTCCTCGTGAGTCAGAAACGACACTAGGACAAGGACAAGTTTATTTGCAGAAATAAGAGGAGATCACGGAGAAGGGCTTCCAAAAGTGACTCCCAAGCAAGGCTCAGTGGGTTCTTTCATGTAGGGTTAGGATGAGTAGTTCATCCTACGTAGAGGCTGGCACAAGATCACGCTTGCGCTTTAAGGCAACGTGCTGGAACACGAACATGCGAACATGCTGGAACACAAACATGCGAACATGCGTTGGCTGTTGTGTAAATGAGGCTTGTGCTCCTCTTTGTGTGGAGATTTCAGTATTGTACTTGTCATTTTAGAGATCACTCCATCCTCCGACCATCTGCTCAGGTGTGAGTCTGGGGAGCTTAACCCCACCCCAGGGTGGTCTGGGGGGTCTGGAAGTCTTTTTAGGGCAGTTGCTATGGCTGGTGGAGTGGCTTTGCTTTCCATCTGCCAGAGTTAAGAGACAAGCTGAAAAGAGGAGCTTAAGAGAAAATGTGGAACAAAGGTCGATGCGTACCAGCAGGTGGGCAGTCAAGGTCAGGTCTGGGGGTCTAGCTGGCCACAGACAGTACATTGGAGCTGATTACTGTCGATGAGCCGGACTCGGGCAGCAGGAGAGGGTAGAAACCAGCACGTGCCAAGCCCGAGAAGGAGGAAAGCAGGGGAGGTCTGAGATGGGACTGCGGTGATTCGACGTGGCTAGGGCACTGGGAGATGGGGCAAGGAGGGAAGGATGGGACCAGACAAGGGCAGACGGTGCCAAGATTTGGGTTTTTGTTCTGACGGCTCTGGAAGATCTCTGTTTAGGGGCCATTGATTGCACACAGCCCTGTTGGGTGCTCTATATCTCAGGCTTATTATTATCCTTCCAAGACCAGGGGGATCAGAAGTCACACAACAGAGGGGGAGTGGAACTTGAACCTTGTCTGCCATCCACCCTGAGCCAGGGTTATAGCAAGCGAGGACCAAGGACCAGGAGGCAGAGACAGAAGCGGGGGCAGGAAGATCTCCGCCGAGCTGGTCTCTACTGAGCCTTCCACAAGTGCCATATACCTGCTCACCAACCCCTCATGTCCTCCAGCCGGCAGGCTAAATCACTCCCAGTAGGGAAGGGATTTTGTCTATATTTTTGATGAAGTTCTAGAACCTAGGTGAGGTTTGGTGGGCTGAGGTCCGGAGCCGATGACCGAGAAAGAATTCTTGAGACATCTTTGGTGCAAAATGGTGGTTTATTAAAGCACGGGGACGACCCGTGGGCAGGAAGAGCTGCTGCCCCAGGTTGTGAGGAATGGCAGGTTATATACCTTGTGGTTGGGGGAAGGTGAGGGGAAGGGAGGTTTCAACGGAGTTTTCATATGTTAAAGAGGGCCTACAAGGTGCAGGGCGGGGTGGGGGGGGCTTGCCCTTGTGGCTTGATCAATGTCGTCTTAGGTCAGCCTTAACATCAAGATAGTTGGGAGATTCTTGGTGGGGTGTTATTATTTTTTTTTTTTTTAAAGATTTTATTTATTTATTTGACAGAGAGAGATCACAAATAGGCAGAGAGACAGAGAGAGAGATGAGGAGAAGCAGGCTCCCTGCTGAGCAGAGAGCCCTATGTGGGACTCGATCCTAGGCCCCTGGGATCATGACCTGAGCCGAAGGTAGAGGCTTAACCCACTGAGCCACCCAGGCGCCCCTTGGTGGGGTGTTATGATCCTGATATCATTTACCTTCCCTTCTACCTCTGCCTCCACCAGTTTCCTTTATGATGGGGAGGGAGTGATCAGGGCTTGAGGAACTGAGAGTTATTTGCCTCTGGAAATTTGTGCTATTGATAAGGTAACCTCCCTGTTTGTAGATCTCCAGGACATTTGTAGAGCAAGGGAGATTCCTGTCTTGCAGGATTGTGATCTCTGCAAGTTAACTATTTGTTTATCGTTTATGGCAGTCAGGGGTGCCTGAGGAATGCTACACATATGGAGGAGAGCGGGTGTGTGTGTGTGGGGGGGGGGGTGCAAGGCGCCAGCTTTTGCTCTGTCCTCAGCCAGCCTCCTGCTCCCTCATCATTTTCATCCAGGGCTGCAGGTGGGTCCGCACTACGTATTTGGTAAATGAATGAGTCATCCCTGTAGGCGATTATGCCCATCTTCCGCACAGAGAAACTGAGGCTCGGAGAGGCGCCCACGCTCTAATTAATCCCTTAGCTAGGTGCCCGCTTCCAGCACTTTCCTGAACCCCCTCGCCTCGCGGCTCAGGCGGCGCCCGGTCCAGCGGCCCTGCCCGCATCAGGCAGCGGCGACCCTGTAGCGCTCGCAGGAAACCTGAGCCTCCCCGGCGCGCCCCTGCGCACCCCCAGTGCTTTCGGGCTCGGTCCTCCCACCCTCTCCCAGGCAGAAAAGGGGCCCGAGAGCCCCCTCTCCCGGCCCACACTGGAAAACCACCACCTTCCTTGGCAATTCCGTTTTCTTTACGGATCCGCCGGTCCGAACCCCGCCCCGCGGGGCTGTACCATTCCGGCCCGGAGGGGGGACCGGGAGGGGTCGCGCAGAGGCTTCCCCTGGGGCTTCTGTCGGACACGGCCCGACCCCAGCGGGGGAAGGGAAGGGGCTGCGTGGGGTCTCAGGGTGGCAGGTCACAGGGTCCCTGCGCTCCCGCCGTGGGGGCCCGTCGGCCCCCGCCGTCCCCGCTCCCCCCCGCGTTGGTTCGCGCCGTGGAAAGCGGAGTAACAACCTTTGTGCTGAGGTCCCGGAGCCGCCGAGTGCGTCCGTCCCAGCCGCAGGTGGGTCGCAGTCCGCGTCCCGCCCATGCTGCGGTCCCCAGCCATGGCCCTCGCCATCCGAGTCGTTTATTGGTAAGCACGATGGCCGGGGGCCCCCTCCGCGACCCCCGCCCGCACCCCTCCTCGGCCCGACGGTGCTGGGCCCTGGGGGCTGGGGGCTGGACCCACGGGGCTCCCTGCCCGAGAAAAGGGGTTCCCTGCGGGTGGGCTGGGTGTGAGGGGACTGGCGCGAAGGAAGGGCGTTGGTCCATCTCCCGGGTCCGTGGCGTTCAGGACAGCTCAGGTTTCCGAAGGTGGAACCGAGACACGTGTGAGGCTATTTAAGACACTCGACTCCGGGGGGGCTCCGTTTGCGGAGCTGGGGGTGGAGGTCACCTTTGTAACGGGAGCGGAACCTCTCTGCATGTTTAGGGTTCCCCTCCCCCAGTACCATGAATAGTCATGGGGTGGGGACGGCGAGAGTCGGGAAGGTTCGAGAAGCGTGGGTTTGAAAGGAATGAAGACGGTGGGTGCCCATCGTTAGTAATCCTCCCTTTCGGGCCTGGGTTTCCCCATATGCAGAGAGAGAGAAAGTGATCTTGGTAGGGACCGCGGAAGGGAGTGCATGTTTGATCCAGCTTCCTCGCTAGCGTGAAAACGTCCCGAGTGGACAGGGGATTTTCTCGTTGACTGCTCCTTACACACACACACACACACACCCGCCCCAATTGCATAGGCAGGCCTGCCTGTGGGCGCCTAGTAAATGCACGTTCCGCACATTTCTCCTCCCAGAAACTGCTTGCAGGAGAATATTAGCTCTGCCTTCGTTATAGGGGAGGGTGGGGGTGGGTCATGTCCCGGGGATGTGTCATGTCCCAGCGTGAGTCAAATGCCCTGGGACAGCTTCTGGTTTTGAAAGGTTGAGATCTGCTGGCCCCGGGCCCATTAGAAATGTCCCCTCACCCTCCGGAAAACAGAGAGAGGAGTGATTTTGAGGCCCCCAGGAGGCCTGTGCCAGACTCCACTCCTGAAATAGCCTGCTGTGGGGGTTGGGGAGGCGTTTGGATTCCAGCCTCAGGGCTGGGAGGACCTGGGGATCCAGGAGTGAAGGTTTTCAGGACACCTCCCCGGGCTGTGGGTGGGGATGCTGTTTCTCTGGTTCTCATCCTAACCCGTTTTCTGTTTCCCTTCCTTCCGCCTGTGTCTCATACTTGTGGTCTCTCCTTGTCACCCCCTTGCTCTGCGCCCCCTTTCTGTTGCTTGGCTCCTCTGTTGGGTGTCGGTTTTCTGTGTGTGTGGGTGTCCGCCTCCTGTTCCTGTCCCCGTGCCGTTGTCAACATTTTCTGTGTGTCTGTCCTCTCCTCTGTCTGTCCCCTCTTTGGCTTTGTCGTCTGTCTGCGTTCCTCTTCATGTCTTTCTGGGCCCCCTTCCATTTCCCTTTGTGTCTCCGTCTGCCACCCACCTGCCTCTCCCCCCCGCTTCCTTCCTCTTCTGGATCCCCACCGTCTCTCTCTCTCCCCTGGAACCCACTCTCTCGGACTCCCTCCCACCAGTGGCGCTTGAGGCTACAAGTCCAAGGTAAGCAGACTGGCCAGCCCCAGGGTGGCCCTGGGAGATGAGGGAGGAGGGCGAGCTGGCGTGGCCCCTGTTGACCCCCGTTTTCACCCCCGCACCTCCTTTGCAGTATCTTCAACTCAAGAAGAAGTTAGAAGATGAGTTCCCGGGATGCCTGGACATCGTGAGTCTTGGTGGTGGGGAGGAGAATCAGAGATGGGTCTCCTTGTGTGTCCCTCAGCCCTGAGGGGGGCGGGATCCCAGTATCTCAGGTGGCTCGGGCTGGCCCCACCCTTCACCCCATAGGTGCAGGTGTCCCCAGGTGGGCCGCTCCACCCCTCCAACGTCATCTCTCTCCCCAGTGCGGTGAGGGGACTCCCCAGGCCACCGGCTTCTTTGAAGTGATGGTAGCTGGGCAGTTGGTTCACTCCAAGAAGGTATGGCTGGCTGTTTGTCCGTCCATCTTTCTCGTCTTATTCTCAGGCTGGCTGGGCATTGGGATTTCACTGCTTCCCTCTTCTTCCACTCCCCAGAGAGGTGATGGCTACGTGGACACAGAGAGCAAGTTTCTGAAGCTGGTGGCCGCTGTCAAGGCCGCCTTGGCTCAGGGCTAATGTGCCCTGAAGGCAGAGGTGAGGGGGTCCCGGCTCGTACCCACTGCGGTCCACATACCCCGAACCTAAGACTCGTTTCCAACCTGATACCATCCAGAATGGGTAGCATTGTCTGTATTATTCTCTAGCTCACGGAACTGCTTTTCAGGACTTCCTGAGCCTGATTTCCCGTTTCCAAGCCAGTGTGTTCCAGATGAGCCCCAACCGCACCCCCCCAAAACTGGACACCCCATGCTAGCCCACTCCAGAACCAGGTTCTGGCTCCTGACGGCCGAGAGCCTGGAAGCGCTCTCCCATTCTCTCTCTTTGAGCATCCCCGCCTTCCGTCAGTAAACAGTAGACCCAATTTCCTGTCCCCAGGAAACTTGGGTCCAGAAAACTGGTTTTCAAATGCTTGAAACTCACGTTCCATTTCCTAGAGTTCTTTAGCAGAGCAGAGTGAGGTCACCTTGTGAACTTGAACACGAAGATTGAATTAATGCGATACAGAGCAGCATCTTGCCTCCTGTGCAGCTCTGAGATGAAGCGAGGGCTCCGCTAAACAGAGAAAGTCAAGAATTATGTAATTCCAAAGCGGCTTGAGCTGACTCAGTTATGTGCTGGCAGCTGTGAGGGTGTGGGCGGGGCTTTCAGTTCTTCAAGCTGGAAGTGGGAATTGACAGGTGGCCCCTGACATCAGCCCGGGGTTGCCTGGGGTTCCAGGGAGGGCCGTCGGTAGATGCTTTCCTCCCACATGAGCGAACATGGGACTTATGTTGGGGAAAGGAAAGAGGGAGCATTGGGTCTTGTTTGCATGTTTTGTGGGTGCAGTTTCTGGGGTCCCTGAGACCACCCTCGGGTTCAGGGATTCGCTAGAAGGACACTCGGGACTCACCAAGTTACACGGGTGGTACGATGCTCATAGCAGCAGGGTAGCCGTGAAAGTCAGTGAAGAGCAGAAGTATGGGGCGGCATCAGGACCCCTCATTGTCCCCATGGTCGGAGTATCACCACAGGGAAGCTCGCCCTCCGTGGTTGACCTTGGCCTCTGGCCCCTCCAGAAGCAGGAGCGGTTATCTTGTGGTCCAAGACTCCCCCGCTTTAAATCATGTCATTAGCATAGCTGGGCACCGTAGCCCAAGGCCCCAGGTGAACTGGGATGTCACCCAGGCAGGACATTCCATTCCCAGTGCTTTGAGATCCCCCCCCCCCATCCCGGGAGCTGGTGGCCAGGTGGGTCCTGCGGGTTGGGAGCCATGAAGAGGTCTTTCCGGGGCTTGCAGCTGGCACAGGCATCCCCAAACCCCATTTCAGTAGGCAGCTTGTCCGGAGAGCTGTGTCCCCGTGGGGCACAGGTGACAGGTGTACTCTCCTCTCTGCTAGTGGCTGCCCAGCAGCACATCCCCGCCCCCAAATTTATTAAGAACGAAGTCTTGGCCCACCTTCCCCGTTGGATTACAGCTTCTCTCTCACGGGCATCCTGTTGTCTTCGTGCGTCAGTTTCTCCCTGGGACTGCATTTTGCTCCTCACTTGTCTGTCTGTCTTTATCATGGGGTCCCCACTGGTCTTGGTCCCTGTAAACTCACCCCTCCCCCACCTCTTCTCCGCACAGTCCAGTGACCTTGGCCCAGCCCCTGCTGGCAGACGCTTCATGACGGGAAGGACTGAAATGTCTCGTGGACGCCTGGTCTTTCCCTGATGTCCCTGCGGCCGCTGAGTGGGGGCTGAGACTGACGCCCCTGGTCCTTGCCTGTGTGTGTTTGTGTGTGTGTGTGTGGCACACGTGTGCCCCCCCAGGAGTGTAACTTCGCACTCTGCCTTGCCCCTTCCTCTCCCCACCCTTTCCCTGTATCCCCCAGCCCCCTCGCTACTCTCTGGCATTTGGGGTGGTCCTGCTCCTGGCTTCCTTCTTGGGGGGTGGTGGCGAGAGAGAGATCCAGGTGAGTGAGTTGCAGATTTCGGCAGCCTTGTCTATGGTTCACTGTTCATTAAACATTGGGTGAGTTTAATGGAACGTTTCTGCGAGTTTCCATTTTGCTCGTGGAACCTGGGCATCAGCGTGTGAGCTTGAGGTGGGCGGTGGGGGGCACTGATGGCAGCCCATGATGACGGGGCTCCCATGAGAGCCAGGGCGCGCCCCCCTCCTCCGCATCTGGGTGGGTTGGTGACTCCAGCAGCCATGGGACAGAAAGCAGGGGAGTCCTGGGACAGCAGAGCCGGCTTTGGTCACCACCTTCAGAGCCCAGAGAGCGCTTCCCATGCTCTGTTCTGTTGGCTCTTCGAGTGAGTCACAGCACTGAGCCGACTGGCTAGGGGACTGGGATCCTAAGTGGGCTATTGCCCTTGACAGTGGAATTAGGAATTGGTTAAGTTGGATTAGCCCCTGGTAGAGAAAGGTGAGCGGATGTCGTTGGTGGACGAAGCTTGCTGAGGACCCCATGGTCAGCTGTCATTCTGTCTCTGTGCTGGGTTGGGTGTTAGGGCCACTTGGGGAGGTTGGAGACTCGGGTACCCCTTGGACCACAGCATTGGGACTGTCGGGGATGGGGGGGGGCAGTGATCAGGAGTCTCAAGCCCACTTGGGAGCTCCTTCTGGGCCTGGACCATTTATAAGACCCACAGGGAGGCTGGCCCTCCAGTCTCGCTTCAAACAGACTACCCACTTGATATCTTGGAACCCCTTTCACGGAGGCCCGTTTCTATCTTAAATGTTTGTACATGTCCTGGAAAAATGAAATCACCAAAACACACAAACAAAATTTCATTTGTGTACAGTGCACCAGGATCTTTACAAAAGCCCCCCAAACAAGGATGTTGCTGTTCTGTCAGCTCCAACGCCTCGTTGTGGGACAGAGTGGGAGCTCTGGCAATTCTGTGAACCCAACTCTGGATCGTGCTGAAGCAGACGGGTCACACCGAATTAAGCTCAATTCTTCTCTCAGGTCGTCTGAGCCGGGCCATCGGGTGGCACGGGCGAGGTGAGGACACCCACCCCACTAGATGCCACAAAAAAGCATCTAGATGCAAACATCCCATTCTATGAGGCTGTTGATTTGGAGACACCCACGAAACCGCATTCGGGACTGGTCATGGGCTGGAGACCAGAGGAAAAGAGCTGGAGAAACAGAAGAGATCACAGTCCAACGAATGTTACTCTTTACCTTTAAAAATAGCTTTATCGAGATACAACGCATACCATACAACTCATTCCCCCTTCTTTTTAAAAAAAGATTTTGTTAGAGAGGGTGAGGGGCAGGCAGAGCTTGAGAAGCAGGCTCCCCGCTGAGCAAGGAGCCCAATGTGGGACTCGATCCCAGGACTCCGAGATCACGACCTGAGCTGAGGGCAGACGCTGGCTCACTGAGCCACCCAGGTGCCCCTACTCACCCCTTTGAAAGTGTCTTAATTTGACGGTTTTACTAAATTCACAGATAAAAGCAATCAGCACCCACCATCTGAGAACATGGGCACCACGGAGGGAAGCCCCTCCCCTCCCCGCCGCCAGCATCCTGTAATTTGCTTTCCGGTTCTGGGGATGTGCCTAGTCCCAAGATGTCCTATCAACGGAATCGGACAAGGCTTTGCCTTTTGTGTCTTGCTGCTTTCGCTTTAGTTTAACGTTTTCGAGGTTCATCCCCTTAGTAGCATGGATCAGCATTTCTTTTCGCGGCCGAATAATATTCCGCTGTAGGGACCGCCCCTTTTTGTTTGTCCGCTCCTCCGCCGATGGGCACTTAGCTTTTTTCTAGACTTTTTGGCCCCTGTGAATGAATCCTGCCCCCGAGACCACGAGCTCACAGGGGTGTGCCTGAACTGCCTTCGGTTCCTTAGTGCGGACGCCTAGAAGTGAGATTGCAGGGTCAATGGCAATGGTATTTTACAACCTCCGTGGTGGCGGGTCACACACAGACCCTTAGATTCCCTCAGGACTGGGGAGCTCTTAATGCCTTTGGAAGGAGGAGAGCACTTGCCTCAACTCAGATACAGTGCTCATCGGGTGAACTCTCAGACCTGAGCCTCTCACTCCGGAGACACCGTGGTTCTTGTCTGAAGTCAATGCCGATGGCTCACGAGGCTGTGCCTGTGTTGCGCAGGTCTGTTTGCCGCGGTATCCGGGAGAAGTCACAGGACAACCGCCAACAACAGCGACGAGAAAGAGTGCTCCACACCCCTGAGCAGGTCTTCATTTCTAACGATCCCGATGCTTTTCTTAGGAAACAATTCTTTGTGGTTGAGGTCTAAGCCAGGTCAAGACAGATCACAGAAAGTGGGCAGCTAAGACTTGTTGGAGCCTGACCTTGACCCCGTCTGCCTGCTCGGCTCATATTGGGGGCTGCCTGGTGACACCACCCGCAGCTCTCACTTCTCCATTTGGCTTAGTGTTGTGCTGCCAACCGGCAATTGGTCTTTCAAGCGAGACGTCCGATGGGTGAGGCCATGCTGGGTTATGCTTCAGCGGAAACAAAGCAAACCCAGGTCTCAGCAGATGAACACAACCGAAGCAAAGTCCTCTCCAGGGCAGCCGTCCTCTGTGCATGCATTCCGTGGTCTGGAGAGGCACTGTCCAGCAGAATTTTCTGTGAGGATGGACCTTTCCGTGCAACACTCAGTGGCGGGCTGCAGGGTGCTTTCGGGCACGTGAGATGTGGCAAGTGTCACTGAGGAGTTCAGTGTGTTATTTACTTAAATTTACTCAGGGGCGGCTGAGTGGAGCAGTCCGTTAAGCATCCCACTCTTGGTTTCAGCTGGAGCGGTGGTCTTGGGGTAGTGGGGTCGAGCCCCTCATCTGCCTCTGTGCTGAGCGTGGAACCCGCTTAAGTTCTCTCTCTCCTTCTTCCTCTGCCCCTCCCTGGTGCATGCTCTAGCTCTAATAAGTAAATCTTAAAAAAAAAAAAAAAAAGTTACAATCAAATACTCATGGCATCTGCGAGGGGTTACCTTATTTAAAAAAAAAAAAAAGATTTTATTTATTTATTTGAGAGAGAGAGAGAGCGCAGAGGGAGAGGGAGAAGCTGACTCCCCACTGGGCAGAGACCCCTGAGGTAAGGCTGGATCTCAGGACCCTGAGATCATGACCTGAGCTGAAGGCAGACGCTTAACGGACTGAGCCACCCAGTTTGGTTCCCTTATAGAGCAATTGCAGATCTAAACTTTTGGAGAGCCCTGTTGCTGCCTCTAACCCCACAGCATCCTCAGCGCACCTGCCCGGGAAAGAGCGGAGAGGCCCACGCACCGGCTCTTAAAGGCGTCAGCCAGGAAGTGACGCACATCCCCTCTCCTCGCAGCCCATTGGCCAGAACAGGCGCACGGCCCCGCCCATCTGCCCCGCCGGGCTGGGGACTTGCAGTCTTCTTGTATTCAGGAAGGGGAGGTGAGCCTGAATAATCGGTGAGCGCTAGAAATATCTGCCCCGGTCCTTTTATTTTAAGTTTATCTTGTGCCTGGGAGGGAAAGTGCCATGGTCCTATTTTTGCTAAACTGGGACAATTCACACCTTCAAGAAAATAAAAGGAGGCAGCCGGGAAGGTCCCTCCTTTCCTGAACGGGGAGACACAGTGAATTCTTGTCCAACAGCGACCCCGTGTGGCCATCTTGAGAACTGCACCCCTATCATTCCGGGTAACCAGAGCATCATCCACATGGAATCCCTTCTGGTCATTGAGATTCGTCTAGCGGAGCGAGTCACCATTTTTGGTGTAGTGACATGACCCTTTTCAAATAAATACGGAAGAGGGAAAAATATATCTTCTCTTCTCTCTCTGGCCCCTTCCATTTAGTCTACGACCGATCCCAGCTTCAGTACTTGCTGGCCATGGGACCTCAGACAAGTGCCTTTATCTCTCAGGTTGATGATTTAGTGGAAGGAGGAGGCGAGGGAAATGGGGATGAGGGGTCCAGGCAACCCCAGGGGGAGGCTGGGCGTCACCAGGGTCAAGTGCAAAATGGGAGATTCTGCCCTCCGTGCTTCTGAAGCCTCTTCCCTCTGACTCAGAGAACTGCCTGTCTTGCCTCCCTGCCCTTCCTGACTTTTCTCCATCTGGGGGAAAGACTGAACTCTCCTCTCCCATCAGCCCCACCTCCACGTGGCTCCACGTTACAGCGCCTCATGCCGGGCGGTTCCTCCCACCTTAAAAAAACATATATATATTTTAACCTCAAGGATATTTACTGGGGCATCTGGCTGGCTCAGCCCATAGAGCCTTCGACTCTCTCTCTCTTCTTCTTTTTTTTTTTTTTAAGATTTTATTTATTTATTTGGCAGAGAGAGAGAGAGAGAGAGATCACAGGCAGGCAGAGAGGCAGGCAGAGAGAGAGAGAGAGGAGGAAACAAGCTCCCTGCCGAGCAGAGAGCCAGATGCAGGCCTCGATCCCAGGACCCTGAGACCATGACCTGAGCTGAAGGCAGAAGCTCAACGCACTGTGCCACCCAGGCACCCAAGCCTTTGACTCTTGATCTCAGGGTGGTGAGTTCAAGCCCCAAGTTGGGGGTGGAGCCTACTTAAAGAAATTCAAGGCCATGTATTTTTTTTTTTTTAAGATTTTGTTTATAGACAGACAGAGATCACAAGTAGGCGGAGAGGCAGGCAGAGAGAGAGGGGGAAGCAGGCTTCCTGCTGAGCACGGGGCTCAATCCCAAGACCCCGAGATCATGACCTGAGCCGAAGGCAGAGGCTTTAATCTACTGAACCACCCAGGGGCCCCAAGGCCATGTATAGTTAAGAACTCTTGAGGTTGGTGGTCAACTCAACAATGGGATTCAGGTTTCAGAATTGTTCTCTCTATTCTCTTTTCTTTAGTTTGTTGAGTTTTTATGTACTTGCTGTTTTGCCTTATGACGGCAAGATGGCCATTGCAGCTCCAAGCATCACATCTGTGTCCAAAACAGGAAGGAAGAGGAAGACATCCTGCCAGTACACTTTTTTTTTGTACCTGTCCCCCCCTCAATTTTTTGAATCAAGGTAAAATACACATAACCCCAAATTTACCATTTTGACCATCTTAAGGTACATGATCGATTGGGTAACATTTAATATATTTCCAATAATGAGCAAATATCACTAATTTCCAGTTCCAGAACATTTCTTCACTCCAAAAAGAAACTGAACCCAGTGAACACCCACCCCTCAATCCTTCCTCCCTCCCAATCGATTGACACCCACCAATCTGCTTTATAGATATGCCTATTCTGCGGGCCCCTGGGTGGCTCGTTTAGCTGAGTATCTGTGTTCATGCAAGTTAAATGCATATTCCTAATTGAAACAAGCCAATCTGAAAAGGCTACGTGCAGTGTGAGTCCAACTACAAGACATTCTGGGAGAGGAAGAGCCATGGACACAGTAGAGTGATCAGAGTTTTCCAGGTACCGGTGGAGCACAGAGGACTTCGAGGGCAGTGAGGGCATTGCAGTGGGGAATACGTGTAGGGTATTGTAGGGCACTGGAATGGCGGATACTTGTCATTATTTGCCAAAACCCACAGAATGCACGACACCAAGAATGAACCCTAATGTAAATTGTGTACTCTGGGTGACAACATGTCAATAGAATTTCACTGATTGCCACAGAAGTACCACTATCGTAGGTGTCGATTTGGGGGAGACTGTGCGTACATGAAGGCAGGTGGTTGGTATACAGGAATTCCCTGAGTTTTCTGCTCTCCTTTGCTGTGAACCTACAACTGCTCAGAAAAAAACAAGGTCTTTTTAAAAGATTTTATTTATTTATTTGTCAGACAGAGCGAACACAAGCAGCAGGCAGAGGGAGAAGCAGGCTCCCCGCTGAGCCGAGAGCCCAACTCAGGGCTCGATCCCAGGACCCCAGGATCATGACCTGAGCCAAAGGCTGAGCAACCCAGTTGCCCCCAAGGTAGCTTAATTCTAACATGCCTTCTTTAGCTATTTGTTTACACTGAACTACAGTTTCCACAAGAAAGGCAAGAGGAATACATGATTCTTCCTAATATAGCAATGTCTGGAATAGTACACCAGAGCCTCAACAACTTTCTCCAGTTTTTTTTTTTTTCTTTCTTTTTTGAGGGCCTCTGTGAACCCATCTGGGTCTCCATTTCTGGTGTATTTCAACTTGTGCCAGACGGACTTCTTTTGAAGATCAGACTGAACTTCTTGGAGGTGGCCCCTGGACCCTTGGACATAGAACCCCAGCAATCTCTTGAGAGCTTCGCATTTCTGCTGGGGACAAGGTGTTGCAGGCTTGTTTTAGTTTTTCCCTGCCTCGGAATTGGGGTCAGCCTTGTCCCTGAGAAACTGCGGGTCACCCTGGGAGGGAGATGCTGGTTGAAGGCAATAGCCCGTCCCCCTAGAAATCTAGAGGAGAGGTAGCGAAATCTGCAGGCATTCAGCGGGTCAAGACGCCAGACGCTGCCCACGCCAGTGTTTCTGTGCTGGTCTCCCCGCCCTCTACATCTATCTCCCCTGTGCCCTTCAGTGTCTGTCCAGCGGCTGTTGGATAAGCAGGAGGAGCTTCATTAAGCCCAGGCAGCCCCGGGGCCTGTCCGCTGTTATATCTGTCCGCCAATCCCTGACAGCCTGTCACGTGCCCCCCCTCCCTCCCTCCATCAGATCTAATTCTTTCTCTGCTCGCAGAGGCTGTCCTGACCTAAGAGGATTGGAACCTTGTCTAAAGGGAAGCGGTCAGGGTCAGAGAACTGCTTGCAGAGGATGGCCACAGGGGGGCAGCAGAGGGAAAGGGGAGCTGGGGAGACAGCGCCCCAGGAGAGGGGGCAAGCGGGGGTCCCGCCAGAGAGGACAGAAGGAGGGGGAAGTTCTGGAAAGGAGGACTGGGGGTTGGGGGTGATTTCAGATTTACAGAAAAATTGAGAAAATACGTATCCAGCGCTCCATTCACACCTTACCTTAGCAGGTACGTTTATTACAATGAGTGAACCAACAGTGATAAACTCTCATTGACTAATGCCCTTAGTTGATTCGGTTTTGGTTAGTTTTTCCCAAATGTCCTTTTTCTGTTCCAGGATCCCACCCGGGGCACTACATGATGCGTCTCCTGTGACAGTTTCTCAGGTCTGTCCTCGTTTTGATGACCTGGGTGGTGTTGAGGAGTATGGGTCAGATATTTGGAGAATGCCCCTCTGTGGGAATTTGTCTGAAGGTTTTCTCATGACCAGATTGGGGTTATGGGTCTGGGGAGGAAGACTGTGGAGGTCACATCAGATCAAGGCTACACAATCATCTGGCCATGGTAGGGTCTGTCCGGGTTTTCTCCTTCCCTGCCTGTGCTCTTTGGGAGGAAGTCAATTTGGGGAGCCCTGCTGTGGGTCTGGCTTTACCTGCTGAGGCTCAGAGAGGTGTTGTCACCTGCCCCAAGTCACACAGCAGATTTCTGGTGCTGCTGGTCTCGTCCGGCCCTGCGTCACTCTACACTACAGAGGCGCGGGGTGAGAGAGCTACAGAGGAGAGAAGAGAGCCCAAAATGCATGAGGGGAAAGAGAAGGGAAGGGGTCAGGAGGCAGGAAGAAGATGGGAGCCTGGGAGGAGTTGAGTGAGCCATGGAGACTGGGGACCCAGACAAGAAGGGCATGAAGGAACGCACCCGGTGAGGGGTGGAGAGAGACAGAGGCAGAGACAGACACCGAGAAAATTCTTTACGTGATGCTATCCTTAACCATTGTGATGGCGGATTCTATTTGCTGAGCACTTAAGATGCTCAGGCTCAGTTAAGATTTATATGATTTGGGGGTCTGGGGGGCCCAGTTGGTTAAGCATCTGACTCTTGATTTGGGCTCAGGTCGTGAGCTCAGGGTCGTGAGATCGAGCCCCACGTCTGGCTCCATGCTGGGTGCTGGGTGTGGAGCCTGCTTTGGGATTCTCCCCCTCTGCCCCGCCCCCACTCTTTCTCTAAAAAATAAAATAAAATAAAATAAAATAAAAATTATATGATTTGGCTCATTTAATCCTTCTCAAATCCCTCCTTCTTACCAAGAAACCCTCACATGAAAAGCTTACACACTTCTAAAAAAATCTTTCTTTAAACCTTTAAAATTGTTATTTAATTTGCATTCACTAAAGTGTGCAGCAGAGGGAAAGGGGAGCTGGGGAGACAGCGTCTGACATGTTAGGTATAACTGACTCAATAGCAGCCCCACTTCCCCCAAATATCCCAAGGGCATACTTGTGTTTCCCTCCAAGCCTCCAACCTCAGCGACCACCGACTTGCTTTCTGTAACAACAGATGCGTTTTTGCCTCCTTTAGAGTGTCACAGAAACAAAATCACACAGCATATCGTCTCTCGTGCCTGTTTTCTTTCCCACTCAGTATAAGGATTTTGAGATTCTCCCCTGTTGCTGTGTGTATCCGTAGTTTGTTCTTTCCATTGCCAAGTGGCACCTGCTGTATGGACAGACCATAATTTTTGGATCCATCCCCTCGCTCTGTCTGCATTTTTGTCCACCATGGATAAAGCTGCTATGAACATTCTCAGATTCTGTAGATGCTGACCTGGCCTAAGAGGGTGGGGGCAGGTGGTAAGTCGGGTCAAGGCCAAGGAAACCTCCTGGGGAGAAGCCTGGGCATGGAGGGGGAGGATTGGGTGGGTGTGGGCAGGAACCAGAGAAGGAGAAGGAAGAGGAAACATGGGGGCAGGCCGCGCAGAGAGGTGGAGGAAGAGGGAAGAGTTGTGGGGGTGGGGGTTGTCTGGTGGCAGAAGGGTAAGACCACCTATTTGCTCAGCGCTTCCTGGAAATCAGGCTCTTTGTGGAGCAAATAAATGGCACACTCCATCTGACTCCCACTCGTACACGTGGAGAGGGTATGGTTGGTACCCAGAGTCTCATGGACGTCCAGCTGTCCACATGTCCTATTCCAAAGAGTCCAAGAAGCCAAGAAGCAGATGGGCTTGGCACAACTTGCTGGTGCAGGTTAAGGGCTATGCTCTCCAGCTGGGCTGCCTGGTGCTGGCTCATGCAGCTTGGGCGCTTGCTGTCTTCTCGGAAAGGCACTCGGATGCTCTGATGTTTGGTGTGACCTCCAGGAGGCAAGGGATTAAGCTGCCTGCCTTAAAGGACCTTTCTGTAAGGGTATTAGAGCACACAGGACAGCTGCTGTCACATGGGAAGTGACACATGTTGGGGGAAGGGGGCTGCATGTTCTGGTTTTGAGAGCAAGAAATTCCGGTGCCTCAGTTTCCCCTTCTTTCTGCCCCCCCCATCTCTACCCTCTCTCTACCTGTTACTCTGCCCTTCAGTCTCCTTATGGGGTCTCAGGGTGTTTTTCTGTGTATATTCCTACTGGGGGCTCTCTCATAAGCAGGAGGGGTTTCATTATATCCTGGCAGTTGTTCACCCCCACCCCAAGTCTGTCACATGTCCCTCTAAATCCCTGATAATTCTCCCTATATTTTGCTGAGGCTGGCCTGCCCTAAGAGGATTGGAGCATTTGCTAAATAGGAACAGGAGGAGGTCAGAGAACCTGCTGTGGGGAGGCCTAGGGGCCAGAATGGCCACAGGGGGGCAGCAGAGAGACTGGAGGCAGGAGCCAAGAGGGAGTACACACTGGTGGAAGGGTAGAGAGATGGTGGACCCCAAATATAGATTTTGTAGATACTGACTCATAGGTGAAAGGGTCCCCCATTTGGTATGACAAATTACCAGGCTCGTCATCAACTGACCACTGAAAATCCCTGAGGGCTAAGAAAAAAAATCCCTGAATCCCTACCTCACACCATACAGAACCAATTCTAGATGTATTCAAGACCTCCTAAACACGAGATAAAATGATAAGATAAAGATTTTAGAGAACAAAACAGAATATCTTTAGGACCAACTGCTAATGAAAGACCCGCCCCCCACCCGCCACTGGAAAACTTTCTTAAACAAGAAAGCAAAAGTGAAAAGCATTAACTTCAAGCAGGAAAAGCAAATGAAACCAAATCACACCCAAGCTATAGTCAAAGCAGTATCCCAGGGTTCTCAACCCTGTGCCCTCTGTGCACAGATTCTACACTTTTCCACAAGGCACGTAGACCCAGGGATGTCAGCTTTTGTAAACTTTTATGTTGACTTGAAAATGGGGCTTTTCTTGTGAAAGTCATTTTTCCTTTTTGTTAATAACTGTAGTTGCTTTCCAGCATATCACCATGCCAGGGATGGTAAGGAAAAAGGAAGAAACTGGTCCACAATGACATAATGAGAAGCACTGAACTTGACAACATTCAAATAGCGGAATTTTATTTATTAAAATTATGAAAAAAATACAAATAGGAAAAATATTTGCAATACATTATCATCAAGAAGGAGGTAAGGATAAATGGGTTAAAGATAAAAATGGGGCCCCTGTCTGGCTCTGGGCAGTAGAGCATGTGACTCTTGACCTCAGGGTCCTGAGTTCAAGCCCCACACGGGGAGTAAAGCTTACTTAAAAAAAAAAAAATGGGATTAAAAAAACAAACCCCTTGTGAATATTCCTAAAGTCCGAGGATGTGTGAGATGTGTGAGACGTGTGAGGCGTAACTTCTAGATCAGCAGTACATGAATATTAAAACCATAGTGAAGGCTCAAACCAGCTGACTGGCAAGCATTGAAAGGTCCAACATCCTAAATGTTTCTGAAGGCCCCCACCAGAGAGCTGGGTGAACCCGGCTGGTGAAGGATGGTAGAAAGCTCTCGAAGCGTTGGTGAAGCAAACAGAGGAGGCAAGCAGAGGCTCCACCATGTGACCCCTGGGATCCCACACAGATGTCCACATGCGCCCTATATAATGCTAGCGGGACACTCACAGAGGGGGTGGGTTTGCTGTGAGCATGAGAGGCCACCTCTGAGGGCAGGGGCGGGACAAAGGGAGGTGTGTTCCTGACCGTCACCCCTGTCCCCACTCACATGAGGCCATCTGCAGGCCGATCAAACCATTGTCCCCTCTGACCCCGTGGGAACTGCGGGACTCCGTGGGGACAGATTCCCCTATAAATCCAGTAACCTCCTGAGGTCCAAGTCACCGTCCTCGGTGGATCCGGACATCAAAGGGAAAGAGGGTTCCTCCAGGGGGTCTTGAGGCAAGAGGAGTGCTGTGAAATTAGGGGCCAGCACGGGATGTGGCGAGAAGTCCGAGGAGAAGGAGTTCTGAGGCCAGGTCGGGTCCAGGGCTGGGACAAGGGCCTGGGCAGCGGGACATGGTCCTGGGAGCCCAGCTCTGGGTCCCACCAGTTTTGGCGGAGGCTGTAGACACAGATGCTCCCTGGGAACATAGGTCTCCCAGGAGCCAGGACTGGGGCAGGATCAGGGGCAGGAACAGGGGCGGGGACAGGGATCAGAGGAGGGAAGGCAAAAGGGACTGGGAAGGGGTCAGGCACAGGGATAGAATCAGAGGCAGGAGTTCCAGGGCTCTGGGGTGCAGAGCGGGCTCCCCGACCTCGCCCTATGGGCAGTCCCTGAAGCCTGGTGTGCCTGGCCAGATGGTTCTTGAACCACACCTGGAGGGAGGGACAGGGGGACAAGGAAGAGGTGAGAAGGGGCTTGCCTCTGTCCCAGGGGTGGGGCTATTGGGAGGACAAAAGCCCCATCTCATCAAGGAAATGCGGATCAAAACCACAATGAGATCCCACCTCATACCAGTCGGAAGGGTTCAAATGAACAAGTCAGGAAATGACAGATGCTGGTGAGGATGCAGAGAAAGGGGAACCCTCCTATACTGTTGGTGGGAATGCAAGCTGGTGCAGCCACTCTGGAAAACAGTATGGAGGTTCCTCAGAAAGTTGAAAATAGAGCTACCCCACCACCCAGCAATCACACTACTGGGGATCTACCCAAAGATACAAACGTAGCCATCTGAAGGGGCACCTGCCCCCCCAATGTTTAAACTAGCAATGTCCATAATAGCTAAACTATGGAAAGACCCCAGATGTCCATCGACAGATGAATGGATAAAGAAGACATGGTAGAGATCTACAGTGGAATACTGTGCAGCCATCAAAAAGGAAATCTTGCCATTTGCAGTGACCTGGATGGAACTAGTCAATCAGAGAAAGAGAATTATCATATAATTTCACTCCTATGTGAAATTTAATTAACAAAACAGAGGAGCATGGGGAAGGGAGGAAAAAAATAAAACAAGAGGAAATCAGAGGAGACAAGCCCGGTTGCTGGAGGGAGGTGGGGGGGATGCAGTAACCGGGGGACGGGCATTAAGGAGGCACGTGATGTGATGAGCACTGGGTGTTATAGAAGACTGCTGACTTCTACCTCGGAAACCAGTAATACCTTATATATTAATTGAATTTAAATAAATTAAAAAAAAAAAAGCTGGCCTCATACCACCGTCCTATGGCCCCAGGTCCAAATCGAGCCCTCTGGGATGTGGAGTGCAGGAAGCTACAGGGGCAGGGCGTGGGCACCCCGCACCCCAGGGGCAGGACCTCACCGAGGCTCTGAACGCTGGTGCCTGGAGGCCCAGCCCCGCGGCTTCAGTCCGGGCGGGATCACGTTGGCGGGTTTGGACAGCACAGGGCTTGAGCTGAACTTGGGGTCCGGACCCGCGTCTACACGGGGGCCCCTTTTTAGCCGCGTGGGAGCCTCTGGCCTCAGTCTGCTCAGCGGGCTCGGGGGAGGGCCCAGCCCCCACGAAGTGCCACCTTCCCAGTAGATCTCGTGATCATTGAGGACCCGGGGGCGCGGGGGTCCTACCCGAATTTGCTGTTCGTCCAGGTGGAGCCTGGCGGCCAGGGCGAGGTGCTCCTGGTGGCTGGGGGAGCGGTTCCTCGCGAAATGTTTCCTCAGCTCCCGCAGCTGCGCCTTGAGGTACACCGTGCGCTTCTTCCGGGGCCTCGGGAGCCTTTGGGGTGCTGGGGGCCCTGAGCAAAGGACCCAGGGTCAGAGAAGCCCCGGATCTGAGCCCCCAGCCCGCCGCCGCCCCTCCCCCGCCGCCGCCTGGGCCAAGCTGGGTGAGCAGGTGGGAGGCTCCGGCCCGGGGGTGGGAGCACAGCTGCGGGTGGGCGGCGGCGCGTGGACCAGACGCCCTGCGGGCTCCGGCCCAGGCTCTCCCGCTGCCGGCCTAAGTCCCTGCGCGTGTCGGGGCCTCGGTGTCCCCGTCCTTGAAACAGGCCCGATTACAGGTCCTGTCTTGTGATTCCCGGGCCCACAGCCAAGGAAGGCGGGGAGGGTGGGCGTCCCAGGCTCAGGCGGGCTCCCACTCCCACCTGCCCCCCAGTTCCTCCCTCGAAGGGCCAGAGCCTCGCTCACACTTGTGAGGGGGCGACTGCGCCCTCTGCTCAGCCCACCCCCAAGAACTTAAGTCCAGCCCCAGCCCCACAGAAGTCCCCACAGCACAGTGTGGGACCCCCTTCCCGGATGGGGGGGCCTCCCCAGCCTCAGCCCCGGCTCTGGCCCCTCAGGCAGGCCCAGGCGCACCTGCGGGAGGGCCTGGGGCCATCATCCTCCGCTCTCCTCGCTCCCCGGAGGCCTGTGTGTGAGGTTCTGCCCCCAGGACCCGGGGCTTAAATCCCACCGGCCAGCGGTGCCCACCCACACCCAGCCTGAGGGTCCCGGAGCTCTCCCTTACTCAGCCCCCTCGGCCCCGCCCCTGCCGCACTCGCAGGGAGTGAGTGATCCTTTCTACCCTGTGGGTGGGGGCGGGGCTGGGGGCTGGGACCTCCGAGAACCCCCAGCCTGGGTTCCACCCTCGGGGGTTCTCGCCCAGGGGAACCCCACGTTGCCCATCATGTGGGGTCCCCGTCGCAGGAAAGGGCCCCTCCAGCCAGCGCCCTGGGGTCATCCCATCCCTGCCCAGTCCTGGGAGCCCCAGTCACCGGCTTCCCTGTCCAGTCTCCATCCTGTCCTGCCTGCTTGGTCCAGCAGCCTCTCTCCTTGCCCCCCAACACCACTCTCGCCTTCTGTTTCCTTCTCTAAATGGCCCCCTCTAAGAGTCCTGAACAGAGAGGAGCGCAAAAACACGCTGGCCCCCGATGCTGGTTTGGATCCGTGCTGGTTTTCCTATGGGATGGAGGCCGCCGGGGGTGCAGGTGGACCCCCCCGCTTCCTCTTAGTGAATGAGTGAACGGGCTGCTCCGTGTATGGACTCTGGACTCGGGAGCTCGAGGGGAGACCAGCCCCTCGAACGACACAGACCCACATCTCGGCACCAGACGGGCTCCTTCCTGGCGCTGGGTCTGCTCAGGACTGGAGTCCGGGGAGAACACAGCTTACAAGGCTCAGGGCTGGGGGAGGGCTGTTATTGTCATGAGCGGGAGATGAGGGGTAGGTAGGTTGGGGGATCGGACCCAAAATGAGGGAAAACAAAACGTTCTTATTGGAGGTTTGCCTGAGTGTCTCACGGGGCATTCTACCGTAAGCGGACATTCGTGCCCCTTCCTTTCTGGCAAGATTCTGGCTTAATTGGACATCTTTTTCTCCTCGGGCAGATAGGAACCCACGGGTCACCAAGTCAATGGCTCTGCTGTCCACAGTGGGCATCTAGCAATTTCCTTGGTGTAGAAGATGTGACCCAAGGCCAACTTATCTTTCATTTTTAAAAGAAATGAAGGAGAGGCACCTGGGTGGCTCAGTGGGTTAAGACCCCGCCTTTGACTCAGGTCATGATCTCAGGGTCCTGGGATCTAACCCCGCATCGGGCTCTCTGCTCGGCAGGGAGCCTGCTTCCCCACCTCTCTCTGCCTGCCTCTCTGCCTACTTGTGATCTCTTTGTCAAATAAATAAATAAATAAAATCTTTTTAAAATAAATAAAAGAAATGAAGGATGCCTGAGTGGCTCCGTCGGTTAAGCATCTGCCTTTGGCTCAGATCATGATCCCAGGATCCCGGGATGGAGTCCCTGCTTAGCAGGGAGCGTGCTTCTTCCTCTCCTGCTCCCATGGGTTGTGCTCTCTCTCTCTCTCAATCTCTCTCTGTCAAATAAATAAATAAAATATTTTTAAAAATTTAAACAAGAAAATGAAATAACATTTTGCTGGTAGATTGGCATAGGCAGAGAAGAAGGGTCACGCCTGGGTTGGCGGATGGGGGGATGGGGAATCTGACCTTCTCATGGTTTTGGACTGTATCACACAAAAGATCAAGTTCAAAATTAAATAAGGCATACGAATATCGTTACTGTAGGCGTAGCTCATCATTATTGTAGGTCTGGCTCCCCTGGGCTAGAGACCCCTGAGGGTGGGACCAAGGCTGTCTTGCCACTGAGGTCCCAGCCCCCAATCCAGGCCCCCTTATCACAGTGGGGAAAGGACTAATTAATCACTCACGGTGACTCCTCCGGGGCCAGGTGATGTGGGTGAGAGAGTGGGGGTCAATGGCGATCCCTTGCTTAGCGTTCCTTGGTGGAAAGTACCATAATCTCTTCCTCATCAGACAGGTGGAACACTTCACAAATACTCTGGGAACACAGTGGTCGTCAGGGACATAATGTCCCTGCCCTCCTAGGTTTCACTGTGTAGCAATGCATTTGTCCAACAGAGGCGTCAATGGAGGGACAAGCTCAGTTAGGCTGTGCAAATACACATGAAACACAGGAAAGTCATGGCAGCACCATTCAGAAGAGCAAAAGGGTAGAATCAAACCAAGGTGTCCGTCAACTGGTGACAGGACACAATGTGTATGTTCATACAGTGGGATATTCTTTAACTCCAGCCGTACAAGGGAGTGCTCATGCACCTTGCAGATGTCACCTGAAGGGAAAGAAGCCAGACACAAGAGGTCACCTATGCACGATTCTATTTACATCAAATGTGCACGATAGAGAAATCCACGGACACGGCAGCTGGATTTGGGGTGACCAGGAGCCGCAGCAGGGGAAAATGGGGACTAATTTGAATGGTTACGGGGTTTCGATTTGAGGCGATGTCATGGTCTGTGGTTGATCGTGGTCATGGACGTACAGTAAGAAAAAAGACAAAACATTGAATTGTACACTTTAAATAGGACGATTTTGTAGTATGTGGATATAGATCAATAAAAAATACATTAATGCAGTGTTTGTTATGTTGTGCGTGGGATTGTTGAAGATCCGAGGGACGGGTTACATCTAGAGCTGGGGGAGGGGAGACAGAGGATGGGAACGTGGCTTTCTGTTGCCATTGGTGGGGTCGAGGTTGGTAACCGAGAATTTTTGAGTTGGTGCCAGTGAGGATCTGATAAAAGAATCGAATGAGCACAGTGCCCTCTGACTCAGTGGTCTTATCATAAGAGGTTTATCCTGGGAGCTGTTTGTCTACTGTGAATAGGCACCAACACACCTATTTGAAATTTTAGGGAATGGAGTTCATTACAGGAGCTCATGTTCACCAAGAAGATGATTAAATACTATTTGGCCATCCCAGACTGCGGGAAGCTCATTAACAGCAAAAAAGGAATCAGGGATAGAACTTTTAGTAACCGTTGATGATTTGTAATGTATCTTTTATTTTGTTTTGAGTGGCGGAGGTCTGTCTTTGCAAAATAAGTGTGTCCTGAACACAGGGTCCTTGTTGGGTTTTTGCTTTTTTTGCTGTTGTTGCTGGTGTTTTTGTTTGTTTGTTTGTTTTTGTTTTTGCCAAACAACATCTAGAATCAGATTTAGAATCTGATTCTAGAATTAGAAAGGTACAAAGTGAATGACTATTGTGTTAAATGATTGAACGAGCTGCAGTTTCCGACACCCAATAATGTCTCGGAGACACTGTTCACTTCTGAGACTTACGGATTTAATAAGCACACTCAAAAGATAAGTATACACATACACATACATGTATAATATACTTAACAACAGCAGCAAAATGCCCATAATCCCTGGGTAATTACCAGGGATTAAGGAGGATGTGCATTTTCTCTCTTTTCTACCACTTATTATTATGATTAATTATTTGTTTGATTTGCAAGCAGGAAAACAAGGACAGTTTCTGGCTTTGGGTGCTGCGTGGAGCACGTGAGTGCTGGGCTGTTGGTTCTTCCGACCTGACTCCTTCCAGGGCTGGATGGAAACCAGCTGGGGGAGCAGGAGTTCCTCATTGGGCTTCCCAGATTCAGCTGGATGGGGAAGTTGTCGGTAGCCCAGAATCTACCCGCGCAAACAGAGAGGGAGGTGTGAAGGGAGTGAGTGGAAATCTGTGCTAAGGAGAAATAATTAACCCATTGATTTTTTTTATTCAATCAGAGTCCTCTAAGTAAGGTTGGCTCCTCTCCGCTTTCGGCCTAGGAGTTGCTCACAGACCGCCAGACTGCTCCCTGCACTCCGTGCGACTGAGGCATCATTTCCCAAGTGAGAGGGGGCCCCAGGCAGGGTGGTCAAAGACAAGCAAGTAGAACTTTGAAGGCAACCTTGGAGAGATGGACAGATGGGGGCGGGGGAGTTGGCCTCTGCCTTCTAGAACCTTCTGGGCTTTCTGTGATTGCCATTTCTCCCCGTGTCTCTGGACTTTGCTCTCTCCTCTTCCTCCTTCATTTTTTTGAAGTACACCCCCCCATGCATTCTGTATTGGTGAATCTGCCTACTCGCTAAAATTTCTTTGTCACCCCCAAAACGAATGCTCCCTGCCCTCCCCCCCCCCCCCGCTCCCCCCCTGCCCTGGGGCCCTTCACAGGCACATGCAAAGCGGTGAAAAATTCGAGCAATCGACTTCATGCTGTTTCCAGCAGCCATTTCATTTCAGCTCTTACACTGTAAACAAGTGTCCTTTGGGGGAATATTGAAAGCTTTTAATATGTTTTAGTATTTTTGTGCTTTTAAAAATTGTGGTTATATAGGGGCGCCTGGGTGGCTCAGCAGGTTAAAGCCTCTGCCTTCAGCTCAGGTCGTGATCCCGAGGTCTTGGGATGGAGCCCCCCATCGGGCTCTCTACTTGGCAGGGAGCCTGCTTCCTCCCTTCTCCCTCTGCCTGCCTCTCTGCCTACTTGTGACCTCTGTCAAATAAATAAATAAAATCTTTTTTTCTTTTTTAAAGATTTTTATTTATTTATTTGACAGAGAGAGATCACAAGTAGGCAGAGAGGCAGGCAGAGAGAGAGAGAGGAAAGCAGGCTCCCCGCTGAGCAGAGAGCCCGATGTGGGACTTGATCCCAGGACCCTGAGATCATGACCTGAGCCGAAGGTAGTGGCTTAACCCACTGAGCCACCCAGGCGCCCAAATAAATAAAATCTTTTAAAAAATTGTGGTTATATATATATATAAAATATGTGATATTTGTCATTTTAACCATTCGTAAGTATACAATTTAGTGGCATTAAGTACAATCACAATATTAAAGTGGTTACAATATTGTGTAACCATCACCACTGCCCGTACTTAAAAGACTTTTTCATCCTCCCCGACGCAGAAACAAGAACTCCTCCTTCTGCCCTCCCTCCGCCCCTGGTAATGTCCAATCCATTATCCGACCCTATGAATTTGACTAAGTAAATCATGTAAGTAGAATCGTGTGATATTTGTCCTTCTGTGTCTGGCTTATTCACTAAGCAAAATGTCTTTATTTTTAAAAATTTAAGATTTTATTTTTAAGTAATCTTTACACCCAACACGGGGGTCGAACTCACGACCCTGAGATCAAAAGCCACATCTGAGGTGCCTGGGTGGCTCAGTTGGTTGGGTGTCTGACTCTTGATCTCAGCCTGGGTCCTAATCTCAGGGTCCGTGAGTTCAAGCCCCATGTTGGGTTCCTTAAAAAAAAAAACAAAAAGTCAACTTGTATCTGAGCTTTACAGGGAGAGGCTGTGATAAGGGTCCGCATCTATTCAGGTGGGGGAAGAGTTTCAAAAATTCCCAGCCAAGTGCTAGGTATGTGGGAAGAGAAACGTAGTGCTGGTTCCCTGACCAGACAGCCGTCTGTCCCCACAAGTTCTTGATGTCTTGCCCTTCCCTGTTCAGAAGGTTCCAGAAAGAATGTGGTTCGTGAGTTCCTGGGGCAGGGGGTGTCTCTACAGAATGGTGTCATTGGGAAGAGGACCAGAACCTTCATCAGATGCTTAAAGGAACTGACTGTCCTGGGGGGTGACTTGCTGCTCTGCTCTGAAAACCCTTTTGTAGTCTAAGCGCTGTCCGTGCTGCTGTGTGTGTAAGGACGGAGGGGATGCGGCAGCTCAGGGCGGTCAACTTCTGTCTCCTAAAACACACATGCCAGGAATTAATAATTCTGGCGGAGAAAATAGGGTCTCTATGGGCAGGCGAGATCTGGAAATGTAGACAGAAGCCTTAGGTTCCACGCTGACCATGAAGGTGAGAGCCAAAGATGGAGAAAACACTTTCCAGGCATGGGGAGCTCAGTGTGCGAGAGGTCTCAGACCTCGTGGGGTTTCAGAGAAGCAGAAGGAGTTTTCATTCTATCTGGACAGGCTGTCCGGCCTCCCCCCACGGCCTGTCACGTGTCCCCCCTTCCCTCCCCCAAATCTGATCTAATTCTCTCTCTGCTCTGCTGAGACCTGCCCTGCCTAAGAGGATTGGAGCATTTG
Organism: Mustela nivalis; assembly: GCF_964662115.1. Lineage (NCBI taxonomy): Eukaryota > Metazoa > Chordata > Mammalia > Carnivora > Mustelidae > Mustela > Mustela nivalis. Next base: position 56,145,900 of record NC_139037.1, on the reverse strand, counting down.
CTAAATGGGGACCTGGGCAGGGTCAGAGAGCCTGCTGCTGGGGAGACCCAGGGACCAGGATGGCCACAGGGGGGCGGCAGAGGAGATGGGGGAGCGGGGAGGTGGACAGAGCAGGGAGAGGAGAAGAGAGAGAGGCACCTGCGGTGTTTAGGAAACTGTATTAAAAGGGTTAGGAGGAGGCCAACATTGTTGATTTTAAACATTTATCATGAACCGGTTTCCTGATCTCCTCCTATCCACTTCTCCCTTCTCTGTCCTTTTGGAAGTAACAGGGGGTTCTGGGGGTATAGGTATGGAGGTCTGGGGGCATCGGACCGGGGCGCTCAGAAATGACCTGGGAATGTTCTGGAAGGCTCTGACCCATCAGGAGTCTACGTAGAGCCCTGAGTGAGGTCTGCTTCTGACACGGGGCATCACGCAGCTTTGCGGTGTCCAAGGAAATCATCAAAAAAAATTTTAACATAGAATTTTAAATATATTTTATTTTATTTATTTATTTTTAAAGATTTTATTTATTTATTTGACAGAGAGAAATCACAAGTAGGCAGAGAGGCAGGCAGAGAGAGAGAGAGAGGGAAGCAGGCTCCCTGCTGAGCAGAGAGCCCGATGCGGGACTCGATCCCAGGACCCTGAGATCATGACCTGAGCCGAAGGCAGCGGCTTAACCCACTGAGCCACCCAGGCGCCCTATTTTATTTTTTTAAAAAAATACATTTTAAGTAAATTGAAAAGCATTTAAAATATTTTTTTAAATTCCTCAGTTTTAATGCCTAATACAGTAAGTTATGTCAGAGCAACTGACATAACCAGTATCTTTGGTAACTTTTGGGAGCCGGACAGGATCCAGAGGTATGTCCATCCTCCGTGAAAACCCTATTCAGACCCAGGTATGGGTTTTTGTTTTTGTTTTTAAAGGTTTTATTTATTTGACACACAGAGAGAGAAAGCACAAGTAGGCAGAGAGGCAGGCAGAGAGAGAGGGGGAAGTAGGCTCCCCGCTGAGGAGAGAGTCCAACGTGGGGCCCAGGACCCCGAGATCATGACCGGAGCTGAAGGCAGACGTTTAACCCTCTGATCCATCCAGGCGCCCCAGGCACAGTTTTGATGGCAAACCGGCAAAGACCCAGATATTGTGTCTCTTCATTGTTAGCTGAGTATCTGTGGGCCAGGCACTCCTCTCTCTCAGTCTCCGTGTTCCTTCCAGGAAGGCTGGTGTTGAGAACCCTCACCTCCAGAGCCGTCCATGCCTCCAGCAGGGTCACCACCCCGAAGGGTCCAGCCGTCATATCGAAACCTACCCCTGAGCTTGGTCAACATCCCCTCTGCAAAGTATGGGGACAACTCACCCCAATTTCCCTGGGTTCAGGGGTCTCTGGGATATGGAACTTCCAGGGCTAACCCAGGACAGTCCCAAGAAAACTGAGTTGGTTGGCCACGTTACCCCTACATCCCTCAAGAATCCCATCTTTGAGAACCCTGTGTGTCCCTGTGGTCCAGTTGCTACAGGGCTTGTATCCCCAGGACCCTGTGTGTTCTGTGCATTCATGCATACACACACAGATAAATGTAATATGTGATGTGCCTATAATGTATAAGGTCATGCGATCTAGGATATATAATATAATACATGCAACGCACATATACATGTCTGTCTATGTCTCTTTTATGTGTGAAGAGGAGTACATCTTTATAAATCTTCACAAAGTGAACACACTCAGTTAGCAACACCCAGATCAAGAAATGGTTCCAACCAGGGGCGCATCACACTCTCCATGTCAGCTCAGGTCATGATCTCAGGGGTGTGAGATCAAGCTCTGCACACAGCGGGGGTCTGCTTGAGATTCTCTCCCTCTCCCTCTGCCTCTCCCCTTCCCAATAAATAAATCTTTAAAAATAAAGAATAAGAAATGGATACCACCAGGGCCCCCCAAGAAAGTTTTCTTGTATCTCTCCACCTGCTCCGCCTCCCCTCATCAATGACGTCAACTTGACTTCTAACCCCACAGAGCTGGGGTGCCAGATGTTAATGGTGTCAGTGGGACGATACCATAGTCTCTGAGTGTGCTTCCTGTTTGGGGCTATTGTGACAATGTGCTCTAAACGTTCTTCTGGTCTTCTTCATGACATAAGCCTGTGTTCCTGTTGGGTACGGACCAAGGAATGGAAATGGCTGAGTTACATAATAGGCACACATTCACCTTTTAACGGTATGGCCACGTGGTTTCCTAGAGGGGCTGGAGTGCCTTACTCCACCAGTGCCTACCAGCCGTGTGCAAGTCAACACTTAGAATTGTCAGGCATTCATTGTAGCCATCTGGTGGGACACAGAGGTATCGCTGTGAGGTTTTCACTTCCATTTGCCTGGCGACTGATGAAACCGAGTCTTGGGTCACGCATGGATGAATAGCCAGAAGGGAAGGCTACCTTCCCTTCTGAAATGCCCAAGTCTTCTGCAACCTGGGCAAATTTCAAAGCAACATGATGCTTCAAAATCCCAAAGGATGGGCTAAGGGGGACCACTCTCTCAGCCCTGGGGGCCAACCTCTGGAACCCGAGGGTGGTGCTCTGGGTTCCCAATGATCAACAGCCACTGGGCCCAGCCTCCCATCTGAGCAGGTGCTCTGACAGGTGAGGCCTGGAGGCTCCTACCCACTTTGGGGGTGGTCAAGGAGGTAAGCCTATTTTACAGAGGGGGAGACTGAGCCTCAGGGGTGCAGAGGAAAGTGCCCCCCTAGTCAGACAGCTGACAAGCCTGAGGACCTCCAGTCCCCACTGCTCAGACCCTGCACTGAGTGAAAGACAGGTTTTCAACCCAGACCCAAGTGACTCTGCACATGAGTTCTGGGAAGATTCCTTGAGCTCCACGGGGTTCACCCTTGCTCTGCAGACCGGAAGGCTCCCCGTCCTGTGGGAACAAGGATCTGGGGTGGATGCCACCTTGCCCAGCACGGGACGTGGAGAAAACCTGGGTTTCAGGGACAGTTAGATCCTGAACTAACCAACTCAGCAATAATGTGATGTGCGAAGCATGCGCAGACACTGTTGGGCCCTCCCAAGTCGGACCTCACTGACTCCTGCGGAAATCCCAGGTGTTTCTCCTTTCCGTAAAACCAAACCCCACCTCTGCCCTGTGTGTGCGTGTCTCTGCCCCTTTGCCATTCACTCGGCCCTTCATCCACTCCTTTATTGAGCACCTGCTGTGTGCTGGGACTGTCCCAGACAGACAAGGTCCCAGCCCTCCCGGAGCTAACGTCCTCTGAGAGGGGCGGAGGAGAGACAAGAGGGTGTTAAGAGTTTTGCAGAAAATAAAGCCACGAGAGTGTGCTAGGGAGCTAGGAGGTGCAGGGGGAGGGACCCCCATAATCTAATCCACTCCTTCCTGCTGCAGTCCTTGAAGAACCCCGAGATTCTTTGCTTTTATACATCTCTCCGAGCATTTAATTATTGAACAAATGAATATTGATTTGCTCTTTACAGCCCTCCTGTTTCTCCCTTTGTCTCCGGGGCCGTCTGATCTCCCCCAGGGTCTGTCAACCCCGGCTGCCCCACGACCCTGGACCCTGTCGGGGACTCATGACCTCCAGTCTCCTCTGGGCTACTTTCCTGCGCTTGACTTGTTTGGGGACAGGAAGAGGCCAGCGGGACAGAAGGGGACTGAGGGGTTAGAAGCCAGATCGCACAGAGCTGGACACAGGGTGGGTTTTCTTCTAGTGTTGGCCGGAGTTGAGGCTTTGATCTTCCCACGCTGAGCCCAGGCCCCCAGCTTTGCGTGGGGGGAGGGTAGGGGCGGGGCCGACGGAGGGGCGGGGCTTCCGCGTTGTGGGCGGGGCCTCCTGCTGCAACCTGCTTCTGCTTCCCCTGGTCCAGGTACCAGGTAATGAGAACAGGTTACACCGGGGATAGTGAGGCACTATTTACGTCAATAAAATACATCCATTTTAAATGATCAGTTTGTTGCATTTGGACAAACTGGTGCTCTCATGTGCCTCTCGAGATAACACAATGTTGCACTGCCTGTAAAGTTTCCCTCAGGCCACTTCGCAGTCCGTACCCCCTCTCCACTCCGGGTTTTATCATGTTGACAGTTTTGGTGGGCGTGTTGTGGCATGCTGTTGTGGTTTTAATTTGTGTTTCCCTGATGACAATGTCGAGAATGTGTGTGTGTGTGTGTGTGTGTCTGTGTCCTCATGGGCTATCAGGATATCTTTTATGAAGTGCTTCTTCCCATGGTCTGATTACTGAGTTGAAGGAGTATTCTGGAATATTCTGTATTCTGGATGTAAGGTCTTTGCTAGCCTGTATGTTTTGCAAATGCTTCCTAACAGACTGTGCCTAGCATTTTCTTGTACCTAATGACGTTTTTGAAGAGCAGAGTTTTCCAGGTTTGATCACCTCTAACTGATCAGTTTTCTATTTTGTGGTGATTGCTTTCTGTGGCCTGTGTAAAAGACTTTTGCCTATCCTCAGGTCAAGAAACACATTTCTCTGTTTTTATTTTTTTTTTATTTATTTTCCACGCCTGGGAACATTTTACTTTCACTTTTCACGTTTAGGACTGTGATGGCTCTCAAATTAGTTTTTGTGTCTTGTGATTGAGGTTCTGTCTTCTCTTTTTTCTTATGTGGATATTGCATTGCTCAAAATGATGTCTTGAAAAGACTTCCCTGTAGACTTGCTTTGGCATTTTTGTCAAAAATCAGTTGACCACGAAGTTTTGGCCATTTTCTGAAGTGTGTATTCTGTTCCCTTAATTGATTTGCTTGTCCTTACCCGGTATCATGCTGCCTCATGTGTGGTAGCTTTGCAGCAAGTCCTGAAGTCAGGTAATAGAAGTTTCCAGTTTTTCTTTTTTCCCCAGATTGTTTCGATAGTCTATATTCTTTATATTTTCGTAGAGATTTTTGAATGGGGTTGTTGGTTTCTAAAAAAAAAAACACTCTTTAGAGAGGTTTTGGTTGGGATTGCTGTGACTCTAATGATTAGTCTAAGAAGCATTGACAGATCTTAACAATATGGAGGTTCCCAGTCCCTGGTTTATTTCACTCTTGACTTGGGTCTCCTTGAACGTCTCCCAGCAGAGCTTTGATGTTTGCAGAGGGGCAATTAGCTGAAAGAAGAGATGACAGGATTTAGGGATGGATTGGCAGTGAGTCGTGAGGAAAAAGGGAGTAGGCAAGGGTAAATGTCAAAATCTCTTCCTAGATGGCTGGGTGGAGATGAGAAGGAAAGCGACTTCTCCTGGTAGGGATCCAGCTCAGAAGAAGAAAGGCCTGAATCTGGACTCAGTTGCCCCCACGGCCATGTGCATGACCTTCTGAGACACACCTCTGCACACCCTCCCACCCTGGGGGGGATCCCATGGGTAGATGGGTGCCCAGTCCCAGGAGGAGGTGATGTGGAGACGCTGATACTCTTCTCCCATGGGGTCGTAAGGACTCTCCCCCTGTCCCTGCTCGGCCTCCTTTCCTTCCCTACTCCAGAGGGCCAGGATGGTCTGTTAACAGCACTGGATTGTCCCATCAGTAGCCTCCTGACTGGTCCACTGAGGGTCAGACAGCCCCTCCCTCTCTCCCTGTCATCCCCAACCCCCCCTCCCCCATTCAAGCTAATGAGACCAGCCCTGATTCCCCAGCCAGGCTGCTGGCCTTAATCTCCCCCCACCCCCAGCAGGGGGTTCTTGGGGGTGGAGAAAGAAAGAGCCCCGTATGGTGAGACACAATGACCCAGCCACAAGGCAGGATTACCACCATGTCTCCCATGCATGTACTGTGCGAGGTTGGGTGCACGCCCGTGTGCAGGCTCTGGTGTACGGCGAAATAGAACAGACCCAGGGAGGGTGATGGAAACAAAGACAATCGGAAGTACAGAGCAAGAGAGGCTACCAAGATAGGGAGAAAGCAGAATTGGAGGGAAAGTTGGGAGAAAGAAAACGAAAATCCTACCGTCAGATGAGGTGTTGGAGAAAAAGAGAGAGAAACAGGACTAGAACTTGGAACTTGGGGGGTTAGATAAAGAAGCCCAGAGGAATGGGGTTGGCTGGAGTTGCGGGGACAGGTGGACAGACAGGGACACAGGGACAGAGAGACCCAGAGCTGGAGGGCGAGGAAGGGGGCACACATGCAAAGGGGCAGGAGTGGCATAGCTAGAGGCCCAAGGAAGAGAGAAACTGAGGCACAGAGCTCCCAAACAAAGACCAGTGGTGTGGAGGGAGGAAGAGAGAGAGGGAGGAGGAGAAGCTGATGTCCCACAGAGACAGTTCAGAGACCAGAGTGATAGAGTCCGAGACTCAGAGAGAAAAGGGGAAACTGAGGCAGAAGCCACGAACAATGGGGCCAGACAGGTTTGAATTAGTCTGCAGACAGAATGTTGGGGAGACAAAGGGTGGCCCAGGAGGGGAGGCAGAAAGCCCTGTGCCCCTTATTTTTCAAATAATCTCTCAGGAACACCCCGCACTTCTCTCCTTCCTCTTTGATGGGACGCCAAAGTGGGAGGGACACCAGTTAGACCTTCGGAAGAACTTCCCTGAAGAGTGGGGGCTCCTGGTCTCAGGCAGGAGCTGGGGCTTCCCATCCCCATCAGCCCTAATTGCCAAGATGTTGCAGGGAGGAGGGGAGGGGATTAGGCAGATGGGGGCCCCTCCCCCTCCCAGCCAATGTCACCTCCTGGCGTCCAGTCAAGTCCCCCACCAGGGGCCAGGATTACCCTCTGAGATCCAGGCCACCGCAAATGACATCACTCCCAGCCTGGGCTTAAAACCTCCCCATGTGAGGGGACCCGCTTCCTTCAGCTTCTGCTACCTGCTGACTCTGTCCAGGACCTGGGCCACCAGGAGAACCCTCTCCCATTTCTGGAAGGTGAGTGTCTGCATCTCAGCGCCCAGGCATAGGGCCGAGAGGAGGGGGTGTGCAATGTTTGCTGCAGGTTTCTCTAGAGAATGGAGGTCCCATCTTGGTGTTTGGAAGTATAGGGCACCTGTGAGCGCAGCAGGAGGGTACGAGGGTGTCTGCCTCAGGGGGGCAGCTCGGACAAGGCAAAGGAGGACCTTGAATGCGGCTGAGCTGGGGGAGTCTTGTCACGGCTGATGTGGGTCCCCCTGGGTCTGGGCTTAAAGCCTGGCTTTTACTCACTGTGTGTCCTTGGGTCATTCACATGACCTCCCTGGGTCTCAGCTTCCTTGTCTTCTAAGTGTTGACAATGAAAAGTTGCCATGGGGAGCCTGTCACAGGCCTGGGCCCAGGAGAGACAGCTGGCTTCCTCTTGCTTTGGGGGACTTGGGGACAGATCTGGGGGTCGAGAGCAGGGGACGCTACTCTCTGAGACTTGGTTTCTGCCTCTGTGAAGCAAGGATCATAGTAGGACCTGCACTGGAGGGAGTTTTATCAGGATGATTGTTCCCTGAGATCTTATTCCCGAGGCCCTCAGTGCGTCTCTGAGAAGTTGGGGGATGGTGAGGTCCCCATGGTTGTCAGCTGCCTGACTGGGGGTGGTTACTGTCCTCTGCACCCCTCAGGCTTGGTTTCCCCACCTGTAGAATGGGACCATCTCCTTGGCGACTCACAAGCTTGGGCGTGAGCCTTCAGGCCTTACCTGTCAGAGCACCTGCTCAGGTGGGAGCCTGTGAACCCCGGGAATGCCAGCCTCGGGTCCCGCACCTTGTCCCCAGGGCAGGGAGAGTGGTGTCCCTCAGCCCACCTTTGGGACAAGGATGTATCATTGCCTTGAACTTCGCCTGGCAGGGTGATGATGGGGTTGTTGTCAGGCTGATTGGAAATTCTCAACAAAAGGTAGACATCATCACTGTTGCTGTCTGGGCTTCCCAGGACGGGACATCCAAAGCCTGTACGGAGTGGAGTGGGGAAGTCCCGAGGCCATGACGTCGCTTGCTATCTGTCTCATCTTGTTGCCAGAGAAACATTTCAGTGGTTGTCTGACGATATTTTTGTTTATTATTCTTTGAGGACGTCTTGTCCACAAAGCACTCGTGGGTTGTCTGACGAGCCGGCAGATGCTCAGTCCTGGAGGGCACTGTCATGACCAGTTGCCTGGTCTTGGGGGAGCACCTGCCTTGCCCCACGCTCGGAGTTCCTGTCTGTAGGTGGCTCAGCCCAGCACGAGACGGCCGTGCTTTCCTGGAAAGCCCACCATGTAGCCTGGTTAGCCCCTCGCACGGTCGATGGGGAAGATGAAGAGCTTGGATGTTCTCATTCCGGGCCATGCCCTTGGACCCTAGCAGGGCAGTGCTACCCATCTCCTTTTTTCTGCACCCCCCAGAAGCTCCAATGAAGCATCCTCGCCCCCTTGGGGAAGAGGGAGAGGACAGAGGGAACCCATGCTGGGTGCTGGGAGAAGAGCCTTCCGGAGCCTCCAACCCAGGGTGGGAATCCCAGGTCCCCACTGACAGTCTGTGTGTGACCCTGGGCAAGTGACCCGGCCTGAAGCTGAAGATGTTCCCGTCTGTGAAATGGGAGCATAACAGGAATGCTGCGTCAGCCTCCCCAGGCTCTGCTGAGGACAGAGGGTGTAGACGGGTGTCCAGCGTAGAGAAGGCTGGTGTGTGAGTTGGCCCTAGCCTTGTACCGAGTTACACTAAAACTTAGCGCATCAAACACTTCTGGTCCCATACAGTGTCTGAGGGACAGGGATCCCCAGGCGACCCCACTGGATAATGCTGGCCCAGGTCTCTTTGTGCTGCTGTATGTAGGCTGATGCTGGCCAAGGCTGAGTCCTTGGCCGGCTTGCCTGATGCTTTGGAAATGACTTTCCCCAGGGGGCTTGGTCCTATGACCTCAGTTCTTGGTCTTGGCATGTCCGCACGACCCCGGCTGCCTACCCCCAGAGCGGCGCCAGCCTTGGAGGTCCCTCTGTCATTTCTGCAGTGCTGAGCGGGGAGCCCATGGCAGCCCTGCTCTGTAGGAAGGGACAACACAAGGAGCTGAATCCCCGGCGTGGGGTGGGGGGGATTATTGGGGGCTTCCTAGAATGCCCACCATTACTTGGGATTTAAAGCGGCTTTTTTATTTAATTGTAACCACCAGCACTGAACTTCCCCGTGACCTTCCTGCACATCATCTGGTTCGTTGTGCTCCAGTCACACTGGGCACCTTGGTTTCCACCTCCAAAGAGACAAAATGAGCCCAGACTCCGGGCTTCGCAGCTGCCTGCTGTTCCCTCTGCCTGGAGGTGTCTCCCCATGGGACGAGGAGCCTGTCGCTTTTTAGCCCCCAGGGTCCTCTCCTCACGGAGAGGTCTTCCCGGACCATCCGTCTAGATGAGCTGTCTTCCCCTCGCCCCAAACCCCGTCATTACCCTATTTCGTTTTCCCAGGAATTCGATCCCATGAGAACAGAGATGCCGTGTGCCTCATTTCTTGCTACCTCCCCATCTCCTACAGCTAGATGGAATATTAAAACTATTTCCTGGAGGGGCAGTAGGACCCCAATTTATGATAAATAGAGCACCCCCCCCCAAGTGGGAGGTGAGAAGGACACGCTCGTGGGAGCAGAAAGGGGGAAGAAGCTAAGGCAAAGGTCTTCTGTTTTTTACTTTTACTTATTTCTGAAATATTGGGGTGTGTGTGTGTGTGAGAGAGAGAGAGAGAGACAGAAAGAGGGAGTAAGAGAAATCCAGGTTAGCGTGTGGGATGTGGAGTTGGAGCCTGCAGGAAGAGACGGGGTTAGCGGTGACAGGGACCGGACAAGAGGCATTCGTGGCTCAGGGGAAGGCTTATGCGCACACCCAGAGAGACTGGGGGTCATAGGGAGGGGTCATAGGGAGCCCCAGAAAGGGTCTTAGGGTTTTTTATTGTTGCTTTTGTTTTTGGAAAACTTATATGTCTATATGGTTACAAGGCAATCCAAATTGAAGAAACGAGGCTTGGATATAGCGCTTTCCAGAAAGCCTCACTTCTAGTGGTATCCTGTGTTCTTCCTGGCAATTTTCTGTGCATACATATGCATACACACACACACTATATTATATATAATTGCTGCCTTGTTTTATTTTATTTTTTTTTAAAGATTTTATTTATTTGTCAGAGAGAGGAAAAGAGAGTGAGCACAGGCAGACAGAATGGCAGGCAGAGGCAGAGGGAGAAGCAGGCTCCCTGCCAAGCAAGGAGCCCGATGTCGCTGGGATCATGACCTGAGCCGAAGGCAGCTGCTTAACCAACTGAGCCACCCAGGCGTCCCTGCTGCCTTGCTTTAAAAGTCATGGGTGGTAGCCTGCTATACGCACTGTTCAGCACCGCATCTTTTCCTTTGACAATATATATGTCGCATATGTATATATCATCTAATATATATTAAATTAAATATCTTTTTTAAAGGATTTTATTTATTTATTTGACAGATCACAAGTAGGCAGAGAGGCAGGCAGAGAGAGGCAGGCAGGCTCTCTGCCGAGCAAGGAGCAAGGAGCCCAATGTGGGGCTGGATCCCAGGACCCTGGGATCATGACCTGAGCCGAAGCAGACACTTAACTGACTGAGCCCCCCAGGTGCTTCTAATTTTAACAAAATTGAAAAACCTGATTAAAAATTTATTTAAGTTATTAAATGAGGAGACCAGCTGTTTCCAAGGGAGAAGTCAAGGAATACAGGCTCATACCGTTCTTCAGGGAACGTATGGAAAACAGAAAGGAAACTGGACAGCAGGAGAGCGAATCCTCTGTAACCCTAAGGTCATCCTTTCTGCTGGAGACAAATCCTTTGCAACCAAACTTCTTGCAAGTTACCATTTCCCTTATCAGACTCCCCACGCTGGTCCATAGCAAATAGCAACCTGAACAGAGATCTGGTCCCTTAGAAGATGAACTAACCCTGGGTCAGGGAGGGGTTCTGTGAAACAGGCTCCCAGGATGATCTAGAAATGACACCGTGTCCCCTCTTATTGCCAAATTTGGGATCATTTCTCGTAACTATTTGCCAGAGAACTTTAAGAATCAGTTCGCTGCAGCCTTACACTTTTTAGTGACGTCATGGAATTCCCTTGAATACATGCGCCATCATCTACTTGCATCATTTACTTCCTACCTCCCCTTTGGTGGGCAAAGGGACTGCTTCCACATTTGGGCGACTGGACACGTGAGCACTGGCAGGCTCCGCTTGGAGTCTGTGCAAATATCCGCTTGCAAGTGGGGAGGGGCGCCCCCTGCTGTTCGCTGATGACCGCAATGTCAGGGGCTCGGTTAAGGAGCTGGTACGCGGTGCATTTCCCCTCCCAGCCGCCTAAGGATGGAAATACTGTTTGCATTCTCATTTTCCCTGGAGGGGACGGAGTTGCCCTGAAGGCAAACAGCCCCGGGGAGGAGTGTATGGCGGGGAGAGGAAAGATGGTATTTCACTTTGATCAATGCTTCCAGTATATTCAGATGCCGCTCCTGACTGGACACCGGAGCGCCTGCTTCTCTGTACTAAGGCTGGCACTGGAGCTAAAGGACCTCCTCTTTTCCTTTGCCCACCTGATGGGTCACACGTGGTCGTGGAAGATCGCCTTTCACTTGTCTGCATGCTGTTCTGCCATCCCAAATTTGTGCGGGACGCTTCCGGTGTTTATGGGGGAAATGCCCATGTCTCTAGAAACCTCCAGGTCCCAAGCAAGGGGTGGCCCTGCTGTCCGTGATTCTCTGCGGGGCTGGACATCTTTTCTGGGGCCTAGGATGGGCATTCCAGTTTCAGCTGCTGATGCGGACGGGGTTTTGGGGAAGCTTTGCCCATCTTAAGTAGAGGGCAATAGGCGGGGAAACTGAGGCACATAGAGATACGTACTCATGGGCACACACCTAAGAAGAGTCTGAAGCAGGACTTGGACCTGAGCCTGTCGGGCACCACGTGGTACCTGGGAAGTGCCTGAGCGCCTCCTCCTATCTTGCAGGGCCGTGGACCTGGGCCGCGGTGTCCCCAAAGATCATGATGGCGTATATGAACCCGGGGCCCCACTACTCGGTCAACGCCTTGGCCTTGAGTGGTCCCAGCGTGGATCTGATGCACCAAGCTGTGTCCTATCCAAGTGAGTACCATCCTTCTCCCGATGCCACCTCCCTCCAGCTCTCGGTGACCCCTAGGGTCCCTTATCCTCCCTCAGGAAGAAGCTGGGAATTTGCCAGGGTAATATTGGAGTCACATACTGACTATATGTAGTCATTTGCAATTTGCTAAACACTTCTCCACGTCCTTTAGGGGTGCAGGAAAGTGTAGGGGCGTTCATAACAATTTAGGAAGGGTTCCTTCTACGTGGACCTGTCACTCTTCTACACTAGAAAAAGCTGAATATTCTTGATTATGTGTTTCAATTGGACATGCCTTCATGCATAAGAAATTTTAGAAAGGGTATAAAAACCGAACTCATACACCTCCTTAGAGGGCTAAAGCCAGTTCTTGGGGTGAGGCATGAGCCCCAAGATGACGGGCAAAGAGGTGCCCCATTTCGCAGGGGGACAGAATGAGGTCTACAAGGTCAGGAAGTAGGTGGGCAGATGAATGCCCAGAGAGGGCTTCTCGGCATTCCACTGGACCTCAGAACCTCCCGCCGGGGGACAAAGAGACTGGCAGGTCCAGGTCCCGTGATGGTCCTATTGTCCTGTCCCTGCTTCAGGTGCCCCGAGAAAGCAGCGGCGGGAGCGGACCACCTTCACCCGGAGCCAGCTGGAGGAGCTGGAGGCCCTGTTCGCCAAGACTCAGTACCCGGATGTGTATGCTCGCGAGGAAGTGGCTCTGAAGATCAACCTGCCTGAGTCCCGGGTTCAGGTGGGGGTGGTCCGAGCCCTGGGTGTCTTCCAGCCCTTCCTGGGACCCAGAGTGAAGAGAGGGGGAGTAGCCCTAGAGTAACACCCAAAGTCATGTATGGCCTGAATATGACCCCTCGTCCCCGTTACTGCCCCTCACCCCTCCCTCCACTTTCTTTGCCAGCCACATCTGCCGATTCTTCCCCTAACACACCTGCTACGCACACACCAGCCCCAGGCCCTTTGCACCCCCTGTTCCTTCTACCTGGAGTTGCTTATTCCATCACTTTGCTCAAGTCTTTGTTTATTGACCGATCAGGTCACCGTGTCCATCAATGAGACCTAGCCGTACCCTCGCACTTACAGGTGCAATGTCCCCGGGGGCCCTACCCTGCTGCTCCCTCCTCCCGCTCTGTGGGGTCTTTCCAAGTATTGATCACCTTCTAAAATACTATGCAGCATACTTACTGTCGATGTATATAACCTGTTGCCCTTGACAAGAAGGTCCGTCCACAGAGGCATCCCCAAAGTCCTAGTTCGTGCATGGTGATTGATTATGCGGAAGGATGGATAAGTGTACATACGGGCGTATGTGTGATTGCGTGTGTGTGTGTGCATGATTACCTGCACACGTGCATGTGTGATAATACGTGTGTGCCTATGACTGTGCATGTGTGGATAATTGCAGATGCGAATGGTAGGTCGGATGGACAGACGGGGTGCCCCGTAACCGATGGCAAGGTACGGTGGTGTGATTGGGATGTGCCTCTCCCATAAACGCCATCATTCAGGGCACCGTGGGGGCTCTCCGGGCTCCCTCCCCACTCACCCACCCCATCTCCCCTTGCCCCCCCCCCCCAGGTTTGGTTCAAGAACCGCAGAGCAAAATGCCGCCAGCAGCGCCAGCAGCAGAAGCAGCAGCCGCAGCCCCCGGGTGCACAGACCAAGGCCCGGCCCGCCAAGAGGAAGGCAGGAATGTCTCCGAGATCTTCCTCGGACGTCTGTCCAGACCCCCTGGGCATCTCGGACTCCTACAGCCCCCCTCTCCCCGGCCCCTCAGGCTCCCCCACCACAGCCGTGGCCACGGTGTCCATCTGGAGCCCGGCCTCAGAGTCCCCGCTGCCGGACGCCCAGCGGGCGGGCCTGGTGGCCTCAGGGCCGCCTCTGACCTCCGCGCCCTACGCCATGACCTACGCCCCCGCCTCTGCGTTCTGCTCTTCCCCCTCAGCCTACGGGTCTCCGAGCTCCTATTTCAGCGGCCTGGATCCCTACCTTTCCCCTATGGTGCCCCAGTTGGGGGGCCCGGCTCTCAGCCCCCTTTCTGGCCCCTCCGTGGGGCCCTCCCTGGCTCAGTCCCCCACCTCCCTGTCCGGCCAGAGCTATGGCACCTACAGTCCTGTGGACAGCTTGGAGTTCAAGGACCCCACAGGCACCTGGAAGTTCACCTACAACCCTATGGATTCTTTGGACTACAAGGACCAGAGTGCCTGGAAGTTTCAGATCTTGTAGAAAACCCTCTCTGGCGTCTGCGGGGTCGGGCCTCCCTCCAAAGGCAGTGGCCCCTCTGGACTCATGGGCGGAGCAGCCCACCTGCATCCCTGCCTCCCCCTGCCCCGAGGAGGGTCCTCTCGCTCTCTGGGGGGCAGTTCAGTAGGACTTAGTAACCCTCAGCCCAGCTGCCGTTTTAAACCATGAGCCCCAGACTCCTGACATGGGTGCTGAGAGGGTGCCCCGGGACGGAATTAAACCACCCTTGGTGGTTGATGTGGGGGGTCCTGGAGAGGTTGGCCTCGAGGTGCCCTTGAACAGACACAGGTGGGAAGGCTCAATTCCATACCTTCCGTTTGGGACGCTTGCTTAGCGTATGTCTAGAGATCCTTCTAGAAAATCCAAAGACAGTCTTTTAAGCAGCCCCATCATGGAAGCTTAGGCCAACTGTCCAGTTCAATTAAAACAATCCACTTGGCATGTTACAGATTTCACAGGTCAGATTTTGTATGATAGGTTAGGGGGCTCTTTGATACATATACATATATATATATATATATATATATTTTTTTTTTCTTCTTCTTTTTCATCTTCTTCTCTTCTTAGTTTCTTCTTAAGGACATTGCATCACTCATACATTCTTCCGGACGGTGAGAATGGGCGTATTTGGTGCGCGAACGGAAGGCAAGCTGCCTGTTTCATGTCTCCTTTGCCCCTCCTTTGGTTGGAGGATTTTCTAAAGGTGAATTTCATCCGAGCTTTGGAGGCACCGTGGTGGTTAGGACTGGGGCCGACCGTGAGCCCCAACTCTAGCTGTGGGTATTTCAAAAAGGAAGAGGAGGTGGCCAGCTTCCCAACTGTAAATGGGCAAGAGATAGGCATGGGGGGAAGAGACGTGGATTTGGAGGAAGCCTGCATTTCAAATACACAGTCTCTCTCTTAGATTCCGTTTCCTGTTCCCATTGCGGGGACTGGACCAGAGAGCCTGACCCAAGGGAGTGCCTCTGGGGTGGGGGGAATCTTTCTTCCCATGCGGACTTGATCCTCAGTGACAGAGACAAGCACCAAGAGAATTTTAAGGAGTCAAGTATGTTGACGCTCTTGGAAGTGTGGTGGTTTGCCTTTGCTTCCTCAGTCTGAATTTTTCTTTCATTTTCGGCCCTGGGGGAGACAGCAGCCATGGGTCTTTCCTTGGGGGCTTCACAAGGCAGCTGGAGGTAGGGCGGGAAGGTGGTGTTCTGGTACATGGTGACCACGAGCCACCCCCACCCGCCCCAAAGAAGAGGAAAAGCTCTGATTTGTAGCCTTTGTCCATTTCTGTGGTGTCAATTCTCCCACTGTGGCTGATTTCTAGGGTCTGATCTGAGGTCAGGGATGCAGAGCCTGCCGTCTACCCTCATGGGCTGGTAGGAGACGGCTTCAGGCCCTCCGTGCAGGAAGGAAGGTCAGGAGGCCTCAGATGGGCTTTCTGGGTCCAGGCCGGGAGAGGCCCACATGGCCCAGACCCCCAAGCCCTCTGACGGGCGTGTTGAGATCACTAGAACCCACAAGGGTAGGTTCCTCAGCACACCCTGGGACCATCCCTCATGGGCCTGAGTCATGCAGGCTTCTGGGACATTAGACCTGGGAGTGACTCGGAGTCCAGTGTGGGGCACAAACAGACAAGGACGATGCCAGCTGGGGTGGGGGATGGGCGGTCCAGGCAGAATTTGTAGGGGTGACTCTGTTAGGAGAGTCTAGTTTCCTTTCCTGGGTCCAGCTTCCTGAACTCTGGGGATGGCAGAGGTTCTACTTCCTAAAGCCGATGAGTGACAAGGGGGAAAAGGAAGCGGCCGAGAGCCGCCTCATTCGGGGTGCCCTTTCTCACTCACTGGGACTCCGGTCTCCTTTCCTCCAGGCCACCCACAGAGTGACAATGATTAAAATGCTCAATCCCGCTTAAAGTCTGGGTGATTTTTATTTTTTAAAATTTCTGAGGAGGGGCAGACCAGGAGAGGTAGAAAAAGGGGTCACTCCATCCCTCTCCTTCTGCCCCCACCCCCCGTCTCTGGGGAGATGGGTCTGTCCATGTGCTTTCTCTGTCTGGTCACTGTCTTTTCCTTGGGAGCTCCCTAAAGCCAATTAATCAGGGACATGGGCTCCAGATGCCAGCTTCCATCTGCTGTGACATCGCTGGGTCCCTGAGTTTCCCTCTGCAAGGAGGGGGGGTGGGGGCGGCCACGCATCCTGAATCAGTGGCCCATGTGAGGACACAGGCCCTCCCTGTCCGCCAGCCTCGGGTCCCTGCCATGTCCCTCTCACCTCTGCTTCTCTCTTTCTTTTCCTTCTGACTGTCCCTCAGACTCCCAGGTCCCCATTCCTCTTTGCTGGATTTGTACCTTTTCCTTTTTCTGTTTTCTCTGCTCCTTTCTTTTTCTGTTTCTCCAAATGTTAAGTCATCATTGTCTGCTTCTGTCCCTCTCAGTCCTAGAGGAGCCCCAGGTTAAGCTCTGCGTGTGCGTGTGTTGTGGGGTGTGCAGAGGGGGACACAGTGTTGGTGAGGTCAGACACACTTGCTATCAGAGCCTGGGTTGGCCCCTTCTGGTCCCAGGATCCAGGTGATTCATTTCTCCCAGCTTCAGCTTCCCCTCCTGTAACACCAAGAAAACCTACCTCAAGGGAATGAAATGGGATCATTTTCTTTTCTTTCTTTCTTTCTTTTTTTTTTTTTTTAAGATTTTATTTATTTATTTGACAGACAGAGATCACAAGTAGGCAGAGAGGCAGGCAGAGAGAGAAGAAGGGAAGCAGGCTCCCTGCTGAGCAGAGAGCCCGATGCAGGACTCGATCCCAGGGCCCTGAGATCATGACCTGAGCCAAAGGCAGAGGCTTAACCCACTGAGCCACCTAGGCACCCCATGAGATCATTTTCTTAAGTACCTAGTCTTGAACCTCTCTCTGGTCTGTGGTAAGAGCCCAATAAAAGTTTATTTGTTGTAAAACACACAGCACATAAAACTGACCATTACAATCATCTTATTTTTTTTTTTTTAAATAAAGATTCTATTTTTTAAGTATACTCTACACCCAGTTGGGGCTCGAGCGGACCACCTCAAGATCAAAATTTTCATGCTTTACCTACTGAGGCAGTCAGGTGCCTCCATTATTATCACCTTGAAGTGTGCAGTTCAGGGCATTCACAGAGGAAAGCAGACACTAAAGGCCACGTATTGTAGGATTCCATTCATATGAACAGTCCGGAAGAGGCAAATCCACAGGGAGGGCAAAGCAGGGTGGTTGGGTGCCAGGAGCTGGCAGAGAGGGACGGAATGGGGAGTGACTGCTTAACAGGTATGGGTTTCTATTCAAGGGACAAAAAAGTTCTGGAACTGGGTAGCGACCCATTAATTTCACCTCGAAGTATATACCCCAAAGAACTGACAACAGGTGTTCAAGCAAAAGCCCGAGGGTTCCTGTTCATTGTAGCATTGTTTGCAATAGGCAAAGGACAGAAACAAGCCAGACCTCCACCAGCTATTAAATGGACACACAAAATGTGGTCAGGCCATCCAGTGGACTTTTTTTCTTTTTAAAGATTTTATTTATTTATTTGACAGAGACACACAGCGAGAGAGGAACACAAGCAGGGGGAGTGGGAGAGGGAGAAGCAGGGGAAGGGAGCCCCATGCAGGACTCGATCCCAGGACCCTGAGATCATGACCTGAGCCAAAGGCAGATGCTTAACCGACTGAGCCACCCAGGCGCCCCATCTGATGGACTCTTACTTGGCCACAAAAAAGAAGAGCTTATTTATATTTTCTTAGTAATCTTTACACCCAACATGGGGCTCGAACTCATAACCCTGAGATCAAGGGTCACATGCTTGTCCAACCCAGCCAGCCAGTCACCCCGGGTGTGTCCTAGATCTCGATTACAGTGGTGGCTCCATGGCCATATAGGATGGTTCAAACTCCTTAAACTGTACTGTTACAATGGGTAGATTTTGCAGGATATAAATTATACCTCAATACACTGGAAGGAAAAAAGAAAAACCCACAGAGCATGTACTGTTGGCCAGACACTGGAGAAAGCCAGTCCAAAGACTGCTGATTCTCAGAACAATCCAGCAGAGAGATGCTATGTGTATCAGATAAGACACTCTTACGCTCCCCATTTCACAGATGAGAAAACCGAGGCTGTGGGAGGTCAGGGGACCTGGCCAAGATCCCACCACTAGGAAGAGGTACTTGGGTTTTATATTCATCTTGCTGGGGCCTCCAGACCCTGCTGGCGTTTCTCCCCTCCCCTCCGACTTGGGTCCTCCCTCCTTCTCCCTTCCTCCCAAGTCTCAAGCTCAGGTGTGCGTATGTCTCTCCCCCACTCCCATATGTCTGGGTCCTCCCCCCACTCCATGCCTCCTGCTCTCTGAGCCCCTCCCTGCTTGTCTCCTCTGTCCCCGAACAGGACTAATTTAGCAAATGCTCCAATCTTCTTACGATTGGAAGAATGGCCTCAGCAGAATGGCCGGGAATTAGCAGGGATTAGGTTCGGACACATGACCCTCCTCCCTGGGGGAGGGGCTCTGGGGAGACAGATGAGTTTTATTCATTAATTTTTTAAAAATATTTTATTTATTTATTTGAGAGAGAGAGAGAGCACTTGAGTGGCAGTGGGGGTGGGTGGCGATGAGGAACAGAGGGAGAAGCGAACTCCCCACTGAGCAGGGAGCCCAGCCCAGGACCCTGAGATCATGATCTGAGCCAAAGGCAGCTGCTTAACCAATTGAGCCACTCAGACGCCCCTGACAAGTGAGTTTTAACTAAGTGATGCCCTCCTCCGCAGTAAATCGTGCCTAGGACATGCAGTAATAGTAAAATCACAGCCGAACGCTTCATGGGGTGCTTATGACGTGCTAGGGACAGTTAGGCACTTTCCTTGAATTTCTCTTACCCCTCCCCCTATCTTCATTAGAGGCTCACGTGGTGGGGGCCATCCCCCAGCTCCCCTACTTCATGGGCCAGGAGGGGGTGAAGAACCTTCCCAAGGCAATCGGGGTCTAGCCCCAGCCTTCCCGGTTCTTTTCAGTGTGAAGATGGAACAGAGGCTGGGCGGCGGGGAGGATGGTGTGGCTGTTGCTACGCCTTGTGGCAGTGTGACCTCAGGGATCCTGGTTTCAGCCCCTCAGAGTAGGGAGGAGATGGGGGGCAGCAGGGGTGGGGGTGGAACCTGGAGAGGAAAGTGTGCTCTGGGAGGGAGCCCAGAAAGAACAGTAGAGGAAGGGATTAGGTAGGGGAAAAAGCCAAGACAGATACCAGGAGGGGACTTTCGTGCAAGGTAGGCTTTCTTCCTTAAGTAGGAGGTAGACTTCTCCAGTGAAGCATATGGGTCTGGGGTTTTCTTGTAGGAGGCAATTATGTGCTTAATTCATTTAACAGATATATCATTGTTTGTATTTTAAGATCTCTTCTTGGGTCGGTTTCAGAAAGTTGCATTTCTCAAGGAATTTGTCCATTTTTCTCTACGTTGTCAGATTTGTGGGCAAACATTTCCTCACGATCTCCTAATTTCCGTTTGATTTGGCTGTAGCATTAAATGACATAGCAGATCCAGATAAGAAGAAAGCCTAAAATCAACCATCTTTAACGTCTGGGTGGCTCTGTTAAGCATCTGTTTTCAGCTCAGGTCATGATACCGGGGTCCTGGGATGGAGCCCCGCATCGGGCTCCCTGCTCAGCGGGAAGCCTGCTTCTCCCTCTTCACTCCCCCTGCTTATGTTCCCTCTCTTGCTGTGTCTCTGTCAAATAAATAAATAAAAACTTGGAAAAAAGAAAAGAAAAGAAGATCCAGTCTCGGTTCCTTTTGTTCTTATCTTTCTGGACCACACTTCTGGGAACTTCCAAATTCTTCTGAGACTCCCATGGATTCAGGGAAGATACCCCCTTTCACAATCACTACTCTTTCTCTAGGTTTTCACTGAAAAACGTCTTCCGTTTGACCCAGAAAATGGGCTTTAGCTGTATCACCCCGGGGGAACCATTAAAAAAAAAATTAAAGGGAAAATTTTACTAAGTATCCCATGAAGGAAAATGCAACAAGTTATCACATGGATGGGGGATGGGTATTGATTAATAAATCTTTAAAAAATAAAAAAATAAAAGTTTGTTATTTTTCATTAAAAATTGGATTTTGAGTTTTATCAATGGTTCTTCCTACCTATATTGGAATGATATGATCTTCTCTTTTTATATTAATGTGACAAATTACCTCCCTTGGTATTTAAGTATTAAATCTGTCTTGCGTTCCTGGAATAAACTCAACTTGGTCAGGATGTAATTATCTTTTATATGAGCGGGATTCCTTCTGATTTTGTCTAGGACTTTGATTCCATGATCTATAACTTTCCTTTATCTCAGCGTTCTTGCCAGGTTTTAGATATCAAGGCCTCATGAAACAAAATGGAAAATGTTTCCTCTCTTTCAGTTCTCTGGAAGCTTGCATAAGACTGATGTCATTTTCTTCTCAATTGTTCTATGAAATGCCTGGGCAAAACCAAATGGTCAAGGCGTGTTATTTGTATGAAAAATGTTAATTATGGATTACTCCTCTTTTAAAAAAATAATGTACTTGTGTTTTTATTTAGTTATTTATTTTTCAGTAATCTCTACCCCAACCAGGGACTTGAACTCATGACCCCGAGATTAAGAGTCACACTCTCCACCACCTGAGCCAGCCAGGCACCCCTGGATTATTCTTCTTTAATAGGACTATTTGGACTTTTAATTTGTATATGTGCTTGCTTGGGTAAGTTGTGTTTAGCTTGGAGTTTGTCATCTAAATTTTCAAATTTCTAGACATACAATCATTCACAATATCCTTTTATGATCATTGACATCTTTTTTTAAAAAAAGACTTTATTTACTTATTTGACAGACAGAGATCACAAGTAGGCAGAGAGAGAGAGGGGGAAGCAGGCTCCCTGCCAAGCAGAGAGCTCGATGCGGGGCTCCATCCCAGGACTCTGGGATCATGACCTGAGCCGAAGGCAGAGGTTTAACCCACTGAGCCACCCAGGCACCCTATGATCTTTGATATCTTAATGTAGGATTTTTCATAATGCCCTATCTCATGTTCATTTTTTTTTTAAAGATTTATTTATTTATTTGACATAAAGAGACACAGCAAGAGAGGGAACACAAGCAGGGGAAGTGGGAGAGGGAGAAGCAGGCTTCCCACTGAGCAGGGAGCCTGATGTGGGGCTTGATCTCAGGACACTGGGATCATGACCTGAGCCAAAGGCAGACACTTACTGACTTAGCCAGCCAGGCTTCCCTCTCACATTATTATACAGTAACAGTGATCCTAACTGGGCTGTGGGGAATTTGCAGGGAGTGCCAGGAAAGATCTCCCAGCCCCTAAGTCCTGTTAATTAAACGTTAAACATTAAACATAATGTTTTCTATAGCACATAGCCTTTATCGGATTTTTCTGGGTTCGCAGACTCTGCAGCTCCTCCATTGTCCTCCTGATGCAGTGTTTGGATGTGGGTGAGGTCTGGAGCCCACGGCCAAGAAAGAATTCCTGAGACATCTTTGGTGCAAAAAGGTTATTTTATTAAAGCAAGGGGACAGTGCTCCCTTCGGCAGCACATATACTAAAGCAAGGGGACAGGACCCCGGCTTCCCTCTGGGTTGTGAAGGGTGACGGATTATATACTTGGGAGTTGGGGAGGCAAGGAAGAAGGGGGGTTTGCCAAAGAACTTTCCTAGGCTAAAGAGGACCTACAAGATACTGGAAGCCTTGCCCTTGTCAAGCTAAGGTTGCTTTTCCCTCTAGCAAAGCCTTAACATTGAGACAGTTGGGAGTTTCCTGGAGGAAGGTTATACTTTGCCTCAAGTATCCGTCACTGGGCTGCAGGTTAGAAGGAAATTTAATTTGAGCTGCATTTCCTTTGACCTTGGTTTTCTATGTCAATGTGGAGGGTGTGGGGTGATGTTAGAGCCCCAGGAAATGGAGTCTATGGACGGTCTAGCAATAAACTAACTTCCAGGTTTTCTTGTAAATTTCTTTCACAAAGACGTTTGCAAACTGTTGGGGACTCCTGTCTTGTAGGACTATGATCTTTATAAATTAACCTTTTGTTTTTCCCTTGCCTTTCTTTAGAAAAGAAAGTGCCTGAGGAATGTCATGCAGACCCTTACTCTGCCCCCCGTGGGGTGGGGTGCGGGGACGGGTTGTGGGGTGTCAGCTCCATCACTCCCAGCTGTGGGCAAAATCATACCCGTGTCCTCTTGCCCAGATGTCTGCACTCTCTGGGCTCTCTGGTTTGCTTCTCAATTTTGGTTCTAGAAATCTCTGTTCTCAGAACCAGTGGAGATATAGATAGGCAGAGGGGGAATGATGGAAAGATAGTGGAGAGATGGACGGACGGGAGGAAACAGTCTTAAAAACCGGACTGGAGTTTGGAAGCTGGATATCTGGGGCACGAGGGAAGATTCTGAGGGCACGAAAGTACAAAGAATGTATGTGGAAGGGAGTGGCAAGCCACTAGGGGGTTCTGAGGAATGGGGGATGGTGTCCTGTCCACCGTCTGCAGGACAGACGGACAGAGGGAGGGACTAAGGCTGGGGTACAACCAGCTGAGACCCCAGTTAAAGATGATACAGCACTTAGAATAGTGCCTGGCGTTTAAGAAAAATGCATTTGAATTTCTCTCTCTTTTGTTTTTGCCTTTGTTGCTCCTATCTGCCTGTCTTACCTCTTAGCACTCTCCTCTTTTCGGATAACCTCAAAGCTCTCCCAAGGTCAGGCAAGACTCTGCGGTGGCTTGCCTCTCCATCCTCCTCTTTCTGCTTGGCTGGTCTCTTGCTGCCCCTAAGAGAAGCTAAGGTCTGGGACCAAAACCAGGGGTAGGGGCCCAGGTGGAAGAGGGAGGCTTGCCGGCTCCTACAGAGCTGGTTCTCAAAGTAGGGTCCCTGGGTCCCTGATTCGTCTCTGATTCAGACCAGCTCCATCTGCATCATCTGGGAACCTGTCCGAAATGCAAATTTGGGGTTCCACCCCCATACCCTAAGAATCAGAAACCGGAGGAGCGGGAGAAGCAGGGTAGTCTGGGTTATAACAAGCCTCCAGGGGATTCGGACGTGCACAGATTTCAAATATCCGCCGCCAGGAGGTGCTGCGGGGAGAGGCTGGCTCTCCAGGCAATCCTGATTGTGTGGTCTGTTACCAGGGGTGGAGCCCCGGTTTACACCCAGGGACGCTGCCTGCCGCGGAGGGGGTGGGGGCGGGGAGGACAAAGCTGCGGGGCCAGGGGTGGGTTCTCCCAGTGGCTGCAACAGGTGGTCTCCCGAGCAGAAACACAAACACTGTCCCAACCGCCAAAGAGAGGGCTGTTTCCCACCCAGGCTAGCACGGGAGACACCTTCCCTGCTAACCTCGGCTCCCGACCCAGCACCTCCTGGCCTTCCAGAAGCGGCGTCCTGTCGCAGCCCGACCTCTTTTTCCGAACATCATCCAACCCAGAGCACAGCCTCGCTTCCTTCCTCAAAAATTGTGGTAAAATAGGGGCAGCGGAGCGGCACAGTGGGTGGAGCGTCCGATTCTTGGTTTTGGCTCAGGTCCTGATCTCAGGGTCGTGGGATGGAGCCCCCCCCCCCATGGGGCTCCGGGCTCAGAGTCTGCTTGAGATTCTCTCCCTCGCCCTCTGCCCACCCCCATGCCCCCAGCTTGCTCTTGCTCCCTAAAATAAAATAAATAATACCTTCTTTAAAAACTGTGGTGAAATCTACAGGATGCAAAATGTATCCTTTTTACTGTTTTAAAATGCAGGAGGCGGGGTGCCTGGGTGGCTCAGTGGGTTAAGCCACTGCCTTCCGCTCAGGTCTTGATCTCAGGGTCCTGGGATCGAGCCCCACATTGGGCTCTCCGCTCAACGGGGAGCCTGCTTCCCCCTCTCTCTCTGCCTGCCTCTCTGCCTACTTGTGATCTCTGTCAAATAAAAAAATAAAATCTTAAAAAAAAAAATAAAATGCACAAGGCTGTGGTGTTATGTACTTTCACAGTGTTGTGTGACCGTCACTGTTCTGTTCCCATTAAACACTAACTCCCCATTCTGCTCCCCCCACCCCCAGCCAGCCCCTGCTAACCTGGGACTGCATTCCCAGACCCTGGAATCATGACCTGAGCCGAAGGCAGACGGTTAATGACTGAGGCCCCCAGGCATCCATCCCCCTGACTTCAATTCAAAATCATAAAAAAATAATAAAAATCACTTTTCTTTGAACCTTCCCCTTCTCCCCCAATAAAGTACAAGCCTATGTCCTGTGTGGGTCTCATCGAGATGCCCATATGTGTGAGATGTTAAACCCACATGTGCTCACCTCCTGGTGTCCTCCTGACAGCCTTGGCTCAGGGACGCTGACAGCTATCACCAAGTCTGTCTTGAAAACCAGCCTATGAAACAGTCAGACTCCCCATCTCCCTGTCACTGGAGAGACGACCGGTTCCAAACTCAGGTTTGGCTGTTTGTGGCTGGAAAGCCAATACTCAAGACACAAACATTGGTGGGAAAGGACATTGGTGGCCTTATTGAGGAGGCTGGCGATTAGGGACAATGGTGGACCCACATCTCAAAGACCACCCTTTTCACCTGGAGGGAGCTGGGGGGCTTAAAGGGGAAGGTGTGGGATATGGTGAGGGGGTTGTGTGCAGGCAAAGCTGGTGCTCAGCACTTGACCATTTGTCCTTGAAGGCTTCCAGATTCCCCCGATAACCTGCCAGTCCTCAAGGCTCCCAGGTGTCTCCCAGTACGGACTGGTTCAGCAGCCCAACAAGTTACATCTGGACTCTTCCCTGCACCGGGAACCAATCACTGAGGTACCTGAGGCTGTTTTCCAGGGCTCCCCTTCTGGAAAGCCTGGTCCTTTGTGCCTCAAAGTCAGCGGGCAGCAGGATCTCAAGGAAGCAGCTAGTTAGTTCTGCTACAAACCGAGGGGTTTAGGTCACCAAGCAAGAAGCTTGAAGCAAGTTAACTCTTAACACGGGTGGGAGTGTGCTCACCATCCTACCCGCCAACCCCAGGGAGACCCTTCTTCTCAGTCTGGGCCAATCTCATCCACAAAATGGTACATTTACCTTCTTTTAAAAACGAGAGAGGGCGGGGTGCCTGGATGGCTCAGTGGGTTAAGCCTCTGCCTTGGGCTCGGGTCATGGTCTCAGGGTCCTGGGATGGAGCCCCGAATTGGGCTCTCTGCTCCGCAGGGAACCTGCTTCCCTTCCTCTCTCTCTGCCTGCCTCTTTGCCTACTTGTGATCTCTCTCTCCCTATGTCAAACAAATAAATAAAATCTTAAAACAAAACAAAACGAGAGAAGGATCCTGCCCCTCCTTCTCCCTCTGTCTTTCTGCCTGCAGGTGCTCGCTGTCTCTCCTGCACACTTTCTCTCTCTCTCAAATAAATGAAATGTTTCAGGAAAAAAAAAATGAGAGAGAAGGTGGCCTCCAGCTACATCTTCTACACCAAGGAAATTGCTAGATGCCCACTGTGGACAGCAGAGCCATTGACTTGGTGACCCGTGGGTTCCTACCTGCCCGAGGAGAAAAAGATGTCCAATTAAGCCAGAATCTTGCCAGAAAGGAAGGGGCACGAATGTCCGCTTACGGTAGAATGCCCCGTGAGACACTCAGGCAAACCTCCAGTAAGAATGTTTTGTTTTCCCTCATTTTGGGTCCGATCCCCCAACCTACCTACCCCTCATCTCCCGCTCATGACAATAACAGCCCTCCCCCAGCCCTGAGCCTTGTAAGCTGTGTTCTCCCCGGACTCCAGTCCTGAGCAGACCCAGCGCCAGGGAGGAGCCCGTCTGGTGCCGAGATGTGGGTCTGTGTCCTTCGAGGGGCTGGTCTCCCCTCGAGCTCCCGAGTCCAGAGTCCCCACACGGGGCAGCCCGTTCACTCATTCACTAAGAGGAAGGGGGGGGTCCACCTGCACCCCCGGCGGCCTCCATCCCCTAGGAAAACCAGCACGGATCCAAACCAGCATCGGGGGCCAGCGTGTTTTTGCGCTCCTCTCTGTTCAGGACTCTTAGAGGGGGCCATTTAGAGAAGGAAACAGAAGGCGAGAGTGGTGTTGGGGGGCAAGGAGAGAGGCTGCTGGACCAAGCAGGCAGGACAGGATGGAGACTGGACAGGGAAGCCGGTGACTGGGGCTCCCAGGACTGGGCAGGGATGGGATGACCCCAGGGCGCTGGCTGGAGGGGCCCTTTCCTGCGACGGGGACCCCACATGATGGGCAACGTGGGGTTCCCCTGGGCGAGAGCCCCCGAGGGTGGGACCCAGGCTGGGTGATCTTGGAGGTCCCAGCCCCCAGCCCCGCCCCCACCCACAGGGTGGAAAGGATCACTCACTCCCTGCGAGTCCGGCAGGGGCGGGGCCGAGGGGGCTGAGTAAGGGAGAGTTCCGGGACCCTCAGGAGGGGTGTGGGTGGGCACCGCTGGCCGGTGGGATTTAAGCCCCGGGTCCTAGGGGCAGAACCTCGCACACAGGCCTCCGGGGAGCGAGGAGAGCGGAGGATGATGGCCCCAGGCCCTCCCGCAGGTGTGCCTGGGCCTGCCTGAGGGGCCAGAGCCCGGGCTGAGGCTGGGGAGGCCCCCCGTCCGGGAAGGGGGTCCCACACTGTGCTTGGGGACTTCTGTGGGGCTGGGGCTGGACTTAAGTTCTTGGGGGTGGGCTGAGCAGAGGGCGCAGTCGCCCCCTCACAAGTGTGAGCGAGGCTCTGGCCCTTCGAGGGAGGAGCTGGGGGGCAGGTGGGAGTGGGAGCCCGCCTGAGCCTGGGACGCCCACCCTCCCCGCCTTCCGTGGCTGCGGGCCCGGGAATCACAAGACAGGACCTGTAATCGGGCCCGTTTCAAGGACGGGGACACCGAGGCCCCGACACGCGCAGGGACTTAGGCAGGCAGCGGGAGAGCCTGGGCCCGAGCCCGCAGGGCGTCTGGGCCACGCGCCGCCGCCCACCCGCAGCTGTGCCTCCCACCTGCTCACGGGGTTCCGCCCAGGCAGCGGTGGGGGAGAGGCGGCGGCGGGCTGGGGGCTCTCTTCGGGGCTTCTCTGACCCTGGGTCCTTTGCTCAGGGCCCCCAGCACCCCAAAGGCTCCCGAGGCCCCGGAAGAAGCGCACGGTGTACCTCAAGGCACAGCTGCGGGAGCTGAGGAAACATTTCGCGAGGAACCGCTCCCCCAGCCACCAGGAGCACCTCGCCCTGGCCGCCAGGCTCCACCTGGACGAACAGCAAATTCGGGTAGGACCCCCGCGCCCCCGGGTCCTCAGTGATCACGAGATCTACTGGGAAGGTGGCACTTCGTGGGGGCTGGGCCCTCCCCCGCGCCCGCTGAGCAGACTGAGGCCAGAGGCTCCAGCGGCTAACAAGGGGCCCCCGTGTAGAAGCCGGACCGGACCCCAAGTTCAGCCAAGCCCCTGTGCTGTCCAAACCCGCCAACGTGATCCCGCCCGGACTGAAGCCGCGGGGCTGGGCCTCTAGGCACCAGCGTTCAGGGCCTCGGTGAAGCCCTGCCCCAGGGGTGCGGGGTGCCCATGCCCTGCCCCTGCTGCCCCCTGCACTTGACCCTGTAGCTTCCTGCACTCCACATCCCAGGGGCCTCAAATTGGATTTGGGGCCATAGGGAGCAGTGTGAGGCCTGATTTTTTCTCCTGAGCAACCCCACCCCTGGCCAGAGCCAAGCCCTTTTTCACACCTCCTCCTTGTCCCCTCTGTCCCTGCCTCCAGGTGAGCCAAGCTCCGAGGCTGGGACCCCCTGCTGCACTGAGGGGCCATAGAGTCCCCGCATCCGTCCCTGTCCCCATCCGGGCCCCGGGCCCTGCTTGCCTCACGTTCCCAGGGGTCCCAGGCGTCTCCAGTGTGGCTGGGCGCAGCCCACGCGGGTCCCCCCGGCAGCAGCGTCTCTAGCTTCCGCCTGCCCAGCGGGACCCAGAGCGCCCCCCCCCCCAGGCGTGTCCCTTCTACCCACACCCCTGTCCCAGCCCTGGACCCAGCCAGGCCTCAGAACCCCTTCGCCTCAGACTTCTCTCTAGACCCCATCCTGGCCCCCGATTTCACAGTGCCCCTCTTACCCAAGACCCCTTGGAGGAACCCTCTCTCTTTCCCTTTGATGTCCAGATCCCAAGAGGGAGAGGACACCTCCCGTGCCCGCCTCCCCACCTCCCAGAGGACAAGTGACTCAGATGCTGTTACTGGATACATAGGGCAATCTGTCCCCACGGAGTCCTGCAGTTCCCACGGGGTCAGAGGGGACTAGGGGGTCCTCCAGCTTCATGCATCGCCTCCTGGGCGGGGACAGTGGTGGCGGGTCAGGCTGCACCCCAGATTACTCCTTCTCACTGGGACCACCCCCATGCCACCCGCTGAGGTGGGATATTGTGTCCACTGTGGTCCCCACAGGTCATGCTGTTGTGTGTCCCCACTGGTACTCAGGGGCCCCTGTGGGCATTTCTCCGGGCTCCCAGGTATCCCACGGAACCTCTGCTTCAGAGATGCTCTGAGATCTTACTAAAGTCCTCAAGCAGCCTTGTGGGGGAATTTAATCAAAATTGCATGACATCCGTCAGTGGTCTGGGGATGAACTGAATCCTTACCATACCAGCGCTCCGATCAATGGATAGTATTTATTCCTTCATTTGGTTGTTTACAAAGACTCTCCACCAGATGTTCCTATTTATCCGCAGAGGTCTTACAGACGTCTTTCTGGAGGTATAGTTGCAGTGTTTTATCTCTTATGCCTGACTTTTTAGATGACAATTGAATATTTTATTTTTCTGATCTGTTTGTCCTATATAGAGGGTTCGGCTGATATATTTACTATGTATCCAGGAACCTGGTTTGCAGCTTTTAATTCTAATGACTTAATCTGGATCTTGTTTGAGGGATTGATACTTTGAAAATTAATAGAGCTCATGGTCCTCTTGGAAACACTTTTTCTACTGCAGAGTCAGCTAGATTTATGCCCTTCTTTGACCTTCTCATCCACCCCCCCAACACTCGGAGAAACCCTCACCCCTTCTCTCGGCTTCTTTGTCTCCTCCCTCCCCAATTTCTGCTTCGCCCCCCCCCCCCCCCCGCCGTGGCCATCTTGGCCCCTGGGTCTCCCCACAGCTGTTTCTCTAACCCTGTCCTGGTCCCATTTAGCAAATACTCCAATCCTCTTAAGCCGGGAGGGCCTCAGCAGAGCAGAGAGAGAATTAGATCAGATTTGGGGGAGGGACGCTCATGTGACCATGTCTGTGGAGGGGGAAGGGGAGAAGTGTGTGTGTCAGGGTTGGAGTAGGAGAGAGAGAGAGAGAGAGAGAGAGAGAGAGAGTGTGTGTGTGTGTGTGTGTGTGTGTATGGTTCGAATGTGGAGACACTGCTGGGAAGTACCGAAAGCCGGTCCTTATCTGACAGACCCTGCTAAATGTACACACAAACCACCCAAACCCCACCCCAGTTGTCCCTGGGAGATACCTAATTTTGCATCTATCCCAGGCGAGGGAGCTGAGATCAGGAACATCCCTGAAGCCTTCTGGGGGACGGCGGGGCGGGGGGGGGGAGCAAGGTGAGGGGTCAGATGAGCTTCAGACTCACACCCTGGTCAGAGGGAGGGAGGCTGCTGACCCTGGGAACCGCCAGGAATGGCAAACCATGGAATGGCAAATCGACGGATTTTCTAACAGTGGAGACAGTTCTCTTTTGCCTTGACCAGCTGCACAGGACCTGAGCAGATTAAATAGCACAGATCCCTCCCTACTCACCTTTCTAATTACATTTCACCTTTTACCTAAACAGCCCCAGGTCCCCTGCCCCCTCTGAATCCAAGAAACTTTGTTATCCTGGGCTGCATCGGGACCATCCCAGAGGAGAAGCATCTGGACCTTCTGCTCAGCTCAGGAAGGAGGGGAGGGAGTGGTAAATTCTTAAAGGCAGGTCTTGGGACTCCCTTATATCTGTATCCCTCAAAGCAGCAACCAGAGCAAGAATTATTCTGTTTTCCAACCTAAATAAATAAATAAATAAATAAATAAATACAATGGCACGTGGATCACTCAATCACACGGCTAGCCAACACTGTTGATCTGGAGGGACCCATGGTGACCCCTATGATCCAGAGGGCTCCCTCTTTGGTGCAAGGTCTGCTGGCATCCATGGCATCAGTGGGTAGAGGTAAGACTCTACTGTGCACCCCAGTGTTCATAGCAGCAAGGTCCACGATAGCCAAACTGTGGAAGGAGCCAAGATGCCCTTCAACAGATGAATGGATGAAGAAGACGTGGTCCATATACACAATGGAATATTCTTCAGCCATCAGAAAGGATGAATACACAACTTTTGCATCAACATGGACAGGACTGGAGGGGATTGTGCTGAGTGAAGTAAGTCAAGCTGAGAAAGTCAATTATCATATGGTTTCACTAACTTGTGGAGCATGAGGAATAGCATGGAGGACATTAGGAGAAGGAAAGGAAAAGTGAAGGGGTGGAGATCGGAGGGGGAGATGAAACATGAGAGACTGTGGACTCCGAGAAACCAACTGAGGGTTTCTGAGGGGAGGGGTGACCCCTGTGGTGGGTATTAAGGAGGGCACGGATTGTAGGGAGCACTGGGTGTTATACATAATGAATCATGGAACACTACATCACCCTTTTTGCTAAAATCCATCTAAAAAAAGTCAAGTGCCACAAAAAAGAAAGGTTTTTAAGGGTAGTTGTTTTTATAGTAAGCGAACGCAGTATCCACCAATGATTTTGTTTGTAAAAAATTAAAGCCCCCCCATTTTTTTTAGTCTTTACCTAAAATTCCTCTAAATAAGTGCCTAACAGGAAATACCTCTAAACTAGTATAGCTTTAATATTGTTGTCACGGTAAACAATGTGCCTGGAGACACAGGTCAGATCAAAGGTGGGGGTCCTTCATGGGACACCTGAGTGGCCCAGTGGCTAAGCCACTGCCTTTGGCTCAGGTCATAATCCTGGGGTCCTGGGATTGAGTCCCACTTTGGTGGGGGGGGGGGTCCTTGCTCAGTGGGAGGCCTGCTTCTCTCTTTGCCTCTGCCTACTTGTGTGCTCTCTCTCTCTCTCTCTCTGATGAATAAATAAATAAAAAATCTTAAATAGGGACGCCTGGGTGGCTCAGTTGGTTAGGCAGCTGCCTTCGGCTCAGGTCATGATCCCAGCGTCCTGGGATCGAGTCCCACATCGGGCTCCTTGCTCAGCAGGGAGCCTGCTTCTCCCTCTGCCTCTGCCTGCCATTCTGTCTGCCTGTGCTCGCTCTCTCCCCTTCTCTCTCTGATAAATAAATAAAATCTTAAAAAAAAAATCTTAAATAAAAAAAGATGGGGTTCCTTCAGGGCCTCCTTTGAGGGGACAGAGAAGCCTGTTGTGATGTCTTGAGGCCACCAGGGGGCACCCACACACCGCCGCCTCTGAGCCAGGACCTTGGGCAGGATGGGAGAGAGGCTCTGCGTTTTTCCTGGGAGGAAAACAGGAAAAAGACAGAGGTAACATAATATTTGCTTCCATTCCTATAATTTAAAGCCAAAAAGCTAGAAAATACTAATTTGGCAAGGATTTTGGAACCATGGCTGGTTCGAATTTAAATCGGAGCAATCTCCTTGGAAAGCAGTGACCCGAAGTCACCAAATTGCAATGTTCACGCATTTTAGGATCAGGCAATCCCAGTCCTTGGTGTGTATCCGAAAGAAACGTGCTCCAAGACATGTACAGACAGATACAGTCGAAGGTGCATTAAGGATTATAAACCCAAGCGAGCAGCTTCCCAAATACCTATCAGGAATGAAAAGGATAAACTAAGTTTGGGGGCATTTGTGCAATGAAATAGTGTTACAGGAGCTCAAATATCAGGAGCGTAATGACCGCAAGTCAAGCGAGCGGGACATAGAATGTGACATTGAACTTATGGAGAGCATAGCACTTGCTTCTTGAGAGGCTGCCTGCTTTCCAGAGTGGCTTACGATTTTGCATTTCTGCTAGTGCTAGGGCTTGAAGTTTGTGCCCCTTTCGAATTCTTTTTTTTTTTTTTAAAGATTTTATTTATTTATTTGACAGAGAGAGATCACAAGTAGTCAGAGAGGCAGGCAGAGAGAGAGGGGGAAGCGGGCTTTCTGCTCAGCAGGGAGCCTGATGCGGGGCTCTATCCCAGGACCCTGGGATCATGACCTGAGCCGAAGGCAGAGGCTTTAACCCACTGAGCCACCCAGGCGCCCCCCCTTTCAAATTCTTATCTAGAAACCCTAATGCCCCCAGTGATGGTATTAGGAGGTGGGGGGCTTTTGGGAGCTGATTAGTTCAGGAGGGCGAATGGATTGATAATGAGTGGGCTCTTACAAGGGAGGTCCCAGAGAGCTAGCTCCCCCTCTTCTACCCTGTTCAGAGACAAGCAGAAGTCTGCCCATCCCCCCACCCCTGTCCCCGCTAGAGGGCTCTCACGGGATCATGCTGGCGCCCTGATCTCAGACCTCCAGCCTCCTGCACCATGAAAAATAAACTGCTGTTGTTCTGTTGTTTATACGCCGCCGTCTTGTCTTATACTTACAACACTCACCCAGTGTCTCAATATGGTTTCATTTTTTAAAAATATTTTATTTATTTGAGAGAGAGCATGAGAGATCACAAGTGGGAAGGAGGGGTAGAGGGAGAAGCAGACACCCCACTGAGCAAGGGGCTTGACCTGGGGCTTGATCCCAGGCCCCCCCGGGATGACGACCTGAGATGAAGGTAGACACTTAACCGACTGAGCCACCAGGCGCCCCAGAAATGACCTGTTTCTTAGTAACTGTCAGTTACGTGAAGCGTTTAGTTTGTGAAAATTCACCTGCCTCTACACACGTCACCTATGTGCTTTATAAAATATACATATTAGTGGATAAATCAAGTGTGGTATAGCCATAAAATGGAATATTACTTGGCCATAAAAAAGAAGTGAACTATGGATATGTGTGCGACAAAATGGACGAGCTTCAGAAATGTTCTTCCAGCTTTCGGTGCTGATAGCCCTCTCGCAAACATGGTAAATGTTCCTAAACCCGCCGGACTTTTCTGCAAGAAGTATGACAAGCATTAACCCCACAAAGTGACACAGTACAAGAAAGGCAAGGATTCTCTTTATGCCCAGGGAAAGTGACATTATGACAGGAAGCAGAGTGGCTATGGTGGGCAGACTAAGCTGATTTTCCGGAAAAAGGCTAACTCTATAAAGAATATTGTGCTGAGGGGCGCCTGGGTGGCTCAGTGGGTTAAAGCCTCTGCTTTCGGCTCAGGTCATAATCCCAGGGTCCTGGGATCGAGCCCCGCATCGGGCTCCCTGCTCCACAGAGGAGCCTGCTTTCCTTCCTCTCTCTCTGCCTGCCTCTCTCCCTACTTGTGATCTTTGTCTGTCAAATAAATTAAAAAAAAAAAAAAAGAATATTGTGCTGAGGTTTGAATGTGTTGAGCCCAATTGCAGATCTAAGAGAACACTGGCTACTAAGAGATGCAAACATTTTGAACTGGGAGGAGATAAGAAGAAGAAGGGCCGATTGATCCAGTTCTAAGTTTCATATTTTGTTATATTATGAAGACAATAAAACCTTGAAGTTATGTTCACTTCAAAAAATACAAACCCCCAAAACCACATTATTCTAAGAGAAAGAAGCCGGACACAAAAAGTCACGTATTGGATGATTCCACTTATATAAAACATCCAGAATGGGTCAATCCATAGTGACAGCAGAAGACGGTGAGTGGTGGCTGGGGGCTGGAGGAGAGGCGAGGGGGACTGTCTGCTTCATGCGTACGGGGTTTCCTTCTGGGGTGGTGAAAATGTTTTGGATCTCGGTAGAGGTGTTGTTTGTGCAACATCTCGATGACGTTAAGTCCCATTGAATTGTTCACATTACAATGGGCAATTCTATGTCATAAATTTTGCCTCAAAAAAAAAAATTCAAAGTGTATATTATACTTCAAAAAGTCCATGAGCAGAAGCTTGAGTCTCTGAGAACTTACTTCACTTACCAAAGATCATACAGTTAGCCATTCAGCAGGATTTGGATCTGAAGGCAAGCTCTTCCCCACAAATGTCCCCCTGGCTCACCACCGCACCATGGTCAGTAGTATACTGATTACCACTGAACACTAGTCATGGCTTATTTTTTTTTCAACAAAAGGAGTCATCCACAGGTTAGAGACACCAAATCTTTATTGTCATAATAATCAGGGAAATGATATATTCTGAGAGGCAGCTGATGAGTCCTATAACTTCTGTCTCCTCAAGGACACCAAGACTCATTTAGAGACTGTGGAAGAAAAACAGGTTTGGATAGTATCAGTTTATTACCCTTCAAGACAGAATGATCAGGTGCCTCTCTGATGGGAGATCTGGTCTACCCAGAACTAACTAGCATGAATAAGTAGAACAGGAGAAAGAGAGATGTGTTGTAAATCAGTGGCCATAGGAAGGTTTAAGACTTTCTCTCTCCCTTTGAAGTTCAGTATGCCACTATTGATCATTTTAGTTTCTTGATTATTTAATACAAATCACAGTCTTTTATTTGAACAGATTCACTAAATTGGTTATTTTCAGTGGTAAGAAAGTTAAAAACAGGCAGTCTTGTAATGTTGACAGAGGATAAATTGGAATAACCCCAAATGTAACACAGACCCTCGAGATGTACATACCCTTTGACCTTGTGATTCCGCTCAGTTAGTCTACTAATAACTTTTAAAAAGCCAACCCTCACACACTCACTTAAAAAGCAATGTGGAAGGTAACCATTGAAGACAAACAAGTTATACTCTCATAGAATAGTATATCTGTATTTTGAAATTTGGTGAAAGCATGAAGAAAAGGGAGGTAGTTTTATGAATTCAGGTGGAAAAATCACCATAATGTGTATATTTAAATGAAGATCAAGTATCAAGTCACAGAACAAAAGAAACAGTATTACTCATTCATGTTTTAAAGGACCTTGAAATTGTTATCTTTGTGTAAATGCCTAGAATAAACCCAGAAGAGCA
Organism: Mustela nivalis; assembly: GCF_964662115.1. NCBI lineage: Eukaryota > Metazoa > Chordata > Mammalia > Carnivora > Mustelidae > Mustela > Mustela nivalis. The sequence continues at coordinate 56,110,660 of NC_139037.1, read as the reverse complement.
TGTCCTGAGCGGTTGGTTGGATTTTCTGCCATGGAAGAGAGTAGGAAACAGAGCGATGTCAGTGGGACAGGGAAGGGGTAACGTTTTACCCATATTCACGTGCTGCCTCAATGTTGAAGTGAGCAAGAGTTCATGCATCACTTGTGTAAATCAAAATCGGAATTTAAAAAATAAAAGTCCGGGTGCTTGGGTGGCTCAGTTGGTTAAGCCTTCAGCTCAGGTCATGATCTCAATGGGCATATTCTCGATGTCTGTTTCCAGATCCATAAAAAGGCAATTTTGGTGGGGAGAGAGGTAATGAGTGGAAAGTTTATAACTGAGCCTATCGTAGGGGCTCATTGAATGGGAACAGCTAGTAAGTGGCTTGCACAAAGCCTCATTAAGATGATGGGATTTAGGGGCGCCTGGGTGGCTCAGTGGGTTAAGCCACTGCCTTCGGCTCAGGTCGTGATCTCAGGGTCCTGGGATCGAGTCCCGCGTCGGGCTCTCTGCTCAGCGGGGAGCCTGCTTCCTTCTCTCTCTCTGCCTGCCTCTCTGACTACTTGTGATCTCTCTCTGTCAAATAAATAAATAAAATATTAAAAAAAAAAAGATGATGGGATTTAACACTGAGTTTGGGTATAACCTATTCCTTTGAGCCTTGGTTCCTCATTTCTCTGTGGGCATAAACACATGTCCGTAATCACTCCCTGAGGTCATCGTGAAGGTTGACTAAGACACTCTTTTACACTCAGTAAAAATCCTCACTGTAATTTAAGAGCATGGAGATGAGTGAGCTCTCTGTGGTCTGTCGACCAGGCTCTTCTCCTGTTTTCTTTTTAATGGAAACTAGCTCATTTCTTCGTCCTCATAGGGTCAAGGACAGGTTGCTCAATCCAGGGGCCAGCAAGCTAGAGCCCAGAGGCCAAATTCAACGGACTGTCTGTTTTTATGACCCATGAGCTATTGGTTTTCTTATTTTTAAGTGAATTTTAGCTAAAAATGGAAGTCAAAAGGTGATTGAAACTTTGCGACCCCTGAAAATTATATGAGATTCAAATTTCAGGGTCTATAAATAAAGTTTTATTGGAACAGCCAGCCACGTTCATTTGTTTTTTATGGCCTGTGGCTACTTTTGTGCTACTGGGTAGAGTTGAGTATGTGAGAGACCATAAAACCTGTGCTAGACTAAAAACTTATGAAATGTTTGCTGAGCCCCAATCTCATCCATTACTGAATAATGTAAACCTCAACCTTCCCTTTTCATTAACCTAGAAAGTTCCCCACTTTAAGAGATCCCCCCAACACAACACACACACAGACACACACACATAGCCTTCTTAACCAGCCAACTTACCCAAAAGGAGAGCACTGCTTCCATTTCCCATCTTCGTTATAATTTTTTGTCAATGAGCACCAACTCCGATTCAAAACATAGCCATTCTTGGTGCATTCATAAAAGAGCTGTTTTCTGTAGAGGAAGGGGAAGGCACACTTGGGGGGATCTGCAGAGAAAGGAAGGAGCAGAAGCGGAAGTATGAACATGGCAAATTTTGGGATCAACCATCACTAAACTCAAAACCCGTGCTTTGTCTCCCACACCCAGCTCTTTTCAAAGTGGTCAACACAAGAGAACAGTCATTTGGACTCGGGTTTACCCAACATCAAAATCACACAGTCAGCTCCTATCAGTCGAATCTTGGATCCCTGGCATCCAAGACAGCCCGTCATAGCGACGCTCACCTTTCCCCGTGCAGTACTGCCATCTGCCTTGGAATTTCTTGTCGAGTGAGCACCAGTCATAATCGCTGTGGAGGGAGATGCAGTTGTAGTACATGGAGTCGCCATACATAAATGGAAAGACACACGTACTGTTAACAAACTCTGGAAGAAAAGAAACATGCTGGTGTGGGGCAAGCTTGCAAGGGGAACTGACTTTCTAACGTCCATTCCAACAATTCGCACTACACTCGCCCACCCGCTGCCCTGTGTCTGCATGGGGCTGGTCTCTCCAACTTGTCTTCCCTGTGCGTGGCACAAAATACCCATGAGCAGAGGACCCACACTTCATTTCCTAAGCCGAAATTCTGGAGTATTTCTCATAGTCTCCTTTCTCCCTCTCTCTCAGAAAAGTAAAACTGTTAGCTTGCCAGAATTGGCTCCCACGTATCTCGCGAAGCTATCTACTTCTCTCTGCACTTTCATCACTACCGTAGCATTGCATCTTGCCTTGACCATGACAATAACTTATTTCTGGAAGCTTCCAACCTATTTGTTCCATCCATCTCCACACTGCGGAGAGAAAGTCCATTCGCAAAGACCAGCCAATTAACAACCTATTAACACCAAACGGCTCTTAGGATCAGAAGCAGCATTGAAATGGCTCACAATACTCTGCTCGCTCTTGGACTTGAAGCCTCACCTTGGACTTTCCTTCCTGCGTTCTCTCTGCTCACCCCTTGTTAGGTGTCCTGAGGGTGCCGCCATCTTTCTTGCCTTGGGGATTTACCGAAGATTTTCTCTGCTTGGCAGGAAAACCACACACCATTTGCCTGTTTAACCCTCTTCTTAGGTTCAGCCTAGATGTGAATCTCCATGGAACCTTCTGGAAAATCCAGACTGCGCTAGATCCACTTGTATTGCACTCTCATACAGGTTCCCATTCCTTTTAATTATTTAATGCATAATGACTTGTTCAGAGTCTTTCTCATTTGTCAGAAATGACCCCATGTATCTTATCTAAAGCTAGACCCATGATATCAACTGATAGGGACTGGCACATGATAGAGACTTAATGAATAAATATTGTTTGACCCTTCATAAGCCTGAAGTAATTTTGACCCAGATTAATTTATTGCTATATGTTGTTTATATTTGCTATATGTTATTTATATTTTTATTATATATATTATATATGTGTTATATATTATATATATTGCTATATGTTACTTATATTGCTATATGTTATTTATATTTACTATTTAATAATATGTTATTTATTAACAATTATATTAGCACCTTTATTATGTTAATATTTAACCGTGTTATTTGTCATTGTGAAATTTATCATTTAATATTTAAATCATTTAACAATTTGTATACCATTAGTAATTGTTATGCTTATGATTATTTAGTTATTATTATGTAGTTACAGAATATAGCTTACTCTCTGCTACACAGATTGGACATAGTTTACAAGCAATAATGCACGCAATGATATCCCCACATCAGTCCTGTGAACTGGGTATTGTCATGAAACTCCTGCAAAGGTCAGCTTTGGTCCTCAGCATGCGATCCCTACACCCAGAGACGCTGCTGCCTGCCAACTGCCCTGAAAACAGCTTCCTTCTGACTCCAAAGCCAAGAGGGCTGAAGGGCCACATTTTGCAGGCTACGTTAGTTCAACCCCCAAACAAGTAATTGGTCACTGAAGCAATGAAGAAACCAACCAATCTATTTGGACTCCAGTGTCCCTTTCCCTGGCTTGACTACCCCACAAAGTGTTCCCACCTCTGCATTTCTCTCCCGAAACCCCCTATTTAATGTGTGTAGGTTAAAACTGAGTACCAGTCATACACAGGGGGAAATGGGCCACTTCTTTCAAGAACTGAGACCCTGAGACAACGTTAGCTAACGTGAGCAGGTAAGAGTTCCATGACTCACTTTCTAACTTAAAAAGCAGATGCAGAAGATCACATGTAGGCTTCCATTTATATGAAATGTCCACAAAAGACCAATCTCTAGAGACGGGAAGGAGACTGGTGGTTGCCTGTGCCTGGGGATGGGAATTTGGGAGGCAGGTGACGACGGCAAATGGATACGAGAGGTCTTCTTGGGGGTGACGAACATGTTCTAGAACTGGATTGTGGTGATGTTTATACGCCTCCATAAATTTACTAAAAAATCATTGAATGGTACACTTAAAATGGGTGAATTTTATCAATCTGGGATTTGGCTGTCATGACCAGGGAGGACCTTTACAGCTGGAAGAATAACAGAAGAGCAAAATGGTGGGAAGTGCAAGGATCTCCAAGATCATGACATTGTTTTGTGTGTGAGGCTAACATTTGAGACACTAACAAATGAAGAGATGTCTCCTTACCTAGAACCGGCGGGTGCAAATGGGTAATCAATTCTGAAAGTGAAAAGAAATGAATAAAATTTAGACCCAGCTCTTAAAATACTCCATTCCTAGACTAATGACTATTAGAGATTTTATTTTTTATATTATTATTATGATGATGATTTATTTCAGAGAGACTAAGAGAGTGGGGAGGGTCAGAGGGAGAAGCAGACCCCCTGCCGAGTGGGGAACCTAATTTGGGACTGGATCCTGGACTCTAGGATCATGACCTGAGCTGCCTAACCCACTGGGTCAAACAGGTGCACGACTACTGACTATTAAAATACCTTGAAGTACATGTAGCCAGCTCTCCGAGGGTTGTTTTAGGTCAACTGAGGAGATGTCTCACATCCACCCAAGAAAGCCCCTTAACTTAACTCAGGTGTGAGCTCTGACTGTCCCCACGGTCTTTCTTGGAGTAAGTTCGAGGAAGTCTAGTGTCACCCAATCATTGGTTGAAATTCCACAAGTCTGAAGGTTGGAGGAAACGTTCTAGCTTTTGCCCACATGTCAACGTTTCAGGAAAACAACCTGTTTGCTCAGTGTGCCCTCAATGGTGATTTTGTTCTGTAGTGTTTCACTTCTTGGAAAATTTTGCTCTTGTATCATCCCTGAGCCTATTGTGGGGAGTAAGGTTAGACCATAAAAGCCAGGTTAGACCTTGCTAAAGACTAGAAGAGAAATACAAAGGTTTGTTACCCAATAACATTGACTAATGTCTACTGCGCTGTTGCCATGTTCCAGCTGTTCTCCTCAGTTGACCTAAAAAAGCCCTTGGAGAGCTTCTCATTTGGAGCTCTCTCTTCCTCCTCATTCCCCCAAAAGTTTACAGATGAGAAAACAGGAACAGAGAGAGTCACATGACCACCAACTGGTAGGAACCAGGTCCAAAGTCAAGACGTCTGACTTCAGAGGCTGTGTTCTGACCATGATATTGATGCCATCTTGGAATTGCCAAGTGCAAATGACCTGTGCAGGCAAGTGACTTACCTGTGCAATCCATGAACCTGACTTTGTCTCTGATACAACAATGCTCATTTGTAGGTTCACATGAGACTCTAACTCAGGAGCTGCTGTCTGGCACCAATGTTAGGTGATCGCAGCCCTGCTCTTCAGAAAGAAGCTAACATATCAATGATTTTGAAGGCATGGTTAAATAAATAGTCACTGGGGTAGTTTTCTAGGTGTCCACCTTCGTATTTAGTGCCTTATGCCAATTATCTACTTAATACTGGTTGCTTGCACGGCCCCTGAAAGATTGGGATTATTATTATATATTACATTTCTTGGTTACATATTGACAATGACCTCCATGTTGTAGGTACACAAATGGAAGTGTAGAGAGGGAAATCACTGTCAAAGTCATAAAACTGAATAGGTAGGCGCTCCAGAAACCGAGCCTTTAAAATGATCCTGCCTCTGGGGGGCGTTGTTTCTGTCCCTGAAACCCTTCTGGGAGCTGCCACAAAGCTGAGCCCCCACTCTGGATGCTGGTGGTGAGTTAGGATACTTTTAGCATAAAACCATGGGTGCTGAAGTTTCTGCTTTGTCTGTCGCAGTGCTCTCGGCTTGCCACAGAACCACTAATGTTCGCCCACGTCTCATCTCTGCGGTCTGTAATCCCCACAGCCTTCTCATTTTACACGTGAAAGAGCAGAGAGACACTTTCACCCAAACATTGGCCACAGTCAAAAATGCGTGCGGCCTGGGCTCCTGACCACCTCGATCTTCTGGTTCCAAGGAACCGGCTATTTCTTCCGGTTCCCCCAGAAAAGGTCCTTGCCATTCCCATCTACTGATATGGCGGAACCCCACCAGATCCTTACAGATCATCTGTCACTGTGCTTTAGGTCACTATCACACTGCGCCTCCGGCCAAACATGACTACTTTTTACCATTTGATAAATGGTTTTGACCCCTCCCACCGGGTCCTCCTGGTCCGCCTCCAGCTAACGATGCTGACTGAGGACCACGGATACTGACTGAGGACCTACAGTGTATCCCCTGTGTTTTGAGAAAGGGAAAAACACAGCCGCCCGACGCCCGACACCGAAACCCTGGTCCTCCACCGCTCCCTGTGCCACAGATTACCAACCACGCCTGTGCCCTGGGTGGCTGCTTCTTCTTGACCTACTGACCAAATCTTCCTCCTTGTGCTGGTCTGTCTTCCCCCTCCGGGAGGGTTTGCCGACACCCAGACAGAATCCCCGCTCCCCCGCAGCATTCAACGGAGTCAGCCCCGGCTTCTCTGAACCAGCCCCCCAGATCTCTCAACCAGAGTCCAAACTCTGGAGCAGATTCCAGCACGCTGGGCTTGGACAGCCCGGGGTGCCCCGCGCATGCGCAGTCTCCACGGCTCCGGAGCTGGGCCGGGTGGGGGGTGGTGGGAGTGGGAACCAACGCGGACCCCTCCCGCGTGGTGCAGGCAGGGCTCGTCCAGGGTTTTAATCCTTACCCCGGCGACGGCGACGGCGACCTGAGATAAAGACCACTTGCTCTCTACTGAATTGATGTTTTCTGGGGAGGCAATTTATACGGTTCAAACAGCAACTGAGTGATAAAAGGGAGATCGTGAAAGAGAACTTTGCAAAGCAGCACGTGTTAAGTGTCCTCTTTCTCTTATTTCTGTTTATTTTTGTTTTTAAGTTGTGGTAAGAACATTCTGCGGCAGATCTCCCTTCTTAACACAGGTTTCAGTCCGCATTACAGTCCTGCCAACGGCGGGCAGACGGTCCTCAGCCTACACCCACGGAACAGCAAGCTCCCCGGCTCCCTTCTCCCCAGCCTTGGCGTGCACCCCTCCGCACGGTGTTTCTGGGAGTCTGACAATCTCAGACACTTGATACAAGCGGAGCCCCCTCACCCTTTATTTTGCACCAGCTGTTAATGCTGTAGGTCAAAGACCCCAGTGGAATCCGGTTCCTGTCCTGCTTACCGCAACCGTTGCATCCCAGGGGGTCTCCCCTTCCTGCGTGACCCCTGCTCCCTCCTTCACCCACCTGCTTTCAGCCCACCCACACAGACAGCCAGGGGTAGCCAGCTCACTGGACTCCTCATCACCTTCGGGCACCTGTAGACGGCCTGCCCCAGAGCCAGTGTCGCCTCTGGTTTATACTCTCGGCGTCTGCCCCTCCCACGGGAGCTGCTCTCCCGGCACAGGGCACCCGGACTGACTCCACAGCAGGCTCTCAGCGCCCTAACTCGGGGTGGGGGGGGGTGCATAGAAGAATCAGCAACATCCCCCTGAGAATGCACGTGCTGACAGTGGGCTCCCTGCACCGGTTCCAGCCTCCTCACCTGCACGAGTCAGAAATGCAACTCCTTCGCCCCCCATCCCCTCCCCCATTCCCCCAGTGCCACAATGCTTAAGTTTGGGAACTCCTCTTTCCATATCCATTTTGTACCATTTATTCCCTTAATTACTGTTTTTCTTTTTTTAAAGATTTTATTTTTCTGTTTACTTTGGAAAGAGAGAGCGAGAGCAAGGGAGCGAGGGCGCGGGAGTGGAAGGGAGGAGCAGAGGGAGAGAGAGAATCTCAGACCAACTCAGCACTGAGCCTGAGCCCGGAGCCTAGCGCAGGGATCGATCTCATGACCCTGAGATCTTGACCTGAGCCGAAAACAAGAGTCAGAAGCTTAATGACTGAGCCACCCAGGGACCCCACATAAAGGACAGATGCTTACCCAGTTCCCACGTGTGGGCGTGGCCCACGTTAGACCCCTCTCCCAGTCACCCCCTCCCCCTCTGGAGGGATCTGGGGGAAGAAGCCGGCACACTTTGCACGAGAGGCGAGGGATGGAAAGGTGAGTACCGGTAAAGGGGGCGGGGGTGTCCTGGTGGACCCCTAGGGCAATGCAAGATGAGGAACAAGACAAGCATCACCATGGCCGACTGTGGGGAAGGGAGGGCACTCACTTCACCCTTGCGCGTCAGTCTGTTTGAGCTAAGTTCTTCCCATGGTTACTTCACTCACTTGCTGCCCCTTTGTAAGCACTGGGGGACCGGCTACTGGTGAGAAACACATCTGCCTTTTCCAAACAGAGATGAGAAAATGGAACAGGAGAAACTTTGATAAAGGCACGAAGCCTGGAGAAGCTGCGTGTCCCCCACCTAGCATGTGGGGTTTGCTTTTTCCCCTTTTGCTATTTTGCTTAAAGGGATGGAGCGGAACACAGTCTCTGACCTCTCCTGCAGCCAGAGCGCCGCCCCAGGCTGGGAGGAGTCTCACACAGCTCCATGTCCCAGTTTCCCTGGCTTGACAGCTGGGGAAACTGAGGCCAAAGTGGCAGAGCACAGGTTCACTCCAGGCAACCAGCTGAGTGGCTCTGGTGAGTTTTTTTTGTTCTCTGAGCCTGTACCCCAGATCTCTGAAATGTTGGGACTACATACATGCCATTGGAGAACCCAGTGAATATTCTTTCCCTCCCTCTCTTCTTTCCTTTTCTTTCCCTTCCTCCCTCCCTCCGTTCTCCTCCCTCCCTCTTCACTCTTCCTTCCTTCCTTCCTTTCTTCCATCTTTTCCTTTTTTCTTTCTTGAGTTAATCATTTTCCATCACACCATTCATTGTTCCCAGTCCCTAACCATGACTATTTCGGATGCTACAAACAAAATCAGTGGCAATGTGAGACCAGTTCTCCATTCCTCTTATTTAAATCAGTTAATGTTTGTGGCAGATACTGGAGTTTCTGCTGTCAGGAAAGAGACCATCTGTCTCTTCCACCATTTTTATTTATTTATTTTTAAAGTGTTTCTTTTCTTTAAAAAAAAGATTTATTTATGAGAGAGAGAGAATCCTGATGTAGACTCTTCATAGAGAGTGGAACCTGATGCAGGTCTTGATCCCAGGACCTTGGGATCACGACATGAGTGGATACTGAGTCAGCTGCTCAACCAATTGAGCTGCCCAGGTGCCCCATGGGTAAATTTAGAAAAATGCTCTAGGTTCTAATGATCACTTCTCCCAAAGATCATGGAAAGTTATATTCCTGAATCTTCATGAGGTCATCAGAGGTGGTGGTAAGTATGTGCAGTGTTGGTGAGGAACCTTCTGGAGGTTCACCTGGAACCACTCCCTAAAGGCATGTCCAGGACACTCTGAGCAGGACCCAGAACACCCTACCCTCTCGAAGGGCTGTCATGGTCATCAGAGGGGACCCATTATTCCTTTCTTGCTCAACTGAATCGTTATTATGCTCCAAGGCACTCAACCAACTGTGATAAAATATTTTTCAGAATCAGAGGTGGTATCTAGCCAACAATGCTTGTAGAGTTGAGATGAGAAAAAGAAAAAGGAAAGGAAAAAACCCCCAAACACTTAAGGTCCTAAACCTACCAAAGGGCAGAAGTGACCTTAGAGTCTAGAGTTTTTATGTGAATCACAGGGAGACCCAAGAGAGAAATTACCCATGATTCTAGCAGAGAGAGGATTACATGGGTCTCTTTCTCTTCTGCAAAAGTGGCCCTGGGTTTGGACTCAGGTCTCCTTGTAAGGGCAGTTCTAGACCCAGTGGAAAATATATGTGCATTAATGTCACATAGACTAACTTTCAGCTTCTGGGTTTCCCACTTAGTAGTTGGGGACGTTAGTTACCATGTTTCAGAGCCACCCAGTCCACAGTGAGTACACTATAGACCTTTACCCTTCTCCAGACACTGTTGTGTTTGAGAGTTGAGTCATTGTAGGTAAGATGCATACATCTTCCTGAAACCCCGTGTATGAATTTGCAAGGGCTGCCGTAACAACAAACTCCAGACCGGGTGGTTTGGACAACAGAAATGTCTTTTCTCAGAGTTCTGGAGCCCAGAAGTCCATGGTCAAGGTGCTGGCAGATTTGATTTCTGGGTAAAGACTCTCTTTGTGACTTGTAAATGGCCCTTCCCCTGTGCTTGTATATAGAGAAAGAGATCTCTGGAGTCTCTTCTCATAAGGACACAAGCCCTATTGGCTTAAGTCCCAGATTTATCCCCTCACTTTAACCTTTATTACCTCCCTATGGGTTCTATCCCCCAGATTCAGTCACATTGGGAATTAGGGCATCTGTGTGTACATTTGCAGGGCTGGGAACCACAATTTAGCCCATAACAGCCTGATTCAGCTGTGCAAAATGAGCTCATTGGCCGCAGCTTGTCTGAACCAGGGGAAAATCTGAGATGATGGGCATCAATTGAAAGTCAACGTAACAAGCAAAGTTGTATCAGTTCCTAGAAAAGTTGAGTCATATCCATAGGCAGACAAATGATAACTTACCTTTAATCGGTAGCTCTCGTGGAGCTGAGAGTTTCCTGGACCCAGCCACATCCTACTTCTGCTGATGCTCTCTCTCTAATCCAAGCACCATGATTCCCCCAGCACAGCACACAGCTCCCTGACCAGGCTCCCTGCTCGGCAGCTCTGCACCCGCTCCATTCTCGCTACATAGTAGCTACAGCAAGGTGTGCTGCTGCTGCGATGAGTATCCCCCATGGCATCCATGAAACTTAGGGAAAAATGCCAAAGCCCCTGTTCCATCTGACCTCGGACTTTCCCCATTGCTCACCCAAACCAAGCAGCCTTCCTGCTATTTCTGCAGCTCCCCAAACACTGTGGGATCTCAGGCCTGTGGGATCTCATCGTGTGTCTGTCCTGCAGAAACACCATTCCTAGAAGACACAGGGCAGGACTTCTTCCTTCTCTTTCTTCTTCTTTTTTTTTTTTTTTTAGTTAAAAAAATATCATTTATTTATTTGACAGAGAGATCACAAGTAGGCAGAGAGGCAGGCAGAGAGAGAGACAGGGAAGCAGGCTCCCTGCTGAGCAGAGAGCCCAATGTGGGGCTCGACCCCAGGACCCTGAGATCATGACCTGAGCCGAAGGCAGAGGCTTAACCCACTGAGTCACCCAGGCGCCCTTTCCTTCTCTTTCTTCAGAGCTCTGTGAGTGTTTTAGAAACCCTGTTATTTATTTATTTATTTGAGAGAGAGTGAGCAAGAGAGAAAGCATGAAAGGGGCAGAGGGAAAGGGAGAAGGAGATACCCTGCAGAGCAGGGAGGCTGATGCAGGGCTTGATTCCACGACCCTGAGATAACTCTGTCTCTCGCTCTTCCCTGATGTAATCTTTTACACAGGGATTCTCTCTCCCTGGCCCAATTTCCAGCACTCACACCTGTGTTTAGATGCATATCCATTTCTATGCCTGTGCGTTTGTTTCTTTATTACATTTCTCCCGTCTGGATTGCAGACTCCAGAGGCCCTTCTCCAGTTCAATACCTTATCTCCAGTGCCCCACAGGCGGCGCATGCTCAGTAGCCATTGCTGAATGACAGATGAGAGCGCGCCTCCCGCGGGGTCTGCGGTGAGGGTTCTAGGAAATAAAACAGTGAGGCCAGAACGCGGCCCAGGCCACACGATCATGGCAGGGTGGTCGTTGTCACACTCGGAAAGGCGTTTCTCATGTTCATGCCAGACAGAGAGTAGAGGAGAAGGATCCTCCCAGATTTCCGATTTTTGAAAATTTCCGATTTTTAAAATTAATTATTTTATTAACATATAATGTATTATTTGCCCCAGGGGTACAGGTCTGTGAATCATCAGGCGTACACAACAGATTTCCGATTTTGAGGAGCAGAGAACAGATTTAAGGAAATTTGGACAAGGACGTCCAGCGAACATCTCTGGCTCCTTGCCCAAGGCAAGCAGTGCCTCCTTAGCGGGGCCAAATGGCCAATCGGTCAGCACGCCTTGATGTCCTCATGATCGCCCTGTGTGCGGAACATTGCAGGAAAAAGCATGCAGGTATGTATTTTGGACAGAAGCCCTTTGGTTGGGTGGAAAATACTGTGAATCTTCAAGTCAGGTGAGTCTGGGTTTGATTCCCACCTCTGTCCCAGAGAAGACCGTCACCATTAGTCGCTATTCATGTTAGGAACACAGCTGCTCAATGTCCAGCTGCTCGATTCTGCTCCTGGCTGTTTCACTTACTAGCTATGTGACCCGAATGCTTCGTGCCTCACTTTCCTGACGTGTAAGCTGGACATGACAATTGTGTCTAATTCATAGGAGTGTTGTATTACAAGCGTTGGTATGTGCAAAGCAATTTAAACAATCCTTGGCCTAGAGTAAGGAGGGCCCATGTAAGTGTGGGGTTTGACTGTGGCTGTCACCACCCCAGTTATTACTGGAAGTAATAACAAAGTTTTTATTTTAAAATGATCATTGTAGAGGGGCACCTGGGTGGCTCAGTGGGTTAAAACCTCTGCCTACTGCTCAGGTCATGATCCCAGGGTCTTGGGATTGAGCCCCACTTCGGGCTCTCTGCTCAGCGGGGAGCCTGCTTCCTCCTCTCTCTCTCTCTGCCTGCTTCTCTGCCTACTTGTGATATCTCTCTGTCAAATAAATAAAAATAAAATCTTTAACAAAAATAAAATAAAATAAAATGATCATTCTACAACCCAGACAAAACCTCTATCAGGTAAGCAATAGGTATGAACCTAATTTGTGGATGGAAAAACTGAGGCCCCCAAAAGTTAAGTGACTTGTCGGAAGTCTCACAGCTGGAAAAATGTGGAGTGGGTTTCACATTCGATAGAGTCTGATTCCAAAGGGCCCTAAGCTACTGTGTACCCTTTGGACAGAACCGACTAAGTTCAGGAAATCATGCTTTACTCCAAGCAGGTGGATGACCACTGAGGAGGAACTTAATTTAAACCTGGAGCTTCACCAGCGAGGGGCTCAAGCCTGACCCCTAGTAGATTCCTCAAGAAGAACATGTGAGGGTTTGCTTTCCTTCACTCCTCCACCAATATTTATAATGCTTTGACATTTTGATGATGGCCATCCCAACATGAATAAGACGACTTCTCAGTGGTTTTGACTTGAATTTCCATGGTTAGTGATGTTGAACACCTTTTTATACACCCACTGGCCATTTATATGTTTTCTTGGGAAAAACGTCGATTGGGGTCCTTTGCCCATTGGTACAGTCACTGTAGAAAACAGTATGGAGGATCTCCAAAAAGCTAAAAATTGAACTACCATATACTCCAGCAATCTTACTTCTAGGTCTCTATGCAAAAGAAATAATGTCACCACCCTGGAGAGGTATCTGCTCTCCCATGTTCATTGCAGCTTTGCTCACAATAGCCCAAATATGGAAGCAACCCAAGTGTCCATTGATGGATGAATGGATAAAGAAAATGTACATATAATGTACATATGTATAATGAACCATTATTCATCCTTTAAAAAGGCAGTCCTGTGATCTGTGACAACATGAATTAACCCAGAGGATATTATGTGAAACAAAACAAGTCACACACAGGAAAAAAAAGTATGATCACACTTATATCTAGAATCTAAAAAAGTTGAAGTCACAGAAACAGAGGAGAAGGGCAGTGAAAATGGGGAGATGCTGGTCAAAGGGTACAGTTGGAAGCCTTACTGTAAACCCAATCTGATTAAGACAGTAATCAAGACAATGCAATCAATATTAATGATGTAATAGACAAGTAGATCGATGGAACAGGATAGAATCTGGAAACAGACTCACATATATAGAGTCAGCTAATCTGGACAACGGAGCAAATGCAATTCAATGGACGCAAGGTAGTGTTTTCAAAAAATGGTGTGGGAGGGCGCCTGGGTGGCTCGGTGGGTTAAGCCCTCAGTGCCTTCGGCTCAGGTCATGATCCTAGAGTCTCAGGCTGCGAGCTCTACGGGGAGTCTGTTTCTCCCTCTGACCTCCCCTCTCATGCTCTCGCTCTCTCTCTCTCTCAAATAAATAAATAAATAAATAAATATAATGATGTTGAAACACCATGTTTGCAAAACATCCGTCTGCCAAAGGATGGTATCCAGGATATATGAAGAATTCTTACAACTCAGCAATTAGAAAACAAACAACCCAGTTTTAAAAAAAAAGAGCAAAAGATCTGCACAGATATCTCACTAAAGAAGATACACAGGTGACAATGAAGCTTATGGACAAATGATCAATATCACTGGTCACTAGGGGATTGCAAGTTAAAATAATGAAATGCCATCACATCCTAATTAAGATGGTTAAAATCCAAATACCAACACCACCAATGCTGGCAAGGATGTGGGGCGGCAGGAGCTCTCCTTCATTGTTGATGGGAATGCATGGTACAACCACTTTCGGAGACTGGCGGTCTCCTACAGAACTAAACTGGCTCCTACCATATGACCCGGTATGATCCAAATGAGTTGGAAGGGCACATCCAGGGGCATCTGGGTGGCTCAGTTGGTTAAGTGTTGGAATCTTGATCTCAGCTTGGGCTTGATGTGAGGGTTGTGATTTCAAGCACCACACTGGGAGCCTACTTAAAAAACAAAACAAAACAAAGCAAAAAACCCCAAACTCATGTCCACATAAGAACCTGCACACAGAGGTTTACAACAGTTTTATTCATAACTGCCAAAAATTGGGAGCAACCAATACGTCCATCAGCAGGTCAGTGGATAAATAAACCAGTACATCCAGACAATGGGATATTTATTATTAGTGATAAAATGAAATGAACTATCCCGAGCCACATAAAAACCACTGGGGAACCTTACATGCATATCGTGCATCGGAAGAAACCATTCCTAAAACGCTGCGTACTGTGTGGTTCCAACTATAAGGTATTCTGGGAAAGACATAGTGATGGCTACAGTGGTCCCCAGAGGAGAAATTCCACCCTAACTGGAAAGGAATCCCAGTGGATCAGAGAAAGAAGGTCACGAGCAGAGGACCTTGGAAGTGAAGAGACCTGAGTGGCTGATGGGGATGCTTTCTGTAGGACACGAAGGTAAACAGAAGGGAGAATGCCTTTGAGGGCTGGCTGATGAAAGAAAGGGAGGGGCACACTTTAGGGCACTATAAAATAAAACAGAACCCCAAAATAGAAGAAACCACAAACCATCCCACCACCGCGATCCCCACCTCCCCAGCAAAAAGCCATTCAGGAAAGAAACTGCCTCTCCCTGCATGGACAGCAGACGGCGCCCTTGAACTAAGAATCTTATAAACCATTAACCCCCTCTGAGGGTGAAAAGCAACAAGATAGCGATCTCTCCCTCCTGGCCCGCGCACCCCAGAAGCAAATGAACCAAGGGCGTGAAAGAGCCTCAAATTAATATTTGAAGATAGGAAAGACATTTTGAATTAGAAATTTGAAAAGCTAAAATGAATTTTTAAAAATGAGGGGGGAAAATGGAACAAGCTGGAAATGGAGAAAAAGAAATTAAAATGTCCAAAGTGAAAACTAAATTAAAATGTGGCCAAGGTACAGTAGATCTAAGTGCAGACTCAAGAAGGGGAATTAAGAAAAGCACTGCAGGGATGCCTGGGTGGCTCAGTGGGTTAAGCCTCTGCCTCTGGCTCAGGTCATGATCCCGGGGGTTTGGGATTGAGTCCCACATCAGGCTCCTTCCTGCTTCCCTCTCTGCTTGCCTTTCCCTGTGCTTGTGTTCTCTCTCTGTCTCTCTCTGACAAATAAATAAATAAAATCCTAAAAAGAAAAAAAAAAAAAACCAAAAACCCTACAACATCCACAAGGATGAAAACAAGATAAAAATGTAAAGGGAGTTATAGAGAGTGTGATCGAGATAAAGGAGCTTATGATGTGTGTCCCTGAACAAGAACATCAAGACAAAAGGGGAAAAAATAATATTTGAGACATAACCTAAGAAAATTATGCCAAGATAAAAGAAGACCAGAAGCTACCTATTAAAAGGATCCACCAGGGGGTTGTGAAGATAATTATCCAAACTGTATCACTCCCAGGACCTGAGGAAGTAATTGCAAGGTGTGTTAGTATGGCACTGAGCCAAGAGTGAAGTGAACTTAAGTGAGGACTCTTGTCTTACGTTTCTAGAAACTTCCACTTGAATTACTGGACTCCAGTGGCGGTCCGAGTCCTTGAAAATTTATCTCTACTTGGAACCAGTATTCAGGAGACCCAGGAAAGTTTATATATTTCCCTTTCTCCTGGACACTAAACACTGTGCCCCATTGGGGAAGTCTCCCAAGAAGGCTGAGAGTGTATGCCTCTGGTGCCCGCTTCACAGTCGTCCGGACTCCCAATCATTCAAGGGGCATCAAGGCTGTGGACTAATTCATGCTTGGAAATCTGGTAGGAGGTTGGCTCTGGCTCTTCCATGTAACATGCATAGCAAGCTGATTTTCAACTGATTTTCTTTCTTAAAAAACCCCTATGATCCATTTATCACCACTTGATGTCTCTCTGGCCAACCATTCCCTAGGATCTGATTAGTAAGTAATTCCTGATGCCTAGAATAATAACCAAAATCACTGTGCACCTTAAGGACTAATTGCCAACACCCCCTGGCTCGGTCGCAGTGCGTTCTATGGCTCTCCCGTTACAAATAAGCCCATTTCAAAGACTAGAAAGATAAGTCACCAACATTCTTTTTGGGGTTCCTGTTTCTTATGAAAGATTATGAGGAGTCTTTTGGGTCCATAAAGACAGTGCTTCCAAACTCTTTTTTAGGGGACGCCATGACCTACAGGAATAATACATTTGAAAATATGATTTGACACATATTCGTGTATATGTTTTTTTATTGAATTATATTGACACACAGCACTGTTTCGGGTGAGCAATGGAATGATTTGACATTACGTTCACTGTGAAATGATTACCACCGTCTGGTCACCATCTGTTACCATAAAAAGTTACAAAACATTCTTTTCCTTGGGATGAGAACTTGCAAGATTCACTCTTCCAGCAACCTTCAGATATGCACAACAACACCGCAGACTACAGTCACCATGCTTGACATCACATCCCTGGGACTTATCCATGTATATATGTGTAGATAGGCATCCGTTTCTATTTATAAAATCACCTTAAAATATTAGAAATATTATATTGGGTACACATGTTATACTCTGTGATTTCCCCTCCAATTCTGTGGCATTTTAATTATTTTTTAAATGTATTTTTTATCTTAATTTTTTAATTTTATTTTTTAAAAGATTTTACTTATTTATTTTATAGAGACACAGTGAGAGAAGGAACACATGCAGGGGGAGTGGGAGAGGGAGAAGCAGGTTTCCCACTGTGCAGGGAGCCTGATGTGGGGCTCAATCCCAGGAACCTGGGATCATGACCTGAGCCCAAGGCAGATGCTTAACGACTGAGCCACCCAGGCGCCCCAGAATGTAGGTTTTCATATCAAAACCTCATCATCCACCATCCATAGCCAAAACCCCATTATTAACAGCCGGATTACCTTCAACTCATATCTCAGGAAGAAAGAAAAAAAAAAAAAAAGCCTTATAAGGAGGGTCCTAGCTTCTCCTTTCACAAAAGAAACTGAAGATTACTTCCCAGGAGAATGATTAGACCTTTTCATGCCCTTCCCCAAAAATCTCACCATCAGTCACAGTATTTCCAAATCTTGTCTTTGTTATAATGCTGGGTCAGGGAACACCATTTTTTCCCAAAGGCATCCCCATCTTCAGTACATTCCCGGTAGATCATGTGTCTGTACCAGAAGGGAAACACGCATTTTGCAAAGTCTACAGAGGAGGGAAGCAATCAGAATAAGAAATCTTTCTATTTTGTTATTTCTTCTTTGCCATGTCTCTCATGCACACATGTCTGTGCCCCCCCCCCAACCCTTCCCCCGCATTCAGCACCGTCTGCTTGGCAATATTGGTGGGAGATTGAGGTTTTGCTAAAAGTTTGCTTTCAAGGTCATGTGTTTGAAGCTCTCATAATGTCCTTGGTGCAATGTGATTTGCATACTGTCAGAGACCTACCTGCACAGATCTCCTTTTCACAGTGTCATTGACCGTGGAGTCCTCGTACAGCGCCCTCTTGTGGATCCTATTGAACAAATATCACCCAACCTCCCTGCCGTATTCAGAGACCGGACACTCACCGTCTTCAGAGCAGTATTTCCAATAGCCTTGGTAAGTCTCATTTAGGGAACACCACTTGTGTTTCGTCTTGAGCTTGATGCAGTCATAGAATATTCCATTTTTGTAATGGAATGGAAAGAAACATTTGCCATCTGGAGAAAACAAAAATTCTTGGTCTTTCTCTGGGAGTGTTACTTGGGATGTTACAAACTTACTTTTTTTTCTTAATATATTATCGGTCCATTTGATCGATCTCAATTTGACATAGAGAGAGAATGGGAGAGAGCATGAGAAGGGGAAGGTCAGAGGGACAAGCAGGCTTCCTGCTGAACAGGGAGCCGGATGTGGGACTTGATCCCAGTACCCTGGGATCATGACCTGAGCTGAAGGCAGTCGCTTAACTAACTGAGGCACCCAGGCGCCCTACAAATTGACTTTTGTCTTCCCCTGGTTGCACTGAAGTGAGAGCTGCTCCCTGGGGTCCTGTTGAATACTGAGTCACTTAACACTTTTCTCCATGGTATAAACACTCTTGATATATTTTGCTTAGCATTTGGCCCCAGTTCCCGAAAACTCTCCTAAGCTTAGAAACATAAATGTGAGACTTATCTATTGAACAATTTCCCCTCCATCTCTTTTCTTCACCTTATTACACACACACACACACACACACACACACACACACACACACACAGTATATAGCCTAGTTTGTATCTATTCAGTTTTCTCCACGCCTATATGGACATAACGTGTATACGGACATTACGTATACACACCTGTACATCCCACAACACACACACAGGATACATACTATACATGGGCTCTCTGCACAGAGTTTTTGCTCCCTAGTAAAATGAATCATACTTTATACCCGTAACTTGTTTCTAACTTAGCTTATCAAAAAAATCCTTCCCAATGTATCTTTTTCCCCCCCGCTCCTGGCTCCATTTAAGACAGTGTTCAGAACTTTCTCTAGAATTGAACTCATCATCTTTCTCTCTCACTTATATTCTTCCTCCGTGAAGGGCATCTCTATCCACCCACCTGAGCCAAAAAAAAAAACTTACCCCATGTATCCTTTTAACATTTGTAGCTCTAACTCCTTTCTAATGTCAATTCATATTCTGTGATACGGATTTTGCCAAATTGACTCAACATTTCCTGTATTCAGATTGTTTTCCCTCTCTGCAAAGCCGAAGCAAACTTTTCATGTATGTAAATTCTTATGTACTGAAGCATTTATTTCTACAGAATGGAATCCCAAAAGTAAGATTCTTAGGTTAACGCACATATGAACTGTTAATGTTATTGGGTATTGCTTTCTCAAAGGACAGTAGCAATTCATGTTTCCTACCAATGTGCCCTTTTACCTGGATTTTCTTCACCCTGAAGTATTTATACAATCTTAAGGTGTATACCTTTTTATCTTTTAAAAGATTTTATTTACTTATTTGACAGACAGAGATCACAAGTAGGCAGAGAGGCAGGCAGAGAGAGGGGAGAAAGCAGGCTCCCTGCCAAGCAGAGAGCCCGATGCGGGGCTGGATCCCAGGACCCTGAGATCATGACCTGAGCTGAAGGCAGAGGCTTTAACCCACTGAGCCACCCAGGCCCCAGGTGTATACCTTTAAAACAGATTATTCCTGTATTGCTTTAAAATAGATGATACAAAGTAGAATGACCAGGGTCTGAAGCCAGCAAGCATTAGAAAAGATTATTTATTATTACTATTTGATGCATTCTTGGCTGATATGCTATTTATATTACTATGGTTATGGTTTGTTTAAATATCTGATAATACAAGGTGTTTCTCCAACGCTCCCCCCCCCATAATATTCCTAATTACTATTGGACATTTTTCCCATGTGAATTTTAAAATTAGGTATTTTCTGGTTTATTGGCAGAAATTAAAGAGTAGTGCTGGTAAAGATCAGGGTGACTCTTATTTCTTGTTTTTCTTTATCTGTTTACAAATTCCTTTTATCAAATTTACAAAAAGAGAGAAAACATTTTATCAGGAAAAAACCCACTGATCTCCCCATTTTTACAAAATTAAAAGAAAATATCCTTTAATCACAAAAGTTTTCTGATCATCTTACCTTTGACTTCTGGAAAGTGAATTATAGTTTCTGAAAAAGAAAATTGGAAGCCGATGTTTATTTCACTATTCTTATTTCTTCCAACCCAGAACATGGCATGATCTGTCATTTAGAACTCGCTTTATGTTCTTCAATATGATTTTATCATTTACTTATTTAAGTCCTGGACATTTCTTTTTTTCTTTTTTAAGATTTTATTTATTTATTTATTTAACAGACAGAGATCACAAGTAAGCAGAGAGGCAGGCAGAGAGAGAGGAGGAAGCAGGCTCACCGATGAGCAGAGAGCCCGGCGCGGGGCCGATCCCGGGACCCTGAGATCACGACCAGAGCTGAAGGCAGAGGCCTTAACCCACTGAGCCACCCAGGCGCCCCAGTCCTGGACATTTCTTGCTGATTTAACCCCAAAGTGTTTTTTGTCACTGACATAAAATAGAATGATTTTCTTTTCTATGAGTGTCTACTGGGTTCTTACCAGTATAGGGAAAAACAACTGGTTGTTACATGTTTATCTTATATCTAGCCACACATCCAGATTCTCTTATTTTTAAAAAATTTCTTATTAAGTTTCATTTTAATTTTCATATAGTTCAGATTTTCTTATTGAAGCTAGGAACATTTACTAGTTTTCCTAGGGCTTTTTGAAGTATGTAATCATACAATTATACTTCTTATTTTCTCTGCTTAATGGGTTATTTCTTTTTTGCAATATCACCTGCCTTAGGGCCCCTCCACCCCTGACAATGTTAACTAGTACTGGTCACAATCGATACATCCGTGCAGACGGAGTGATATTTGGGTTAAGAATGTTCATTTCAGGGGCGCCTGGGTGGCTCAGTGGGTTAAAGCCTCTGCCTTCAGCTCAGGTCATGATCCCGGGATCCTGGGATCGAGTCCCCCATCGGGCTCTCTGCACGGCAGGGAGCCTGCTTCCCCCTCTCTCTCTGTCTGCCTCTCTGCCTACTTGTGATCTCTGTCAAGTAAATAAATAAAATCTTTTTTTTTTTTAAAAAAGAATGTTCATTTCAGCACAGCTGATAATAACCCCTCAGATAGAGATCAATCCCAAAATACCAATCAGTAAGGGAATTTAAAAATAAAATATTATTATTTTTTATTTGAAAGAGAGAGAGAGCAGGAGCAGGGGGAGGAGCAGAGGGAGAGGGACAAGCAGACTCTGCGCTGAGTGCGGAGCCAGAAGAGGAGCTCAGTCCCACAACCCTGAGATCACAACCTGAGCTGAGATCACAACCTGAGCTGAAATCAAGAGTCAGACGCTTGACCTCCTGAGCCCCTCAGGCGCCCCTTCAATACATAGCTTTATAATACTGCAGACATTAACAAAGAGGAACATATAAATAGATATGAAAACATTTGCACTTCATCTTTAGGTGACAAAAGGCATTTTCTATTTCATTATGTTCTATAAGACTCTGTTTTTACAAAAAAGAAAAGCCCATTATGGAGTTGTATGAGATGATACATTCGGTCACTCAAAAATATTAACAGTAAAATTGACAGTAGCATTATAATTGCTTTCTTCTTCTTTTTCCTTATCTATTCTTTTTAAAGAATTATTTATTTGAGGAGAGCCTGGGTGGCTCAGTGGGTTAAAGCCTCTGCTTCAACTCAGGTCATGATCCCAGGGTCCTGGGATTGGGTCCCTGCATTGGGCTCTCTGCTCAGCAGGGAGCCTGCTTCCCTCTCTCTCTGCCTGCCTCTCTGCCTGCTTGTGATCTCTGTCTGTCAAATAAATAAATAAATAAATAATATTTTTAAAAAGTTATTTATTTGACAGAGAGAGAGAGAGAGAGCACAAGCAGGGTGAGGAGCAGAGGGAGAGGGAGATGCAGGCTTCCCCCTGAGCAGGGACCCCAATGTGGGGCTTGATCCCAGGACCCTGTGGTTATAACCTAAGCCCAAGGCAGATGCCTAACTGACTGAGCAGCCCAGGCTCCCCTTTCTTTAACTATTCTTAACATAGATTGTACGTAATCTTACATATGAGGACATAAAATACGATTTCTTGCCAGGAAAAGGAGCATAATATTGAACGACTTTATATTTTATTGCCAAATTTAAAAAACAACTCTAAGAGTTTTTATCAACTCACCTACAGCTGGAGGATCATCATCTGAAAGACACAATTTTATTTTTAAATTAATCTCTCCACCCAACATGAGACTTGAACTTACAACCCAGAGATCAAGAGTTACACCTTCCACCGACTAAGCCAGGCGGGTGCCCCGAAAGACACAAATTTTAGCAAATACTTATTTCACTAGATTTAACCTTTAGACTAGAATGAAATGCAAATATTTTCCTAAATTATAATCCAGTAAGGATAATATTTTGAAGGAGCTGCGTCAGAATTTCAGTGGTGCTTTCTTTCAGTAGTGTAATTGTGGGTGATTTGTAATTTTTCCTTTTGTTTTAACTGTATTTTCTGGGGCTCCATGTTATCACATGGTACCTGTTTTATTTCGGTGATAAAGGATTTCTCTCCTCACAGTAATCATTATTATTTTCTCCCCAATGAGATGGAAGACTCTTTCAAATTCGCAATCGATTTTCGCAAACAGTAGAGAACTTACATCCACTAAAAATGGCTCCGGAATTCAAGTTTAGGAGACTCTGATGTCTTGCAAGTATTGAAATGCCAAGAAACCTCCCAGAAAGGGCTAAGGCATTTCATCATAAATGGCCTGTCCTTTGCTTGCAGATCTTCAACGCTCTTCTCTGAGACTGAAAGAGACAGGATCTTGATGGCTATGTTTTTGCCTATAAATGTCGAACTGGCAACTGGTACTGAACATGAAGCACTCCCCCACCCCCCAGAGCAGGAAGCACAACGTGAAGAAGACATTTAGAAATGACTTACTTTTTCACCCTTACAAGTAGGAAGGATTCCAGGGGGAGGACACGTTCAGAATGTAAACTGATGGTGCAGAGGTGTAGCTAAAGAAGTACACTTTCTCTTAAAAAAAAAAAAAATAGAGGGTGCCTGGGTGGCTCAGTGGGTTGGGCTTCTGCATTCCGCTGGGGTCGGGTCGTGATCTCCGGGTCCTGGGATTGAGTCCTGCTTGGGGCTATCTGCTAGGTGGGGAGCCTGCTTCCTCCTCTCTCTCTGCCTGCCTCTCTGCCTACTTGTGATCTCTGTCAAATAAATAAATAAAATCTTTTTTTTTTTTAATTTATTTGTCAGAGAGAGAGAGATCGAGCACAGGCAGACAGAGAGGCAGGCAGAGGCAGTGGGAGAAGCAGGCTCCCTGTGGAGCAAGGAGCCTGATGCGGTACTCGATCCCAGGACGCTGGGATCACGACCTGAGCCGACGGCAGCTGCTCAACCAACTGAGCCACCCAGGCGTCCCTAAATAAATAAAATCTTAAAAAAAAAAAAAAGAAATACACTTTCTCAGACTCTTTAGCTCCTTCATCCCCAGCTAACTGTGTGACTTTGGATCCATGACTCGACATCTCTGTGTGTCAGATCCCTTTCTACAAAACGAGGGCCATAACTGTACCTACCTCATGGGATTTTATGAGAAACGTACTTATTACACATATCAAGTCCTCAGCATATGATTCTTTTTTTTTTTAAGGGAGAACTCTTCTTTATTATTATTATTATTTTAAATTTTTTCAATTTATTTATTTTCAGAAGAACAGTATTCATTATTTTTTCACCACACCCAGTGTTCCATGCAATCCGTGCCCTCTATTATACCCACCACCTGGTACCCCAACCTCCCACACCCCCACCACTTCAAACCCCTCAGATTGTTTTTCAGAGTCCATAGTCTCTCGTGATTCACCTCCCCTTCCAATTTACCCCAACTCCCTTCTCCTTTCTAACACCCCTTGTCCACCATGATATTTGTTATGCTCCACAAATAAGTGAAACCATGTGATAATTGACTTTCTCTGCTTGACTTATTTCACTCAGCATAATCTCTTCCAGTCCTGTCCATGTTGCTACAAAAGTTGGGCATTCATCGTTTCTGATGGAGGCATAATACTCCATAGTGTATATGGACCACATCTTCCTTATCCATTCGTCCGTTGAAGGGCATCTTGGTTCTTTCCATAGTTTGGCGACCGTGGCCATTGCTGCTATAAACATTGGGGTACAGATGGCCCTTCTTTTCACGACATCTGTATCCTTGGGGTAAATACCCAGGAGTGTAATTGCAGGGTCATAGGGAAGCTCTATTTTTATTTCTTGAGGAATCTCCACACTGTTCTCCAAAGTGGCTGCACCAACTTGCATTCCCACCAACAGTGTAAGAGGGCTCCCCTTTCTCCACATCCTCTCCAACACATGTTGTTTCCTGTCTTGTTAATTTTGGCCATTCTAACTGGTGTAAGGTGATATCTCAATGTGGTTTTAATTAGAATCTCCCTGATGGCTAATGATGATGAACATTTTTTCATGTGTCTGATAGCCATTTGTATATCTTGATTGGAGAAGTGTCTGTTCATATCTTCTGCCCATTTTTTGATATCTTTGCCTGTTTCGTGTGGGTTGAGTTTGAGGAGTTCATTATAGATCCTGGATATCAACCTTTTGTCTGTACTGTCATTTGCAAATATCTTCTCCCATTATTATTATTTTTAAAGATTTTATTTATTTATTTGACAGGCAGAGATCACAAGTAGGCAGAAAGGCAGGCAGAGAGAGAGAGGGGGAAGCAGGCTCCCCGCTGAGCAGAGAGCCCAATGCAGGGCTCAATCCCAGGACCCTGAGACCATGACCTGAGCCAAAGACAGAGGCTTTAACCCACTGAGCCACCCAGGTGCCCTTAGCATATGATTCTGCTTCACCCTAGAAATTCTGTCTGCCATCCACAGGGGTGCAGCATAGACAATTCTTCTGAGTATGTGGGAATATTTCCATAATACAGTGAGTTAAAGGTTTTTAAAAGGAAACCTGACCTAACCATGATGGCAAAGAATTACAGAGTGCACATGCTGGGGAGGGGATATAAAACAGCATGGCTGCTCTGGAAAACAGCACGGAGGTTGCTCAAAAAAATTAAAAATAGAACTACCATGGGACCTGGCAATCCCACCTCTGGGTATTTACCCAAAAGCTTTGAAATCTGGATCTTGAAGAGCTTTCTGTATTCTCACGCTCACTGAATCCTAATAGCCAGGACGGGAGAACCACCCGAAAGTCCATCCCCGGACGGGTGGACAGTGGATCAGGAGAAGGCAGTCTCTGCGTGCCGCGGAAATTAATTAGAGAGAAATACACTCATTAAATAAATAAATAAATTGTATCCAAAGAGAAGGAACTCCTGCCGTAGGCAACAACAGGGATGGACGTGGAGGACCTCAGGCTAAAGGAAATAAGCCAGAGGCAGAAGGACAAAACTTCACATGAGGTATCCAAAATAGACGCACTCCGTGAATGTTGTTAGCAGTTAAATCCAAACACTTATACTGTGTCTCTAATACCTGCTGGTGCTAGGTATTAATAATAATAATAATAATAATAATAACCTGGCATCCTCCCAGCATCCGTCGGGGAGGGGGCAGCAAGAAACATTCTCCTGTGTCGGGTGTGGGAACGCAGAGCTTGGCCCGAGGTCACGGAAGAAACTCAGGGTGGAGTCAGAGAGGCCAGGTTGGGGCTGGACATGGGAGCCCCTGCTGGAGGGAGGTGGGACAGAGGTGGCCAGGAGGCTGCTCAGCTCTGGGCCGGTGGGGTCCCGCCGGGAGCACTGGGCTATCATTCTCCTGCCCTCCGGTCCCATTGCTTTTGCAATGCAAGATTTGTATTTTAGCACAAGCGTTTGCTGACATTCAGCTGTGGGCCGACGGGCAGTGTTTCCCCCAGGAGCATGAAATGGTAACAGGCAGCAGGTGAAAACTCCAGAATTTGGGGGTTCATGCTGCATGTCAGGGGCTGCCCGTCCGGATGGTCCTCCTGTAAGGGACCCCCCTGTCGTGTCATCCCTGAGTGCGCCCCAAAAGCTCGTAACCATGGAAACGTTACCCACGCACACCGCCAGCGTCTAGTCCTAGAACGGGATCACTCAGCTGGACCCTCTGTGAAGTCTTGCCAGGTCAGTCGTATCTCCAGGCTTGCCCGAGGCATGAAGGCGGTTGGGGTCACACAACTCATCTGTCTCCTCTCCGTCTCCTCACCCGCCAGTGGGCTCACAGGTGTAGTCACTCTTGCCACTTACTGTCTACACCGTGTGCCCCCGGCGCGATTCCAAGCCTCCTACCTCTTTGCTTCTAAAATGCTAAAATCCAATGCTTTCATGTTCTGTCTCCGGGAGCAGAATGCCCCTTATTCTCGAAGGCATCTTACTGCCCGCAGGCCGGGTGGCTGGCCCCCAGAGATGACAATGGGGCCCTCTTCACCTCGGGGGAGCAGACACTTGTGTGGGGAGACAGACAATGTGAATGAGCAACATTTCCAAAGACTCAGAAGTGCGTTGAGCACCACGTAAGTGGAAAGACCGTGCCTGGGCCCTGTGGGTCTTCATTCACCGAGACTGGGCAGCATCGAGAGAGCGTCACATGGGAAAATGTGACCTTCCTACTTCAGGAGGCCAGGCACTGAAAGTGGAGAAATTTTAGGACTATCTTAACCAGCTTCTGACCCTTATACTTTCTTTTCTTTTCTTTTTTAACATACATACAAAAGTGGTATCTCATGAAAAAAATCAATGTCCTAGACAAAAGTATTATTGTTCCATAAGCACAAAAAGAACATTCTAACACGTAAGAAATTAGTGGTCACAGCCACACTAAGAACCTCTCTCTCTCTTTTTTTTTTTTTTTAAAGACGTTTATCCACACTGTATTCGATTTACTTTTCAATGCAAACGTGTCCTGGCGGATACTTCCACGTAGGACCTGCGAGACCATCATTTTGAAAAAATTTCACAAAATAACTGTTTTCCCAGGTCTGCGTGACGCCCCCACCAGATGTGTAGGAAATGCTTCTGTGATGAAATTCCCTTCTTATATGGTCATCCGCAATCGCTGAAGGCCACACGATTTGGTAAAGGACTAAAACAGACTTGCCAAAACTCAGTTCCATCTTCAAAGCCTCGAA
Source organism: Mustela nivalis (assembly GCF_964662115.1). Classification (NCBI taxonomy): domain Eukaryota; kingdom Metazoa; phylum Chordata; class Mammalia; order Carnivora; family Mustelidae; genus Mustela; species Mustela nivalis. Next base: position 56,083,511 of record NC_139037.1, on the reverse strand, counting down.
TAAAGCATTTAAAATATGGTAGGGGAGATGGGAGACACGCGGTTATGAAGGAACACGACTCTGCCAATGAGCTCGTCCAGCTTGCCTTCCGATTCTTTCATTTTTTATTAGTCAAACCTTCTTATATTTGTGTGTGTTTTTAGTATTTTTATTTTTTTAAATATGTTATTTATTTATTTGACAGACAGAGATCACAAGTAGGCAGAGAGGCAGGCAGAGAGAGGAAGGGAAGCAGGCTCCCCGCTGAGCAGGGAGCCCGATGCAGGACTCGATCCCAGGACCCTGAGACCATGGCCTGAGCCGAACACGGAGGCTTAACCCACGAAGCCACCCAGGCGCCCCAAGACTCGAGTTTTCAATGCTCACCCCCGACGTGTCACATCGCAACTCACCCTCATAGTCAGGACAGACCACACGGTGAAATCCACAGACCCAGAGCAACAGGAACCCCACCGGCAAGGCCATGCTGCTCCTCTCAGAAACTGCTGGTCGACTTGCGACTTGCTCATCCTCAGGGCTTTATAGCCAACACCGCGCTGCCTCCTCCTTCCTACTTCACTTCCCTCCTCCCTCCTCCCCTCCCTCCTTCCCCCAGGCTCCTCCTTCTCTCCTCCCCTCCCTTCTCGTAGGGCTCTTTCTCCCTCTCAGCTCCCCTTCCTCCTCCTGCTTTTCTTTTCTTTTTTTCTTTTTTTTTAAGATTTTATTTATTTGGCAGAGAGAAATCACAAGTAGGCAGAGAGGCAGGCAGAGAGAGAGAGAGGGGAGAAAGCAGGTTCCCTGCGGAGCAGAGAGCCCGACGCGGGGCTCGATCCCAGGACCCTGGCTCGATCCCAGGACCCTGGGATCATGACCTGAGCCGAAGGCAGAGGCTTAACCCTCTGAGCCACCTAGTGCCCCTCCTCCTGCTTTTCTTATCCCTCCTTTCTCCACTCCTCTCCTCCTTATCCTCCCTTTCCCCTCCTCCTCCTTCTCTCTCCCTTCTCTGCCCCAAAGCTAGACCACCTGCCTCGCATGGGCAGAATTGCAGGAAAAGAAATACACAAGGAGGAATTTTAAGTTGTTCCCACACTCATCAAGGATCCACGAGCGGTACAGATTAATCCCTGTCTCAGACCTTACTGGTCTTTGAAAGCCAAGCCAGGGGCACCTGGGTGGCTCAATCGGTTTAAGCCTCTGCCTTTGGCTCAGGTCATGATCCCAGGGTCCTGGCATCGAGCCCTGCATCGGGCTCTCTGCTCAGCTGAGAGCCTGAATCTCCCTCTCCCTCTACGCCTCCCCTGGCTTGTGTGCTCTCTCACTCACTCTCTCTCTCTCAAATAAATAAAATCTTAAAAAAACAACAAACAAACAAACTTGCAATTGCTAAACTACTAAAGTTTGCCTTTACCATCCCTGTTCCGTGTCAGTCACTACAGTGAGGCATGTCACCAATGTCCCACTTGGTAAATTTTTCCTCAGTCACGTTTTCCTTGTTATTAGCCATGTGAGATCCAGGAATCCCTCAGAGTGTGAATGAAGGAAACAGTTTCTCATGAGCACATCTTGCTGGCTATTTTTAATTTCTGTGATTTCTGTGATTTCTGTGACTCTGAGTGTTGCTGAATGGGCTAAGAATCCACACATCTCATATTATCACTAAACTTCTGCACAGACAAATATAATTCAGGGAAAACTTTTTGAATCATGCATTTTCTAAAGTTTTTTTTTTATTTTATTTTTTAAAGATTTTATTTATTTATTTGACAGAGAGAAATTACAAGCACACTGAGAGGCAGGCAGAGAGAGAGAGAGAGAAGGAAGCAGGCTCCCTGCTGAGCAGAGAGCCCGATGCGGGACTCGATCCCAGGACCCCGAGATCATGACCTGAGCCGAAGGCAGCGGCTTAACCCACTGAGCCACCCAGGCGCCCCCATTTTCTAAAGTTTTAATTTTATTTATTTATTCATTTATGTAATCTCTACACCTGATGCAGGACTCGAACTCACGACCCTGAGATCAAAAGCTGTACACTCTTCCAACTGAGCCTGCAAGGCACCCCCGGAATCATGTATTTTCTAGAACATTGTAACTAGGATTTGCCTGAGCAAATCTCAAAAATCTTCAACGACCAAAATTTGTCGGCCATTTACAGCAATAATCCAAAAGCTTGCCTAAATTTTTAGCCTCTATAGACCTGAAAGAATGTTTTTCTCAAAATGTCTTGTAAAATCTGATGCTTTGAGGTTTGATTGGTGAGAACAAAATGTATTAGGGTCTCTCATTAAAAATCAATATTTTTATTATATCTAGAAAGAAAGATGATTGCACACGGTTACCAGCAAGAGTGCCAAAACTGTCATTATGCTTTTAATTTATGTTCATACTATTGAAAGTGTTCTGAAACAGGATTTTTTGGAAGACAGGTGGCCTACAGGGAAGAAATGTGATTCCTAAAGATTTTGTTTAACAGTATGAATGTGGAGTACTGAGCAATTATTTACACATAAACACTTATTTTCTGCTTATTCTGCCCTGTTTATAATCATTTAAATCATCCCAATATTTTACCCTAAAGGGATACAATGTATCGCTCTCGCCCCGCAAGGACGACAAGACGCCCTGGTTCGGATGCATCTTCTCTCTCTTCTCTCTCTTTATTTCCTCAAGTCTACACACTTATATACGCTTACATGACCAATCAGCGAGCAGGGTACAGGAGCGAGCGAATCAGGCTGTGCACCTAAATGAACAACTTCGCTAGCAACCAATGCTGTTTACCTCCTCTTTGGGCGTTCCGCTTAGTCTCAGGAGGCAATCCTAACCTGGCAACTAGCCAGGCGCCATCTTTTAATGGCGGAGGCTGCCCTGGCCAGGGGCCTGCCTCCGACAACAATGTTCTTCTGAAAGTTAACAATCTAACTTTCTTAATCTTCCTGTAAATAAATTCCCTTATTCTATATGCCTGTTTGAAAGTTTTTTTTTTATTTACGATTTTATTTATTTATTTGACAGACAATGATCACAAGTAGGCAGAGAGGCAGCCAGAGGAAGCAGGTTCCCCGCTGAGCAGAGAGCCTGATGTGGGACTCAATCCCAGGACCCTGAGATCATGACCTGAGCCGAAGGCAGAGGCTTTAACCCACTGAGCCACCCAGGCGCCCCTGAAAGTTTTTAACAACTAATTTTTATACAAAATTAATGGCCCTCCCAAAGCTATTTTGTAACAGTAACATTGATTATGGTCACATTTTGCTCTTGCATAACAAATTACACATCTCACTGCTGTAATCTCTACATATAAAGTACACAAGATTTGTTTGCTCCTTATGTCTAGAATGCATACTAATATTTATTTTAATATTTAATATTATTTTAATATTAATATCTAATATTTAATATCTAAATGTAAATGTTAACATGAAAAATGAATCGGAAACCATGCCTCATTAGTGTTACTGACGGTTTCGCCTATTAAAACGCATTCTGTGCATATTAACAATGAAAACAGCCGACGTGATCACAAAAATCACCGATCAGGTTGGCCATCTGTCTGTCTTCTTTGGAAAAATGAAAAGGAAAAAAAAAGTCATTGATCAAACAAACAGCTGGGGATTCCAGGAAAGATATGGGCTGAGGCAATTGGACCGGCTGGCCAAAGGTCAAAGTTGAATACACATTTTAGCCAAATAACAAGATCAAAACCAAACTTTCTGTCTAATTCACACCAGATGATTCCTCCCGTTTACTTAAATTTGCGTTTATCTGAACACTAACGCGATTGAGTGTTTCTTCCTCTCTTGCAAAATAAGCCATTCAGCATTCATCTCCTGTTCGTTCCCTTTGACTACGTTTGTACTGGGTTCTTTGCCTTTGTCTTATGATCTGCATGAATTCCTCGAGTATGCTAGGTATTAAGGCCAAGTCAGTCCTAGACAATGCAAACACCTACCCCTGCTCCCCCACTCTCACCTGAGCCTCAGGGTGCCCATCTTCTCACTCCTGGTCGGGAGGATGGGAGGGGGTCCTGCAACTGAGGTCGGGCATGCCGGCTCATAGCTTAGTCCTTAGCAGCTGTGTGAGCCTGGTCCCCAACTTCCTCTTCTCTAAGACAGGACTAATAGTGTCTGCCTGACAGGGCTTGTTGGGGGGGATTAAATAAGTTCTAGTGGGGGAAGGGCTGGCTGAGTGCCAGTTCACTGTCTTTTCCTCTGTACCTCCGAAGGGGAAGAATTGAGGAAAATTCTTCACCACAGAAGGAGGCAGGAAACGTTTCAAGGAACGCTCTCTGCCTCGCCGTCCCCACTGTGCCCTGTCTTGCCTTAGACGTGCCATTGGCACCCACTGTCGCCGCCACCAGTGTGTCAAGCCCTGTTATCTCTCAGTATATGGGAAGCCTGAGGAAAAGAGAGCCAGCCTTGTCCTCATGAAGGTTCCACCCTAAGCAGGAATGGATGGTACCAGGAAAGTCATTTGAAGTGGAGAGCCCTGTTGGCATCCTAGCTAAGAGGATGGTAGCTCGCTCTGTGTGTATGAGAGAGCGTGGTGCTGGAGGACACCGCAGGAGGGCTCAGGGCTCCCTTTCGATTGGTGGTTCCGAGGCAGAGATGAGGTCTCTAACGTAGTTGCTCAGCATGTATAAGGTTTCAGCCACCCAAGATGAGTACGTTCTGGACATGTGCTGTCTCTAGCTAACTGCTAACTAGCTAACTAGCTAACGCAGTGTCCATACCCAGCAACACTATCCTATGTACTTAACAGTTTGTTAAGGGGAAATCTCACGTTGAGTGTTCTTGCCCACAAAGCAAACACAAACAAAGGGATGGGAGGGAGCTTTTGGAGGTGATGGACCTGTTGTTACCTTGATTGTTGTGATGGTCTCACAGGTGTATGCCTGTCTCCAAACTTGTCATCAGACAGGAAATGTGTCCAGTTATATCTCAAGAGAGCTGTTAAAAAATTACAAATGCCAGTAGGTCGAGGCTGGAGCCTGGGAGACTTTATTCTTACATAAAGCTCTCCAGTGATGCCAACATACATTCCTCTTTTATTTATTTCTTTAAAGTTTTTTTTATTTATTTGACAGAGAGAGAGATCACAAGTAAGCAGAGAGGCAGGCAGAGAGAGAGGAGGAAGCAGGCTCCCCGCTGAGCAGAGAACCCGATGCGGGGCTCGATCCGAGGACCCTGAGATCATGACCTGAGCCGAAGACAGAGGCTTTAACCCACTGAGCCACCCAGGCACCCCTACATTCTTATTTTAAGATAAGGAGTGGTTGGGGGCGCATGGCTGGCTCAGTCAGAGCACACGACTCTTGATCTTGGGGTTGTGGGTTTGAGGGCATGTTGGGTATAGAGATGACTGAAGAATAAAACCTTCAAAGACAAATAAAATAAAGCATGGTTGAGAGAGAAAGAGAGGCAGGGGGATGGACTGAGAGAAAAAAAGAAAGAGGGAGGGACAGAGCCAAATGCACGAATGGACACACACACATATACATACAAGTGTGCACATGTATCCGGTGAGACATTCGAATCAGAATGACACGAGGAGACCGAACAACACCCAGAGAAAGAGAGAGAAAGAGGAGGGAAGAGGAGACGGGGCTTAGAGCAAAAGGGAGAGGGGGAAGAAAGATGGTTCAGAAGAGGCTGAGAGAGTGGATCTCCACGACACAGAGCGGAGACAGAGACAGGAGCTGGAAGGAGGAAGGCAGGAAGGAGGCTGCCATGTCAGACATCGGAGACCTTAAACCCCTTATCTGGAAAAAACCCCCAAACCTGTGAGATGAGAACCTGGCACCAAAGTGACAATCACATGAGACCCCAGACTCAGCTGCTCCAAGTTCCACTTTCCTCACATATTTGCTGTATGATTTTAGCAAGTCCCTGAGCCCATCTGAGCCCCCATTTCTTCATCCTTAAAACCAAGAGGTCCTACCTGTGATCAGTGGTAATGTTTGGTAAATTTCAATGGTGTCAGTCCTGAAAGATACCAAGACAGGGCTGTGGACTTCTGGCAAAATTTTCAGAATGGTAGAATGGGATTTAAAAACAAGGGAAAATGAGATGATGTGTCTCAGAGAGCGGGTGGTTTGATTCGCCCACACCTCCCTTCTCACTAGAAAATTCTAGGAACGCCTGGGTGGCTCAGTTGGTTAAGCAGCTGCCTTCAGCTCAGGTCATGATCCCAGGGTCCTGGGATCGAGTCCCACATCGGGCTCCTTGCTTGGCAGGGAGCCTGCTTCTCCCTCTGCCTCTGCCTGCCTCTTTGTCTGCCTGTGCTCGCTTGTTCTCTCTCCCTCTGTCTCTTACAAATAAATAAATAAAATCTTAAAAAAAAAAAAAGAAAGAAAATTCTAGGGCACTTGGTCTCGCATTATTCACTTAAAACCTGCCCACTTCCTTGTAGCTGCATATCCAGGAGCACTTTCTTCTCTGTTAATTAATATTCCTGCTCCTGGGGCACCTGGGTGGCTCAGTGAGTTCAGCCTCTGCCTTAGGCTCAGGTCATGATCTCAAGGTCCTGGGATCGAGCCCCGCATCGGGCTCTGCTCAGCAGGGAGCCTGCATCCTCCCTTCTCCCTCTGCCTGCCTCTCTGCCTACTTGTGATCTCTGTCTGTCCAGTAAGTAAATAAAAATCTTTAAAAAAATATTCTTGCTCATGATACCAGTCCCTGCACGATCCCATTAATGTACACATGACTGAATTTTATGGGCCTCATGGATATGCATGAGCTCATCTTGGGGCATCATTAACCATGGGGCTATCCCATCCAAATTTCCCCAGTTGTAACCAGTTACAGCAAACCTTCCTTTAGGGAGCTGCAGTGTCTTCCTACAGACAGGTTGGGGCCAAAACGGTCGGGCCTATCCCCAAACAATCCAGAGATTTGGGGAGCACAACCTTAAAGAGGGCTCGTGGAGACAGCTAGGGCCAAGAAGGACTTCTCTCAAAGGTACACCTCAACCTAGAAACTCGGGAGGGGTGTGAGAAGTGGGTCCTGGCCCCCCCCACCCCCCACAGCAAAGAAGGAGGGTTTAGAGCAACGCTGTCCTTTGGAGGAAATGGAACAAGAGCCATAAATATAATTGTAAATTGTATAGTGGCCACATTAAAAAACAAATAAGAACAGGTTTAGTTTAATTATATTTTTGTTGAATCATAATATTGAAAATATTATCATTTAATGTATAATCAACACCAAAAAATTTAATGAGATACTTATATGTTTCTCTTTTCCATACTTCATCTCCAGAGCCCAGTAAGTATTTTACACTTACAACACGGGCAATGAGAACTCACCACATTTCAAATGCTCAAGAGCCACAAGTGGCCAGTGGCCACCATACTGGATGGTGCCCTGGAGCTTTGGGAAGGAAAGTTCAGAGAAAGTGGGGAAGGGGGCCGTATGGGGCAGATTCCTTTCTCTTTTAGGCAACTCAAAGGGGTGGGTGAAGCCACCTCTGGCTGGCTTCAGACTGACTGAGCTATGTAAAGCTACGGAAGGCTATCTGTTCCCCAAGTCTGGGGAAAGGAGATGGAAGAAGAGAACTAGCCCGGACAAATTGCCTATTAAGTTCCTGGTAGTCAACTACTGTCTTCATGGTCCCATGAATCTTTGCACTGTCCCTCTAAGGTAAGGCTCACTCTCCCTGTTTTACGGAGCAGAAAGCTGAGATTCAGACATCTTTCTGAGGTCCTGTTACTGCTCCTTCCAAAGGCAGTCCAAATACGTAATAGAAGGGGTGCGTGCGTGTGCATGTGTGAGGAGGTCTCACACAGAGGTTTTGTTTCACACATGGAGTCATCATCTGCGGCCAAGGAATGGAAGGACTCAGTGTTTTGAAGCAACATTAAAGTTCAGTGACTTTACGTCCATGAGCTCTTGTAATTCCCACATACCTTCCATAGTTGGATTTTTATCTCCACTTAACAGATGAGAACTTGAAAACTGGAAATCAGAGAGGTCAAATGATCTTCCCAAGGCCACCCAGGAAATAAATGGGAGAGGTGGGCTATCAACCCTGGTTGGTTGAGTGCCATCTTCTTCTCATGACTCCACTATGACATTTTGGCTCAAGAGAACCAGCAAGCTGAGGTGGTAGGCTAGGCTGCCCCCTGGTGACCCTTTTAGCACCTTAATACTACCTGGCCTTGCTGTTCCATGTTGGGTGACAGATATGGGTGCCCATGTCTCATCTCTGATTACCGAGGTCAGAAATCACATCCAGTTCCTCTTGGTAGTTGCCACTGCTCTGTATAGATGGTAGGGTTCTGGAATACTTATTCGATGGATGGATAAAGAGTAGATGGTGGAGGAATGGATGGAAGGATGATGGATGGGTTGGTGGATGGATGGAAGGATGGATGGTGGATGGATAGATGGATGGATGGATGGAAGGATGGGTGGATGGATAGAAAGATGGATGAATGGGTGGATGGAAGAATGGAAGGATGGATGATGGATGGATGGATGGTTGGATGATTGGATGGTTGGATGATGGATGGATGGATGGATGGATGGATGGAAGGATGGAAGGATGGGTGGAGGGTGGAAGGATGGATAAAATGATATTAACAATGAAGAATATCATTAAGCAAGAAAAGCGTTTCCTAGAAGGTAACATTTTAAAAAAAGATTTTATTTACTTATTTGACATAGAGAGAGAGAGTGAGCACAAGCTGGGGAGAGGCAGAGAGAGAGGGAGAAGCAGGTTTCCTGTTGAGCAAGGAGCCCGATGTGGGGCTTGATCCCAAGATCTTGAAATCATAACTTGACCCTAAGGCAGATGCTTAACCAACTGAGCCGCCCAGGTGGCCCTAGAAGGTAACATTTTCAGAAAAGCTTGGAAGATGATAAATAACAAAAAGTAAAAGAAAGAAGACTATCATAGAACATTCCCCAAATAAACTTACTTAATGAATTAATTACTACAAGCCTAGTATGGTAAAGAGAAGACTGGCTGATACTATCATCATCATACCATTAATGGCCAATATCTACTGTGATCTTTCTCTACAGCAGACACTGTGTTAAGTACTTTATATCTTTTATCCAACAACTCTGTGGAGTAGGTATGATTTTCATTTTGTGGATGAGGAAGTGCCCTGCCCACCATCACTCTGCCAGCTTCCAGGGATGTATCCACACGGGCTGTGGATGTGATCCCTGTGAAATGCTGGCACCCTAGCACTGTGCTTTGCTCTGTGGGTGTTTGCTAGATCTGGTCCAACATAGCTCCTTCTGAAAATTAACATTCTAAAGCCAGACATCTATATAGATTTTATAGATTTTCAATTTCGTAATTTTGAATGGCCTCATATTGCTTTATCCAGGATGCTCTCTTTTGTTTTACCAAATTTTAACCATTTGCACATCAGTGTGTGAGCATGTGTACATCCAAACACCTGTACGTGTATGTATATAATGTGTGTGTATTTGTGTATATGTGTAAGTATACACACCTGTAACATGTGCACATGTACATATATATGGGTGCATATACATAATTATTATTTTTAATTATGAAAGTCACACACATCTATGGTAAAACATTTAAATGGAGAGTCTCACAGTTGTCCTCAGCTACTCATTCTCACTTCTCAGAGATCCTATCAACCAAAACTATGGTGAGAATGGCAGGATGCCAACTCCAACTACCCCACGGCCCAGGACAAAAGGTCCTCTGCAACGTTTGAATGTGCCAGTGCTCAGAGAATACCTTGGTTCGAACCTGAATGTTCCAGACGTGGGTGTCTGGCTATTATGGCTCACTTTATGGTTCAACCATTGTCTTGAACCACCCCCAAACATTTTCTATTAATATCCAAGTGTCAATCCAAGGAGACTCATTAACATTCCAGACTATCAGTTCCTATTGGCTCCTTGCATACATACAACACCTCAGATACCTAAGGGGAAGCATCCATGTAGAAAGAAGAGGAAGTGCAAAGGTCCTGAGGTGGAAGGAAGCTTGGCCTGTGCTGGAAGCAGTGGAAAGCTTAGTGTAGCTGAGGCAGATCAAGGGAGAACAAGAGTGATAAAGAATGAACTTTGAAGGGAAGGCCATGGTAGGGACTGTGGATTGTATCACAAAAGGGATGGAGAACTATGAATTAATGGATGCCACTTGCCCCCACTTTTGTCTCTCCAGTGGCTTCCATTTACATTTAGAATCTAAGGGGGGCTCTGCAGGGTCCGCCTCCATCCACCTTATCAAGCATCTCTCAGGCCTCACTCCTCCCTGCTCAGGCATTCCAGGTGATCCTTAAATACATCTAGCTCTTTCTTACATCCTGCCTCTTTGGCCCAGAAGAGCTGCCACTGCCCCAGGCTCCCCTCACATCTACATCCCACACTTCCTGCAAGCCTGTTTCAGTGTCATCTTCTCAGAAAAGCCTCCCTTGACCTCCTGACCAGACGTCACCTTGCCCCAGTTATTCCTTATGGTAGCCTTGGTCCTTCTCTTTTATAACCATGATCATGAGCAAGAGTTTCATGCTTGTCTCTGGTTTATTTCCTTCCTGCCTATCTCCTTCACAGACAGCCAGCCCCACGAAGGCAGGGTCCAGGCCTGTCTCACACACAGCTGTCGCTCATCTCTGAGCTCTGCAGACTACGCATGTTGCAGGCTCAGTAATATTTAAACGAATGCTTTGAAGCAAGCACCAAGAGAGGCCCAATCTGCAGCCCTGTGGATGGGACAGAGGAGAGCCTGGAGGCCAGGACATCCATGAGGGAACATGACCACTGCTTGGGGGAGAGAAGGTGAAAGCCTGGCTTTGCAGGAGCAGGAGAGACAGAGAGAAGGTGCTGGTTTCAAGAGCCCTTCAGGAAGTAGAAGCTACCGGCTTTGATGATTGCTAAGACACGACATGGAGAAAGCTTTACTCTTGGGCTGACCACTTGAGAGATGGGGAAGAACACTTAGTCCGTTTGGGCTGCTGTTACAGAAATATCATACACCGGGGGACTTAGATATAGCAGGTTTCTCGTGGTTCGGTTATCTGGAAGTCCAAGACCGTGGCACTGGCAGATCCAGGGTCTGGGGAAAGCCCATTTCGTGGTAGATAACCCCCTCGTCACTGAGTCCTCGTGTGGTGGAATACACAAGGGAGATCTCTAGGGTCCCTTTGACAAGGGCACTAATCCCACTCATGAAGCTTCACCCTCATGACCTCATCACTCCCAAAGACCCTACTTCCTATTGCCAACACTTGGGGGTTAGGATTCCAACCTATGAATTTGGGGGAGACAAAAACATTCAGACCATAAGAAACATAGTGCAATTAAGCGAAGTCATGTGTGTGTGGGGGTGGGCGAAAGGGATATTTGGGGCTTTATATCAGGAGCCCAGTCTTGGAATCTGAGGTGCTTGAGGGCCATCCAGATGGACATATCCAGGAGGAAGGTGAAAATACAATCTTGACACTCAGAAGTGAAATTTGCCTGGAGAGGTCTGGTATGGACGATGATGTTGGCTGATACTTCTGGTGGGCTTAGTGCACATGAGGTAAGCCTGAAGACAGCGTCGCACAGCAGCTAAGAGCCCAGTTTCTGGTATTAGGTTGTCAGAATTCAGGTAGGAGCCCCACCATTTTCGAGGTTTGTGATCCTCAGCAAGACGCTTAAGTTTTCTGTGCCTCCATTTCCCCAAATGTGCAACAGAGATGATACCGGTGCCTCCCACTTTGGGGTACTATCAGGATCATAATGAATTTAGAATAGTGTATAGCACTCAGTATTACCTGTTTTTTTTTTTTTTATGATCTCTCTTAGTCATAACAAGCCTAAATGGTAGGTAAGATTAGTATCCCCATTTAAAAAAAAGTATTTTAGTGGCGCCTGGGTGACTCAGTGGGTTAAAGCCTCTGCTTTCGGCTCAGGTCATGATCCCAGGGATCGAGCCCCGCATCGGGCTCTCTGCTCAGTGGGGAGCCCGCTTCCCTTCCTCTCTCTCTGCCTGCCTCTCTGCCTACTTGTGATCTCTGTCTGTCAAATAAATAAATAAAATCTTTTTAAAAAAGTGTTTTATTTATTTGATAGAGAGAGAGATCATGAGCAGGAGAAGGGGCAGACTCCCCATTGAGCAGGGAGCCCGACTTTGGGCTCGGTCCCATGACTCCAAGATCATGACCTGAGCCAAACACAGGTGCTTAACTAACTGAGCCACCCAGGCACCCCAGTAGCCCCATTTTTTAGGTGATGAACCTAAGGCTTGGAGAATTTAAGTAAATCTGAAGGTCACCCGGGTGGTAAATGGTAGAGTCAGGATTTCAGCCAGGACAAGCTAGCCTTCACAATCAAAGTTGGGGGGGGGGTGTCCAACCCTGGAGTCTGACTCACCAGTCAGGGTTAGTCATGAGTCGGTAGGCAGTGAATGAGGCATTACTCAGAAAAAAAGTTTGGGGCATGGTGCTGTGGTTAAAGAGAATGAGAGAAATCAGAAAATGCTCCCATATGTAGCAAAAAGCCAAGTGAAAGGGTATGTTCAGAGACCCTGGTGCTCAGACCCTGGTCCTGTTGGAGGACTGGAATCAATGGTTTTGGGATTTTGTTTTCCCAACCCATCATTCAGATTTGTTTTTAAGAATTGATGTCATCTGATGTCTCCCCGAGCTTCCCTAATCTTTGCCTTAATTATTCATGAACACAATTAACAATTGACAATAGAAACATACTTTCATATCAGGGTCCGCCTGGACCCTCACGGCTTCCCCCAGAGCCAGGAGTTATGAACCTATGCTCTGCAGGTGAGAAGACAAAGGCCCACAGAGGGGAAGTGGTTTACTGAACTTGAGAACTCCAACCCTGGTGTAGACAGTTCTGCCGTTGAACCCGAAGTCTGTCACCTACCATCTGCGGTGCTCGGATAAGTTAGGGTTAGACTTACCCTCTGAAATCTTGATTTCGCTCTTCTGTAAACAGAGCTGGTCATGCCTGCTCATCAGGTCGTTAGAAGGTGGCATACAGCAGGCGCTCAATACCAGGTAGACAGCAGGAGCGGTAATAGTAACTGAAACTCGACACAAAACCAGACCACCCATTCCAACCCTGGGTTGCTGTTTCTGTGGAGAACGGCACACCTATGTGTCATTAAGCAAAGGGCACAGAGGCAAATGGAGGTAGAAGTTAAGGCTGGGGAGGATGGTAAATGGGGATCATAAAGGTACTTTAATATCCAGTGGAGGTGGGTGTGAGCACGAGGAGGGTTTAAGGCTACTGTTAAGACCCCCATGATGAGTAGAGCCTTTGGAGCCACTTACATGGATTAGAATCCTGCCATTTCCTCGCTGTGTAACCAACTGAGGCAGATCACTTGGCTTCTCTGAGCCTCAGCTTGCTCATCTGTAAAATGGGATTAAACTAGCTATCATTTCATTTCATAGTGTGTGTTGAGCTCCTAGCCTGGTGCTCAGCGAATACTATGTTTCTCCTTCCCAGCACAAGGACCCCTCCATAATGACTGTGGATATATTTTTTCTTTCCTGTAAGAGTAAATTATTCTTCACTGCCCTCTAGGGGTAGGAAGTAAAATGGCACGTGTGACACCAAACCCTGGAATTAGTGGAAGAAGAAGGAACACATAGGAGCAAAATTTTTGTCTTCCTGGGGCGCTGGGTGGCTTAATCGGTTGAGCATCTGCCTCCGGCTCGGGTCTTGATCTTGGGGTCCAGGGACCTGGCTCCGTGTCAGGCTCCCTGCTCAGAGAGGAGTCGGCTTCTCCCTCTCCCTTTGCCCCTGCCCCCGCCACTTGGGCACACACACTCTCTCTTTCTCAAATAAATAAATAAAATATTAAAAAAAATTTTTTTCCTTCCTTGAGACCAGAAAGAAGAGGCCAGTTGAGATGAACCCATGGTCCAGTTACCTGTTGGGATGGACGACCTTCGTCCTCTACTCCTTTGAGACAAGTGGAAGTAAGTATACTGGAAAATGATGGGGAGGATTTGGAAACCAGAAAGAATGAATGGGGCCAAAGCAAAGATTGCTGGAGTCAGGTAGAGAGGAGATGGAGAATAGAGAATCATTTGCTTCTGGACTGCCTTGACCATGGATAACTGAAAATGTGGGAAGCAAGATAAGTGGGTAGGGGCTATAATGGACATGGGCATCTTTCATGGCGGTCAGCACATGGTAAGGAAGTGCAGATGTGTTAATTAAAAGGAGGGGGGGCTCTAGGGGTGCCTGAGTGGCTCAGTTGGTTACACGTCCAACTCTGGATTTTAGCTCAGATCCATGAGCTCGAGCCCCGCGTCAGGCTCTGAGTTGGGCATGGAGCCTGCTGAGGATTCTCTCCCTCTCCCTTTGCCACTCCTCCACCACTCGCACGCTCAGTCTCCCTCTCTCTACATAAAAGGAGGGGTGTCTATAATTCCAATAGATTGAGTCCTCAGACTCCAACTCAGATCTTCCACTCTTTTTCTTAGATTGTGGTAAAATGCCCAGAACCTAAAATCTACTATTTCAACGATTTTGAAGCACACAGTTCAGTAGAACAGCATTGACTTTGTTGTACAACCAAGAGCCAGCACTCTTTTCAGCTTGCAAAACTAGAACTCTGTACCCATTAAACGACTCACACTTGCCCTCCCTCCAGCTCTGCCAACCACCGTTCTATTTTCCGTCTCCGTGAATTTGACCGCTCTAGATACTTGATGAAAGTGGAATCAAATCGTACTTGTCTTATTGTGACTGGCTTGTGTCACTGAGCATAGTGTCCTCGAGATTCATCCATGTCGCAGCAGCTGTCAGAATTCCCATTCCTTTTAAGGCTGAATATTTCACTGTGTGTGTGTACACACATACACATACATTTTGTTTATCCACTCATCCATTGATGGACTTGGATTGTTTCTACCTTCTGGCTATTGTGAATAATGCTGTTATAAACATTGGGTGTTACAAGTACTTCCTTGAGTACCCACTTAAAAAAAATTATTTACTTATTTTACAGAGAGGGAGCACAAGCAGGGAGAGTGGCAGACAGAGGAAGAGGGAGAAGCAGGCTCTATGCTGAGCAGGAGCCTGACACGGGGCTCAATCCCAGGACCCTGGGATCATGACTTGAGCCAAAGGCAGATGCTTAATGACTGAGCCACCCAGGTGCCCCAAGAGAACCCACTTTCTTTTTCTTTTTTTTTTTTTTAAAGATTATTTATTTATTTATTCATTAGACACAGAGAGATCACAAGTAGGCAGAGAGGCAAGCAGAGAGAGAGAGGAGGAAGCAGGCTCCTCGCCGAGCAGAGAGCCCGATGTGGGACTCGATCCCAGGACCCTGAGATCATGACCCGAGCCGAAGGCAGCGGCTTTAACCCACTGAGCCACCCAGGCGCCCCGAGAACCCACTTTCAGTTCTTTGGGGGATATAGCCAGAAAGGGAATTGCTGGGTCATATGGTAATTCTGTGTTTAAGTTTTTGAGGAACTGCCACATTATTTTCCAAAGCAGCTGCATCATTTTGTATTCCCATCAACAGGGCATAAGGTTTCAAATTTTCCAAATCCTTGCCAACACTTGTTTTCTGTCAACCCCCCCCCCAAACAAACAAACAAACAAACAAAAAACAGTAGCCATTCTAGTGGGTGTGAGTCCATGCTCTTAATATATCTAGGAATCTAAATCAGCTCCCCGAAGATCATATGGTAAACACAGAAGCAGAACCAAGAGAGACCCTGATTATATGTAGTTCACTCAAGCTATGGTGAAACAATTCTCCACAATGAATATCCTTTTCTACCTGACAAGCCCTCTCCCTTGGATAGGCTCAAGAAACCCTCCTTTTTTTTTTTTTTTTAAGATTTTGTTTATTTATTTGTCAGAGAGAGAGAAAGAGAGAGCATAAGCAGAGGGAGGAGCAGGGGGAGAAGCAGGATCCCCACTCAACAGGGAGCCTGATGAGCGACTCAATTCCAGGATCCTGGGACCGCCCAATGGCTGAGCCACCCAGGTGCCCCCATGTAGTCCTTTTTCAATGATCACATTCTATATTCCAGAGATTTCTAATATCTTTGGAATATAGGTCACTGGACAGGCACTACAGTCCATGAAATCCCGGACTGGTATAAAAAAAAGGTGTGCACTTATCAGGGTAGTGAGAACAGATCTTCAAACCATCAGCAGCTTAACATGAAACATTTTATTTCTCGTTCTCATAAAGCCCAGTAAGAGTGCGTCTGGTCAGCAGGGGTCCATTCACCTTCTGCTATGGGGCTCTCCACCAACACCGAGGGCTTTTGGGTGCTGTGTGGATTCTTTGCTTGCAGCTGATAGACAAGAGCCAAGAGTGTAATAATCTTGGAAGAGAGGTTTTTTTTTTTTTGGCCAGGAAGTGATATCTGTTCCTTTCTCCCATTTCCACTGGCCTGAACTCACAGAATGCTTAGCTGCAAGGGAGTCTGGGAAATGTGGCTTTGAACAGTACGTTTAGGAGGAAGATGAAGCTGGTTTTGAATCCACAGCAGTCTCTGCCACAGGGAAGTATGAGCGTTTTCCCGAGAGAAGGTCTGGCTTCTCACAAGAACTGAGGAGACCCAAAAGGCTAAGAACCCAGAGTTTATTCAGACAGGGAACCATGCCAGATTTCCCAGTTCTTGTCTCATTCTGGTCATACCTTCCTGAGACCACCCCCACATTCCTGTGGCGAGACTTGGCACATATTTATGGTTAACTTATTCAGTACACATTTACTGAGTGATTCCCAAAGGCCGGGCACCGTGCAATGGGTCAGAAACATGGCAGTAAATAAACTTATGCCCTATACTCAGAGACCTCGCAGCGAACGGGAGTGATAGACATGGAAACAGATAACTGTATTCTTTGACTATTTGGTAAGTATATTGATAAAGATTGGCTCAGAATATTGGAAGAGTGTGGAAGAGTATTAATCTTGACTGAACCAAGTCGTGTGGTTGAGTAATGGGGAATAAGGCTAGGAAGAAAGAAAAGAGCAGGGTGAGGGCATGAGCCAAATGCCAAAGACAAGAAAGAGCATGGAGGAAGGTCAAGGAAATGTTAATCAGACAGTGAGAACAGAGAGGTCAGCAGGGCCCAGATGAGAGAGGATTTCGACCCAGTTAAGAAGATCAGACCATCTGTTGGGTTACTTTGCAGATGGCTAATAGTATCTATTATGTGTTGATTCTTACTAACAACTCCCAAGGATAATCTTAATCCTGGGTCAAGGGGGCATCTGCCTGCCCTCGCTTCACCACCAGCATCCTATGCTCTGGTGGTGTCCCTGACTGAGAATCATTGATGATGATGATGACGGTGATGGTGACGATCGCTAACATTCGCTGGGTAGCAGTCATGTGCTCTTCTAAGCACTTTCCAAATATTAACTGACTTCAACTGTATAAAACCAAGACCAGAAAGTTCTGAGACCCAGAGGTTGAAAGCGCAATGTGAGTTCAAGGCCTCTACTTGCGTCAACCCACCAGTGAAGCTCAAAGATTGAGGTCTGCCTTTCCACCCCCTCCCAGGACATCCCTCATCCACCCTTATGATGGCTTAGGTCAGATCATACAGGCTAAGAATCTGATCCAGAAGAGATGGGGCTACTAGGTTGAAGGTAGAGAGGATGTCTTGTTCATCTGTATTGGTAACAGACTAACTATCCCCAAACGTCAGTGGCTGAACTCAGTAGCGTTCACATCAAACTCAGCTAGCCCTTCGATGTGGATGTGTGGTGGGAAGCCTCTTCCGTTGAGATTCAGAGACACAGGATCCTTCTGTATCATGGCTCCTCCAGCCCCTAGAGCCTCAAGGTTCTCTGCAGGGTCATCCTTTTTATCTGAGTTTCTCAACCTGGCCACTGTTGGCATTTGGGGCCAGTTGGCTTTGTTGTGGAACCTGTACATGGTAAGAAGTTTAGCAACAACCCTGGCCTCTACCTAGTAGATACCAGGAGTACACCTGCCAGTATCCCCTTCTCCCAGCTGTAACAACCAAAATGCCTCCAAACTTTGTCTAATGTCTTTTTCTCCATTGAGAACCATGGCTGTATATCCAGCTGACAGAAGAAAGGAGCATGGAGGTTTGCTTGGGAGCAAGGAAGTAGCTAACATCATTTCCACCCACATGAGTTGTCACTGAGTCACGTGACCCCACCTAACTATAAGAAAGTCAAAAAATAGGTTTGAGCTAGGAACCCATTTAGTGAGTCCATGGAAGCTTTGTCTCACCGTGTTTGGAATAGGAACACACACACACACACATACACATACACACACATGCACACACACTATATAACCTATCAGAATGTCTTTAGCATAGTAAGCCTTCGTTATATCCTTGTGGGAGGGAAAAAGAGAGAGGAGGAGGGAATCACAGGATGAAGGCAAAGAGAAAAGCTATGATTTTGGACCATTAGATAAAAAATTCTAGTTCTCGTTCTAGTTCTGCTCAAAAAAAAAAAAAAAAAAGGCATTAAGTTGAAATGATTCCTTATCTTACATGGGTCTTTACTCCCTTCTCCATGATGTGAAGAATTTGAGCTAGAATTTCTTTCTCTTTCTTTTAATTTCTTTCTTTCTTTCTATTTCTTTATTTCAAGATATTATTTATTTATTTGACAGAGAGAGAGTGAGAGAGGGAGCACAAGCAGGGGGAGTGGGAGAGGGAGAAGCAGGCTTCCTGCCGAGCAGGGAATCCGATGCAGGGCTCGATCCCAGGACCCTGGGATCATGACCTGAGCCAAAGGCAGACACTTAACATCTGAGCCACCCAGGCGCCCCTAGAATAGAATTTCCTAAGATGTGTTTCAGGGAACATTATTCTCCAAAGCTATCAAGGGATTGGGGAAAAGGACAATTTAAGATACTCCATACGCCTCTTGCTAATTCAGTTCTCATTTGCATACTGGCCCTTCTGATGAGTCCTGCATTAAGGAAATCTGTCTCGCTTTTTTTTTTTCACGTGGCATTTTCTGAACTTCCATCTTCATTTTGTCAGTTCTTTCTTAAGCATCTTCTATGAGCAAGTGACTGTTCTAGTTTCCAAGGATACACTGCGTCAAAGACAAAGTCCCTGTCCTCACACCGAGGAATACAAAGGCCAAGGGTTGCATTTCTCTAACTTTCCTCATCCAAGTACCACCTCCTCAACATTTGCCATATCTGCACCCCAGCATCACTGGCTCCACCTTCTTCTTTAGATATGATCTCTTCTTCACTTTAACACCCTTATTTTATTTTTTTAAAAGATTTTTAAAATTTATTTGAGAGAGAGGGATTACAAGTAGGCAGGCAGAGGAGGGGGGGGGAAGCAGGCTCCCTGCTGAGCAGAGAGCCTGATGTGGGCCTTGATCCCAGGACCCTGGGATCATGACCTGAGCTGAAGGCAGAGGCTTAACCCACTGAGCCACCCAGGTGCCCCAACACCCTTATTTTAAAGGATAGTTAACATCAGGTCTATAATCTATAAAAATGCTACTACTTGCCATAAATAGAAATTGCAAACAAAAATAAATACTGTGAAAACAAAATCCTATTATTAGATTCTACTAGATGCTATTGTCCCAATACAGCTTTGAGCTTGTGACCTGCCCTCTTTTTGTTGTTGTTAAAAGGGAGATTATTCAAAATTAGAGACATGGTAGAGAAATAGCAGCATTAAAATGAAGTTTTCTCTTTTGTCATCAGAAAGATTGAAAAGAGCACTGCAAAATGAAATCGCTTTTCAGAATTAGTTAATGTGTGTCCTTCCATTACCTACCGTGATATTATGACCTTTACCAGATGTGTTTGCTGTAATGTTGATGGTGCTCTGCTGGTCTGAGGACAACTTTATCCCGGTTGTTTTCATGGTTTATGAGACTCCTTCCCTGTACTCTTGGTCTCAACAAAGCTGGACATGCCCTTATATGTCACAAGAAAGCTCGATGCTAAGACTTCACATGTCGCCTTCAGACCCCCCCACCATGGGAACCAAACCAAAACTCATCCTTGGCTCTTTGACTGTGATGAAGCCCCTCTGTTTTGTCTCTCTGTCTTCCAGATCAGAAAGATTCATGCGTCTTTCCCTTCATCTACAAGGGGTCTTCCTACTTTTCTTGCATCAAAACCAATAGCCTCTCCCCTTGGTGTGCAACCAGAGCCATTTACGATGGGCAGTGGAAGTATTGCATGGTGGACGGTGAGTAGTGCCATGCTGTCCCCTCAGGAGGCCTCCTCAAATTATGGGTCACAAAAGAGAATGTGTGGATTTGTATAATATGATCATATTTTTGCACACGAGTTATGATACGTGTTTGTGTGCCTAGCAATGCTGCAGGAGGCCAAGCACTGGATGCTAATAATGGGGTAATGATGTTAAAAACGATAGTGTTGAAAATGGAGCTCTCTGAACCACCGTATTCTTTGTCTCTTTCTTGATTTTCTAAGTTAATAAGGAAAAACAGAAACAAAGTATAAGGGATTTGAGAAGGGATTTAAGAGACTCTGTTTACTTTTTTCTCAAAGCCCAAGACATTTTTGTAATTGTATGATTTCTATCTTTTGTGCACGGGACAAAGGGCATTTTGTTTTAACCAATATCCTATTGTTGGACATTTTAATTGTTCCTACTAGTAACCAGGTGTTGAATATTTAGAACCTACTTTTCCCTGTACCACTGTTCTTGACTCTCTTAGATCGAATTCTCCCTTTGATAATAAATATCACACCCTTTTTACTATCCTGAAATAAAATTTATAAAGAACATTACCTATTCTAAATTTCTAACCTCAAAATAAATCAACATAATTCCATAACTGCAGAAGAAGAGAAATAAAAAGAAGCAATATTGTTGTAAAGTAATTAAGCACCCATGACCCTATCTAACCTACAAGATATTAGAAAGTGGCCAGACTCTTGTACCTCCAAGCAGAATCTCTTTGATTGCAAGAGATAAAAATGACTACAAAGAAGCCCCATTACACAGAAAAAACCAAACCAGACCTGGAAGCAGCACTATCCCTGGCTGAAAATATTGCTCAAACAATGCAAATCAGGATCAACTGGCAGAAACTGAACCTGAAAATTAGAGGGTTTTTTTTTTTTAATTCTGGAACATGTCCCCAAACATGCATAAGATGTACAAAAGGGGACAAAACTCTGCCAGAACTGCATATACTAGACACAGTCAAGGCCCTGAGAGTCAACAACCTGCATTTGATTTAACCCCTTCAGCCATGTCACCAAGGGCTCCTATTGGATGAAGGCATCTTTTGCATCTTCTCCCTCAGATATGGCTTCTGAACCAAGTACTGCTCTTTGAACCCATACTGGCGGGTATCTCACTCCCTGTGAATAGTGGTGGGGAAGCGGTTTTCCATGGTCATTTCTAAGTACTGCCTCACAGGACGCTTCTCGTGAGTGGAATATGGAGATCAGAAACAGATATCCATGGCAATCCCTAGTGACGTTAGCTTACAATATTCATATCACTTAAACATATATTACTGTGCAGATGCTTTTCTGCGCATTTGCAGGCTTCCTCAATAAGGACAATGTGCCACTACTGTGTAAATAGAAGAACAGAGTCATCCCTAATTCTTTCTTCCCACCCCACAGGTGACCCACCAACTAGACTTAATTTTGTCTTCAAAATAGACACTAGCTTCAGCTTCTGGGGAGCATCTGCTTCCTCTGTCTCCATCCTTCTTGAATCACCATCAACTCTGCCAGCCAATATTTCCTAACCGGTCTTCCCAAATCCCCCTCACCTCCCTCCAATAGATTCTCCGCATATCAGTCAAAGAAACCTTTTTGGGATGTGAATTCAGGCAAGGCTACTTCCCTGCTCATGCCCTCTGTGGCTCACCGGCACACTTAGAGGGATATCCTGACCCCCGGATAGCCAATGCAATATTGAGAAAGAAAAAACAAAGCAGGAGGTATCACATGCCCTGATTTCAGGCTATATTGCAAAACTATAGTAATAAAAACCTATGGTATTAGCATAGAAACAGACACAGGGATCAATGGAACAGAATTGTGAGTCCAGAAATAAACTAATGCATATATGGTCAATTAATTTATGACAAAGGAGCCAGAAATATGTAATGGGGAAAGGACAATCTCTTCAACAGTGGTGTTGGGAAAATGGCATAGCCACATGCAAAAGAATGAAACTGGACCCTGTTTTATACCATACAGAAAGATCAACTCAAAATGATTGAAGACTTGAACACAAGATGTAAAACCACAGACCTCCTACAAGAAAACATGGGAGTAATCTGTGAGACATCAGTCTTGGCAATGATTTTTTGGGTTTGACACCAAAATCAAAGGCAACAAAAGCAAAAATAAACAAGTGGGGCCACATCACACTACAAAGCTTCAGTATAGAGAAAGAAACCATCAATAAAATGAAAAGCAACCTTAGAATGGGAGAAAGTGTTTGCAAAACGTGTATCTGATAAGGGGTTAATATCTGAAATATCCAAAAGAACTCCTACGACTCAGCTGGAAGAAAGAGGAAGAAGAGGAGTGGGGAGAATTGGAGGAAGGCAAGAAGAAGGGGGGCAAGACGAGGAGACCCCTCACCTAGGTCTGGAAAGCTCCACTTGACCTTGCCCTTCCTGTCCCCATCTTCCCCTCCCTTCCTTGCCTGCTGAGCTCCAGGGACACTGACTGACATGCTTCCTGAGTATTTTGAACTCCTTCCTGTCTTTGAACTCTCACACTTTTATTCCTTCTGTCTGGACCTCAATTATCCCCAGTTTTTGCATGGTTGGCTTCTCCACATTGTGAGAACCTCTTCTCAAATGCCACCTGCTCCAAGTCTTCCTTCATCCCTTCGTCTATGAAAACCCCTCCATCATTTCCAAATGACCCTGATTCCCTCACTTAGTGTGAGTAAATCCACCCACTATAAACATAATGTTTATATTTGTATAAACATTATAAACAAATACAAACTATATTTGTAGCCCTACATTTGTGGTGGGAAATTCAATCTGTCTATGGAAGTTGCCATAAGACACCAGTACTTAGATAATAATTTTACTGTATTTGACCTCTCTGACACTTGACAATTTTTCTTTTTGGTAATGGCAGCATTCCTTGTATGTCAAGGTCTTGGCTTTATTTGTTGGTCATAAACCATCAAAATTCTTTGTTTTGACTTGATTTCTATAGGTCATTTTCTAAGAGATTCATTTTTAAGACACAGTGAAGTATGTTGTTTGTACAGCAGGTGGGGACACCATGGTTGAGATTGGGAACTTCGTTGGGGAAGTTTTGAGGATGAAAGTACAGGAAAAGGCTTTCTTTATGAAATGCTTGATGAAATGAGTGAATAAAATCTTTTCTGATGGAAGGATGATTAGATGACTGTCCCGTGAATGGCCGAGAAAGTGAAACCACTCATGGGCTTCTTTCTGTACAGATTACCCACGATGCATCTTCCCCTTCATCTATCGAGGAAGGTCCCATAACACCTGCATAATGGAGGGCAGCTTCTTTGGAAGGCTGTGGTGTTCTGTCACCTCCAGCTTTGATGAGAAACAGCAGTGGAAATACTGTGAAATCAATGGTGAGGCACTGGCGCAGGGATGGGGTGTTTGGTGGGGAGGAGGGAAATAACAATGATCTTCCTGAGGGGATGGTGGCACAGGGGAGAGCAGAAGAATAGGAGCAGTCTTCTAGGAACCAAATGCCTTCTTGGAGAGTACATTAGGACAACCACAGGAGACAAGAATGTCCTGAGGCCACACTCCCCCAAGACCCCAATGTCAGCATGGAAAATCCAGTTAACCTGAGAATAAAAACCATGGGCTCACATTGGTTTTCAAGTGTTTCTGTTGCCAGAATTTCCAATAAACAGATTCACCAAGTGCTGGACCTTTCCTTAACATTTCACCTTAATAATCTCTTCACTTCTTAATGACCTCCATTCATTCTAGAGCCCTCTCTGTATTAGACTCTGATCCATGACCTCTACATATAACCTCCCATTGAATCTTTCCATGGAAGCTCTATAAGGTGCCATTTTCTTCTCTATTCAATAAATGGTTGCAATAAAATTAAGTCCTGCCCAAGGTCACACTCCTAGGTGATGTCAGAGTTAGGATTTGAATTCAAGTCCATATGGCGGTGATGTCCATGTTTCTCACTAAGTAGTGTTGCCTCCATTGGGATGAAGATTCACGTGAGGCACCTATCCATGGAGCACACTTATTCCTTCATAAAATCTTCACTATGTTCTTCCCTTGGCTCTCAAAAAATCCTAATCCCATAGAACACCTTAATTTATTCTTGGCCTAGCCATCCATCACTTGTGTCCTTGTCCCTACCACCCTTATCCTTAAATCTCACAATAACTCTGTTGATGAAGCCCGTAGAACACAAAGCCTCTGTTCAAGTAGACAGTAAACCGTGTAGTGGTTGACAGTTTGGGTTCTCCCTTGTATGCAAAGTAGACCTGATAACATCACCAGGAACTCGTTTGGGTGTGTGCAGTGTTATGTTGCCTTTCATGAGATAAAACGTGGTGCCTCGTTCATGTGTGATAAATGGAAGCTCTTTTTGTTGTCTCTTCTCGTCCCTGGGACCTTTCCATGATTATTTTCAGAGTATGGGGGAAATTCTTTCAGCAAGCCCTGCATCTTCCCCTCCATCTACAGAAATAGCACGATCTCTGAGTGTGTTGAAAATGAAAGCAACAAACTCTGGTGCCCAACCACGGAGAACATGGATGCGGATGGGAAGTGGAGCCTCTGCGCTGACACAAGTAACCGGGGAAGGGGACTGGGTGGGCACGGGTGGGTTTCTTCATCCATCTACTCAGCATATGTTGGGAGGTGGGCATATTGGCAATGAGTAATTCAGGGTCTCTTCCTCATGGATCTGATGGGTGAAGAGCATAAACAATGCAACTGTGTGACAGGCAAAGTACAGGCTGCTGAAGATCCAAGAGAAGGGAGCCAGTGTCAGATTTTCAAAATGCAAAACACCTAACACTTGCTTATACAAACATAGAGTAAGCACATGCTAAGGATTTTTAAAAAAATATTTTATTTATTTATTTGAGAGACAGAGATCACAAGCAGGTAGAGAGGCAGGTAGAGAGAGGGGGAAGCAGGCTCCCTGCTGAGCAGAGAGCCCAATATGGGGGGCTCGATCCCAGGACCCTGAGATCATGACCTGAGCCAAAGGCAGAGGTTTAACCCACTGAGTCACCCAGATGTTCCTAAGGTTTAAAGAAAAATCTGGGGTGCCTGTGTGGCTCATTTGGTTAAGGATCCAACCCTTGATCTCATCTCAGGCCTTGATCTTAGGGTCATGGGATCAAGCCCCACATTGGGCTCCACACTGGGCATGGAGCCTACTTAAAGAAAAAAGGCTATTAATAAGGGAACTAGAAGGATAGTGAAGCTAATTCAGGGGACATTATAAGAAACACATAAAGTCAGTGAAGAGAAGAATGTTGAGTGCAAGCAAAATTGTTAAGTTAGCTATCAAATCCATTAACATATAATGGGCAATCAAACCTTTGTGGTTATCTTGTCTGCCAGACAGAAGTTACTGGCATCTCTATGGAACAAAAATCATTCACAATGTATCAGTTTTCTACACGTTCCAGAGTTGGAGCCTCCAACAAATGCAACAGCAGGTAGTAAGTGAGATGAAGTTCCCTGTTTCCCTAGAGTAGGGGGTCTGTGAATCCCATCCTGCCTATGGGCCAGAGCTGGACCAATTTTTTTTTGTTCCCCAAACTAAGAATCATTTTTACATTTTTTTATGATTGAAAAAAGTCTAAAGAAGGATGGTATTTTGTGACAAGCAAATGTATGTGAAATTCGTTACTTAGGACCCATATAAAAGAAAGAGACTGTATGAGGCATGAAGCTGAAAATACCTACCATCTGGTACTTCTAGAAAAAGTTTGATGACACTGAGCTGGAGAATCAGGTGACTGTTAGGGACTCTTCAGACAATACTCTAGGAGGACGTGAAAAGGTCATGTGGCAATCTTTCAGTGCCATTGCATGTTTTGGATAATTTTGCTAACAAAGGAGAACAAATGTAGATTTGGTGGATGATCAGGGCAGAAGCCCTTAAGGAATGAAAATAGAACATTTTTCTGTAAATGTAATATAACATTTCCTCACAAGGCACATGCACGTCAGGACCCTGGACAGCTCTCCAGCACTGCACTGGTCTACAGCACCATATTTGCACGGAAGAGGCAGGGTGCACCTTGCTGGACTTCAGCTAAGAATGTGGGCACTATGTGTCCCCACACGGCCACAGAAACCCCACCAGTACTGATTTAGCTTCCAAATAAATTTTAGCATGTGGAGGATTCACACACTGAGGATCTGGGATTAAAGAGGAGCCCCTGTATTA
Source organism: Mustela nivalis (assembly GCF_964662115.1). Classification (NCBI taxonomy): domain Eukaryota; kingdom Metazoa; phylum Chordata; class Mammalia; order Carnivora; family Mustelidae; genus Mustela; species Mustela nivalis. The sequence continues at coordinate 56,057,191 of NC_139037.1, read as the reverse complement.
CGTCCTCTCCGTGCTTTCCGCTCCGCTCCCTGGTTCCCTTGGTGACATGATGTTGTCCTTGTCTCTCCCCCTGCCAGGACCCCTTTTGCTTTCACTCTGTCCTTGTTCCCCATTCCACACCCCATGGAACTAAACTCAAATAGCTTCCCAGGGAAGAAAATCTCTGTGAGATTTAGGATTGGGTCAGCATTTCTCTCTACTAATGGGAGCCTCTGAGCAGCACCCAAACAACACACACAAAGGTATTGTGGACCCAATTTTGATTTTAGGGTGGGCTCTGAAGCCTAAGACTTCACCACAGTGTAAAGGTACAGGGATAACCACTGTCCTATCCTTTCTTCTCCCTAGGAATTTCCTCCTTGGTTCCTGGGTTTCCATGCCACTTCCCATTCAACTATAAAAACAAGAATTATTTTAACTGTACCAACAAAGGAACAAAGCAGAACCTTATGTGGTGTGCAACGTCTTATGACTATGACCGGGACCGCACCTGGGTGTATTGTTGATGCAAAGGTGAGATGCGTAATGTACCCCTGGGCAGTGCAGTGTCCTTCCAGCATGATTCACTGAGGTTCCCAACAGGATGAGCTCCACGACTCAGAGGTGAGGTGAAGTGGGGGTAGGGAGAGACTGGGACAGCTTCCTGACTTAGAAGGAGGTGGACGAACTCTTTCAGACCCTGAAAGTTACCATGCCAAGTTTTAGGACCAGCAGGCCTTGGGTGTGCAAGAAAAACAGAATTTCTCTAGAGCATGAGAAGAAAAGATGGGCTTGAAAGGAAACCACCAGGACTTCTCCAGTCCCCAGAGGGCATGGCACCAGGTTGTTGATCTGCTAACCCCATCACTAAGTAGCCAGTGGAGGAAAAGGTGGGGTCATTTCTGCTCCCCATCATGTGGGTCCCTCCCCCACCTCCATGCATAAGTCTTCCAATCTCTCCACAGGATCCACCTCACTCTCCCTTCTAGCTCTTTCCTCTGGCTTCTGTATTCTAAGGCCTGTGGAAACTCTCAAATAGCTGGTTCTACTGACCTAATCACTCTGATTCTGGGATTTAAACACAAACAGAAGCCCTTCCCTCAGATGTGGGGACAACACTCATGTTTCTAGCACTATATACCCTTAGGACGCATGTGGCTTATGGATGACTCCTGAATTTTGGCTTGGCCATGAAAATTATCTTCCTGGAGTAGAGGAGAGGCAAAGGAGTGGCCTTGGGGCTCTGGGTACCATCCTAACAGGGTGGATATTTAAAAACACTCACATGTTGTTGTGCCTGGATGGCTCAGTCAGTCAAGCATCTCTTGATTTCGGCTCAGGTCATGATCTCAGGGTCATAAATTGAGCCCTGAGTTGGACTCTGTGTTCCCTTCCCCTCATCCCCCCCCCCACTCCCCCCCTCTCTCTCTTTTTTCTCTAAAACAAAACCCAAACCCAAACCAAGAACACCCACAAGTCATCCCCAGGCTGTGGCTAGAAAAAAGAACATTTTTAGTGGACATCCAGAGCACAACTATCTTCTTCAGGCCCCTCTTTCACCAAACCTATTAGTAGAGGTGAGGCTGAGGTGCTCATGGTCAGTGTTTTCCAGCCCCTGTGAGCCAGGTGAAGGGCAGGGGTGTCTCAGCTCCTCATCTTCTGACTCAGTCTTGAAAACCAATATAGTACTTTGGTATTCACATTGTGTTTTGAGTCAGTGCATACCTATTACCTGAATGCTGGCTTGTGATTTTATTTTCCAGGGGAGGAAAAATATCTTCAGTGGAAGACGGACATACCAAGTTTAGAACCTGCTTTGTTTTTTTCATTGAGTCTTTCAAGTTTAATCGCTTTTAGAAATACCTTGCTCGCCATTTTGCTTGATCACTTGGTCCTTTGTGAAAAACGGAGGGGAAATGTGGCATAACCACAGGAGCCCACAGTTAACCCCAGGGCTGCTTTTTGTACCTCTTGGAATGAGAGAGATGGGGAGGGACAGGAATGTGGTGAAGGAAGCGTTGGTGATGGCATTGGTGAGTCTCATGGGGGGAGGTCAGATTCTCAGCCCAGGAGCCCAAGGAAGGAACTGCGGCCTGCTCTCTCTTTCTGGGAAATGGTAGATTTGGGTGGAGCATTTGTAGATACTTGTTAAATCAGTAATAAATAAATTCGTAAGTAAACAGAAGGTAGAGAATGTAGAGAAGTCATTGCACTCGATGTAATGGGTGTTACATGCAACTGACAGATCACTAAATACTACCCCTGAAACTAATAATACAGTATATGTTAACAGTATAGGAATTTAAATAAAGAATTTTAAAAAAAAAAGAAAATTCATTGCAATCCTACCTTGACTATCCTTCCCCTATGCCAGTGGCAGACATCAGTAATTGATTACAGAGTCTGTTTCCCTGTGAGCCCAGATGCATCCTCGTGTTATTGTTCTCCTCCCTCTCCCCCTCCCCCCTCTTGCCCCTCCTCCTCTTTAATAAAACACTGAGCAATTGTGACCACTATCCCACACTGCCTGCAGACATCGGGGATAGATTTAACCATTCAGCCACACGGTACCAATCTGATTGTCTAAAATGACATTGCATAGACATTGGAGAAGCCTGAAGATCTCATTCCACGATGGCTCAAGAACCATCACACGCCAGTCACATACAAACATGCCACAGGAAACCTGGCCTTCCTGCCCCCCAGATCCTACATGTGCCTCGTCCTTGTCTCCAGCTTTCCCTCACACACTTCCTGCCTCTGCCCCCTCATTCAGTACACTCCAGCCCCTGCCCTATTCCCGACTCCAGCCTCTATGCCTTGCTCATGCGGAATCCCCTTCCCCTTGCCCTCCTGACATCATTCATAAAATCAGTGTTGTAAAATGTTGATTTAGCAGAATAAAAATAAAATTCAGTTTCTCAGCCTCATTCACCAGGTTTAAAACTCAGTAGTGAGTGACTACTGGTGAGTGACTACCATAACAGTGCAGATCTAGAACATTGCATCATCATGGTTTAACCCTGATCCACCCCCTTACCTCTGTCCGACCACCATGGCTTCCCACCATTCCTCCAACACAGCCAACTACCTTCCTGCCTCAGGGCCTTTGCATTTGCTCTACACTGTGTTGGAAGTGCTCTTCCTTTGGATATGCCCCTGGTGCTCCGTAGACTCCCTGATGTCCCTGCATGGAATGGGGACTCCTGCTCGTTCTCAGACCCCTTAAACCACCTTCTTGCTCCGTTTTTCTCCATATCTCTTACCAACTTCGATCATACTAACTAGGATTATATTTAATCATGTATTTTGTTCTGTGTCTGTCTCCTCCCTTTATAATGTAAGTTCTCTGGGAGGGGGGCGGGGATTGGTGTATTTCATTCATCATGGGAGCCCCATGCTTGGAAGAGCACCTACAGCAACAACTTCATATATCACTGTTGAATAAATGCAGCTCAGAAGGGGAGGAAGGGATGGAGGGAAGGGAAGGAGACAGGGAGGAAGGAAGGGCAAAAACGAAAATTTAATTTTACGAAACAAGGCTATTGAACTGGATGACCTATTATATACATCTACTTAGTGGGTTTCAGATGTGAGGAAAACTTTCTGGAAGGTGGGACACAAATCTTGTACTTTGGGGACCTGGCGTTCCTGGAGCATCCTGCCCTCAGGTAAAGGTGAGGAGGAACAGACCCTCCGGTTTCAGGGCGCAGGTCAGTGTCAGGGTGTGGGGACTGGCATGACGCCCCTCCTAACAGAGGCCATATCCCGGAGTGCCCGGTGTGGCCCAATGCAGGGGGGCTGGGGTTCTCAGGAATGGTTTCCACACCACCTGGCTGAGCTGGAATTTGAGAACTCCCCGTCCCCCCCACCCCCCCACCTTTGCTTGATGACATTTTGCAGGGGATTAACTCCCCTGGGGATCAGCTTGCCCTAAACCTTGGTAATCCAGATTTATGATTTAATTCAGTGGCCTGAGTATCTTACACAAGGAAAAGGAAGTAGGAGGCTAGAGGGGAAAAAGCAGACTGAGCTTCTAAGAAATGAACAAAACGGGCTAAGCTCACTTTTGAAAGCCTCTTTAATGAACCATTTCTAAGCCCAGTCTTATCAGGAATTCCATTTGTAGCCCCAAGATCGGCATGCCCCCTATTACTGGCAGAAAGAAACTGAGGAGATTGGAAGCAAGAAGGGGGAAGTGTGGACTACGGGCTGAACTTTTTCAGGAGTTGGACCCAAGAGGATGCTGGGGAAGAGACATAGGCATTGGGGATTATGAAAAGTCAAAAGGTGTCCTTAACCTTTGGAATTGGGGGAATGACACTAACCCTAGTCCCAATCTCATTTCCGTATGTAGACTCTTCCTTCTTAATCTCACTCTAGAGAGGTACCCCTCACCCCATAGTGCTATCTGGACAAAGTGACCGCTCCAGGCTAACCTCAGCTCATGCTCTCTCTGCAGGGCCCATCACCATGCACCCTCCCACCCTCTCTCCTGGAAGGGCCCAGGGGGATTCAGTCCTCAGCAAATGTTTGATCCATGTTGGCCAGGGAGGGGGGTATGGGGCTTCTGGAACCTTCTCAGCGAGACATCATCTTCACAAACTCTGCAAAGAAAAGTCCCTGGTGAGACACATATTTGTAAGGGCGGCCAGCTTTACTTTTGAGCCCTTACTGTGTGTGTGTGTGTCAGGAACCATGGGGGATCTGCGGGCAAGTCCCTGGTGTACCTCGGTTTCTTCATCTCCAACCTGGGAGTCACAGGACGGCCATATGCCTTCTATAGTCTTTCAGATGGTTAAACAAGATCATGCTTATAAGACACACGAAGTGTTCAATAATAACTGTGATTATCTGATCTCATACTTTCAACTAATCCTGGAGGAGAAAATACCATTTTTACAGATAGGCAAACAGAGGTCAGTGAGGCTGACCAGTGAGCCTGAGGTCACGAGGACGGTGAGTGGCAAAGCCTGGAATGAAGGCAGGGTGACCCTGACTGCTCTGTGAATCCATGCCAGATGAGCTCCAGGGCCCCACCCAGGTCCTGAGGTCAGTCTGTCCCTCCCCTGCCTGGGGATCTGTCTCCAACCTTGTCCAGATTTCCAGTGGTGTCCCCTGCACACCTGAGCCTGGCGAGATTCAGCAGGCATCCAGCAAACGTTTACTAAGTTGTGGTCATGCAATGAATATCTACCAAACTTCCCTCTGGGGACTGACAGTGGACGGTTCAGAGAACATCCCTCATCACCCTCCAGGAATCTGAAGGCCCGGAAGGCAAACACAACTCAGAGCATCAAAGTCTTCAGAGATTACTCCCTTTGAAGGGAGAGGAACAGGAAAACGTCTGTAGGACCACAGAGTGGGGTTTTATACACCCAGCTAAGGGTGAAGGGAAGCTTCTTGGCAGAGGCATTGCTGTGCCGATTCCCAAGGGAGAGATGAGACCTAAGAATGCACTGATGGGGAAGGTGCAGGAAGTGGAAGGAACACCAGGGAAAAAGGAATAGGATTTGAGGGACACAGAGCAGGGGCCAAGTGTGCCCCAGAGCACAGCAGCTCAGAGAGAGTTTGCTGAAGTGTGGAGTGGGTGGGGGCAGACTATGGATGCACTTGAATATTGGGTTAAGAATTTAGCTTTTGTCAGAGTGCCTGGATGGCTCAGAGGGTTAAGCATCTACCAGTGGCTATCCCCATGTAACGTCACCTTCAAAGTCGACGGTACCGTCTCCGTTCACATCGGCCTCCTGCACAACCTCCGAGATCTCACGGGGTGTGAGCTTCTCTCCCAGGAGCCTCTGCATGGCCTGCTGCAGCTCCCCGAGGGTGATCTCTCCATCTCCATTGGCGTCAAACTGATAGAAGCAGGGGGGGTGATGTCAGCCACAAGTACGACAATCCCAAGAGCAGTGTTTACTGACCAGTTAACTGTGGGTCAGGAATTAAGATAAGTGCTTTTGCATATGGTGTACAGGCGGGTCAGGTCCCCGAAGGTGGTCATCAGCACAGCCTTGTTCACTGCCCAATTCGCTGCCCTGTGCCCAGCCCCAAACAGTGCCTGCCACCTGGTATGCTGAATCAATGAACTCTTTTCAAAACTCCATGCTGCAAACACTTTACCGATCTACCGGAATGTTTCATATGTTCTACATCCCAAGCAGGTGGGGCAGCTAACTATCCTTCCTTAGTCAGCTGATGCTAATGTGACCAAGGCCACAATCATCTCTTGCCTGGACCATCATGACAGCCCCCCCCCCCATTGGTCCTCTGGATCCCCACATGGTCCATACATCAGAGCCTTGTGTTCATGTTTGTTTAAAACAAATCAGGGGCGCCTGGGGGACTCAGTTGGTTAAGTATCTGCCTTCAGTTCAGTCCATGATCTCGGGGTCCTGGGATCAAGTCTCGTGTTGGGCTCTTTGCTCAGCAAGGAGACTGCTTCTTCCTGTCCCTCTGCCCCTGCTCACCCTCTCTCTCTCTCTCTCAAATAAACAAATAAAATCTTTTTTAATAAAAGAAAAGGTAGACCACACACCCAAGTTTTTCTGAAAGGAATGTTTCCCAGTAACTGAACTGTGTATTTGTTTTTAAATTCACACAAATTGAATTTATATTCTGTTGAATGTAAGTGAAAATTGAAAAAATAATCGAATTGAAAGTAATCAAAATTAGATAAAATGAAAAAAAAATGAGTTCCTCAATCACACTGCTACATATCAAATGCAGATGCTTAACCTACTGAGTCACCCAGGCGCTCCTGAGAAACGCATTTTATTAGGGGATGAAAGCGAATTTCAGCAAGCCCCTCACCTCCCTGGATCTCATTTTTAAAGCATCTCTACAAGTGGGTTAAACCAGATTATCTCTTTGCATTCCCCTGTGGGATCTCAAATTATTGGATTCCTTCTTCCCATTACGGGCACGGAAATTAGAGGTCCTAATGTGTGTTCTGGGGATTGCAGGACATGGGTAAGATTTGTAAATTCCATAAGCCTCATCGTTCTCATATGCATAACTGGGGTAAGGAGTCACTTACCCCTACTGTTCCATATGATGTATAAACTAGAGAGTATGTGTAGAGGGCCTTGTGCTTTGCAAGTGTTTGGAAGATGTCATTTTCCTTCCCTATACATCCCATTATAGTTCCCAAAAAACTTGGTTTGGGTGGGTTCCGTCTACACTTGAAGACCAGTCATAGAACCCTGAGGTTTCCTTCAAGCACTGACACCATGAAACTCTTAACTCACTTCCTTGAAGGCATCTCTCATCTCCTGGACACCGATCATCCCTGCTGTTTCAGCCAGCAGTTTGGGCGTCATCAGCTCCACAAAATCATCAAAGTCGACACGGCCACCCACTGAGGACAGAAGAGGCAGGTCTAGTGAGATGCCAAGGAATCAACCCCCCATGACCCCACTGGACCCTTTGAGGTCTGGAGGTCTGTTCAACAGGGAGAACTGTTCTGATCTCCCTGCCTTCTGAGAACTTTCCCTCTCAGCCAACCTGGGCACAGAGTCCCTCTAATCCCAACCAGGGTGGATTGGGTGTGTGGGATGGAAGTCACTAGCTGTCCCTGTGACCTTGGGCAAATCTCTTAATTGGTTCAGATCTACGTTCGCTCATCTGTTGGTCTGTAGAAGGGGGAGAGTGAATTCAGTGGGAGCCAAATCCCTTCCGGATAGGAACACGATCCCATCCATGCCTAGCCTCATTTACTCTGTGGTACGCCTGGAAGCAAAGCCCAGAGCAATTTTGTCCAAGCTTCCTTCTCAAAATGAGCTCTGAAATCCATCCCAAGTTTGCTTCCAGTGATAAACTGGGTTCCAATCTTGCCCTCTACCAATGCATCTCGGTGGTTGTGGTTGTGACCTCCATAAATCACCCCTTACTGGAGGCTAAGCCTGACCTGCATCAGCTCCTTTATCGCAATCCCACAAGGAGTGACATCATCTCTGCCTGACAGGTGGGGCAACGGACTCAAGCATGGGAGCTGACTCCACATTTCAAAAGTACCACCATCAGTAAATGATAGAAGTGGGTCTTGAACCGAAATCTGCCTTGAAGAGTCACCCTTTTATCCACTTCCAACACTGCCTCCCTGAGTCCATCCTGGAGTCCTTACTTCCAGACTCCTAGGGACCCCTACCCTTTTCCTTCTCTCTGGCTTAGCCTCACATCCCTCCCCCTTCGACCACAGCCCTCCCCCACTCCCAGCAGTTCTTCCCGCCCTGGCCTCACAGTTCATGCGGATTTGTTGGCCCAGTTCAATGAGCTCCATCTCTGTGGGCATATAACCCATCGTCCTCATGAGATTCCCCAAATCTTTACAGGAGATGAACCCATCTCTGTCCTTGTCGAACTCAAGAAATGCTTCCCGAAGCTCTGAAAAGTTAAGAGAGAAGAACTTTGGGGGAACCTGAAACAGTCCATGGGGAGGAACTGGCATCCCTTGAAACCGTCAGGGAGTCACCAACTAAAGACTTTGCAAAGGAGAAGGCATCTTTGAAAACAAAAGTTTCAAAAAGGAGTGATGTATGAAATGTGGCTGGAGATTGTAACATGCAAGACCAAAATGTACAAGAGAAATGATCCGTGACACTGCAAAGCGACGGCATGGCGGTCCTCCAAATTCTGGACTGAAATTATGTGAAGCTTCCAAACCACCAAAAGAAAAGTCAAGTTTTTGATTCAACTTAAAACTCATGCATGTGAAATAAGTCAACCGGAGAAAAACAACTATCATATGATCTCCCTGATATGAGGAAGTGGGTTTGGGGGGTAGGAAAAGAAAAAATGAAAGAAGATGGGATCGGGAGGGAGACAAACCATAAAAGACTCAATCTCACAAAACAGGCTGAGGGTTGCTGGGGGGAGGGGAATTGGGAGAGGGTGGTGGGGTTATGGACATTGGGGAGGGTATGTGCTATGGTGAGTGCTTGTGAAATGTGTAAACCTGGCGATTCACAGACCTGTACCCCTGGGGACAAAAATACATTATGTGTTTATAAAAAAATTAATAAACAAAAAACCAAAAACTCATAAATGTGTCTCTCCTGGGTCTCTGAGATACTTAGGGATGGGTATGTCTTCTAAACACTTTGGGAGGCTCCTAAGTGAGCATGAGGAGTTGCACAACATCACGGCTGAGTGGGAAGAGAGAGGGGGATGAAGCTTGCGTGGGAAGGGTCTACCCTGAGATGCACAGGGAGAAGCCTAGGGGTGGATGACAATGAGGTGGCATTCGGGGACAGAGGTTACCTTCGATCTCATCTTGTCCCAGGGGTCTTTCCTGGAAAGGAATGCAGGGAGAGGGAATTTGGAGAGGGTCTGGGAGCCAATATCCACTTTAACCGCGTCCCCTCCCTCCTCCGAGCAGCCCCTTCCCTTTCCTGTCTCTCCCCACCCAGCCCTCCTCTTCCTTCTCCCACATCCTGACTCCCACCCTGATGGTTTCTCACCCTCTTTCTCATCACTTCCCGTTTCCTCTCTCCTATCCCGGAATCTTGAACTCTCTCCCTCTGTCTTTCCTGAACAGACATCCCTCCCATTGTGCTGCAAGAGGCTTTCGATGCCACAGCATCCAATCCCCTCCTTTCTCTGGGACAAGAAAACGAGGCTTGGAATCACAGCTAACGTGCTCTGAGCGCCAATGTCATTTAAATCTCAGAACCACCCGGGGAGGTAGGACCAAACAGCATTCCCATCTTCCTTGAGAGGAAGCTGAGGAACAGAGAGGTTAAGGAAATGGCCAGAGGTCACACGGCTCCTAAGTGGCAGAGCCCTTCCAGGGGCAGGGAGACATTGAATCACTTTCTCAAGGTCAGGTGCAGTGAGGGTTGAGACTTGAAATCTGAGCCAAAATTCTTTCCACTATACCCCCTTGATTCTTTCCCTACGGGCCCCATTCTTTCTTCCAAGGGTTAGAAGCCGTTTGCATGGGACCAGCATTCCCATCTGAGCGCCATGTCCCTGGGAATGTGGCACGCCACCTGGGAAGCCCCACCAGCCTCAGGCTTCTCCCTTTATTCTTGTCCCCCCCCCCCAACTTCTCTTATTGTCTCTCCCCTCATCTCCTTCCTCCCCCCACCCATCATCTGAAAGCCTAACAAGGAAAGGTAAGCCCCCTGGAATCAAATAGATCTGAATGGACCCTGCCACTCAGTAACTGCGTAAGGCAGGGGCTTTGTGACTCAGCCTTAGCATCTGCATCTGTGAAATGGGAACGCAAGGATGGCCTCGTGGGCTTAACAGGATGAAATAACAGCGGGAAAGCAAAGCCCTTTGTGCAGGGCTGGGCACGCAGCAGCGCTGTGGTGAAGTGGCCACTGGTGTCATCATCGTCCTTGCTCTGGGTGTCCAAGGGAATGGGTGGTGACAAACAGGGACACCCCAGTTCCCCTTTTATTTGTGGGTCTCCCTCTCCCCCTTTTGCTGCTGACTTCTCACCCACTTCACTGGCCCTCCGAGCTCCCCAAATTCTACCTTCTCAGGCATGCACCCCCTGCCTGGGCCCCCCATCTGGCCCCCGGCCCCTGCACCTGTCACGCCCCTTCTTACCCCGCACCCCGGACTCCCTTTGCCTTGCCCGCCATCTCACCCGCTGTTTCTCGGCGATGCCTTTCCTCAAGAAGATGCAGGCGGGGCCCATGGGAAACTGCATGGAGGGGCAGGGCACGGGGCACTGGGCACCAGGCTCAAGGCAGCTCCCCCTCCTTCTTGTCCCCCTCCTTCCCTTCCCCCTTGGTGGGTTGGGCTTCCTTATCTTCCCTGGCACTCCTTCGCCAAGTCTTCCTGCCTCTCTGGGCCTCTCCCTCAGTCCAGGTCCCAGTGTCCGAGAGTTGTGACAGCTGGATCAGAAATCTCTCCCGAGGATGGGGAGGGATCAGAGCTGTTCCTGCCTCCCCATCTGGCTTGAGTGACGTGGAGGGGGCGCCAGTCTCAGCCTCTGACCTTTTATCCCCAGAATAGAACTGGATGGTCTCGAAACCGGGGATTAGAGCGGAGGGCACCTATTGATTCGCTTTCCAGCGGGCCTGCAGGGTGCTCGCTCCAAGCCGGGTCTCCACCGGCCTCCAGGCCTGTGAAGATGTAGCGGACATAGCCCAAGGCCTCAGGGAGCGGCAATCACTGAGCCCAGTGACAGTCCGACTTCAGGAAGTGGCCACCCACAGCAATTAAGGGCGAGCGAGAAAGGGGGTTGGGGAAGGGAAGCCCAAGGAGGCGCTGAGGGTCTCTACCGGTGGGGTTGGGAGGGAATCAGGACAGGGAGCCAGAGTTCAGATCGGGTGTGGGAGTGAGGGGGTGCCCACACAGTGAGGAGTTCTAGGGACAGCGGGGCACAGAATGTTGGGGCATGGGGAGAGGAGCCTGGCGGGCCCTGTGGGAGCAGCAGCAGCTGTGTGAGAAGGTGTTGAAGGCAGGTCCCTAGGATGTCCACTCACGGGGGCAGCACGGTGTAGGGCCTGGATGCGGGGTCAGGGCCAGAAGGGCAGTCCTGCTGCACAGGGTAGGGGTGCGGAAGGGAGAGGAGTGGCACGCAGGATTCTACGACAGAGAAAGGGAAATCAGGTTCCTCACGGGTACAGAAAGGGGGGAAAAGGAGGAGTCTGCAGTATCGGGATGAGAATCAGAGGCACGGGTTTGTACTGGTGGGTTTCGGTACAGAGAGAGGGACATAATAGTAAACACAGACGTCATGGGGTGCACGGGGATGTCATCGAGCTAAGAGGACACCTCCAGCATCCGGGGCTTGACTTCTAAATACCACTCCCCACAAAAAGGGCCTGAGTCCTGGGAGACTGGGCTGCTCCCACGTCTGGAGCAGGAAGAGCAAGTCTAAGATGACCCTAAAACCTCTTGGGCAGTAAAGCAAGGACAGAGTTGTGGGGTCCCGGCAAAGGGACAGAGGTCAGCCGGAAGAAGCTCCCCGGCCATATAAGGGGCAATTTGAAAATCCAAATAAACAATAACAGGGCATACAGGGTAACACAGGAAACCAGGAATCCATACGGTCAGCAGTAAGAGTGCCAGGTGTGGTAATATTTATTTACATCGCACAAGGTACCCCTTACAATATGCTAATTGCAAAGGAGGATCGCTTTATAGGGGGGACACCGAGCAGACCGTATCTTCATCAAATGATTCAAATGAACATCATCAGTAATGTGACAATTCGAAATTATATATTCGATTCATGCGCAATAATGAATGAGCGCTCCTGTCCCCTCCCCTGCTCTGCACACACTTCCCAGGACTCAGCTCCGAGCACCTTCTGCCCTTGATGGGTCTCGACAAGTTCTAGAAGCATTGCACCAAGGAAAGATGTTCTAGCTGCTGCCCCCAGCCCCTGGACTACTCACCCCCAGGGTCATCCCTTCACCATCTGCATCTCCAGCCATCGGCAGGATCTTGTCACTTCCAGACCTTCACTGCTTGAGGGATTAGGTTCCACACCCTCGAGGGGCCACATGAGGCTCCCCCCGAGAGGCACTCTGGGCACAGGGCCTCCTGCAGACCACCCGGACCGAATCCTGGTCCTCTGTCTCCTAGATAGAGGATGTAGGGAAACTAACTTCCATCCCTTTGCCTCAGTGCCCCCACCTGTCAAATGGGGGTATAAAAATTGTTGCATGGGTCTTTGGTGAATGAGGATGTCCCCGCCCAGCCCTGGCAGAGGGCCAGGCGGCCACAGCTGCTCGGGTGTTCACAGGTGTCTGCAGAGGCGTTGGGGGAGAAAGAGCATGCCCCCTGCCCTGCTTTCCTCAGGAAGACTGGGTTCTGTGCCCAAGGGAACCACGGGGCTGGGGATCTATGGGTGACCAAACCTCACGGCTCAGACCCCAGAATCAGCAGTCCCCAGTCAGTGGGCCGTAGAGCTGGGGAGGGGGTCTCACAGTCACTGCACTGACTGTCTCCCACGAGGATGGGGTCTGGAGCCGGACTGCTGGGTTAGAACCCCGGTGTGGGCCTGGATGCCCAATCCCTGCTCTGTGCCCTCCACCCCCACTGCCTGCCTGGCAGGACCGCTGCGGGTTACTGGAGTTAACATTTATGGTCAAGGCCACCGCTGTCTCCTACTGTCTCCTAATAGCATGTAGCATGTCTCTGCGGTCTCCTAATAGCATGTGGCTGCTTAAAGGAAAATTCATGAAAATGAAATAAAACACACCATGGCTCAGTGGTCGGGCGCGGCCAGTGGTCGTCCTGCTTGGCTGTGTGGACATGGGATGTTTCCAGCGCCATGGAAATGTATGGAAAGGTGCTGGCATGGGGCCTGTCACATGCCACCCACGTGGGAGCTCCTTGGGGCTGCACCCCAGAGCCCAGCACACATCCTGACACGGCGCCGGGTGTTCAATAATTATTTATTGAAGAAAATGATCGAATAAATCCCAGACCCCGCTTAACCCATCCCCCTCACACACACACATACACACACACACACACACATAGACGCACACACGCATGCACACCTGTGACACTCCAGACCCCCCCGACTGCAACAGCAGGTCTGCCGAGCAAGAGGACATCTGCGTGTCTGCCCCTCTGCGCCCCCGGCCCCCAGCCCCTGGGCGGGCAGGAGCCTAGTAGAAATCTTCCGGGTCGGAGTCCAGATCCGCGGCCTGCTGATTCTGAATCTGACTCTGCTTCCTGTACAGCGAGGCCACCTGCAGAGAGCGGGCAGTGGCGGAGGGGCTCAGAAGCCCCAGGGCTGCCCCCCAACCTCAGTTCCAGAACCCTCCACCGAGCAGCTGGTGTGGCCAGGCAAGCCCACCCCGGCTGAGGCCTCACCTGGGCGCTGGTGGTGGCCTCCTCTGGCTTCTTGTCTTCACGGACGCGGATAAACCGAGGGAAGCGAAGGGAGATCCCCTTCTCACCATCCACCTGGGGGAGGGGGTGAGGGTGGAGATGCTCCTGGGGTCCAGGCCACAGGCCGCTCCCGGCAGCAGGTCCCCAGCCTGGGTCTCCTCCCCATGCCTGCCCTCTGGCCTCGGTTTCCTGATCCATACAATGGGGCCAAGCAACGGGTTGTCAAGACCGAATAAGGAAATAAAGCACTTGGAGCACAATGACAGCTTAAGAGCCAGCAGCTGGGACCTCGGCTGCCCTCCTATTGTCACCCGGGGGCAGGGCAGCAGAGACCCGGGGTAGGTTTGAGAACCAGACAGCACAGTTCGAATCCCAGCTCCCAGCTCAGGGGCTGTGTGACCCCGGCCCAGCGCCCTCGGATCCGGGGCTCTACCCACCCCCACCCAGCTGCAGGCCGGGCTCGCTCAGTGCTTCATGAGCATGGGAGGGTGTGAGGCAGGGCCCAGCCTGCAAGCAGGGCGCCTGCTTCGCTCGGAAGCTCCGTCTACGCCGCTCCTGCTACTTGTCACCGAGGGACCCTGACTGCCTAACAGGGAGCCTGAGTGAGAAATGTTAAGACAGAAATTTGATGTAAAAAGGCGAGTTCTGGGGCGCCCTGGGGGGCTCAGTCGGCTGAGCGTCCAATGCTTGGTTTGGGCTCAGGTCACGACCTCAGGGTTGTGAGGTCGAGCCCTGAGCCAGCTCTGCGCTCGGCTGAGTCTGCTTGGGATTCTCGCCCTCTGCACCCCCAACCCCTGCACTCTCTCTCTAAAATAACTATATCTTGGGTGAAAAAACAAACCCGAGTTCTGCCTTTAAATTTTAAGTCCACTCCCAATCAGAGAGGTACACGCTAGCTAGAGCCTGAAGTCTGAGGGGACTGAAAAGGAAACACATTTTGAACTCAAGCCTCCCCAGCACCGGGCCCACCGTGGAGCTGGCCTGGGGGGGCGGAGCCACTGGTCAGGGAGATCAGCCTGGGGATTTAAAAACCTGGCAGCGTGAAAATGAATTACGGTCAGGAAAGATGGGCCCCAGCCAACGTCACTGCCCAGCAGGAAGTGTCCCAAGCTTTACATTCAGAAGAACTGTGTTTTCAAAAACGCTGAGGAGCCGAATGTGAGCTTATTGGTATTAAAGAAAATAACTTCAGTGTCTACTTTCTGCACCTGTGGAATTTCTTTCTTTCTCTCCTTTTTTTTTTTTACATTGAGACGTGGAGCCCGTTGTTGGGTGCCCCAAAAAATGTGAGCTCAAGCTCTCCTAGTTACTACAACCCGGGCACAGGCGTGGGCTCCATCTCCTGTCTTGCTCTCCATCTCCCATCCAGAAGCTCGACCCCAGGTCCCTCCTGCTGCCTTCGGCCCACAGGGCCCCGGCTACTTACCAGGCCCCGGGCAGCGGGGTAGATGGGGGACAGGGACAGGTCAGCGCATTTCACCTCCCACACGGCGCTGGGGTCCAGCCAGTGGTCAGGGGCCACGGCGCCGTCCACCCGGACATAGGGGCGCGGGCTGGGCAGCACCAGGGCCTGCGGGCAACGGCAGTGGGTGTGAGGAGGACAGGGTCTTGGGTCTCCAAGTCAAGGCTGGGGGTTGGGGATCGGGGAGACGGGTAAGGGGACAAAATGGGGCACGAGTACAGACGGTGACACAGGCATGTCTTAAGGGAAAAGCCTGGGCGGGGATGGGGGTAATGAACAAAAGAGCCAGAGAGACAGAGAGAAAACTGAAGACTGTCACAGAAGCAGAGAGAGCACAGGAAAGGGAGTTGTACCCGCAAAATACCTGTGACCGTGTCACCAACAGTCCCAATTACTAGGGGCTTCCCCAGTCCTGTTGGGGTTCACTCAGGGCAGACTCAGGGACCCCCGCGAGAGTGCTCCCCATGACTTATCCCCTCCCCTCAGGGCAGCAGAGGTTCCCTCACCCACACCCTGGGCTAGCAGTTGGCAGAGCTGGGACTTGAACCTGGACATGTGGGTCTCCTGAGCCTGTTCCAGCACCTGCAGTCCCCATGAGGGTGAAGGGCCAGAGCCTTGCGCACACACAAGGCGACAGGGGGCGAGGCTGTGCCCCTCACCTGGAGCCTGTGGTGGTGCTCCTCCAGCTCCTCGTCACTGAAGCCGGTTCCGAGCTGCGGGGAGGACAGTGGCTCAGCCGTGCAGCCCGGGGCTCCTGCCGCCAAGGACCCAGCTCTGCACAGGGGAGGCCCCCACCCTACCCCGGCCAAGCCAGAACCCACGGAAACCACAGAGGAAGTGCCGGGGGTGGGGGTGCCTGGATGGGGATCCCCTCTCCCAGCGGCGGTCCCCTGCCCACCCGCAACCCATCACTTGGCACTTGCTGGAGAAGCCCTGGCTCCTTCCAGCCGGTCCCCAGGCTCGCCCGTAGCCCACCAGCCCCGGAGCAGGCTGTCTTCTCCGATCTCCACACTGCCGAAGATTTTCCTTCACCTACCCACGTTGTCCAACCTAACAAAAACTCGGCTGCCGGCAGACATGGCAAGATGCACGTCTCCAAACCACAGATAGGAAATGCCAACCGGAAAGCCCTCTGTGTGTCGAGAGCCTTCGGTGGTTTCTCTGGCACAGAGCTCTTCCAGAACACTGTCATGGGTCGAGAGTGTGAGCCAGAGCCGGGCTTGTGCCCCGCGATACATCCGAACGGGTAAGGCCACCTCTGCCATGGCTCCCTGGGGCTAAGCTCCTTGTGCGGTGCGGAGTCACTCGTGAGAGCCACGCTGGCCACGAGGAACCCGGCCAGCTGCGCGGAGCGCACCCATCTCTTGGAACACTCTTCCACAAGTGTTTGTGAAAAATCCCAGGTCACCTCACTAATGTAGGGTCAGGGGCTGGTTGAGGGAGGCCCCTGATCATGAGTTACAGGAAGGACTGGCCATGACAGAGGCCAGCCCAAGCCTCCATGATGGGCTTCCAGGGTGGAGGCCCCCGCAGGGAAAGACAGACTTTGCTCTCTGAGGAGAAAGCAACCACCCCAGCCACTTAGCCCTCAGAGAAGTAGTCCCCACCCCACCCCAGGTTGGTCCTTTATTCTTTTTCCTCTCCAGTGAACTTTTGTTCAAAACAACCCCTTCCCCTGCCTCTTTCTGTTCCATAAAATAACATTCCTCTCCTTCATGGGATGAGCCCATGGTTTTACCACAGCTTGCACGTCCCCAACTGCAATTCTCTGTTATTTCTGAATAAACCCATTTTTGCTGGTAAAATAAAGGACCGTTTTATTTTTAAGTTTAACACATTCGAGTTGTGCTTCTAGAAGTCCTAAAGACAAGGGCAAACGGTCTAACATCTTTTATCACTATGTTACTTAAATGTATCTGATGACATTTAAAACACGATATTTCTAGGACAAAAAGCAGGGGAAAAAATTACTGTTATACAAAGATCACAGCTTTGTAAAGGTGTTAATAAGACAGTCCCTCAAATTTTATTAGTGGTTGGGGTGCCTGGGTGGCTCAGTTGGTTAAGCATCAGTCTTTGGCTCAGGTCATGATTCCAGGGTCCTGGGATTGAGCCCCGCATTGGGCTCTCTGCTCTGTGGGAAGTCTGCTTCTCCCTCTCTCACTCCCTGTGCTTGGGTTCTCTCTCTCTGTCAAATAAATAAAATCTTTAAAAACATTTTTTCTTACTAGTGGTTATTTCTAAGCATTGGAGTTGTGGGTAACAGTTTATGCTGTTTCCGTGGCAAAAGCTTCACGTTTGTTGGGTTAACAATGTGCGTAGCTTTAAACAAAAACCCAGACCACCGCATTTTCCAAGCTGCCCTGTGCATGGGGGAGGGCCAAGGAGCAGAATTCTGGCCCAAGCCACAAAAGCTGCTCACTGGCTGAGGCTGATACAGGGGACATATCCCTCTGCTCAAGGCCTTCCTCCTTCCTGCTGCCTAGAGCGTGCACGGCCATGAAGGCTGGAGCTCCTGCAGCCACATTATGAAGATGAGGTTGGAAGCCCATGATCAAACCCCTGTGCATGGGGGAGAAGCCTGGGTCCCCAGTGACATCGGAGAGCCACCTGCCCCCCCCCTTCAGACTTCTCCTTATGTGAGAGAAATGTAAGACCCTCGTCAGCTATCCTCACCCGCAGCTGAACTCGATTCTTGACGTAGCTTCCTTAAAACTTTCTCTATGACAGTGCATTTCTCTACGTGAAGCAAGTGTTACTTACAGGATCAGAAAAAGCACACAAAACCTAGAAAAAAAATAATCCTACACACGGCATGAGAGCCTCTTTGTCCCCCCCCCCGTCACTCCCCAGGCTGAGTGGACCCTACTTCCCTCCTGCCTCCCCGCACCTTGCATATGGCCTGGAGCTCCTCACTCTCCTCATCGTAGGCAGCCAGCAGGAAGCCCCCATAGCGGCCGGCCCGCTTGCCACGGCCCAGGTAGGCGCCGATCACCACAAGGTCCAGGGTGTCGCCCACGCCATCGAGGTAGTCCTTCTTCAGCTGGGAAGGTAAGGCAGGAGGTGAGGGGACGCTGCCAAGGGGCGGACCTCGCTGCTGGAGGCTCCGCGGTTGGTGGAGCTGGGGCTGGGGTGAGTCTAGGGAGAGCTCCCACAGAGGCCGAGGACAGCCGCCGGGCTGAAACTGGCTGCGGGAGGAGCTTCTGGATTTCCAGAGCGGATGCGAAAGTGCCTGCCCACAGGCACCTGCTCTGCCCAGCACCACCCCCCACCATCTGCCATTCACGACCAGCCAGATATCTTGTGCAAAATGATAATCAGACCATGGGACTTCCTGCTTAAAACCTCACTGGTTTCTCAAAACCATTAAAGGGAAACCCAGAGTATTTTATAACAACCCCAAAGTGCTGTCTGATCTGAGAGCTGCTCTCTACCCTGAACTCACCTCATGCCTCAAAGGCCTCGTTCCCTGCTTGTTTCGACCTCAGGGCCTTTGCACTTGTTCCCTCCACCCTTCTCCTAGATACTCTGTCCCAGATTTCCAGGCAGCTGACCCTTTCCTGTCATCCGTGTCCTGACCCAAGCATCAGCTCGGGAGAGGATCAGACCAGACCCCATGACCAGAGCACTGCAAGATCCTCGCTGGCCCCTGACCTCGACTTGCTTTCTTCACGATGCTCATCGACCCCGATGTCATCTCGTCTACGGCCTGGCTGACTCCCTTCTTGCTGTCCCCACTCAACCCAGACAGCCCACGCAGAGTACAGAAACGTCACGTAGCTCCATGGAGCTCAGGTGGGGGCAGTGCTTAGAGGGGCGGCCTCAGGCTGGCTGGACTGAGAGGCAGGCAGGACCGAGACCCATGGGGTGAGGTGGGGGCTGGAACCCCGTGTGGAAAGATCGCCGGATGTGGGAAGGGCAGCCGGGCCAGCTCACCTTGAGCCAGTTGTGTGACCTCTTGGCGATCTCGTAGGTGGCGTCGACATCCAGGGTTTTCACCATCAGCCCCTCACAGGAGTCTGAGGGAGATAGGGACAAGGGGCCTTTGTGAAGCCGCGGCTCAGGACAGCCAGCTTGCAGAAGGCACTGGGGCTGGGGCGGGCGGGAATGCGGGACGCACACGGCGGCCGGCCCCAGACCCCCTCACCTTTCACAGACTGCTCCAAGAACTCGGCGATCTGCTCCGTGTCCTTGGTGTCCAGGGAAGTGGCGAAGACAAACTCGCCCTCCGTCTGCACAAAGTTCTCCCGGAGCAGCTGCCGGCGTCGGGAAAGTGGCTCGCGCACCAGGGACTGGGTTGGGGGTGGGGCAGGAAGAGAGAGACAAAGGGACATCACTGTGGATGAGAAGAAGCCGGGGCCTGGGACAGACAGGACACCCGAGAGTCACCAGCCACTGCACAGCTCCCGACGGACCGGCTGGACAGGGAGGAACCATGCCGGCACCAGGATTTTGAGAAGGGAAAGGACCAATTTCAAGGGCAGGTCAAGAGCGGCGCGGGGACTGGAGACGGGAACAGACTCCTGTTATTAGGGCTACGGTTCCTCGTTCAACACCGGCTGAACAGAGCCAGAAGGAAGCCAACGACCACAGGGATGTAACCTCAATGTGTTTCTGAGAACGTGTTGCATTTTTATCTAGGGGTCGGCAGCCCTGTCCTACAAAGAACCAGATAGTAAATATTCCCGGGTCTGTGGGCTACTTGGCCTCTGTTGCAACCGCTCAACTGTGGGCTATTGGGCAGAAGTCAGAGGACAGGAGCATCAAACCTTTACAGACAAAAAAGGCTGAGACAGATCGGGCCCGCAGGCCTTCGTCTGCCGAGCTCTGAGACCAGATCCACTCGTGGGAGAACACTGTTTGCTTTATATGGTGAAACAGACTTGCCAACCTTCTGGAAGTTAATCTACTCTCTGTGACCTTATTAACTGCCCCCTTTCATGTTCTGTGCACTCCCCTGATTTCAGAACAGCCCTGCTGGAAACCAAGCAGACCGATTCCAAGCTGAATCTGGCAGGAAGCCTTGTTCTTACAAACCATCGGGCAGGCTGCGGGAAGAAGTCACCTAGCTCTCGCCCATCCAGCCCCAGGGGAGGCATGGCCCTCCTCCACCAGGCTGAGGTAGGATGCTTCCTGAGATGGGGAGCTCACTCCTTCTGTTCTCTTCCATCCCTGCAAGGGCATGGAACTGATCTCAACAGCCCAGACTCATCCGTTCTGCGTCCAGATTCACTCTGAGACTCTCCTAAGGGGAGACTCTGGTGATTGATCCCAGTAGTGATAAGGAAACGGAGGCCCCGAGAGGCTAGGTCACTGGCCTGTGGCTGCACACCCAGGAAGGGAGAGCTGGGATGTAAAAAGAGGTGGTCTGGCTTCCGATTCTTACCCCAGCCCCAGAGCAGTAGTTGGCAAACTTTCCAGTCTCGGGACACCCCCGACTCCAGACAGCTTGAGTATATGTGGGTTACATCTCTAGATATGTACCAGAGCAGTGACGGAGTACCCGCGACGAAATCGCGTGTTTATACTGGCTACGTGAAAAGTGAGAAATCTGGGCGTTTGTTAATTCATTTAAAATCAACGCCTCCCATATGTTAACCCAACAACAAATTTTTATGAAATGTGCCCGCGTTAGGGAACATTAGTGGGAACAGGTGGCATTAGTTTATGTTTGTGCAAACTCTTCCATGTCTGGCTGTTAATGGAGCTGGGCTCTCACGTGTGCATGTGCACTCAGATGGTGGCCTCGTGGGGAAACTTGGCCTCGCCCAGCTGCGGAGCTGGGGAAGGTGGGTGGGGCCTCACAGACTCCCCTAAGAGGGTCCTGGAGATACCCTCAGGGGTCCTCGGGCCACACTTTGAGAACTGCTGCCTGAGTGTGGCCCCACAGACCTCTGGCTCCCAAGCTCACACACAGCCCCCACCTGCCCCCAGACCCACAGCCGGAACTCACCTGTCCATTGAGGTAGATGAGGTCGAAGGCATACAGACACACCTGCACTTGGATTTCTGCTGCATCCACCTCCTGGGTTGGCACAGAGGGGAAAGCAGGGGTGGGGGATGGAGACAGGGGCATGGTCAGTGTGCCTCCCACCATGCCCCAGGCAGACACCTGTCACCTACCACTCTCCCCTTCTCTCCAGCCAAAAGGCCACACACCCGTGAGGGTGACAATGCTCCCGGCTCCGGGCTCTGCATCGTGATGGCTCTCAGCTAATCCCAACAACTTCACTCCCCTTTGTCAAATATTTGCTCTCCCAGCCTCCCTTGTACATTAGCTACAGGCTAATGGTGTTGATGGGACAGAGTTCGGGCCATTGAGGGAAAAGAAGTTTGCGGGGCACAGACTGTGGGGAGGCCTCCTGGAACTGATCTTTCACGATGAAACAGAGACATAGGAAAAGGGCTCTTCCCCCTTTGTACTTGGCATGCTGGGATGAGAACGCAATGGCTGGAGCTGTGGCAGCCACCCTGTAAAAGGCAGCAAGAACCACAACCCAGTGGACACTCTGTTCTTCTG
The DNA here is from genome assembly GCF_964662115.1 of Mustela nivalis. Classification (NCBI taxonomy): domain Eukaryota; kingdom Metazoa; phylum Chordata; class Mammalia; order Carnivora; family Mustelidae; genus Mustela; species Mustela nivalis. Next base: position 56,035,421 of record NC_139037.1, on the reverse strand, counting down.
GGGTCGGGGCAGGGCTGGGAGGAAGAGGAGAAAGTGTGTGACTATGGCAGGCAGCAGAGGGGAATGGAGGCTACCTTGCGTTTGCGGGTGGTAAGCACTTGGAATGGCTGGATCTGCTTCTTTTCCCGGTCCCAAGCCACGGCTTCTGTGTCCAGGATGAAGGATGTGACTGATGGGAGTTTAATCTGAAAGGTGAAAAGAGAGAGCTGGGGCTACTAAGAGGTAGGGGATGAGGGCAAAAGACAGGCCCAGAAAAACAAATGTTCTTTTCCTTCCACAGCTCTCGAGATCCACCGATGAATTGATGCCAACTTAGAGACGCATGTATGAATACACACCCTCAATGCCCATAGGAAGGGAAAAACAAACTTTTCTGAGACTTACTACTTGGTCCCATAAGTTGGAAACCCAGTGGCCTTTGTCAGTTCTCCGGGAACTTGTCCACTCCTCTCTGAAATCTCTAAGCCACCACCAGTCCCCCATCTTACTAAGCCCAGTCCAGCCAAGGCCACATCATGCTACCAGTCTCCCTGCTCCTGCATGGACCCTGTGTGTAACCCACTCTCCTCACAGCAGTCAGGGTGCTCTGAGCAAACCCCAAGTCTGATCGCAGTGCATCCCTGCTAAAAACCATCTCCAGCTCCCCAAAGCTGTGGGGGCTCTCCTGGGTCAGCCTCTGGCCCTCCCAGACTCCGCACCCCAGCAGGCCAGCCTCTCTTGTTTTATGGACTGGCTAGGCCCCTCCAACCAAAGGGCCTTTGCAAATGCTAATCATGCTAGAATGCCTGTCCTTACTCTTCATCTCCACTGGGAGGACTTCTTTTCCCTCAAAGGAACACTACTGCACAACTCCGGCAGACGCCCACCTTGGGGATGCGGCTGATGATGTCCGGGTACTTGCTGGTATTGTCTTCCTGATTCCTGCTGAAGATCTTCACCTCCCCGCCTTCCAGGACATGGATCTGAGGCAGTGGGAGAGGGGAGGGGGACTCAGAGCCTGGCCTATCCCAGCTGGCCCTAGCCCTACCTTCACCGGCAGAAGGTTCCAGAAGCTCTGGAGGAGGAATCAGTGCAGAGACTGGAGGAAGTCATCTCCATCCACATGGCGCCTCCCACCCATTCATGGAAGCCCCTGCCATATCCTTCCGCATCCTCACTACCCACAGACCCCCCGCCCCCGGTGTCTTGCTCTGTCTATGCGGATTTGCCTGAGTGTTAAACCATAAATATCTGAATGTATTGTGTTTTCATACAGAGCCTGGTCACAGTCCTTAAGCAGAACTACGAATATGTTGTTTTACTCGTACGACAACTGCATGTGTGCTAGATACAGCATATGTGTCTTAAAACATATGTATTTTCAAGATCACTGCTGCTACTATAAATCCTTTTGTTTCTGATTTTTTCAGTATCACAGTTTGAAGATCCATCTGTCTCGTTCGCTGCTTCTAGGGCCTCAGAGCACCAAGTATCACCTGCCACATGCGCTCATCTCCCCCATGATGAGCACGACAAGCATCCTTACAGACCCAAGCAAGGATGTCCCTGACTGCGGGGTGGGGACACCCTCGTACATAGCCAGCACACTGTGGGTTAAGGAGGGGCCTCCCACCACGGCTGGTACAGTGAACAACCCCAACCACAGGGCACGGGCGGGCAAAGCCAACATTGCTTCAATTCCCACTGCTGTGGCTCAGAGATCTGGACGATTTTGTCCAATCAAACTGAGTTCCAGTAAGCCCTCGCAGTGGTTACTGACACAGCCACTATGTGAAGGTGGAAACCAAGGCCTGAGAAGTGTGAGGTCGCACGGGCAGTTTGTGGCAGGACACAGTCTGAGTTCAGGTCTGAGTCGCCCACAGACCCCACTCCTGGGCACCTTCCCTCCTGCTGCAGGGGTGCGCCCGCCCCCCTACCTGTGCCCTCTGCCCATCATATTTGTACTCGCAGGTGAAAGCTGCCTCCTCGAAGCGTTTCAGGACCTCGCTGACTCCGCGGGTGGGGTGTGCCAGCATCGGTTTCAGGGGAACCCCTGGGAGAGCGGAGTGAGAGAGTAAGCTGGGGGAGGCGCCAGCAACGTGTGGGATGGGGGTGTGTGTGTGTGGCAGAGACAGCTGGCTGTGTCCCAGGGAGAACACGCCCTCACCTGGCCTCCCAGCTTGGGACACTCACAGCCTCCCCTGCAGGAAGGGAAGTCCTTGTGATTAGGATGCCGGTTAGGATGCATGGGGAGTGGTAAGTGCAAGGTAGGGGTCATGCCCTCACCCCTCTTCTCTCTCTCCCTCTTCTATGATCTAGAAACCTGAGCCACCTCTGGTCACGCACCTTAAGGTGAAAACCTTGAGACAATAAAGTGACGGAACAGAGGAAACTCAGTCCCCAGTGAGGGAAGAGGGGATCCCTGGAGCCCAGCCACGGTGTCCTCCCTGATCACCTGCCTTCCTTTGGACTCTTACGTGTGAGAAAAAGATTCTGTCTGGCCCAATCTACTGCCTTTTAGCGTAATAACTCTGTTCCAGCATTTAACCCCCACCCCGCCTCATCCAACTGGGACTCCAAACAGAAGACGGGTGGGTTTCAGCACGGGAAACAGGATTCAGTTTTGGAGGCAAGAGGAGGAATCTGCAGGTTCTTGGTGGGACAGAGGAAGCTATGCCAGGAGGAGGGTGCGGAGCGTGCAGGAGGGCAGGTCCCCCAAACCCTGCCCCATGCCCTTTGCCCCCCACCCAGTGGCTTGGTACCTGGGCTCAGCTTGCAATGCTCTGGGAGGCGCTCCAGGCCATGCTCCAGCAGCACAGGGATGATCCGGTCCAGGTCGGGCACCTCACTGGGGCAGAGGCAAACATGAGCCGGCAGCTGTCTTTCCAGAACTCTGGCAGCCTGGAAACCCTGTGCTCTGGCTGCAAACTGTGCTTCTGCCAGTCTTTCCCCTCGTCCGGGGGTCTGCTCGCACCCGTCCCCAACTCCTCCACATCCCCGACTCTGGCCGTCTGTCACACTGCCCCACTCAGCACCATTGCACGTCGCTCCGTCTCCCCTGCTCTGGGCCTGCTGTCACCCCTCCCTGTCACCAGGAGACCAGGGGCCCTCTACCTGAGCTACACGTTAGAACCCCTCAAGGATGGATTCAGAAATTTCTCCAAGACCAGGCCCTGCCTCTCAAGAGTCTGACGGAGCTGGCTGGGGGCAGGCCAGGGAGCCCCAGTTTATAGATCCTCCCCGTAGGCAGAGTGGAGACTGCTGCCCTGGCCCTGGCCGGGATGGTGGGGGGTTGGCAGGTGCCCCAAGGGCATCTGCAAAAATGCTCCTGGGCCCTCCTGCCGCTGACATTCTCTCTGGGCACTCACCGCCTCGCTGTGGCCAAGCCCCCCCTCCCTGGAGCCCTCACTGTCACCCCATGGCTGTCCTAACCCCTCATTCCGCGTTGGTCACTAACCCTGCTCTGGTTCTCTCAGCCTCTGCGCATGTGCGGTCTCACTGGGAGCTCTCAGATGTCTGCTGCACGCACCTGCGGCCAGCACCCCTCCCTGCTCCCTGTTCCCATGTCCCTGGTCCTAACACGGTCCCCTGCCTCATGCCCAGCACCAATCTTGTCTGGATCACTACCCCTGCTCTGTCACCTGCCCCACGATAATCACTGTCACCTGCCACGTCACACGTGGCCCTCAGGGCTGAGCCTGCCGCCCCTCTGTCTCCCGCCACCCTCCCACTCTGCCCACAGCCCGGGATCTCACCAGAACGTCTGCTTCAGGATCATGCCCTGCTCCTCCAGCCACGTCTTTCGGGCCTCTGCTGTCCTGCCTTTCCCAGCATCCACAATGCCCGGGGGGAATTCTGAGAACAGACCAGCAGAGGCTTGGGGACCTGCTGACCCTCCGGCTACCCCGGGGGCATAGCAGGCAACGTCAGTGAAACAAGGAACAGAAACAAGGCTGCCAGGGAAGGAGCCTGGAGAGGAGCGGGGCCGTGTGGATTTCGGGGAAAGGAGAGTTACCCGGTTGACTCTGGTGCTGGGTGTGGGGACAGACCACAGGGCCTCACCTTGGCCAGGGGGCGTGAGGCTCACGGCCTGGGCGAGGGCGGCCAGCACCGACTGCTCTGCTAGCCCGAGACGCAGCCGTCCGCTCAGGGCTCTGGGGAGACAGCAGAAGAGGGGGAGTGGGCTTGTGGCCACCCTCACTGTCTTGCCCTCCACTCCCTGCCCCTGCCTCCTCCCGTCTCCCCCACCTCAACTCTGTAACCCTCTCCTCGAAACCTGAACCACCTTCAGGGCCAGAAGGGACCGGAGAGATCATGCAGTCCCACTGAGCAGACGAGGAAACGGAGGCCAGCCCCTAACAGCCATGGCCGCCGGCCTTCCCTAGGCAGAACCAGGGATCCCGTGATGTCTTTGCCTTTCAGTGGGCCTCTGGGGAATTTCAGTGAGGCTCGGGGCAAGTGAGCCAGGACACAGTGGGCTGGGAAGCAGGACAGGGCCTCCCCGGAGGGGCCCAGAGCGTGCTACTCAACAGCCTGCCCCGCCCCCCCCACAGGCCTGGCTCTGAGGCACTGCCCTTTAGCACGAGGCATACTGTCCCCGGGCCTCCGTCTCCCCGTCTGTAGACCCGGCTGAGGGTGACGAGGCCTGCCTGGCGGCACCTTGGGGAGGAACCACACCCGACTTGGGCCCCCGAGAAACGCTCTTGTGATGGGGGCGACCCATGGTTTCATTTCCACCTGCACGGCCACCGCCAGGCCCCCAGTCCTGTACTGCTTCCGCTGAGGCCAGGCAGGCAACGCTCATCAACCCTGGCACTGCTTGGCCACGAGCCCCGGGCCTTGAGGAGGGGAGCGGCCCAGGGAAAGGGACCCTGTGTTCCCAGTCCAGCCCCTCAGGGCCCAGTGTGAGGGCGGTCGGGGTCGCAGTGGGATTACCACAGCTGGTCTTTCCCTCCCACCGTCGCTCCCAGCCTCCCAGGACCACACCTACCTGGCGATGTATCGGGCTTCTGAGTGGCGGCAGGCGACAAATAGGCCTTTGATGACGTCCATCTTCTTGGCTGTGGACTGAAGGCCGGTGGAGCAGTCAGTGGCTGGGGCGAAGGGAGGGACCCACACCTCCTCCTGGCTGGTCCCCCAAAATAGGCCCTGGCTGTTTCCCCACTCCCACTCCCTATCATCCTGGGAGGTGCGAAGAAAGCCAGCTCCAGCCCGCCTCCCTCCGTCCCTCGAGCAAGCACAGACTATCTGGTATGGGGTCACATGGCAGCTGGGGAGCAGGTGCCGGGATTTTGGCAGGAGTCCCCCGGCCCCACAAGCAGGCCCGAAGCAACCCAGCCCCAGAGAGCGTGACTGGAGGCCCCCTGGCCACATGTGGCCTCCGGGTCGCCCAGGGAAAGGGCAGAGGGTCTGGACGCGGAGGCCCAGCGTGCCCCACTCACAGCGCTGCCAGCCAGCCGGGCAATGTCTTGGAACTTGGTGAAGACTCCGGTGGCGGTGAGAGCGGGCGGGGGCAGCACGAGTCTCTGGGTGCTGCGGCTGCTCTCCGCCACCAGCCCCACGTCGCCCTTCTCGGCTGCCTCGGCCTTGACAGACTCCAGCTGCCGCCCTGGGGGTGGAGGGAACCCCTGGTAAGGGCGACGCACAGGGCCGCATGTCTGTCTCGGGTCCTCTCTGCTCACACCAGGCCTGGCCCCCGCTCATGGTCTCCCCACATCTCTCCTTGGCCCTCCAGGCTCAGCCGTGTCCCTGGGCCCCGGCCTCGGTCCCAGTGCCCTCACCCCGCTCCCTCTGCAGCCCATCTTCCCAGCCACCCCCCGTCCCCCGGCCTGCCCCATGCCGCCCAGCCTCCCACACCTGGACCAGCACCCCACGCTCCTCCCACCAGACCTGTCTGTCCGATCGGCCCTTCTCCCCACCTTCAGAACTCCCGCCGTGTCTCTCACCTCCTCCTCACCTCTGCACCCTCCTCCTCGGAGCCCCCCTCCCCAATGCTGGAACTGCCACCACACCCTGTTTACCTGTGGCCTGGGCCACCGCCTTGAGGAGGACACCGTCACCAACACCAAGCTCCAGGCCCTGCTGGGGTGGCCCGAGGCGGTTGAGGCTGAGGTAGAGGATGGGTAGGAGGTCTGGAGGGGACAGGGCCACCACAGAACGCAGCAAGTTGCTCAGCGTCTCTACCATCCGGAGCCTGGGTGGGGGGAGGGGAGCAGAGGTGTGACCTCCTGGCATTCTGGTGTTAAAGCAGGGAGCAGGTAGAAAGGACCCCGGGAAAGAAGAGGAGGAGCTCCAGTCCAGGTCCAGGTGGTACCACAGGTGCTGGGGACAAGGTGAGCCCATTCCATGCTTACGACCAAGATGGGGACAGCCATCCAGAGGAGCAGCAGCTGCTGGCGGGGGGGGGGGGCTTTTGAGATGCCAGACAGGGTGGGGGGAGGGGGGTGCTTACTGAACACTCATGGCCCCGCCACAAGGGAGATACTGATATTACCCCCACTTTACAGAAGAAGCAGCTGAGGCCCAGAGAGATCATGTAACTCGGCCAAGGTCACAGAGCCAGTGAGAACCAGGCTGAGACGTGAGCTGAGGCCGTCTACCCGAGGACCCGCGCTTCCCACCCCTGCGCTGGCTGCTGGCTCAAAGAGTAAAACCTTGTTTCTGCATGGCTGCGTTTGTGGCTGAGAAGGCCTCACTGGAAAGGGAAGCCAAGTCTCCCTTACAGAAGCAGCCCAGTGAACACACGGGGGAGGCACGAGAAAGAGAAATGCAAAGCAGTGCGGGGCAGACACCACACACGTGACTTACGGGCAGACCAACGGCATGACCCAGATGGAGGGCCGCCAGAGCCTCAGGACAGGACCTTACTTGGAAAGAGGGGCTTAGCAGGTGTAACTGAGGTCAGGGTTAAGAGGAGATCATCACAGATGGGTGGGCCCTCAATCCAACAAAAGTGCCCGTATAAAACCCACAAGAAGACACACAGAGAAAAAGAGCCTGTGGAATCAGAGGCAGGGACTGGAGTGACGTTGGCCACAGGCACGGATGCCCGCAGCCACCATCAGCTGGGGGAGGCACGAGTCAGGTTTCCCCCGAGAGCCTCCAGCAAGAACCAGCCCTGCCCACCCCTTGATCTTGGCCTTCTGGCCTCCTGAACCTTGAGAGGACACGTATCTGTTGTTTCCGGTCCCCAAGCAATGGCGATCTGTTTCACCAGCCCAGGGACACTCCTATGGATGCTAAAACCAGCGGTGCAAGTCTGAGGAGAAATGGGGTCGTTGCACAAGCGCAAAGGAAAGCCCCCAGGACGCCTGCTCACTGCAAAGGGGAAGGCGACAAGTGTGGAGCAGAGGCGCTGGCAGATGGCCCTGGAGCCGCGTAACCAGGAATCAGACTGGTGGCTGCAGAGGAGGACCTGCCGTGGGTAGGGGTCAGGGTCTGGGCAGGTCCTGGCCGGGCAAGGACACTGCAAAAGGGGAAACTGGCAAAACCCAAGTGAAGTCTGGATGTCACCTCACAGTACGTGCTGACGCTAACGTCCTGGTCTCAGCCACGGCCCGATGCTGGCGGAAGGGGCTGGCGTCAGGGGCCGCTGATGCAGGGTACAGGGGAACTGATGATGCTGTGTCTGCAGGTTTTCTCTAAGTTTCAAACTATTTCGAGAAGATTTAAAAAAAATTATAAAACCCTCCAACTGGGGCACATCTGGGGTTTGGACAGTCGCCCACGGTTCTGAACGCAAGGACACTGGACAGTGTCTCTGGCCACCGAACAGCCAGCTGTGCTACTCTTTGCTCCACGGATCTCGGTGAAACCTCGACACGGACGAGTTGCACGTGTCTCGTGAAGAGACCGAAGCTCAGAGAGGTCAGGCCACCGGCCCACAGTCACACGGCCAGGAGGCAGAGGAACGGGGCCCACTCCCAGATCCATGTGCCCACCCCGGGCAGGGCTTGGGCTAACCAGGCCCTCCCACTGCTGCAGCCCACAGGTCTGGCGCTTGAGGCCCTTCCCGCACCCTCCGTGCCCTGCAATTCCACTGTGGGGCTTCTGTCCCGGAGGACATTCCTCCCGTGTTCAGAGAGACACACATGCACGAGAACAAAGTGCTGGGAACAGCCTAAATGCTCCGCTCACGTCTGAGAAGTGAAAGAGGAAGGAATCCCACAGAGCCAGATTAAAAGGGCTGAGACCTACTTAGACCAACATGGAAGGATCTTTTGGAAACAAGGCTGATGCGCAGGTAGGAACCAGAATGGCGGGGGAGGGACCTGATGACACTGACTAGATACCTGGGACTGAGAACCAGGGGGCCAGGGACTAGGGGCCTGGAGAAGGGGGAGGGCCACAGCCGGGCAGCCCAATGTGCCAGCGGCCCGACTAACACTCGCCGGGACTGGGGTTCCCACTAGAATCCAGACCCGGACCTCCTCACACTGATGGCAAGAGGGTCAGACGAGGCTACGGTTACTTCTCCCTGCCCAGGGGAGATTAAGTTCCTGCCACCAGGAGGAGGCGGCTTCCCCACTCCGGAACCTGAGCTCACGTTAACGCCTCCTTCTGACCCACAGAAAGAGACAGAAGTGTGGCCCTCTGGGCCGGTGGCCCACAAGGCCCTGCAGCCACTCCAGGGGAGAGGGGGGGAGGGTGAAGCGGAAAGCGCAGAGGCAGAAGGGACCGAGCAGTGAGAGCCACTGCCCCACCTGCCCCACCGCCCCACCTGCCCCTGCCTGCCCAGGTGGGCCTGATGCGTTACCGAGCAGAAACTTCCTCAATCTTCTCAAAGGTCCGGGCCACAGCCAGGTAAGGAACCCTGGGGAAGGAAGAGAGACACAGCGTAGCGTGTATAACCCGTGCCATCCATCCGTCTGTCCACCTGCCTCCCTCCACCGCTGGGGCGGCGGTCTTTGTCCCCAGAATGGGAACTTGAGAGGTCTGATGGCTTCCTCCAATGGAGGCCTCTGGGGAGATGCACCAGGTGACAGGGAGAGGCGGAGGGACCGCTGGGGGCGGGGGGAGCCTCACTTCTGGCCTGGCTTCCAGCACGCATCGTCGATGGGATGGTAGTTGTTCTTGGCAGGATTGTAGCTAGGGGGGTCCGGGGGTCTGTGGAGGCAACAGGGAGATTAGACACCTGGGTCAAAGAGAAGCCATTCCTCCAGCTAGTGTTTTCTGAGCACCTACTATGTGCCAGACACTGCTCAAGGCATGAGGGCACAGAAGGGAATGAAAACAAAGTCTGCGAATCTAGAGCTCACATTCTAGCTAGGGAGTCGGGGGAGAAAACCCCAAAACATAGAAAAAAATAATTTTAATATCAAAAAAATTTCCAGGGGCGCCTGGGTGGCTCAGTGGGTTAAGCCGCTGCCTTCGGCTCAGGTCATGATCTCAGGGTCCTGGGATCGAGTCCCGCATCGGGCTCTCTGCTCAGCGGAGAGCCTGCTTCCCTCTCTCTTTCTCTGCCTGCCTCTCCATCTACTTGTGATTTCTCTCTGTCAAACAAATAAATAAAATCTTTAAAAAAAAAAAAAAAAAAAAAAACAACAAAAAAATTTCCAAAACCACAATAAAACCACGCTGGGGGAAGGCAAGATGGCAGGTGCTGCTTCTGAGGAAAAGGCTGGAGGAGACATTTGGGCAGAATGACATGAGAAGTGAGCAGAGTGGGTATCAGGTTGAAGAGCACTCCCAGCAGGGGAAACAGCAAGTGCAAAGGCTCTGAGGCAGAGACGCACATGATGTGTTTGAGAAACGGGAAAGGGGTTGGTGTGGATGAAATGGAGCAACACGATCTGCCTGGTTTCTGGGGGCCATTCTAAGAGGCCAGAAACCTCTTCGGGCCTCCCACCCAAGCCCTGCCTCACTCTCTCCTGATGGAACGGCAAGAAGAGCAGAAGGGTGCAGTCCCGAGATGTCTCCAAGTGCCAGGCACTATGCTCAGGGCACCTGCCTGTTAGCTCCCAGCTACACCAGGGACTCTTCTAACCCTATTTCCCAGGCAAGTGCTTGAGGAGTTCACACACAGCTAGTAAGCAGCACGGCCCTGGAGATAGCATGCTGAACCTCTCGTTACCACATCGCCCCTGGAAATGCCACATGCTGGCCCTGCCGGGGGCCCTGTGCTGTAGCCCCTGCAGTCTGACGCCTCTGGGCTCACATCCTTGTGCCGTCACTAAGCAGCCGTGTCACCCCAAGGGAGCAACCTCCTATCTCCGAGCCACACTGTCGCCCTCTGTCCAGCGTGGCTCCTGGGAGTCCCTACCACCATGTGCCATCAGGAGGGTGACAGAAGACACGATGGCGGGCGTTCCTCCTCCTTGGAACACTCTGTGGGGAGCCTTTTTAAAACAACATGGACTCCCCAGCCTCAGGCCTGTAGCTATGCAGGGAGGCCCAGGAGGATTGGAGAAGCCTCTGGAGGTTTTCAGGCTCTTGCGGCTGATCCCAACGCACAGACTGTGGGTGGCCGCGCTGGACCGGAAGTGTGCACGGCTGTGCACGGGGAGCTGGACACATTCAACCTTTCCTAAGTGGTAGCCGTCCTGGTGAGCCTGCTGTTATTATGAGATACCAGAGTACTGTGGTTAAGGAATTCCGCAGCGAGGGGGCGCCTGGGTGGCTCAATGGGTTGGGCATCTGCCTTCAGCTCAGGTCATGATCTCAGCATCCTAGGATCGAGTCCTGCATCGGGCTCCCTGCTCAGTGGGGAGTCTGCTTCCTCCCCCTCTCTCCCCACTGCTTGTGCGTGCTCTCTCTTACCCAAATTAATTAATTAATTAATTAATTAATTCCACAACCAGGAATCTCAAGGGGGGGTGCACTCCTCCTTTGGGACATATGTGAGGCACTAATAGTAAATTCATAACAACAGTAGCAGCTTCAACTTGCTGAACTTGACCATGGCCAGACCCTAGTCAAATGTTTCGAACCCTCAGGAGCAAACTGGCCCAGAAAGGCTATGTCACTTCCCCGAGGTCACACGGCCGGTGAGGGCGGAGCTGGGCTTTCTAGCCACCCAGAGTACCATCCTGCTCCAACACCTCCCTCTTCCCATCTGTGAAGTGGGGAGACCGGCAGACTCAACACACAGTGGTGCCTGGGGGATTCCAAGCGTCAGGATACAGAAGGCACGCCGCCCGGTGCCCGGCCCACAGTTAAGAGCGGATCAAATGTGTGCTTTCTGTCACCAGTATGTCCCCATTTCTGAGGTGAGGAGCCTAGAGGTCCTGAAGGTGTGTTGGTCTCCTTTAGGCAGTCATCAGAGATGGACAAGTGATTGGGCTGGGAATGGGATAAGAGAAATCACCAAATCCCATGAAATAAAAAGCAAGACAGAAAGCTTTGCACATAGCAGGATGCTGATTTTGTCAGAGAAACTTAGTCGTAGACATGTAAGCACAGGCACATACCCTGGAGGCAAGATGAGGCGGAAGCCAGGGAAAGCCCAGACCCAGGATTCAGGGGGACCCGAGTCCCAGGCCCAGCCCTGCTCCACCGCCTCCCTGTGTGACCGGGGGAAGCCAACCTAACCCCTCGGGGTCAATTGTTCCAATGCCCATAAAATGGCTAAAATACCCTCTCCTCTACCTCCACAGGAGCAGGGCAGAATTGGAAGTAACACAGCCTAAAAGAAACCATCCCGTATACAACGCACAATCAGTGTGCGAGAAAAGGAGCCGACCATTCGTAGAGTGACGTCACATGCTGACATAGCGCCTTTCAATCTCCCCAGTAAAGTCTCAACTGGGACACAAAAATGACATTAAGAATGCCCAAAACACTGTCATTGTTATAATCAACCGTAATTACCGACGGTTCGAGCTGCAAGAATTTCAGATGCTCATTGGTCTCTTTGGTAAAAGAATCAAATCCGCATTATCTGGACCCACCACAGGCCTCCCCTTAGCGCCCCGTCCTCCCCACTCGACAGCCGACACGGACTCACCCCTTGGCCTCCTCCTGTCTTGGAGTGCCAGGTCCCTCTTCTTTCCCTTCTTTCTTGGTTGCCGGTTTCCGGGGGGCTGGGAATGAAGTCAGGCAACTGTGGGTCCCCCTCCTGAGAGCCCCCACCAGCCAGTGAAGCCAGGAGTCGGGGGTCAGACCTTCCACAGGGCAGGGTGCGCTCTGGGGAAAGGCCCGCCTGCCTCCTCCCTGCGCGGCCGGGAGCCGAGGGGCGGCAGACACTCACCGAAGAAGCTGCTGACCGTCTTGGGAGCTCTGGGGGGTGGCTTGGCTGGGTCCTCCTCCTGAGCCTCCTGCTTCCTGGCCACCTCAGGCTCCGAGGTGCTGTCCGGCGGGGAATCTGCTGCTAAAGCGAGAGACGTCGGTTGGGGATGCCAACTTTCACCCCGGGACTTCGCTGGTCGCCCACAGCGTTCTGACTCCACAGACAGAAAACACCCGTGGTTCCACCCTTTTCCTTTCTGTGCGTAAGTGCTGAGCCCCTGGAGTCTGATGCCTTTCTGTCAGTAGTAACAGAGTTCTCCCTAGCATCCGGCCTGAGACCGGAGACTTTACGGACAATGGTTTAAAAAGAAATCCCAGCATGATCTCAGTGGGAAGAAAATATTCCCACTTCTGCTGCAGTTGGCAGGAAATCAAGTACGGTCCGCATCCACAACCCCATTTGGCTGTGTCGCACATAGGAGGTTCCCAGGCACCCGGCTGGAGCTAGAATCTCAAAAACCCGCAGCTCCGCTGGGCTAACTTCAACTACCCCTCGGTTAGTAACGTTTAGTACCCGTGATTTCTCAAAGATACAAGTATTTTGTTGAGGGATGACTGGCTCTTCTTTCCCATGTGCACGGTGGGGGAGGCGTGGATTTTAGCCGTAAAAACAACAAATAAACAACGAATGCAGTAAAACCTCTGATTCCCTTAGAATTTGCATTTTAACAACACTTTTGAGTCTTACTTAAAATTAACTGGCCTCAGGAAGGCACCTGCGTGGCTTAGTCGGTTAAGCGTCTGCCTTTGGCTCAGGTCATGATCCCAGTGTCCTGGTCCTGGGATCGAGTCCCGCATAGGGCTCCCTGCTCAATGGAGAATCTGCTTCTCCCTCTGCCCCTCACCCAGATTGTGCTCTCTCTCTCTCTCTCAAATAAATAAAAATCTTTTAAAAAAGAAAATAAACTGGTCTTGTAAGATATCCGACCCAAAACCAGAGAGCCGGGGCCACTGGGGGACTGGAAACTCACAGGTCTCTGGGTGCTCAGGGGACGTCACGGGCTGCTCCCCTCCCTCTGCTTCTTTCTTTTGGGTCACTTCAGGCTCTGTGAGGCTTTCTGGTGGGGTCTCAGCTTTGGATAACAGAAAAGTCACATGGCAAAAAAAGAATTATTCTGATCCCCAGGGACATTTCAACTCCCGAGACGTCCCGCCCCCAATTTGCTCCTGTGCCCATCAAGCATGTCTGTAAAGCGACGGGAGGGGTGAGCCCGCTCCTGCCCAGCCCCAGGCACGGCCGGGCGTCCACGGAATCCACACCCTGTGCATGAGCGCCTGGGCAGCCAGAGACGGACACAACCAGCCAGTGTCTTCTTACCAACATCTAAAATTATTCACCACAAGATACGACTGGGAAGAGTTATAAATGTACATGATAACTTGATGTAGGTAAAAATGAAGTATGTTTTAAACTGGAAAAAAACCCCAGACTTCCAGGACAACAATACACACTGTGTAAGCGAACTTGTGAAAAACCAAGCAGCTTCCTTGCCCTCCCATGGCCCCAGACATTGACGCTGGCTAAAAATGCACAATTCACAGCAATGGTGGATACGGACTAAAAGACGGGGAGCCTAGCGAGGGGCTTTTAGTAAACAAACACTGGCGTAAGTCAAGGCTGCACACGGGCCCCACGGGACCAGTGGTTGTTTCCTGTTCCAGGGGACACTGGGGACACCTGCTGGTGACGGCGGGAACTACTAGCTCGAGGTCTTCCAGATTTCAGCGTCCTTAGCCCCCATGGCCTTGCAGCTCCTGCCCTCACCTGTCCACAAGGCTGGGCTTCCTTCCCGTGGCTGCACAAAAACCAGTGTGAACGGGGAACGGGGGATTCCAAAGTTTGGGCAATTGTGCGGAGAGCAGGACACATCCTCAGTTAGAAACTCACTGTGATTAAGGATGAAACAAAGAAGAGTACTTTCCTTTCACTGGACAAGTGCCTTTTTATCAAATGCCCAAGTTTCTAGAACATCAACAGTTGTCTGGACATAGCTACTTAATAAATGGCACCGTTGAGGTGCTGGCTCGAAGGGGCCATCATCAATTTACTTAGACACTAAGGGTGCTGTTGCAAGACTGGGGATCTCTGCCTCCTGGTCACGTTTCTAAGAACAAAGAAGTCGTGGAGAGGAAAACATTCTCCATCAACACAAACCGAAAAACAGGATAAAAATGGGAAACTGCCTATGAATGAATCCTAAATTAAAGTGGCCCAAATGATTGCATTTCAAAACGCTCTCATAACCCAAATGCCTGTGTCGGTGTGTGGGCTTCTGACGGACACATCTGGATTCAGGGACACAGACATCAGACCGGGGATCCTCACAGCCTGGCCTCTGGGAGAGGCCCCCACCCTTCCAGATTCCCCACCAAGCACCTTCCAACTCTCTCTCTCTCTCTCGCTCTCCCTCCTCCTGGTGCCTCACCTTCTTCCTCCTTCTTCCTCTTGGCCTCTCTGTCCTCGTCCTTGGCCTGCTCCTCCAGGACATCCTGGATTGTCCGCTTAGGAAGCTGCTTCCGAGCTGGAAAGACAAAGGGCTCAGCATGATTGACCTTGTGGGCCCATCTACTCCCCAACCCCGTCCCAATGAGCTCAGGCCACTATGATGGGGCTCCCTGAGAAGGCTGCAGGACCCTCTCCCCTTCTGCCCCAGGCACACTTCATCCTTCAAGCTCTGCTGCTTCCTGGCTGTGTGACCCTGAGCAGGTTACTTAATCTCTGTGCCTCCATCTCCCGAGTGCACAGAATGGAAACAATCCCCAAGTGTAAGTGATGCTAGGACATGTTCGGCCCAACACCGAGCCGACTCAAGCAGCTGCCCTTAGGGCCTCATCAGCACCCCTGGGATCTGCCATCAGATCTTCCAGAGCCTCAGAAGTCCACTTGCAGTAGGGAAGCAACAGGCCCTGACAGGGGCCCTTGCTCGTGACGGATGGGACCTGGCACATAAACGCAGTAACTGCCCTAAACATCCGTCTTCTGCTGTCCGTGTCCCCTTCCCCGAATCACTCACCATCGTGCTCTCTGCACCCCGTGCAGACACACGCCGTGTGTCTGAACGCTTGTTTTGGAGCTCCAGAGGGTACTTCTAGAGGCCTCTAAGCAAGGTGCTCACGCATGGTGAGGAACTCACTGAGGCTACGGCTTTTTTATTGTCACCGGTCCCCTTGCCCCTGGCCTCCTGGACCTGGTAGCTCCCTTGCACGGTCACAGAGGGGTCTACTATCAGCTGCTGCTGGCACTGTCCCCCCTTACTCAGAAAGCTGGCCACGTTTCCCCACCCCACCCCCCCATTCCAGAAGCAAGTCTTTTGCTGCTGTGCGACCTCACCTCTCTCCAGCTGACTTTCTAACTTCCCACACCTGACAATCCTGCATTCCCAGCATGGCTGAAGTCCTGCTGTTCCCAAACACAACTCTGGGCCCTGGCACTTGCTGTTTGGGGGCCCTCCACACCAGAGTGCAGAAGTCCTTTCCTCTTAAAAGAATTCCCTGACACCCCCTGCCCCCAGGAGCAACCTCAGGGTCAGCCCTGAGCTTCTGGCACGCCCTGAGCCACTTAGCTATTTCATGATGAGCCCCTCCCCCTATTCTGCAGCCCTCCTGTGGCACCCCAGTAGCCCCAGGACGAAACCTAGGCTCCTGGCCTAGTGCGCGAGGCCCTCTGGGGGCCAGCCCCACCACACACTGTCCTCAAACTCACCCTGCTCCCCAAACTGTACTCGATCCCCCAGAAAGAGGCCAGCGTGTGCCACCCCGAGTGCCACGTGGCTCAGCTCTGAGGGCTGCCCATGGCTGCCCGGCTCCCCCACCAGCCCTGCCTCAGCCCGGTCAACACTACCCCACCTTCCATGGCTCGGCTCAGGTGTTATCCACTCTGTGCTCCTATAGTGCCAAGCCCCATTACCCCTTGAGACTCCTTTTCTTCTTTTTTGTAATCCCAAAAAACTTATTTTAAGTTTTTTATGCAAGTGTAATTCACGTACTATCTCTTAGTTTCAGCTGTGTTATGTATATATATTTTTTAAAATTTTAAGTAATCTCTCTACCCAACGTGGGGCTTGAACTCACAACCCTGAGATCAAAAGCTGTGAGCTCTTCTGACAGCGCCTTCCGGGCGCCGCCAGGTGTGTTGTTTCTCATACTAGCACCACCCCATGGAAATAGACGGTGAGCCACAGACCTGATCTTAAACTTGCCAGGGCCTATACTGAGAAAAGAAAAAAATCCAGATACGCTTTGTTTTAATAACACAGTTTATATAACCCAATGTATCCAAAAACACTATTAACTCCAACGTGTTGTGTTTTCAATGTTAAAATAACGAACGCTCTCTTTTCCGTGCTGTCTTCGAAGCCCAAGGTGCCGTCAGCACATCTCAACTGGGAGCTAAGTTTTTCTCAAAGACAGCGGATCTGTGTTTGGATTTCACAGAATTTAAAGCCGAAGAAGATTTATGCACCCAAGTCCTTCTAAACGTGCCTGAGAGTCCTCGCTGACTCAATCCGGCATCCGCTTGCACACTTAAACTTAACAAAAATGCTGCAGCACTGAACATTGGGTCCCTCGGCCGCACCTGCCACACCTGTCACCGAGCATCACGTGAGGGTCTCTCACCGGTGCCTCCCCACCCCGTTCAAAACACTCCCGATCCCTCGGGGGGATCCCCCGGGGGACAGAGGTGCCATTCCTCAGGCTGGCTTTCCATGGACCTTCTCCAGTGTCCCCACTGGGGGTCCCCAACCTGCTGTGCTAAGCACCAACACACCAAGCCATCAGTGCCCTGAAAGGCCTTCTCAATGTCTACTTCCTTCTGCCGTTAACCCTCTTCCTTGTCCTTCAGGGCTCAGCTGGGCGGATCTCTCTTCTGCAAGTCTCCCTCTTCACTGTGCTCCCAGAGTGAGCCATGCTGCCTCCCTCACGGCCATACCCGTGGTCACAATAACCAACACATCCTGAGCACTCGCTATGGGCCGGGTCCAGGTCCAAGTAGTTTCCGCATATTTCCTCTTAATCTCTGCATGAGAAATGCTGTCATTGTTATCATCCTTGTTTTACAGATAAAGTAATGAAGCTTTGCTTTGATTTCTAAGAAGGTAAGTCATTTACCCAGGGTCACACAGCCAGTGGGTGACGAAGCCACGCTCTAAACCACAGCACTAAGATTGGAGCTGTCACGAGGCTGGCTGCCTGGTGCAGAAATCCTTGCAGGGACAAAGACAGGCAAGGGAAGGGGGCAGAGGCCTGTGTGTCCTCACCTGTCCGCCGCTTCGGGATCCCTGCTGGGGAGATGTCCACAGGAGAGGTGCTGGAGAGGGGAGGGCTGCTCTCGGGCAATGTGACAGGGCTGGGAGGGGAGACTTGTGGAGAGCCCGGGGCAGGCTTCTGGAAAGCAAGAAAAAGCAATTCTTGAGTGAGGAGAGGAAAGAGTAGCTACCTCCTTGTCCTTTTCCAGTTGGGGGTAGAGAGTTCCCTGTCCTCGTTCAGGGCTCCTCTTCTCTTAACCCGGGCCTTAGCCTCCTTACCCTCCTGTGAAATTTCATGGCACCAGATGTCCCCATCAAGGACAGCAATAACAACTCTCTTTTTTTTCTAAAGTAACAGAACTTTTGATTTTTAGCTAAACATATAATGGCCCAACTAAAAACCACATTTCACTGCCTCCCCTGCAGCTAGGTGCAGGCCAGAGTCTAAGAGCCACACTTCCCAGCCTCCCTTGCAGCTAGGTATGGCTGGAAGCCCGAGAACCACACTTCCCAGCCTCCCTTGCAGCCAGGCATGGCCAGGAGCCTTCTACACAGTGCAATACAAGGGATAAGGGTGTACACTTCCCATGGAATGCCTCGCTCTTCTCACTAGCCAAAAATGGACATTTGCTTGGACAAGGGAATCTAGGATAAAAATAATGGTACAGAAGCAGCCTGCGTCTTTGACGCTGAGAGACTGCCATGCTAATCCTGGACTTTTTGTGCTCATTAGAAGGAGCAATAAATTCCTACCTTGTTTAAGCCCGTTATTTGTATGTTAGTTTCAATCCCTAACTCATCTTACAGGGCCCTCTGCCCGTTATTAAGTGACAGTCTCACAGCTTCATGCCTACCCCGTCCACTCCCCCTCATGAGGCTGGGACTCTGCAAACCCCTTTCCTGTTCTGGCAGAAAGTTCCAGGGCAGGCAGCACCACAACAAGGCATGAGAGGGGCCTGCGACAGGCAGATCCGATTTACAGCATTTCCAACACTCACGGGGCCCAAGACGTGATGCCCCATGGATGCTGTCACTTGCCACCCAGCGCCTGTCACAAAGATCTAACCAGGCCCTCAGGCACCACCTGTAAGCTCAGAGAGCCCAGCGGGCACCAGCTGGCATCTGAAGGTCTCACTGCCAGGTCCACAGCTCCCAGGGTGGCAGCTGCCCCCCACAGCTGCCACCTCCATGATGCCTTCCAGTTCTCTTTCGCTCTTGCAGTGACCCGCTTAAGAACTGCATACCTAGTTGGTAATTCTTTGTCTTAAACTCTCTCTGCTCAAATCACTCATGTGGTTTCTCTCTATTTGCACCCTGATGGGTGGAGGCCCCAAAAGGATGTTGGGAAGGCTCAGGACCCAAAGCCACCTCTGTCCCTCTCCTGCTCAAAACTATTCCACACATCCCTAGCGGCCACGGGGAAAAGTCCAACCTCCTAAAGATGGCCCCTTCTTGTCTCTGGAACCCGTGAATATATTTGGTTACATGGCAAAGGGCAATTAAGGCTGCAGAGAGAATTAAGGTCACCAATCGGTTGCCCACTGGGCGACTTTGGAGCAAAAGAAGGAAGCAAGCCAAGGTCTCTGGAAAAGGTGAAAAGCCCTCTGACAATAGGAGAGACGGGATGGGTCTCTGAGCCCTAATTCTGGCTCATGCATTGTTCTCAGATCCATAGGTGGACTCTTCCTGCTCAGAGTCACCCCGAACGGTAGGTGCTTCCGGGGGGCATATGGTACAGGTGGGGCGGCTGAAGACCGAGGGCCAGAGCCTGCCCCAGGCCATGGGGCACAGGTGGAGCAGAACTGCGCAGACCAGGCCGTCCCTCTGCTCCAGGGCACGGTCGCTCAACTCGTCCACCACCTGGGGCATGAGCAATTGAGCAGCTGGCCTACACTCCGCGTCAGAGGCTGCTGGGAACGATGGCTTCTTCCAGTCACAGTGGGCAGGCTTGTGGGGACCTACCTGGCCTTTGGAGGGCGTGAGGGCCTCGTCCTCCTCCTCCCCTTCACTGCCCAGGACCCGGGCCACCTTCCGCCCCGGCCTCTTCACTGGAGAATCGCTCTCAGGCACCTCTCCATTCCGCTCCTTCAGTGCCATCCTGGAAGGTGGGAAAATGGGGGTGCTCTGGCAGGCAAAGAGGGGGTCCTTCCCAAATGTTCCAGCCTTTCCATTAGGTCCCATTCCTTTCCTTCTCATTCAAGCATCCCATGAGCTTTTTCTAGGTGCTCCTTAGCATACATTCTTAATCGTCCATCCACAGCTTGAGACTATCCTTCCCAGCCTCCCCTGGAGGTGGGAACAGCCTTGTGATGGGTCCTGACCGAGACAATGGAAGGGATAGGACTGATGCATGCACCTTGCTCCTGAATGCCTGCCCACAGTTGTCTGACTCCCGGAACTTGGACTTGCCAACTCACTTTGACAAGGCGGAGACCCTGGATGCAGCTGTGCCTGAAGCCAGCCAGATCTATGCCTTTCGATGTCCCAATTACTGAAGTCAAAAAATTCCCTTGAGGACTCCCAGACATTCTGAGCTGGGTTTGACACGCTTAGAGCCAAGGGAGTCCTGACTTACAAAGGAACAAATTCACCATGTCCTCGTCCCATTACGTACTTTGGAGGCGGCTCCGTCTCTCTGACGCTGTTGGAGGTCTCCTTCTCTGGCTTTTTCACTTTGCCCTCATTCTTGGGGTAGAAAAATGACCTGGAGGAGCACAGAAGGAGGGGAAAATGGGAACGATAACTGCATGAAGAATCAGGTAAGTGCTTCCGATGTGCCAAAGCCTCTCTGCACTGGGGAGTCAGTGGAGACAAAGAGAGCAAGTCCCCACCCTCAAGGGGTTGACTCCGTAGAAGAGGCAGCTGTTAAATAACTAAACAGAAAAGGTCAGGAGGTGTGAAGTGCGCTAGAAAAAATCATTAAGGCAAGGTATTGTCCCTCCGCTTGAGACTGGCCAGCCCGAGTGCTGGCTTCCAGAGAACTGAGCACTGACGAGGGACCACAGAAGGGTAAGGTGGAGAGGCCTCACCCGCACTCTCCTGACCCGGGGATGTTCTGCATCCCTACTACGAGGGGATGAGAGGCTACCTTGCTTCGCTGCCTTGAGCCCCCTCTAGTTATGAGAACAACATCAGACACATTGGGGGACCGTCTGCAGGTATCCTGACAAACAGAGTCCGAGAAACTGTCACCCGGAACCACCAGAGGGAACCGAGGGGGCACGATAACTAAACGTAACACAGTACTCCGAGCTGGGTCCTGGGAACAGAGAACAGCATTAGAAGGTACACTGGGGAGGTCGGAATAAAGTGTGGAGTGTGGTTAACAGGAACGCAACAATGCTGGTCCCTCACTGTGACCAATAGGCCACGAGACGTCAACGGTGGAAGCAGGGTGCCAGTTTCCAAGAATGGGCCCTATTATTGCTACAACTTTTCTGTATGTTTAAAACCGGTCCAAAATTAACACATAACTAGTGGTCAGTCAGTCAATCAACTGATCAAGCCCAGCCCAGCCCAGCCAGGGGCAAAAAAGCCATGGAAGGGCACCATGAGCCCAGGACAGACTATGCCCAGACTCGTCATCACATGAGAAAAACGCAGCCTGTCATCTGTGACCTCCCAGGTCTCAGCTGGGGCAAAGAGGGGGTGTCGGTGTCCGGTCTAGAATCCATCCCCTCCTTCTAGGAGCAGCCCCTCCACCATCCTATCTGAACACCCTCTCGAATTCCAAACCCCGAGGTCATTAATTCTGGAAGGTTTCAACTACACAAGCCATGTAACTCCCTGTCTGGTTTTCCTGAAGCCGGCTTGTAAGACAGGCTTTCCCGCTCTGGACACCACTGATGTTTCAGGCCAGATCATTCTTCGTTGTGGGGGGTGTCAGCAGCAACTACGCCCAGCCCATCACAAGGCCCCTTCTCCCCCTAGTTGTGACAACTAAGAACATCTCCAGACCCAGCTGGCTGTCCCCTGGGCAGAGGGGGTCAAACACTGACTGTGAACCACTAGGTCAGTGTTTCTGAACCTTCAGCTAAAAAACTCTGGTTGCACCACCCATCCTCCCGATTCCAGGCCCATGTTCTGCACTGCTCGGCTTCCGGAAATTCTGATTTGCAGACTAACTTGTGTTCTTCCAAGAAAAGGCACAGAAACAGAGAAACAGAGATCTCAGCGCTTGTGAGACGGTGGGGCGGGGGCGTGGGTGGGTTCTCACCTGATACTTCGCTGCATGATGGGCCAGAATTCTCCCTTCCCCTCTCCTCCTCCTCTTCTCCAGCCGCTGCTCCTGAAACAGAAATCCAGATCCTTGGTGAGACTACTGGTTGAGCACAGATCAAAACACGTAACCCTCCTTCTTTCAGAGAGAAAAAGAAAGAAAAAAAAAATCCATAAAATCAGAAACATGAGTTTCCTCACTGACAAGAAACTCCCATTTTGGGGGCACCTGGGCGGCTCAGTGGGTTAAGCCTCTGCCTTCGGCTCAGGTCATGATCCCAGGGTCCTGGGATCGAGCCTCGCATTGGGTTCTCTGCTTAACGGGGAGCCTGCTTCCCCTGTCTCTCTGCCTGCCTCTCTGCCTGTTTGTGATCTCTCTCTGTCAAATAAATAAAAATCTTAAAAAAAAAAAAAAAAAGAAAAAAACCTCCCATTTTCATGACCAAACTGATTTGCTGCCGAGATTTATGAGTGAAGAGAAAGTCCCAAGTCAGAGCAAGATAAGAAGCCTCCCTGATCATATGAAGCCTGCTTCTCATCTAATAGGAAGGCACAATGAAGGCCTACAGGTATTTTTTTTTTTCCAGTTTTGTTTGGGGTTTTTTGGGGGAGAAGTTAAGTTTTAAGATCAGCAAAAAACTGGGGCACCTGGGTGGCTCAGTTGGTTAAGCGTCTGCCTTTGGCTCAGGTCAAGATCCCAGGGTCCCGGGATGGAGCCCCGCTCAGTGGGGAACCTGCTTCTCCTTCTCTCTCTGCCACTGCTCCCCCACTGTGTGCGCACGCACACACACTCTCTCTCTGCAAAAATAAATAAATCTTGTAAAAAAAAAAAAAGATCAATAAAAAACTGTTTTTAGGTGATTACATAATATCCTCAAATAACTCTGAAACATGGCAGTCCATTAAATTATACCCACTGGTGTATACAGACCAGCTGCTGAGCAGTTTCTAAGGGATGTTCTTACCAGAAACGAGGAGCAAAAACATCACACAGATCTCAGAGAGTTACGTACTGTACGATTCCATTTATGGAACGTTTTCCAAATGACAAAACTTAGGATGAAGAAGAGATCGGGGGTGATCAGAGCTTAGGGACAAAAGATGGGGGGGTTAGCTATAATGGGGCAGCACAGCTAGAGCCTTTGTGGGGACAGAACTGTTCCGTATCCCGACTGCGGTGACGGTTACACAGATCTATACATGGGTTCAACCGTGCATGCGTGTGTGCACACACACACACAGCTTAACCAGCTCTGTGGTCTAGCTTAGGGCCCAGCTTCCTGGTTTTGATACTGGACTACGGTTATGTAAGATGTCACCACTGGGGAAAATAGGTGTGTACTATTTTTATAACTTCCGGTAAGTCTATGTAATCCTTTCAAAATAAAAAGTTAAAAAAAAAAAAAGGTAGAATGAAGACATTCTCTATGTATGTCCTGCTACAGAAAGACGTTCTAGGTATTTTAAGTCACATTTTAAACAGTAATAATAAATTAAAAAAGGAGGCAGAACAGCGGACATAATAAGCTACTGATTTCATAAGACAGGAGAAAATAGAGACCAATCTATTCTTTGGTCCTGCTTTTGTTTGCAAAACAAAAACTCTGGAAAGATAATCAGGAAGCCAACAGAAGTGGTCAGGGGGGGCACATTAGGTGGCTGGAAGTAGGGGTGTGAATGAGACCAGTCACCGCATAGCTCTATCCCGATTTTATTTTAAACCCTGCATATTTCCTATCCACTCAATTAAAACAAACAGTAAATCCAGACCCACAGAACTGTTCAAATTTTATGATCCAACCTCCTACCCCCTTCCTCCAGGCTCCCTCTGGGGAGTACCCTCCCTGACCCCCAGGAGCCAGTCCCCTCCTGTCTAGATCTGAGCACTGGATTGATGTCTAGAAGCCTCCCCTGGGCACCTGCTAGAATAAACTCCATTTCCTGACCTCCTGGGGCAGTTAACTAGTACTTCTCACACATAGTGTGCCGACGCTGTGACCTCCTGATGACGTCACAGTTCATCTTTTCAATCAGACTGGGAGCTCCAGAGCTAGGGGGCCAGGCTTATTTCCTCCCATCTCCTCCAAAAGTTATTTCCCAGACTTCAGACATCCTCCATAACTGCCTTTGAAATTTCAACAGAATCTATGTAAAACCTGGATATTTTTTTTTCACTTAATATTTTTTCTGTAAAAAAAAAAAAACCAACTTTATTAACTGGGGTGCTTCCTAGGAACCAGGTTTTATATGAATTAATTCCCACAAAATCTACAATTCGTTATTATCCTGATTTTATGAAGGAGGCAAAGGAAGCAGAGATCAAGTGATTTGCTCAAGGCCACACAGCCTAATGGGTTGTGAAGCCAGGATCTGAAGACAGGTGTCCAGCTCCCAAGTCCATGTCCTTAACCACTACCAATTCTTTTTTTTTTTTTAAGATTTTTATTTATTTATTTGACACAGAAAAAGAGATCACAAGTAGGCAGAGAGGCAGACAGAGAGAGAGGGGGAAGCAGGCTCCCTGCTGAGCAGAGAGCCTGATGTGGGGATCGATCCCAGGACCCTGAGATCGTGACCTGAGCAGAAGCAGAGGCTTAACTCACTTAACCCACTTAACCAACTAAGCCACCCAGGCACTCCAAACACTACCAATTCTTGAGGGTGATGAGGGCAGGGGTCCCCCTGTATTGGGACTGAAGGGGTGGTGGGTGGCCCTTAGATCTTGAGGCTACTGAGACACCCAGTGTAAAACAATCACGTTAACCAATACCTCCCAGCAATTCAAGCAAACATCTTTCATTTTTCTCCCCATGTCGCCATCGAGAAGACAGGCACAGAAAGATACTTGGAATCACAGAGCTTGTAAGGGGCAAAGCGGGGGAGCTGGTACAGTAGCGACAGAGAGCTAAGATGGCAGCTAACATTCTTTTTTATTATTATTTTAAAGACTTTTTTTTAAGATTTTATTTATTAGAGAGAGAGAGCATGAGCCGGGTGAGGAGCGGAGGGAGAAGCAGACTCCCTGCTGAGCAGAAGTCCAATGTGGGGCTCGATCCCAGGACTCTGGGATCATGACCTCACCTGAAGACAGAAGCTTAACCCACTGAGCTGGCAGGCACCCCTTTCTAACTGTTGCTATGCCCCCAGGCCCAATCTTTAGCCCCCTCTCTGTCCCATTTATATCTGCCCCCTTTAAGATCTTATCCAATCCGATGGCTTCAATGTACTCTGTCAGGGCCCCCAACCGTGTCACTCTGGCTGTCGCTAGCCCTTAAACTCAAGGGCACATCCTGCTGGCTTTCTGGCCAGCATCCTGCTGGCTTTCAGACATCTAGATGTCTGACCAACATTTCCAGCTCATTGGGACCAAAACCAAAGTCCAGTTTTCTGTCTCTCTCTGTCTCTCTCTCTCTCTCTCTCTCACACACACACACACACACACACACACACACACACACACTATTACGTCTCCCATCTCTGCATTGGTAGCTTCTGTCATCCAACTGCTCTGGTCAAAAACCCTGGACTCTACTTCATGCCTATTTAACTATTAAAAATAAAACAAAAGAAAATACGACAATATTGGGAGCTGGTGAGGATGGGAACAATGGGAAGTCTCACACTTTTCTGGTGGGAATTCAACATGGTATGGGCACTTCTGGAGAAGCCTGGCAGTTTCTCAGACGGTGAAGCGTACGCTTACCATATGACCCAGCAACCCCACTCCGAGGGCGTTCCCCAGAGAACTCTTATGTGCACACAAACCCCTGTAAGCCAATGTTTATAGCCGTGGACCCGTTTATCGTCACCAAAAATGATCCAAATGTCTTCCCATGGGGAATGGACAAACCAACTATGGTACAGTATACAATGCTTTTACTTGCCGAACAGTATCCCACTATAGGATGAACTAAACTAATTTACACTCCCACAGCAATAAAAAGGAGTGGTCGGGTGCACTGCAGGGAGGCAGAGGGAGGGATGGCTGCAGGTGTACCTAGGGAAGGGAAGCCCGAGAATCACTTTTTGGAGTGATGAAACTGCAGTATCTTGATGGCGATGGTGTTCACACAATTCTACACATTTCAAAATGGACAGAACTGTACAATGAAAAGAGTAAGTTCACTTATTTTTTTTTATATTTAATTTTTTTTATTTAAAAAACAAAAAACTGAGTGCCTGGGTGGCTTAGTTAAGCATCTGCCTTCAGCTCAGGTCATGATCTCAGGGTCCTGGGATCGACTCTTGCGTCGGGCTCCCTGCTCAGTGGGGTGTCTGATTTTCCCTTTACCTCCCCCTACTTGTATGCTCTCTCTCAAATAAATAAATAAAATCTTTTAAAACACAAAACCAAAAACCCTTGGATTGTTGATTGACCTGATTCACTTTTCTCAAACCCCAAATTCACTGACCCATGAATCCCAAGGGTGCTGCCTCCCACTGCTCAGCATCCCACTGCTCAGAGCGCAGGCTGGGCCGCCCCCACGCCCAGTCGGCTGAGCTAACCCTCACTCTCTTCCTTCCCTGCAGTTAGCACAACTAGACCTGCCAAATTAGAATTTGTGTCACTCTCTAGAGTAGTGCTTCTAACACAATTTTCTGTGTGATCGAGACCTTCTGTACCTGTGGAGTCCAAGGAGGTCACTCTATCCATATGTGGCTTCAAGCATTTGAAATGCAGCTAGTGCCACAGGGGAGCCGAGATTTTCATCTGTTTCTAATGAGCTTAAATGTAAGTCCCTATGTGGGGCTAGCTGCGACTCTGTTTAGCAGTGCACGGCTAAAATGAGCAGTTCCATAAATATAAGGATTTTGTTCATTTTGTTCAGTGATATGGCCACAGGACTTAAAACGGTGCCTGGTATTGAATGCATTGGCCCATATGTATGCCTTTATTTAAAAATCAGGGTAACAGGGGTGCCTGGGGAGCAAAGTTGGTCGAGCTTCCAACTCTTGGTTTTGGCTCAGGTCATGATCTCAGGGTCGTTATATCGAGCCCCGTGTCGGGCTCCCCACTGGGTGTGGAGCCTGCTTGGGACTCTCTCTCCCCTTCCCCCTCTGCTCCTCCCCTGTTCCAAATAAATAAATAAATCTTTTTTTTTTTTTTAAATCAGGATAACAAAAACATCATTGCTAACGAGTTTAAGGTTCATAAGCAGGATCTTTCAAAACCTGCAGGCCATGTGACAAGGAGCATGATATCAAAGGGTCTTTACTTTTTTTTTTTTTTTTTAAGATTTATTCATTTGAGAGAGAGAGAAAGAGCACAAGCAGGGGGAAAGGCAGCGGGAGAGGGAGGAGCAGACTCCCCAGTGAGCTGAGAGCCTGACATGGGGCTCGATCCCAGGACCCGGAGATCAAGACCTGAGCCAAAGGCAGATGTCCAACCATTTGAGCCACCCAGACACCTCCAAAGGGTCTTTAAACAGCTTGAGGATCAAAAGGCTTGTCTTTTTCTTCTTGTTAATAAAAGCTCACATTTCCTAACCTGTCTGTTCCCCTGACCAACGTCCACCCATGGGAAATATTTTACACCATTCCCCTAAGTATGCTACTCTCATCCCCCGAAGCTCAGAACAGCTCAGCATCCCCCAAAAGGCAATGAGGAAGTTGGGACAGGGGAAGGAAAGCGACAGGGCCACACAGCCAGCCTATGGTGGATACCAGAAACACAGAGAGCCAGTTCTAAGAACCACCTGGGATTACATGTAAAATATTCTAGCCCACTCCCAGGCCTAGTGAATCAGAAGCGCTGGGAATAGAAGGGGGATCTGCAGGCTTAACAAGCTCCTAGGGATCCTAAGATAAGATGAAATTAGGAGGTTTTACTCAGACTCCACTGGCCTTTCCTCATGCCTCCCTGAGGCTAACAGGTCAGAGATTCAAACAGGATGAAATGGGTTTGGAGAACTAGAAGCGATGTGTTCTTAATCCCATGTCCCGCTGTCTCTCCTCAATGATTCCCTTCGGCTTTCAGATGCCAGCCTCCCTTTCTAATTGCTCATCTCTTCTCCCAGCCAAGTGCACCCCGCCCCACCCCTTGCCTTACCTTACCTTTCAAGCCTCCCCCTCACCTAAGGACATCAATATCCTTCTCTCTCCGCTCCCCAAGCTCCTCTGGCCCTCCCTCCACCCTTTAGGAGAACAATAAACCCAGACCTTTGAGTTACTCTCTCCAAGGCCCCCTCCCATCCCAGGCCTTGGCCTTCCAACAGTGTGGTCCAACCCTACCTCGGCTCCGCCCCCGTCATCAGGCATCCAAAAGCCAAACATCTCCCTATACAAAAGGCTCCCCACATTTCCAAAGGCATAAACCTGGACCAGACCTCTGACCTCTCTCTGCCCCACCTCTGTCCAGCTGGATCCTTCCCCGACACAGTCTAAAACCCACCCCACTTCTCCCCCTCCATGAACCCTTTCCCGGCCACACCTCCTAGCGTCTGGCCCCGCCCACTAGCAAACTTGGCCCCCCACCCCTTTTCAGGAGGGCCAGTCTCCCCGACCACCCAATTTCCAATGGCTCCGCCCACGGGGTCTTCCCCCCGGTGCCCCGCCCCTCGAGCTACTGTGACCACGCCCCCGCAGTAGCCCCGCCTCCCAGGCCTCTATTCAAACCCCTCCAAGTCCTACAGACTCCGGCCCTCTCTACACTCTACCTGGCCCTCTCTCTCCGGCCGACACCCGCCCCCGGCACCAATGCCCTGCAGCGACCTGCTGCCGGCGCTCTCCCTTCCTCGCCGCGCTCTCGGCCGCCTGAGCGTACCCCACGCCCGCTCCTCCGCAGCCGACCGACCCGGCGGAGCCGCGGGCCCGGAGCGTACGACAGGCGCGCACCACCCCAAGTTTCCCAGCCCCGCGTCGGCAGCCTCACCTGCCTCTCGCCGACCCCGCGCGCCGCTGTCCTGCGCGTCACACCCGGAACCACTAGTCGCCCGACTGCAGCCCTCAATTCGCGCCACGGAATTCGCGCGCAGACTTTGGCGGGCGGGGGCGGTATAGGGGGCGGGGCCCGGGAGTCGTCCGCGCCGCCGCCGCCTCTCGGAGGACGCTGGGAGTTGTAGTCTCCCCGGCCGGAGGCTGCTAGGAAAGAGGTGAAGTAGGGTGAGCCCTCCCGCAGAGCACGATGGGAAACGGTCCGCGCCTTCCCTCGGTCTGGGTGGGCGGGCATAGCTGTGGGGCCGAGAAGTGACTGGCGGGAAAAGACGGAGATTCAATGGAAGCCGCTGCGCGAGGCACGGCGGGAAGAGAGGCGGGAGGCCGCGCGGGGCATACCGGGAGCAAGGGCCGGGCCTGGCCTCGGCGCGGAGCATTGTGGGAGGTGGACGCCGCTCCGGGGCGGGTAGGTGAGTGGGGAGGGGCGGGAAGGGTGCACATCTGGGGGAGGGGAGAGGCACAGCTGGGTGGGACAGCGGAGATGGGAGGGCCCGCGGCCAGAGGGGCTGGGAGGACTTGGGGAGGGGGAAGTGGGTTGGGAGGGGCTGCGCGAGGTGGGGGGGGGGGGCGAGGCGCAGCTGGACATGGGGGAGCATCTGGGGTAATGAAGCCCATCTGAGGACGAGGGGCCATGTCTAGGACCAGAATGCACACCTGGAGAGTACAATAGCTGCAAATGGGAGGAGGGAGCTACAGCTGGACTGGGGGGCGCGTCTGAGCAGGAGGTGGGCACAAATATTGGTGACACTTCTGAAAATTGGCCGCAAGTGAATGGGGCACACACCTGTGGGCGAAAAGTACATACTGGATGTGAGGAGGACATCTGGATATGGGAGCATCTCGGAGGCAGGGGCTACAGTTGAATGTGACGACCCATGGCGTCACATCTGGGATAACAGCCATATATCGGAGACACGTGCAGGAAGGAGGAAGCCACAGGTGCGTGAAGAATGTGACTGGGAATGAGGGTCCCTGAATGGATGTGGGAGCACATCTGGACATGGGATATCTTTAGAGGAGAGCAAAGAGGGATGCGAGTTACAGCCAAGTGTAGACACATCGAAGGGAGTGGTTTCCTATGAATGGGGCAGGAGAGGTTATGGTCAAGTATAGGAGATCTATCCGGAGGGGGAAGGAGGTCTTGGCTGGAAGTTGAGAACACATTCGAGGTGTCCACCACTGCACTTAAGGGTTATGTTTTGGGAGAGGGACCCCAAATGTACCTAGGGGCACATCTACAGAGGAGGGTGCCAGAGCTGAAATTGGGGATCAGGATGACAGGCTCCAGCTGTCCCGGGAATAATGCAGAAATGGGAGAAAGCCGAAGATGGAGTATAGATTCATATCTAGATATTAATGGGGGTGCATCCCACCCTGGGCCCTGCCTGGAAAGAGGCACCAGCACCAAAGAGGCAGGCAGAAAATGGAGAAAGTGGGGTACCCCTGGTGGGGATGGGTCTGATATCCACATGCCCCCTCTCTTCCACTCAGGTGCCCCAGGATGGAGTCCCCACCCAGCACGGCTGGGCAGGAGGAGCAGGAGCTACGGGAGCGTGCCTTCTTCTCATGGGCCGAGTTCAGCCGCTTCTTCGATGCGTGGTGCCAGCAGCGGCTGGCGCTCTTCTTCGTCAAGAGTTCCATGCACCTGGCGCGCTGCCGCTGGGCCAGCGCGCCCCCACTCTACACGCTCATCGACGTGCTCAAGTACAGCTACGTGCGGCTCGTGTGCAAGGACGTGCGCGCGCCCAGCCGGCCCACCGTGGGGTGCGTGAGAGGAGCCGTGCCCTGCTGGGTGCTGGGGGTGGGGATGGGAATCAAGGGGGAGGAGTAGGCAGAGAGCCCCCCCCCCCCAGAGATGGGGAGGGAGAGATGCCACCTAAAACAGCTAAGTACACCTTGCAGAGAAGGTAAGACAGGCCCAGAGAAAGGCAGACAGCCCATAAGCTGGAAGGACAGAGGCACGCAGAGTGAGTGATAGGGTGGGCTCCAATTGCAGACTTACGGAGAGGCAGAGTGAGATGGACACAGTGAAGAAAACCAAAAGGGGGGGGGGCAGACAATTCCAGAAATACAGAGACATGGAGCCAGACACTCTAGCCAGAACCAGAAAATTGGGTGAGAGCCAGGTTTGGGACATATACAAAGAGGTCAGAGACAGAGCTGCAGAGTAACCCATGGGACAAAGAGAGGATGACCATCCGGTGATTCAGTGAATACAGGGCCGTTTCCCCGTGGGAGCCAGGGGTAATTCACTGGGGTGAGAAGGGGTTGAGCAGGATAGACAGATCTCCTGCCCTCCTAGCACTTTCAGACTGGACAGGAAGGCTGGTGTTAAAGGAACAAGCTGACAGATAACTTCCCTACAACTGTAATGCTACAGGGGCAAATGAAAAACCTGCGAGACAGCTAGGAGATACACCCAGCTGGCCAAGGATGTTTTAATCATTCTTCCCAGTTTTAAAACCAGAGCACTCCCCATAAAAGTTTCAGTTTCTGGCTTTTCTTGAAACACGGGAAAAGGCTGAACCCACATTCTTGTGTGGCAGATGGCCACTGCAGTTAGAGGGGTAGGGGCCTCGGGTTTGCCCCAGACCCCACTGTTCCCTATTATCTCACACTTAGCCCTGCCACTTTCATGTTTCACCTTCCTGGTCCCGGTAGGTGCATGTGAGTTTCAGACCCTTGGTTGGAGAGCTATGGCCAAGAACGGAGCGCTTAAAAGCAGGCTCTGCCTTCAGGCTGCTTGAGACCGGCCCCATTGCTCCCAAAGTGGGTGTCTTTGGGCAACAGATATCACATGTCTAAGTCGGGTTTCTCCTCTCTGGAACATCAGGCAGCTGGGTAGATGACAGCTGTTCTAGAAGTCAAGAGCACAGCCAGCCAGCAGCCTAACCTCAAACCCCAGGTCTGCTATGATTAGCCGATGACATCACCTGAGCAAGTGACATCACCTCTCTGAGTCTCAGTTTCCTGCCTTGGAAAACGGAGGAAGTGCCGATACTGATCGATTCCAGGTTTGTGAGGATTAAATGAGCTGATAGATGCAGATCGCTCAGAAAAGTGAGCACCTTCGAGCAGCGATTTTCACCATAGTTACTGAAACACTTACTGAGAGGTTACCCTTCTTGGTACTTGGTACTCTTCTTGGTACCTTGCTCATCTAGAAACAGAGACTCAGAGGTCAGGAAGCAGAATGGGATCAAACACACATCATCATCACAGAGAAATCTAGAACATTAGAGCTTGTGAGCAGCTCAGGCCCCATCTGGAATCTCTCCTTGTTAACAGAACCCAATTCAAAGTAACAAACACTTATTGAGTGCCTACTGTGTGCATTCTCTTTGCTGGGCATTTGGAACCCAGAGCTTGACCTCTGCCTTTGAGCAGCTGAGAACCTAATGGAGGGGAAAAAGACCAAAAGAAAAAAGAAAAAAAAATTGGAAATGAGGGCTCACAATTGTGGGAGAAAAGAAGGTAGAGAGTGGGAGGGAAGAGGACAAAAGAGGGGTGGTCAGCCCAGCTCCACCTGAGAGCTTACGAGGTATTTCTGGAAGGCTTCCTGGAAGAGGTGATTAGGAAATGAAAACTTGAGGGATCCTCCTTGTTTATACATTTATGTATGTATGTATTTGACCTAGACATATGGCGCTTGCTATGTGCCAGCACTGTCCCCAGTGTTCTGCCAGGGAGGAAGCCAGCAGACAGGAGGGGCTGAAAGCAACAGGAACTCTACGCATAGGATAGGTTCCTCCCAGGGCCCTGTCAGGGACAGACTGATGGAGAGAGACAGGAGGCCAGCGAGGAGGCAGGGGCTGCGATGTGAGAACCACACATCAGAGCTTTCTCCCTGGCCACTCCAGCCCCGTTGCCTAAATGTTGCCTGGCAACCTTCCCCAAATCGCCACCCTGTCTCTTCCCCCTCCAGCTCCAGCCCTCTGCTCTGCACACCACCACCACCCCCTCCCCAGCCTCCCTAAGCACTTCCCTCTCTAGAATACACACACCAGCCTTTGAGAACACAGAAAGCTTGGCGACCTGAAAGATCAAGAAGAAACGGGTGCATGGAGGGCAAACGAGCTCATAGTGATGGTACTTTTAGAAGAAAAAAAAAATGGGGGAAATAGCAGGTTCGTTTTTATTAAGTACTTACACCGGCCCCTTGTCTAACTACTTTGCATAATGTAATCCTCTTCTGGACTCCTCTCAATGAGGAGGTACTATTCTTATTAGCCCCAATTTCCGTATGAGCAAACAAGCACAGAGAGGTTAAAGTGATTTCCCAAGATAGCCCAGCTGCCCAGAGAGGGAAACCTGGATCAGGACCCACACGGTTTGACCACAAAGCCTGTGCTTTTAGTCCCCTCTCTCTTCCTTCCCCTACCCCTCATCTTTATTTCAATCATGGATCATGAGAGTCAAATGTGATCCTAGGTGCCATGCTGTTTGTCCATCTGAAGGCTTTGTTTCGAGCACCTGCTGGGTGCATGGTGAATGTGTTTTAGATGGTGGGGGTTACAGGGGAAGAGCACCCCATTCAGTGCACCCCATGCATTACAAATGGGCCTCCATCAGATCCTCATCCCAATGTGCCGTGAAATCTGCCCAAGCCTGGGGATGGTCAGAGAGGGCTTCCTGGAGGAGGTGACACTGGTTCAGAGTTGTGAAGGAGGAATAGGAGCTAACTAGGGGAAAAAAAGGGAGAAGGATGTTCTATGAAGAAGCAGAGAACTGAGTAGGGTTGCTGGCAGTGGGAATAGGGAAATGTGGATGGTCTGATGAGTTTATAAGGCATGACAGGCAGAACTGGGTGCTTGGTGGCTTGACGTAATGAGCAGAGTGCCTGGGTGTCTGGGTTCATACAGTGGGATTCTGTCATTTCTCATCATCTGTTTACTGAGCACTTCCCAGGGGCCAGGGGCTGCTCTCAGTGCTGGGACTATTGCAGTAGGCAAATCAAAGATTCCTGCCCACATGGAGTTCACCCGTAGAGGTGGGTGGCATTCTTCATCCCGGCTGCATGTAGAGAAATTGCAAAAATAGCTTTCTGAGGCCACAGTAGACGATTATGTGAGGTACAGGGACCTTGTGGGGACGTGCTATTCTCTGGCAAGATGCACAGCTCCCTGGTGTTGTGACCTTCACTGAGTGGGGGCTTGTTCTAAGGGCTGAACTAAAGAGGCCAGACCAGAGAGTTTCACAGGAGCCCGAGAGTTAAGCAGGGGAGGTGGGTCAGGTAGAGTCCCATGAACGGGCCACAGTTTGGG
This sequence comes from Mustela nivalis, assembly GCF_964662115.1. Taxonomy (NCBI): domain Eukaryota; kingdom Metazoa; phylum Chordata; class Mammalia; order Carnivora; family Mustelidae; genus Mustela; species Mustela nivalis. The sequence goes on along the minus strand of NC_139037.1, from coordinate 56,001,556 downwards.
TAGCTCAAAAAGGGCTGCACGTCGGGAATGTCTTTTGGTTCTACCAATACCACGGGGGTGGCTCCACATTTGTATTTTATTTATAACGATTTGGTGGCTTAGACTTTTTTCTAATTTTACATTATTTTTGTTGCTTAAAATAAGGCAAGAAGTCCCAAGCTTTTTATGTAGATTTAAAAAGTCTAGCAGGCTCCCAGTTTTACTTTCCCTCACGCATGGAGCAGAAAAGGGGCGTGTCAGGTATCCCCTTCTGGTTTAACAAAGACAGTTCTTCAGTATTTATACTGGAGAGACCTGGGGTGGGTTCTGGGGAGGCTCAGCCTTCTCAGGGGCCGCTTGGAAACAATTTCGGAGCACTTTAGGGTGTGCTACTGGCATTCACTGCCTGTGAGTCAGGCTTCTTCATTTCTTGCCAAGCCCTAGACAGTCTATGTTACAAGAGCTGACAAGCTGTGAGGACCTTGGGCCAAATCCATCCTGCAGCTGTGTTTTGTAAATAAAGTTTTATTGGAACACAGCCAGGCACATGCACTGACAGGCAATCTATGGCTGTTTTCACAGTATAGCAACAGTGTCTATTTTACTGTCTGCCCTTTCGCAGAAAAAGTGTGCCAATCCCTGCTCTGTAAACATAAACCTCCTACCTAAAATGCCAGTATCATCCCTCATGGAGAAACACAAAACATCCTTTTAGAAAGCAGATGTCAATAATGTGTGTTATTTACCAGGGAAATGCACCCTGATTTTCCTCCCTGTTCCTTTCATTTTTTAGAAGGCTGTTTGTAGCTCCCTGATTGATTTCAGCTAATGGGTGGGCCGTGCCCAGCAGCTTGACGGCCTCTGTCTTAGACAGACTCTTGCCCACACACAGATGGATAAGAGAGTTGGGGGTCATCGAAACATTGTTTTTAAGAAGGGAGAACAGGAGACAGCATGCAGTTAGCAGAGGGGCACCTGGCTGTCTCCATCTGTGGAGCATGCGACTCAGTTTTGGGGCTGTGAGTTCAAGCCCCATCTTGGCTATAGAGATGACTTAAATAAAAATCTCTAAAAAAACACAACAAAACAAAACAACAACAACAAAACCCCAACATATAGTTGCTGGAGTTGCCAGTGGCCTATCAGGCAGCAAAAGGAATGAAACAATGTTGAAAAGCTAATGAGTGAGAAAGCCCTGTTTCAAAAGTATATAGAGAGTGGGGTTGGTTTCCTATTGCTGTTGTAACAAAGTATCACAGACCTGGTGGCTTAAGGCAATGCAAATGTGTGATCTTAGAGCTCCGAGGGTCACCAGTCCAGCAGGGGTCTCACAGGGCTAAAATCGAGCTGTCTGCAAGGCTGGTTCATTCTGGAGACTCTAGAGGAGAATCTTCTAGAAGTGCCCGCATTCCTTGGCTTCCTGCTGTTCTAGCAGAGAAACATCTCTCTTTCTCTCTCTCTGTCTCTTTGACTTGCCTCTCTGGCTTCTTGCTTCTGTCTTCCCTTTATAAGGACCCTTGGGGGTACACTGAGCCCAGCTGGATAATCCAAGATCATCTCCCCATCTCAGGACCCTTAATTTATTATTATTTTTATTTTTTCTATTTTTTAAAGATTTTATTTATTTATTTGACAGAGATCACAAGTAGGCAGAGAGGCAGGAAGAGAGAGAGGGGAAGCAGGCTCCATGCTGAGCAGAGAGCCCAATGCGGGGCTTGATCCCAGGATCCGGAGATCATGACCCAAGCCAAAGACAGAGGCTTAACCCACTGGACCACCCAGGTGCTCCAGCACCCTTAATTTAATCCTACCTGCAAAGTCCCTTTTGCAGTGCACGGTAACGTTCACACAGCTCCAGCAGCTAGGGCGTGAACATCTTTGAGGGGCTGTTTTGCCTACCGTACACCAGAAGAAGAAAGGATTCCTAAGTAAACTTTTTAACAGCATTAACACACGTGAAGGAAAGCACATCCATCATATGTATGCAACTTGGTGCATTTCCCCCAGATAAAAATGTACATGTAACCAATACCCAGAGCAAGGGGATACACATAGCCAGTGCCAGGAAGCTCCCCCATTAGCACTTAACCACTCAAGGGTGACCACTCTCTGGTCTCCCAACAACAGAGGCTACCTTTGCCTCCTGTGGAACTTTCGATAAGCCTGACATGTGGTGGCTTATCACCTTTCATGTCCGGCATCTTTCACACAGTGGATCTGCGAGATCCGACCACGTTGCTGGGGACAGCAATGGCCTGTCCATTCTTACTGTAGGTTAGGGTTGTGTTTGAGGATGTATCCCTACTTATTTTCCCATCCTCCTCGTGGATATCGGTTTGTTTCCAATACTTGGCAGATACGAGCAGGGCTGCTGTGAACATTCTAGCACAATCTTTGGGCGTCCATCTTCAGGCATTGGTCTTGAGTGGAAGCACTAGGTCAGGGGGAGGCACGTGATCTGAGTTAGCAGAGACCGGCCCGTGGTGACAAGCGACTTATGTTGAAACTCCCATCGCCAAGAAGCTAAGTGCTAGGCTCTCGCCACATCCTGGTCTGTGCTCCCTGTTTATTTGGTTATTCCAGTGGTGGGTGGTGGCCTTTCCTGGGGCTTTTCTTTTCTTTACTTTTTTTTTCCCCTGGGCCTTTTCATTGGGATTTGCTCGATGACTGATGAGTTTGAGCTCCTTTCCATGTATACGAACTTTTAAAACATGGGAACCCACCTTCCACTGTTTATGGGTCTCTAAAAACATACCCAGGAAAGGCTAGATAGCCCATTTGAGAAGTGGCTACTTTGGGGGACCAAGGAAGACTTTTGGGGGGGGCAGGGTTCTCGGAGACCCTCAACTGGCCATGCTGTTCTTGCTAAACGAGAAGTGGATACAGGAGTCTCTGAAGGGTTTTGTTTCTTACAGTTTTTCGAGGTAAATAAAATATTCCTTGGCTTTTGACAGAGATGGGGAGGTAGATGCCGAGCCACAGCCAATGTGGGTGCTGACAGTTAAGTGCTTTCCATACATCAACTCTTTCAATCCTCACAACTCCAGGACAAAGGTCTGGTGATGATGAGCTCCCTCACAACATAGGAGGAAACTGAGGCACAGAGGCTTGAAGGGACTTGCCCGAGGTCACGCAGCTGGCAGATTCAGAAGACCCTCTCTCTTCTGGATGCTTGCCACAGTCCTTAATTTTAAGAAAATAAATAATTAAAGAGGAGAGGGAGAGGAGGAGGAGGGCAGATGGTGATGTGATGGCGGCGGTGGTCGTTCCTCCCGCAGGCCTCCCCAGCCCGGCTGCCCGGCCTTCATCATCGTCAAGCTGAGCCCCCTGCGGGACCGCCTCGTGGTGACGGAGTGCCAGCTGACCCACTCGCACCCGGCCTGCCCGCTCGAGTTCGCCTACTACTTCCGCCCGGGCCACCTGCTGGCCAACGCCTGCCTTCCGGTGCGCACCACGAACAAGATCTCCAAGCAGTTCGTGGCGCCGGCCGACGTGCACCGCCTGCTGTCCTACTGCAAGGGCCGCGACCATGGCGTCCTGGACGCCCTGCACGTGCTCGAGGGGCTCTTCCGCACCGACCCCGAGGCCAAGGTGGGGTCTCGGGAGAGGCAGGCGGGGGCGGGGGATGAGCCACGTTGGTGCCTCGCGGGTCGGTCGGTCATTCATTCATTCATTCATTCATCCGCCCACTCATCCGTTCACTCCTTTTATCCATCCACCCCCGTCGCCCCCACATCCCTGTCATCATTTGCTAAGTGCTCACTGCGGCCTTGGGGAGACAGCAGCCTGCCCGACACCCATGGTCCCTGCCCACAGGGACCACCAGAGCTTCTGCCCCAGGGGAGGAGGGAAATGCTCTGGGATAGTCCCCCACGGTAGGGTAGCCCCTGGCCACATGGGGCCGTTGAACGCTTGCAAGGTGGCCAGTTAGACCGACGAGCTGAATTTTAAATTTTATTCTACTTTAACTCATTGAAATTTAAAAGAGCCTCTTCTGGCTATTGACTACCTTGCAGAGGAAGCTACTAGAATCACCTTGCTGTGGTAGTGGGGGAACCAACAAGAGACAAACACACCCAACCGTGATAAAATGTCAGGAAGGCTGGGCGAGGAAGAGGAGGTGACAGAAAGTGCCACTTAAAAAAAAAAAAAACAAAAACAAAAAAAAAACGAACCACACGCATAGAAGGTGCACAGATGAGAAGTGCATAGTTAGAGGAATGACCCCAAAGTAAAAACAGCCTTTCCCCACCACCCTGATCAAGACTCAGAAGGGAGGGTCACCTTTGTCACCTAAGGTGATGGAGTGAGGAGTAGTGTCAAGGAGAATAGGGTGAGGACATGGAGAGGGACAAACGATTTTGCTTATTTATTTGAGAGGGAGTGAGAGAGAGCACAAGTGGCGGGGAGAGGCCCGGAGAGAGGCAGAGGGAGAATAAGAAGCAAACTCTGCTGGGTGGGGAACCCAAGGCGGAGCTCGATCCCAGGACCCCGGGATCATCACCTGAGCCGGAGGCAGATGCTCAACCAACTGAGCCACCCAGGTGCCCCTGTAAGGGTGCCATTGTGATTTGAGTGGTCAGGGAAGGTATCTCTAAGGAAATGCTCATGAAGCAGAAGAGGCAGAATGGAGGCAGGGGATCCCATTCTATCTTCAGAGGGATTGGAGTTCCAGGCAGAAGGAACAGCCAGTGCAAAGGTCCGGAGGCTGGGGCATTCCCATTGTTCCTCTATGAGGAATCTTTCTGATGCTTTCATCCAACTTCAAAGCCGGGGGGGGGGGGGTGGACATGTAGGAAGGGAGAGAGGGAGGGAGAAAGGAGGGGAAGCTAGGTTTTCCACCCTGGCTGTGCTTTTCTCTCATGTAAGGAAGAGGTCCCCACCTAGGGTAGTGAGGCAGTGACCCACTCTCCTGAATTGGGTCTAGAGCCCTCCCCCAACCACCATCTCATGCTCAGGACCCAGTCATGATTCAAACCACCAACCCAAACCTAGCCCTCTGTCCACATCATCATATCGCTGATAATTTTAGTTCATGTTTAGCAAGCACTGACTGTGTGCCAACACTATCTCAAGTGCTTTGCTTGTTATAATTCATTTAAATCATACCAAAGCATGTTGAGGAAGGAGTCCCCCATTCGATAGACAAGGAAACTGAAGCACAGAGAGGTCAAGGAATTGGCCCAGGGCCACACAGCTGCTTAATGATGGAGCTGAACTTCAGACCCACACAGTCTGGATCCAGGGCCCTGCTCTTATCCGCTTGGCTATTCCCCAGTTTAGAAATGAGGTTTGGGCCCTTTCCCAGCAGGTCTAGCCTCCGGAGAGCTGAGGGTCCCACCGAAGTCAGTTTACTGCTCTGTAAATTGGGGAGTACATGTGTGTGATCCCCACGCTGCTGGTCTTTGCTGAAGACCAGTTATCTGTTATCAGTTATCTCCTGTCCACTGTCAAATAAATAAGCCTTGGCTGTCCCTGCACACACCTATGTAGGGCTGCCCCTCCCCACTATGAGAAGCCGCTCACCAACAAGCGAAAGCCTTTAAGGTCAAGGCATTGTCTTCTAAACTTCCAGTTAGGAGGCTGCCACAGAGTCCCAGCTAAACCAAGGTTGGCTCCTGGGTCCATCTTTCAGTCCACCTTAATCCTTTTAAAGGAAATGAGGAAGGAGTTCTGGAATACCAAGAGACAGAAAAGCCAGAGGATTATTCTTTTTTTTTAACACTTAAATATTGACTTCTTGAATATGTAACACATTCACATGCTTTTAAATTCAAAGGGTACAAAGGTTCAAAAAGTGAAAAGTCCCCTTGTCACCTCCTGTCCCCCAGGTCCCCTCCTCAGTGGCCACCAGAGCGTCCATTCTTCATGTATCTTCTGTCTCTATTCTGTGGCTCAGGGCTATCCAGGGGAACTTGCTATGATGATAGAAATGATCTGTGTCCCCTAGACTCATGGCTATCAGGCACTCAGAATGTGGCCAGTATGGTGGAGGAACTGGATATTTAATTTAATTTAATTTAATTTAATTTAATTTAATTTAATTTAATTGCATTTTAAATAGCCCTGTATGGCTAGTGGCTTCACACTCAACAGCCCCACTGTATCGGTATACAGAGAAATTTGTGTCTGTCATTTTCATTTTATTTCCACTTGCTCCCCACCCCTGCAAGGTAGCATATTAGACTTTTTTTTTAAATCTTGTTTTAGGTGTTGGGACTGGCCACATGTCTGCTGCTTTCATTTCTTCCTCTGGGGCTGGTCATCTTAAACTGTCTTGCCTGGCGGGGTACGGGCCAGGCTGCCAGCTTCCAGGAGCCATGTGGGGGAAGAGGGCTGGGGAGCTGGCTCTGGAGTAGCAAGATGTAAGGACACTCTGTCCCTCATCACATGGACTTGTTGTTCCCAAGGCCAGCAGCCCCTTCTTTCTTTCTTTCTTTCTTTTTTTTTTAAGAAATATTTGTCTTTTTTCATAATTTTTTAAAAAATATTTTTATTATTATTTTTAAAGATTTTATTTATTTATTTGACAAACAGAGATCACAAGTAGGCAGAGAGGCAGGCAGAGAGAGAGAGAGGGAAGCAGGCTCCCCGCTGAGAAGAGGGCCCGATGTGGGGCTTGATCCCAGGACCCTGAGATCATGACCTGAGCTTTAACCCACTGAGCCACCTAGGCACCCCTCTTTTTTTTTTTTTTTTTTAAGATTTTATTTATTTATTTGAGAGGGAGGGAGAGAGAGAGAGCACACAGGAGCAGTGATGAGGGGCAGAGGGAGAGAGAGAAACAGACCCTCTGCTTAGCAGGGAGCCTGATGAAGGACTCGATCCCAGAACCCTGAGATCATAACCTGAGCCCAAGGCAGAAGCTTTACCCACTGAGCCACCCCAGCGTCCCAGTCAGGGATCCTTTCTGTTTTCACCTTTACACAGAATCAACTCCAGCCACCTTGGAGTGAGAGGGAACTTGACCTTGAGAGGTCTACTTTGAAAAGCTGAATGCCTGGGACCTCAATGAGGGAGGTGTTAAGACCTTTTATAATCTGCCCTGAGGCAGCGATGATAGGCTGTGGTGTTCAGTCATGTCTCCATTGTCTCGTTTGTGGCAGGTTCCAGGGTAATCAACAAGCCAACTGGATTTCTGGACAGAGATGGTTCTTGGCACAGAAATGTTGTACCTTCTGTCGTGGGTGCACTATGTCTTCTGAGAAAGAGGAATGTTGATCTGAGTGTGCCACCTTTATGAATAGTAAACAGTAAACTGGTAGAGTCACGGTGGGCGAAAATTGGGCAATGTCTATTGAAATGAGCACGTTGGTCCCTCCCCCACTGCTGGGAATTCATGCTGCACAGGGTCCGGGTGATTACAAGATAATCAGCTCTTTTCTGGGTCCTGGAGTACCAGCTAGAACCTTGTTTGATTTATCTTGTGAGGTGCTAAGAGCTTTCTGTACCTTCCAGGTGTGCCGTTCACTGGCCATAGGACATGCAATGAGGTGCAACAGGTTACTTCTCCAAGCCTTAGTTTGTTTGTCCGCAGAATGGGGATAAGAATAGGTGCTACCTCGTAGGGTTGTCGAGGTGGTTGTGCGAGGATTAAGTGTGTGCGTGTGCATGTCTGTATAAAAACAGACAAGTAGGAAGCCCTGTATGCGTCGCTTTTTAGGTATTACTTTTATTCCCTAAAGTTTTTCTTTGGGACAGTCTGGAGAATAGTACCATTCCGATCACGTGAACACAGGGGTGTGGATGGAGTGCGTTCCGTGGCATGGTCACCGAGATTCACATCTGTGCTGTGGCTGACGCATCCCAGTGCCACCGATCCGGGTGTCTGAGGCGAACCCTGCCCTCATGGGAGCCCTCACATCTGCCAGCCACACGCCCTTGAATCAGACCTGTGGGATCACCTTCGTGAATGCCAAGGGGGTATTGCGATCAGGAGTGCAGACTCTAGGCCCAAGCAGCCTCAGGTTCAAATCCCAGCCCTGCTGCTTATTACCTGCAGGTGTTCACCTCTCGGTTCAAGGTACTTCTGGTTGTGCGACTTCTTGGAGCTTCTGCCAGTCTAACAGGGCAGGACTCTGTCCCTCCTCTCTCTTCAAGGCCAAGCGCAGCATCTGGGCCCACAAGAGGCTCTCAGTCAATGCTGCTTAACGAACCAGTGGCTGGGCAAGAAAAGCTTCTGTGCCCTCTTTAGAATGAAAACCTGAGGTGAAATCGAAGTTTTCCCTTAAAGAATGGAAGTTGTCTTCTAACTCATCAAGGGCTTGCCAGCTCTGGAAAATCTCAAGGCACCTACGTTTTGCTGTATTTCCTTTCCCCACTCCTGATTCCCCAGAAGAAACAGACATGAACTCAACACTATAGAAAGGTGTCATTCTTTTTGTTATACTTAGGACAACTTTTATCTTGGCACTGATTTCTCTACTAGGGCTGTCTGAAGGAACTTTCTGTGAGGTTCAAATGTCCTGTAGCTGTGGCATTCAGGAGAGCAGCTACTAGCCCCGTGTGGCTGGTAAGCCCTTGAAATAGGACTAGCATGGCCAGTGAAGGGTTGTCAAACATTAATTAATTTAAATGTAAACAGCTACATGGGGCTAAGGCAACCAGCTTGGACAGTGCAGTTCTAGATGGAGACCTTCACGAAGATATATTGCAAAGTAGTTATAGTATAAAAATTCATGATGGTTGAAAACAATCACAATGGGCCAGTAACTAATCCAGCGGTAGGGTTTCTAGGACTTTTCATACAATTTCATAAAAATCTGATAAAATTTAGAATTAGTGAATTCTAATATGAGTTAAGATGCTGAATATAGGATTTTTGGGTTGGGAAAGCAATTTCCTTGTTCTTTTGGGACTCTACTAGATCTTTTTTTTTTTTTTTAATTAGAGGATTTTTTTTCCTTTCCCTTGAAAGCTGAGAATGATGCAGTGCTTTTTCCCCCTTAAGATGTATTTATTTATTTTAGAAAGAGTGCAAGAGAGTGCAAGCAGGAGAGGGGGCAGAGAGAGGGGGAGAATCTCCAGCAGGCTCCCCACTGAGCAGAAAGACCTATGTGGGGCTTGAGCTGACAACCCCAAGATCATGACCCGAGGCAACGGAGCCATGTTCCTGCCCAGGCAGTTCAGCAGATGGATCTAGAGTCTGGAGATACGGAACTGGGAGTTATCAGCTAAAAGATGAGGAAGGCAGTGTGACCTGATGAGATCACCTTGGCAGAGCCTGGAGACAGAAAAAGGAGAAGAGAAGCCAGGATGGGCTCTTTGGCTCTGCAACTTTTAGAAGCGGAGCAGGGATGGGAGAGGGCAAGCAAAGGAGACCACGTGGGAGATGCCTGGGCAGAAGGAGGACAGCCAGGAGTCTCCAGGGTGACAGAATCCCAGAGAGATCTGTGTTCCAGAAAGGAGGCAGGCTCCCGGTCCTCGGTGCTGCTGAGAGACAAGTAACATGGAAATCATAGTGGGATTAGATATGCACCAAGCCTGGACACAAATGATCTCGTTTTAGCCTCTCCATGACCATGGTGGACAGACATTACCTCAATTTTGCAGAAAAGAAAAGTGAGACTCAGACCAGGATACCCACAGCTAGCAAGAGACAAAGTGGGGGCGGGGGGGAGAAAAAGAAAAGAAAAAATAAAAGAGAGAGAGACAAAGCAAAGATTTAAAAGCAGACTCTTCCCTGGGCTGTGGAGACACGGCCGGTGATAGCGCTGCGCACTGACCCAAGCTCGTTCAGGATGTATGGAGCTGCAGCCGTGAGCGCCCCTGCAAGCACCAGGAATGCAAAACACAACATCCCTAACCTTGTGGTGCTTCCGTCTTAGGAAGGGCAAACCGATGATCAGCAAATCAGCAAATAAAGGCGTGACATGCGTCAGGGTGGTTAAATGCCATGGCCAACAGTGGCTAGAGAGAGCCACTTCCATTGGTTAGAAGTGATGGTTAGAGCAGACCTAGCTGAGGACATGATCTCTGAGCCGGGGTGACAATGGCAGTGATGACAAATGCTTGGAGAACGCTCCCTCTTGGTTGAACATTAACATATTTGTGCCAGGCAGTGTTCTCAATGATTTAATGCATTCCATCCTTCCAGTCACAGAAATACTCCTCTTCATTTTACAGATTGGGTGGAGGGATGGGTCAGGGAAGTTACCCAAGGCCACACCGCCAGGGTCTCAGCCCCTGCAGTCTGGCTCTAGACCCTAAACGGGACCTGAACCTCTAGGCATGAAGGAATGAGTTTTCCATTCCCGGAAGGGAAACTTGGGGGAAGTAAGGGGGAAAGGAGGAAACTGAGGCTCAGAGAGGTTAAGCCACAAGGTTGGGACCGGGACTCAAACCTAGAGGATCTGGCTTCAGAGTCTACCACCTGAGTGCTAGGCCAGTGGCTCTCCAACTAGAGAGCGCATGGTGATCCCCTGGAGGGCTTGTCAGAGCGCCGACTGTGGGGCCTTCAAGAGTTTCTGACCGGGCAGGTCTGGGAAGGCCTGAGAATATGCATTTCTGTCAAGATCCCAGCAAGCGATGCTGCTGCTCCAAGTCCTCCACTTCGAATTTTACTTTAGTCTGCCTCTGAGTGCACGAAGGAATGAATACCCAGGTCCTAGTGGGTACACCGAGGCTCAGAGAGGCTGTCTTGTGTGCAGAAATCACAGAGCTCTTAGACGGCGGGGCCAGATCTCACACCGGGGCAATGGGCCTCCAGAGTTCGCATTTTTAACCATTCCCCGGCACTGCCTCCTACCGGTCGGAAGAATAAATGGCTGCACGCAGGGATGCAGGAATTCCCACTGCCCCCTAGGATGGTGCTGGGTGGGTGCCCGAGATCTGGGAACCGCCAGGCGAGCCTGGCATCCCCTGACCTCATTCCCTGCCTCCCCCGCCCCCGCCCGCAGGTGAAGCTGGTGTTCGTGGAGGACCAGGCGGTGGTGGAGACAGTGTTCTTCCTGACGTCACGCACGCGGGCGCTGCTGCGGCGCTTCCCCCGCATGCTCCTGGTGGACCGGCTGCCCGGTCTACAGGGCGCGCTGGACCTGCTGGCCGTGCTGTGTGTGGACGCGGCGGGCCGCGCGCGCCAGGCCGCTTGCTGCGTGGCGCGTCCGGGCACGCCAAGCCTGCTGCGCTTCGCGCTGGCCTCGCTGCTGCAGAGCGCGCCCGACGTCAAGGGCCGCGTGCGCTGCCTAACCGCTGGGCCCGAGGTGGCGGCGCAGCTGCCTGCTGTGCGCCAGCTGCTGCCGGGCGCGCGCGTGCAGATTTGCCGCGCACAGGGCCTGGAGACGCTCTTCAGCAAGGCGCAAGAACTGGGCGGTGCCGGCTGCGAGGACCCGGGCTTGTGGCCGCGCCTGTGTCGCCTGGCCGGCGCGTCGTCGCCCGCCGCCTACGCCGAGGCGTTGGCCGAGCTGCGCGCACATGGCCCGGCCGCCTTCGTGGACTACTTCGAGCGCAACTGGGCCCCGCGGCGCGACATGTGGGTGCGCTTCCGAGCCTTCGAGGCGGCCCGGGACCTGGACGCGTGCGCTCTCGTGCGCGGCCACCGCCGGCGCCTGCTGCGCCGCCTGAGCCCCTCGCGCAGCGTGGCACAGTGTCTCCGCGACCTGGTGGCCATGCAGTGGGCCGACGCGGTTGGGGAGGCGCCTGATGGCCTGGACGGTGGGGGGCTGGGGCCAGAGGTCGAGCCGGGGAGGGGAGCGCAAGGGGCGGAGAGGAGAAAGGGCCTGGAGAGCGGGGACTGGGGAGGGGCCCCGAAAGAAGGAAGTATTTGGAGAGGTGGCCAGTTGGAGGAGGAGTGGCCCCGAGGTTTGGAGGCCAGAGAGCGGGGAGGGGCTCAGTTAGAAAGCGAGATGGGGGGAGGGTTGCAGGTCCAAGACTGGAGAGAGGTCCAGTTGGAGACCCAGAAAGTGAGAGGCCTAGAGGGGAGTGTTTGGAGAGGGTCCCAGTGGGAGAATGAGCAGTGGAGAGGACCAGAGATCAGAGACTGGAGGGGGTTCTTGTTGGAAGAGGAGAAAGATAAGGGACCGGAAGGTTATGTCTGGAGAGGATCCCGGTTGGAGGACCATGGGCTGAGGGGATTGGAAGGCTACACCTGGAGGACGGCCCAGCTGGAGGATCGAAGGGTTAGGGTGTTGGAGACCACAGACCGGAGGGGGACCCAGTTGGATACCGAGAGGGCCAGGAGTCTTGAAGGGAGCACCTGGAGGGGGGCCCAGCTGCACGATGAGAGGGCACATGGGCTAAAATCCAGAGATCAGAAGGGATCTCAGTTGGAACCCGAGAAGGGAAGGGGGTGGGAGGTCAGGAACTGGAGGGGGCGCCATTTGGAGAAGCCCAGGGATTTGGTCCCTGAGAATGGAGACCAAAGGGGGCCCCAGTGGGGAGAGGAGAGGCAGAGAGGGCCGGATATTGGAGAAGAGAGAGGAGTGAGTTTGGGGGTCAAAAGAAGAAGGGACCTGGAGGATGTTGTTCTGGTCCAGCTGGGGGACACAAGGATGACAGGCCTGGAGAATGGGGAGGGAGCCCCATCTGTGGGCCCCAAGAGCAGAGGAGGACAAGCGATGGAGTGTGGGGGCACAGGAGGGAGGTGTCTAGGGCTGGGGAATGGAGTGTGCGGCACCCCGTTGGGGACTGTGTTTGAGGGTGATCCAGAATGGGCAGGAACAAGGAGAGTCTACCTGGCCGCTGGGGAGAGCCTGCAGGAAGGCGGTGAAGAAGGCAGCCCGAGGGAACCGAAGAGGCCTTGCTGCCCCTCAGCAGAGGAAGAGGTGGACTGGGAACCCCTGGCCAAGTTCCGAGCGGCGTGTGGGCCGGAGCTGGCAGAACTGGTGGCCGAAGAGCTGGCCTTTGCCAGGCAGCATGGTACCCGCGGTTTCCACTGGACTGGAGCTGGGTTTGCCCTTAAGGATGGCACCTCGGACTTCTTCCTAGACAGGGCTCTGACCCGCTGTAGCTGTTCCATCCATGCCGCGCGGCGTCTGCCTTGCCGCCACCTGTTCGCAGCACGCCTCCTCACAGGGGCAGCCTTATTCCACATGGACCTGCTCAGGGATTGCTGGGGAAGAGCTCCAGAACCCTGACCCACCAGGGTCCTGCCTGCCACCTTCCGCTGCAAAGGAAGGAGGGCATTCTTCAATCCCAAAGATAATAGGGCTGAGGCCAAGGAGGCCAACCCAGTCCCTCTGGCCACCTCCTGTGTCATCCAGGGACCTCACCTTGGCCGTTTGTCTCTCTGGGTACAAGGGGAGGCTGACTGGTCTCTGAGGCCCTGGATCCACAGTGTGGAAGACAGTGGTGGCCAAGATGGCTTCTGAGGGCTTCCCTCAGGAGAGGAAATGTGTGATGAGACAGGGGCAGGTTGGGGCAGAAGGAAGTAAGGGGACAAAGCTTGGGGAGGGGAAGACACCAGGACATGGGGAGAGCCCATGCAGGAGCAAATGTTCACTCCATAGAGTGCAGGGGTGAAGGAGAGAAGCAAGGGGGACTGTAGGAGGACAGATTGGGGGTGGGGGGGGAGAGAAGCTAGCAGGGAGACGAGCAGAGGAGAGAGGACAAGAGGAGAGGCAGAAATAGGGAAAAGCAGAGAGAGGCAAGGGAGAAGGAGGCCAGGGTGGAGGACAGAGGGGAAAAAAAAAATCAAAAAGGACACACAGAAAGAAAAGGTATGGGAGATGGGGAGAGAAGGAATAAGAGGGGAGTGATTTGAGAGTCTCCAAAGCCCAGAGGCTTGGATCCCCTTGACCTTCTGGTTGGTCATTCCCAGAAGAGACTGAATGAGAGTGGTGTCTGGTGGGATGGGCTGGAGGTTCTCCAGTGGGAGAGGGGACAGTCTGGACTATTGTGCTTCAAGATTGGAATAAAACGTATTATTTTGATTTCTGCACTGAGTTCCTGGCTTCTCAGGGAAAGAGGGGAGAGAACTTGAGGTATTCTAACATTCCTTCTTCCATTCTATCAACAAGACCTCCTGGGGCCAGATGGAATGGAGGGGCCAAAAATGAATCCAACCTCCAGCTCCCGCCAACAGCTCAGAGCTCCTCCTGCCTCATTTGGACCAGTACACCAGAGTGACAACTTGCCAGCATATGTGAATTTTGACAAATGGCTAGTCTGGGCCAGTCTCAGCCACTGTGCCAAGGAATGGTCTAAGAATGGGCATGTGACCCAATCCTGGCCAATGGGTCTGCTCAGGGTGGGAGGCTTCTAAACATTCTCTCAATCCTAAGAAGCCCCAGAATGTGAATGGTCAGACCTAGACCTGCTTGGGAGCATCTTGATGGAGCATGAGAATGAAGCCAGTGCTGAAGGTGGCAGAGCTAAGAGGTGCCCTCTATGATCACACAAACACCCCTGAAGGTGGGCATGGTGGCCATTTTCCAGTTGTGGAAATTAAGTCCAAGAGATTCAGTGACTTGCCAGAGGACACACAGCAGAGAGTCCTTCCCAACCCAAACCTCCGCCCCTGCATTTACTTTTCCTCCTCCCTCTCATCCCTCCTCCCTCCCTCTCTCTTTCAAGAGAGATTGAGAGTGTGCATTGCAGGGGGGTGCAGAGGGAGAGGGAGAGCCTCTTAAGCAGGCTCCACGCCTAGTGTGGAGCCCTGCATAGGACTTGATCTCACTACCCTGAGATCATACCCTGAGCTAAAATCAAAGAGTTGGGTGCTTAACCAACTGAGCCACCCATGCAAACAATGAATGTCCCTACACTTCCAGTGGCTCTCAGTTAGCGAGTAGGGATGGGGTCATGCAGGACTGGCTCCCATTCCGCTCTCTCAGGGCACCTGCTGAGCACCCCCTCCCACCCCCGCCAACCTTAGTGTCTTCATGTGGAAAATGGCAATAATACTAACTCAGCAAGGCTGGTCGGAGAATTTAAAATAATGTACTTATATTGTGTAGTGCATGCTAAGCCCATCAGTAATTTGCCGTTATTATATATCAGGCCTCCCGTTTTCTTTTTGAGAAACTAAAGATGTGGGCTGTCCGTTAGTGAGGTTGCATGGGGAGGGTCTCCCACTATTTGTCAGCCCGGATCAACATCTCTACAGACATCACCCGGGCTTCCGGAAATGCGCTACGCATGCGTACTGGGGCAATCGGAAGCGCTTCTGCCCCGAGTTTCCCCAGTCAGTGGAGGTTCCTGTGAACCGCCCTGTATTTGGCGGGAAAGGGGGAAGACCGCAGCACTAAGTGAGGTGGAGGCAGCGATTGGGGGGTGGTGAAGTCTGGGGAGACACCGGTTGAATCTGAAAGGTACCAGGGGAGCCAGCGGTCGCGTCCGTCCCTTGTTGAACTGGGACTCCCTTTCTGCGTCACCCCTTCCGCGGGTAATGGTCTCACCCGGTCCCCGTTCCTGTATGCCATCCCGGGACACACCAAATTTCCAGCACAGGGGGGAAGGAGTGAGCCTGGATAGGGCAGGGACGTTTCGCCGGGCGGGACCATCGATCCATGGGTAAATGCTGGGGTGGGGGGAGGGCGGGATAAAGGGGAGAGGCTTTCAGGAGACACTAGTTTGAAGGGTGGGGCGGGGCTTGGAAGACCTCTGTCGAGAAAAGCGGGGCCTGTGGATGGATGAGCGAGTTCACCCGGTGTGGACGCGGGAGGTGGCGGTGGGCGGGTTCATTGTGTGTCCCGTGAGGGGGATAGAATTGGTTGGGAGAGACCATTGTTTATGTGGGGGAGATTCGGGCAGTGTTCGGAGGTGACCTCCGCCTGTACGAGCAGGGAGGGTCCGGAAGAGTGTGTGCGTCAGGAACTGGTTTGGACCATGCCTTGAAGCAGGAGCTGAATTCTGACCGAGGCTCTGAGGGCATATCCCATACGGAGGGAAGACAGGTGGTAGTGCTCCTTGGTGGAAAAGTTAAGGACCTGCTTAGAGAAGGAAAGGCTGCCATTGGAATGTAAAGCCCACAGGCAAATACATCAAGAATGATGTGGAGAGGGTGCAGGGGGCTAACGCAGTCCCAGGGTGCTGGGGAGCCCCAGGGTGGCCGTGATTAGGAGAAGGGGCAAGATCAGCCCTGGGTGAAGAAAGCCTTCTGGGGCCGTGGCGGGGATGGACTAGAGTGGGGAAGACTGGAGGCGAGGAGGCCGGAGAGGAGCCTCTCCTAGACCCTCCTTCATCCCACTGGGGTAGTATGACCAAGCTCTTGCCAACAGGATGTGAGCGACAGTGACGACTGTCGCTGGATCTAGGAGATCCAGAGGGAGAGGAGAGCTGAACTGGGGCAGGGGTTGTGGGGACACAGGGGAGGATACAAGGCAGAAAGAAAACGCAAGGGGGCTGGGGTATAGGGATGACAGGTAGGGGAGGGGTAGTGAGGAGGAGGAAGAGGAGGAAGACCTCCCTGGGGATCTGGTCTGGTACTGGTGAACCATGAGACTGTCCATGGATGAGGACCCCCGGAAGAGGAATGGGTTTGCAGGAGAACTCGGAGATCAGCGTATATGTCATGCGTGTGAGGGTCCAGTGAGTCCTCCAGGAGGCTCTGGAGGGAGGTCCTGGTGCTGTCAGCTGTGATTTGTCCTTGGTACTTGCTGATGGTTGAGCTAGCTGGAGAGCGGGAACTCAAATGAGGAAGAAACCATGCAGTTCCAGAGGCCATTCTGTGAAGGGCTTTGAAGGTCAGAATAAGGAGCTGGGCTTTCTCCTGTGGGAGCTGGGGAGCCATGGGAGGAATGTGAGCAGGAAAGGGGGAGGGACGGCACTGGAGGTTGGAGAGAGAGACTCCTCTAGAGCCACATGGGGGATGGGATGCACTGGAGGCAGGACACTGAGGTGGGGGCTGGGGGTGGGAGGAGGCTGGGCAAGCACATGCATGAGGTGGGTTTAGCACTGTGGGGATGGAGAGAACAGTGCATATTGGTGGTGGAGGCTGTGGGAATGTCTGTCACCACTCCCCCACCTGGAAAGTTCTTGGAAAGAGATGACCTGTCCCAACGGCTAGGGCAGGGATGACCTGGGAGAACCTCCAACCCCAGCTCTCAAGGCAGACCATCCAGGTTCAGATCCCAGCTCTGCCACTCCTTCCTCGCGACGCTGGCCAAATTACTTAACCATTCTGTACCTCCTATTTGTCCTCTATCAAATGGGGGTAATAATCCCACTTCCTGAAGTAGGCTGCACTGAGCAGGGAAACCCCAGAACAGAGTAGTACCTTAAATACAAGAGAAATACCTTTTTCTCTCACTGAACAGTCTTACATAAGCTGTCCAGGGCAGATAAGTACCCAGGCTTCTTCTGTCTTGTTGTTCTGCCATGCTTGAGGCCCTTTTTCACATCTGCAGGGAAGATGGCCGCCATCTTGCCTTCCAGGCTTAAATGTCGTCACTGTCGCTCACATCCTGTTGGCCAGAGCTTGGTCATACTACCCCAGTGGGATGAAGGAGGGTCTAGGACACACCGTCTTTATTCTAGGTAGAGTCTTGTGTCCCGTTAAAATATCAGGGTCACATGTTGTTCCCTGTAATGGGAGCACAAAGGTAAGTCACTGAGTTCAGTGGCCAAGGAGGTGTTAATCTGGTCTCCTTTGCAGGAACCCCCCAAATTCTTGTTCTTTCTCCTCATAAAGATATTAAGGGAAGGGAAAGCTGATGGTCATGAATTTCTCTCTGAAAAGGCAACGTCTTTCTTCCAGTCAGTTCTCCTGAAATTGGGAGGTGGAAAGGGTGTAGCAGAGATTCTGCTGAACTTGAACTCTCGGGTCAGCCCCACCAGGACCAGGAGACCTGCCCTGACTGCTGGTGATTCTCTGACCTTACACTGGAGGTTGATGTTGGTTTTTTTTTTTTTTCTTCTCAACTCTGAGTCTCGATAGTTTGAGAAAACAGCGCCCAGGTACATCCCGTTTTGCAGATGAGCTAAGCGTGGCTTGTGGAGGTTGGAACCATGTAAGGTGTTTTGAAATACGTGTAGTTGAGCCAGAAGTGAATTCAGATCTTCAGAGACCAGGCCCATAATGCCATATTGGTAACATGAATCCTTATCGAGCCTCCAGAGGGTCTTTGAAGAGGTGGAATCCATCCATCCTAGAGACATCCTAAGGGACTGAGGTCCAAAGTGAGGACAGAGGTTATGGGGACTGCGGATGGGCACAGTGGGCATTCAGGGACAGAGGGAGGGAGGGAAGAGAGTGATAGATACAATAAGATATTCCATCAGTTTCATCCAGTGAATAAGACAGCTTTGCAATCAAGTTGACTTAGTATTAACCCAAGCTCTACTATGTACAGCTGTAACCTTAGACAAGTTACTTAGCCTCTTTGTATCTCAGTTTGGGAATTTGCTGAAGGGATATAACATTAGCACTAATGACATCAGCTCATTCAATCCTGGCAAGGTTGGTTTTCTTACCCCCATTGTATTGTACTGGGTTCAGAGAAGGGAACTAATATGTCCAAAGCCCACAGAGTTAGTGAGTAGAGTGTCATGCTTCTCACACAGGCTTTGGGTAAACATTAAAAACTATGGGGCACTGCTATGGGTGTTCTCCATGTTGTTGAGCTTGCTCTAGCATAATTAGGTAATGATGGATGTATTAATACAGGTACAGACACCAGAAGGAAGGGAGTACAGTCCTCTTCTGCTTGGACTACCTGTCATTTCTGACTTCTATTCTACATTCACTGTTGTTGTTTTTTGTGTTTTTTTTTTTTTTTTTTGATTTGTTGGTTGGTTGGTTGCTTGCTTTTTTTTTTTTTTAAAGCCATATAGAGTGAAATGCACAGATCTTCAATGTCTAGTATGAGTTTTGACAAATATAATCACCTGTGTGACCAATACCCCAATCAGATACGGAACATGTACATCACCCTTCTGTCATTTCCTCAGGACATAAGATTGAGAATGTAAGCGAGAGACTGCCTAAGAGAAGAGGGAGGAGTGGGAGAGAAAGAATCGATGTCTGGCAAATTTCAGGGAGGCAGGTTTGGTGGCAAAGTAAAGAATGAGTTTGTCATGTCCTTTGGGTTCCTCATTGTTCATTCTGGGAAGGCGGGATGCTGTTTTTCTATCTAGAACTCCCCTCCTCCCGCTGCGTTCCTGGACACACCCACATCCTTCAGCATCAGCATCATTGCTAGGGAAATTCAGGGGTCTTTGCTCTGCTCCTTTAGTCCATCATGTGTCAAGTATCCATTACAGGGTGCGACTACCTGGCATTATGATTGTGTGTGTGTCTGTTGCACCCACCAGGCTGTGCCCTCCTGGAGGGACCATGCCTTACTCACTTCTGCGTCCAGCGCGGGCCAGCCCATAGCAGGGGCCATGAAAGTTGTTGGCTGAAAAATCCCATCTCCACACTCATCACTGGTGCCGTTGTTTATTGCACGCGACACATGTCCAGTGTTCTGCTAATGCCCTCCACGCATGCCGCATTTATTCCTCACAACAGCTACGTAAAACGACTGTGCTTGTCACCCAGGAAACAGAAGCTTCAAGAGGCAGTGTCAGCCCAAATGAGGCACCACCCCCCTGCCGTCAAATACAAGGCTGGAAGGGAGAATGAGAGGAAGAGGAATGGGGGCTGAGCTTTGTTTTTTCCCAGGGAGCAGTCAGTAGGATTCATTCTCTGTTTTGTTTATTATGCTAGCATTTATTGAGTGCCTATGATGTTCTGCAGGTTGAGATTCCAGTAACGAGTAAGACAAGGTATCACCTGTTATGAAATGTACATCTGGTGGGTGGAGACAGACAGATGCTTCCCACCTGGACTTCGTTAATGGATTACGTCCTGGTTGTCCACACAGCACACCTCCCCGGATTTCATTTCTGATGTCCACTCATGCCTCACCCATGCCATACACGTCGTATACATCGGGAGAACCTGCTGCAGACTCCCCGCTGAGCAAGGAGCCCAATATAGGGCACGATCCCAGGACCCTGAGATCCTGACCTGAGCCAAAGGCCGAGGCTTAACTGACTGAGTCACCTGGGGCCCCCTGGCAGGGTGTTTCTTGAGATAACTGTGTTTGTCTTGGACATGGATGCCTTGGCAAGCAAAGTTTAAGTCAGGCACTTGCACTATCCAAAGAAAAGCCACCTGTGAAGGGTGTACATGAAATCAAAGAAATGCAAATAAAAACCACAATAAAATATCACCTTACAACTGTTAGAATGGCTCTTATCAGAAAGAAAAGCAGGGGCTTCTGGGCGGCTCAGTCATTAAGCCTCTGCCTTCAGCTCAGGTCATGATCTCAGGGTCCTGAGATTGAGCCCCACATTGGGCTCTCTGGTCAGTGGGGAGCCTGCTTCCCCACCCCCACCCCGCTGCCTGCCTCTCTGTCTACTTGTGATCTCTGTTTGTTAAATAAATAAATAAATAGATAGATAGATAAATAAATAAATAAAATCTTATAAAAAAGAAAAGCAATAACAAGTGTTGAGGATGTGGGGAAAAAGAAACCCTCGTGCCCAGTTGGAGGGGTATAGTTGATATGAGTTGATAGTATGGAGCTCCCTCATAATATCAAAAATAGGACGACCAGATTGTCCCCACTTCTGTGTATCTATCTGGAGGAAATGAAATCAGCCTCTCAAAGAGCTACTGGAGCCCCACATTCATTGACACATTGTTCATAGTAATGAAGACATGGAAATAACCTCCTTCGAGAACAAAAATTCAACTAATTAGCTTTATTCAATGATCCATGCATCAGGCAGCATCCCTTCTAGTAGAGAGATGGGCTCAGAGGAGTGGTACAAAAATGGAAGATTTTTTAGACAGAAGGAGGCCAAGGCAAGAAATTTGCTAGCAAAAGAAAAGAAAGGGGCACCTAGAGGGCTCAGATGGTTACGTGTCTGACTCTTGATTTCAATTCAGGTCATGATCTCAGGGTCCTGGGATCCAGCCCCGGGTCAGGCTCTGCCCTCAGTGTGGAGTCTGCTTGAGATTCTCTCTCTCCCTCTCCTCTACACCCTACTTGTGCCTGCTCTCTTACTCCCTCTAAATAAATAAGTGAATACATGAAATCTTTAAAAATATAAATAAATAAATCAGTGTTATGCAATCAGAACGAGAGGAAATAATAGGAAAACAATTAAGTCTCAGAGAACTTAGGGACAACAACAAAAACCTAACATTCATACCATCAGAGTCCCTCAAGGAGAGGAGAAAGAAATGCAGGATTGAAAAAAATATACTTAGGGGTGCTGGGTAGCTCAGTCGATTAAGCATATGACTCTTGATTTCGGCTCAGGTCTTAATCTTAGAGTCATGAGTTCAAGCCAAACCCCATGATGAGTTCCACACAGGTTATGGAGCCTAGTTAAAAAATAATTTTTTTAAAAATAGATATATCTATCTAACTATCTATATATATCTCCAAGACATGGAAGCAAATACACACGTGAGCACACACACACACACACAGACACATTTAGCGTATATGTATATTTAACACATATCTTTAAAAATAATATTGGTAAATTTTCAAGTTTGCTGAAAAAACATAAACTTACAAATTTCAGGAATTAAGTGAATTCCAAATAGGACAGACCCAAAGAAATTCATACCCAGATGTGTCATAATCTAATTATTGAAAACTAAAGACAAAGAAAATGAATCTTGAAAACAGCCAGAGAAAAATGATACATTCCATATAGGAAAGCAATCTAAATGATGGCAGATTTCTCATTAGGAGCCATCAAAACCAGAAATAAATGGCTGAAAAGAAGAACTGCCATTATGTTCAGCAAAAACATCTTTCAGGAATGAAAGTAATATAAAGACATCTCTAGATGAAGGGAAATTAAGTGAATCCAAAGTCACGAGATCTGCTTTAAAAGAATTGTGGGTGTGCCTGGTTGGTTCAGTCAGTAGAGCCTGCAAGTCTTGACTTCAGGGTCATGAGTTTGAGCCCCTTGTTGGGTGTAGAGATCACTGAAAAAATAAGCTTAAAAAAAGAATTGAGGAGAAGAATAAATGAAACAAGATGGGATTGAGAGGGAGACAAACCATAAGTGACTCTTAATCTCACAAAACAAACGGAGGGTTGCTGGGGGGAGGGGGTTTGGGAGAAGGGGGTGGGATTATGGACATTGGGGAGGGTATGTGCTTTGGTGAGTGCTGTGAAGTGTGTAAACCTGTTGATTCACAGACCTGTACCCCTGGGGATAAAAATATATGTTTATAAAAAATAAAAAGTTAAAATTAAAAAAAAAAAAAAAAAAAGAATTGCCAAAAGAAGTTCAGTGAAATGTAGAGTATCAGGATTACAAGAAACACAACATAAATGGTAAATATCAGGGCACATATCATAGATGACACTCCTCATAGGTTTTTAAAACATGCTCAGCAATTGAAAGAAAATGTGGGACACCTAGGTGTGTGGGTTAAGTAAGCCTCTGCCTTCGGCTTGGGTCATGACCCCAGAGTCCTGGGATCGAGCCCCGCGTCGGGCTGTCTGCTTAGTGGGGAGTCTACTTCCTCCTCTCTCTCTGCCTGTCTCTCTGCCTACTTGTGATCTCTGTCAAATAAACAAATTTAACAATCTTTTTAAAAAAGTTGGAAAACATGGGTACCATTTGGCTTAGTCCGTTAAGTGTCTGACTCTTGATTTCGGCTCAGGTCATGAATTCAGAATCAAGAGAGGGAGCCCTGCCTCAGGTTCTGTGCTCAGCACTGAGTCTGCCTGAGATTATCTCTCTCTGTCCCCTACTCCTCCTTCTACTCATGGTCTTTCTGTATCTCTCTCTAAAATAAATAAATAAAATCTTTTTAAAAAAGTAAAGTAAAAAACATAGAGGCCATTCTTCTGATTGGGACCTTTATATAGAGAGAGTAATATTGAAAACAACTGGGTCATAAAAGGTACCATGGCCAAAATGGTGCTAAGGTTTCTAGATTCAACTTTAATTCGCACACTGTGGATATGAGGACCAACGCATTCAGGAGGTATCTCTTCATCTCTAACACAATCACCAAGAAATGCAAAACCACATACCATAAAAAACACAATAGATAAATTAAGGTAGAATACTAAACACTCTTCAAGTAAGCCCTAAAAAAGCCTAGAAAGGAAAGATAGCCATGCAGCACAAAGGGAATAGACAGAAAACAAATACAAAAGGGGCTGCCCTCAGCTAAATCCTAACCACACAAGAATTATGTTAAATGCAAATGGCCGAACACATCACTTTAAGAGCAGACGTTTTCAAAATGGTTTAAAAAAAAAAAAAAACAACCCCAAAAGCCAACTGACTCAACTCTAGGCTGTCTTCCACAAACTCACTGCAAATACAAGGAAATAACTGGGCTCGAAGTCAGAGGATAGCATTACTTATGTCACGCAAACACTGGTCCAAAGGCAGCTGGGACGCCTACAAAATGGCAGGGTCCAATGGCAGAACCCCAGTGGCAGGCTCTGCCTATTTCTGTGACATACCTGCCAGGAGGGCCTCCCTCACAACCACCGGATGCTCCTCCTTTCCCCCCACGCTGCTTCTGTGGACACCGTTCATCCATACTCCGCCTCTGCGATCCACAGAGCTGTTCCATGAAGTTGTGTGACCCAGAATGTGCCCGTTCCTGGTACCATCCTATATACCAAAGACCAAAGTTTTTCTGCCAACGTTGGCATTTGCTTCCACTCCTGAGCTCTATTTCATCAAGGGACTTCATCATTCTAGTAGAAATAGCAACAGATAAAATGTTAAAGACACAGTGTATTAAAAAAAAAAAAATGAAAGCTCATCAATGTCATGAACGTCCTCAACAGGGAGTGTTTCGTAAGCCTTCCTGGCTTCTGTTCTGAGCAGGTAACAGCTCAGATGTAATGTTCACTGGAGTTGCTTCTCTTGTGACTGAGGAGACTTGGTCTCCCTGGGCCCTGTCAATCATAACCACACCTGGTCTTGCTTTCCTCTGCCCAGATTTCCAAGAAATAGGTCAATGGGTGAAATAGGAATTTTTAAAATCTGACTTAAAAAATATTTAGTATGAATATTCCTACTCTCTTGAGATATTGTTAAGGGGAAGATATGAGGATACAGAAATAGGTATCTGCCTAGTTACACATCAGTCCTCAGTAAAACCTGTGTGGTGGCTGGGTGTCACCTGGACCTCTTTAGTCTTGGACACTGAACTCCATGATACATGTCTCTTTAACCATTTTCCTTCCTTTTTATTTTTCTTTTAAGATTGATTTAATTTACTTGAGAGAGAGTGAGAGTGGGAGGAGAGGCAGAGGGAGAGGATCTCAAGCAAACTCCACGTGACTGCAGTTGAAATCAAGAGTCAGATGCTTAAACAACTGAGCCACCCAAGCACCCCTGTTTATCCATTTTCAGTGCAGAACACAGGATTGTCTCTTCCTAAGTATTGGCCTGAGTCACTGTTGTAAACTCTGCTGGCTGAGGTAGGACATCAGGTAAGGATCTCTTTGCTGAAGGCTTCTGAAGAGTATCTCCAGGGCCTGGGGCCCTTTCTTTTCCACCATCCTCAACAGGGTCTCATTCTTCCTCTGCTGTGTTGGCAACTGCTGCACCAGGTCCTTTTCTTCCTCCGTGAAGACCTCACTGTCCTGAAGATCATCTAGTACTCCACTCAGGTCCCCCAGCCTGGCCTGCAAGTGCCGCCGGTTCTCCTTCATAAAGATCTCAACTGGACACAAGAAAGAGTTGCAGACTCAGAAAAGGACAGATCACTTAAGGCATTCAGGACTTCTGCCCAGCTTAATGTCATGTTTCTCTCTCTTTCTTTCTCTCTCTCTCTTTCTTTCTCTCTCTCTCTTTCTTTCTCTCTCTCTCTTTCTCTTTCTTTCTTTCTTTCTTTCTTTCTTTCTTTCTTTCTTTCTTTCTTTCTTTCTTTCTTTCTTTCTTTCTTTCTTTCCTCTTACCTCTCCAGGGGTAAGAGAGATCCCAACATGGGACTTGAACCCATGACCCTGAGTCAAGAGCTGAACTGAGATCAAGAGTCAGACACTTAACTGACTGAGCCACCCAGGCACTCCTTAAAGACATACTCTGTATGGAAATGTTGCTCATTGTGTTCTGCATGTTGCCCAGATCTTACACACACACAGCCTATGCAGTCCTGTCCCAAAGGACTCAGGATATGCTGTCCATTCTCAGGGGTCTTTGAATTTAGGGAAACTCAAAGATCCCTCTTCTTCAATCCCCCTCCCCTCCAAGCTTTGAGCACCTCTTTGTTACTTTCTGGTTTTCACTGGAACCCTAGAGACAGCTCTATATTGCTCTACATTAATCTATTCACCCTTCTAACAATCTTGAAGTTCATACATTGGTACGCATGATACCAGAGGTCCAGTTGCAGTAGACTAGCTCCCTACCCTTAAGAGTCTTCTGATAAACTGTGCAGAAAGGGATTTAGCTGGCGTACAACACAGAAGGCACCAGAAGCACTGGAGAGAACATACTTCATGCTGACTCAGGGTGCAGTTTGGTGCCCGTGTGACCTTGGCCAAATAACATTGCTTTATTGTTCCTCAGCTCCTTCATTAAAGACATGATTGGGGTTTTGGGATTTTTTTTTTTTTTTTGAGAGAGACTCAGACAGAAAGAGCACAAGCTGGGGGAGATGGGCAGAGGGAGAGAGAGAGAGAGAGTGAGTGAGAGAAATTTAAGCAGGATCCATGCCCAGCATGGATCCTGATAGGGGACTCAGTATCTCAACCCTGAGATCATGACCTGAGCCAAAACCAAGAGCTGGATGCCTAAACTGAGCCACCCAGGCACCCAAAAGCATGACTGCTTTCTGTGTACAACTCATGCCTCTAGAACTTTTGTTCTAAACAACAGTGGCTCAGATCATTAATGTCATATGTGGCCAAGCCAAACAGCTTAATGTAATGATATGGTTTCTATGAAGTTTTGGTGTTTCTATTGAAAAGTCATTGGAAGTGTACATTCTGTGACTCCTTGATTTGAATGACTTCAGTTGCTCTCAGAAATGTTCTTAGCTTAACCTGTTCTTTCTTCCTTGATTGTTTTTACCTCACCCATTTGTTTAGCAATTCTATTCAATCTTCCTAAATGGACATAAATTTCACTTTTTTTTTGTCTCTCCAGGATGTACTCTGAAACTTTTTCAACTCCCTCAAGGTAAGAGCCCTCTGTCTTATCCTCTCCTAAATCCCTCTAATTTTCCTTTGGAACACATCCATCACTGTATTTTGAAATCAGATTTGCTGTTTTCACCTGCTGGAATAGAAACCCCATGAGTGTGGGATGTGTGTCTGTCTCAGGCTACGTTCCATACAGGACTGCTACTTCAAGGCCATTGCCATGTTTGCTCTGATGCTCCTTCATGATTCTCTGGGGAAGCCAGCCAAAGTGCATTGACAAGATTAGACAGAGCTGATGAGTATAATGCACACATATAGGTACCCTGACTATTTAGCACGCTACAGGCATTCAGCAAAATGCATTTATCATCATGATTATTTTTATCACCATAATTCCAGCTCTTGCAAAATGCAATCATAGACTTTGAGGGGGATAACTAGACTTCCAAGCAAAGTCTTCACAGAAGAGTTAGTATCAGAGGAGGATTTCGAGGAGTAGGATTCTGGTATTAAATACAAGATGCCACCAGGCCAAAGGGCAAAGAGGGGGAGAGAGATGTCAGGCTTCACAGTGCATGGTGGCCAGAATGAAGATCTGACTCAAGACGTGGGCTGGCAGCAGCTTCTGAAGGGTGTTCTAGAGAGAGCACATGAGGGTGGGTTTCATCCTTCTGACACCAGGTAGCTCTCGCTCTAGAGCTTGTAGAAGAGGAAGGGTAGAGACGTCTTCTTGGTGCTATACACTCACCACCTACATAAATCCTTTCAATTTCCTTTGTGAAATCATCTTTACCTCATTCTTTTTTTTTTTCAGGCTGCTTACTTTTTTTTTTATTTTAAAAGAAGATTTTATTTATTTGTCCGGGAGAGAGAGAGCACACAAGCAGAGGGAGAAGCAAGAGGAGAAGCAGGCTCCCCAGTGAGCAAGGAGCCTGATGTGGGACTCAATCCCAGGACTTTAGGAGCTTGACCTGAGGCAAAGGCAGGCACTTAACTGACTGAGCCACTCACCCATCCCATCTTTATCTCATTCTTAACCAAGATCTGTGGTTGGGTTTGAACTCAATTACAACTCTAGGTGTGGGGTCTGATTTTCTGTAGCTCATCTGCCTCTCTGGGCCCCCTGACAATAATACCAATGGCCAGGAAGTGGGTTTGTGCCATTTCAAGCCAGTGTGGCACCTGAGGAGTAAGAGGGATCAGGGGATGTTCCCTTTCTCCTCCTGGATGATCTGTTTTGGGACAGGAGGCCTGTCACTTTTACTGTGTGGAGACTGACAAAGCCAACAACACAGAAGGCAGAATGCCGTCCTCTGAATCTTAACTCCTTTTATTTTATTTATTTTTAAAAGTTTCTTCTTATTATTTAATAATATCTACTCCCAAAGTGGGCTTGAACTCACAACTACCCAAGATCAAGAGTCACATGTTCTTCTGACTGAGCCAGCCAGGCACCCCTTGACTCCTTACTTTGAATAATTTCTTTCTCTGCTACCTATCAACTCCAGTAACCTTAACCAATTCCCAGCTAATCCCTGTTCTCAACTTTCACAACAGCCTCCTAACCCGGCTCCCACTTCCTGTCCATTCCACACCCACAGCCATCCACACTGTTCAGAACAGTGAGTGCATTGCTACCCACCTTTCCTAAGTCCCTCTTTGCCTTCAGCCTAAGGACCGAAAGAGTTCAGCCATCACCCTTCTGCTTCCAACTTCTGTTTCTTGCCTGCCTCTGGTCTCATGTGTCCTCCGTCCCTCTAAAGTTTCATCTCCAGCCATATCGAACTACTTTCACTGAGACTTCCTCAGATGCAAGATATTGTCCCCAATAAGACGTGGTTGCATGCTCAGAGTCTGCTTATTAAACCCTCCCATGAATTCACTCAAGTGGCTCAGACTCCTTCTTTGTGTCCGACAGCACTCAGTCTCTGTAACTGAAGAGAAGGTAGGATCCCTCACTGAGCCACCTCACACCCCTCAAAACCTCCTGAAATCAGACCCATCCCTCTGATGTTGGGTGTGGACATTGCACTCACCTGAGGGGGGAGAAGGGGAGGAAGCAGCATAAAAGTGGAGGTCCACTAGGAAAGAAGGGAAAGTTGGAGAATGAAATAAGCCATTTACCTTTATTTAGCTTTTCTTCTCTTTTTTTTTTTAAGTTTTTTTTTTTTTTTTTTTTTTTTTTGTAATCTCTACACCCAACATAGAAATCAAACTCACAATGTGTAGGTCAAGAGGCCCAGGTTCTTATGAATGAGCCAGCAAGGCACTTCTGTAGTTTCTCTAGTTTTTGATGTGATACACGAAAATAATTTAATTCCATTTCCTATGTTAAGGATCCCATTGGAACATGGATATACTAATGGAACCCAAAGAAGTAGAAGGTCACTCACTGCCTGGAAATGCATCAAAGGGAGGAGCTCTTTTTTCCCAATATTCTTTCTATTTCTATTTCTAAGCAAATATGTGAGGAAATGTGAAAGCTACAGTAAAATTATCATACTTCTCCACATATATTATCTAGGCAAATGTATTTTAGACACGAAATACCACCATTAAATGAGTACATTTGAACAATAATTGAGGATATACTTTACATGCTATAATACTGGGATTGTGATAGTGCAGAAATTATATGTTGAACACACATATAAGTTGGGGGAGATTTGCAGATTGGAGCCACCATTTGGGAAATAAGTAAACTGTGCTTACCATGAAGCCTTCCACATGCTCTCATGTTTTCTTTCTAGAAGCCCTGACGTGTTTAAAGTTTTGATAAATTTTGTGTCCCTCTTTCCTCAGCAGCTGCTTAGACTCTGTGTTTGACAACAATTATACACTTGGCCAGAAGATAGAGTTAAATCAACCTTCTGCTCCTTCTGATTCTTATACTTAGCATCTCCCATTTACTACCTGCTAGGTATGAGAGGGTCCAGTTCTGGACATGAAAGGCATCCCTATCCTAGGCACCCATGATCACTGCCAACACTTGTTTCAACTCAACATTGACTGTCAACCAGCAGTAGATTTTTCTTCTTCTCTGGGTTGGGACCATAAACAGACCTTCTCCTCTGACACACTTCACTACAACCAAGGGGAGAGGTGCATGATTTCTTCCTCCCCCTCCCCGAATTTCAGCCTCATATTTTTACCTACCTGGCTTCACCAAAGTACGCCAGACCAAAGTCTTGTGTCTTTTCTCAGTAACTTCAAGTTCAATTGTTTCCTCTATCTTCCCAGCATAGACTTTAGAGAACACCTGGATTTCTCCAGGACTCCTGTAGGATAATTTCAATTCCTAGAAGAAAGACACCATTTGACTTAAAGCTTCAGGGGATTGGTGGGGCGAGTATAAAGGCCTGTTTGCCTGCAGTGAACTAACTGGCCACTGAAATATTACCCATTTACTATACAGTCTCATGGCCGGTTGAGAAAAAAACAGAGGTAAATGGTCAACGATCTTTTAAGTTTACGATTCTAGGAAATAGTATTATTCCATGGAAGGAAAGGTAGTCTTCAGCTTACCTTTCCTCTTATCAGAATATGGTTCAGGGAATAATCACCCCCCTTTCCTACTGACCCTCTACTGGTCTTCTATGTTTTTTTCCAAAAGTACAAAATATTTTGAAACCCAAATTAAATTTGAGTTATATTTGAATTCTACTGACCTCAGGTATTATTTCCAGGTGAGCTGAACCAGACACAATGTAACGGGAAGCAAAATTCAGGGGGTCCACGGGGGGTGAGGTCTGCAGACGCACCCCGTGAAACTTAGTTTCTTCTTCATCTATTGCCTGAGGAAGAAGCAGTAGAAGCAAATCAGGGAGCAAAGCTTAAAGTAAATAAGTAAAAGTAATGGCACACAAGCTCTTGGTTTATTGTATTAAGTAGCATGTATATGATTCAACCGATATTAAGAGTTGTATATATATATTCATATGTTATATATATGGATATGCCCCTGTACATGAGGGGATTTATTTTTAGTTTTACTTATTTTTATTATTGTTAGTTTCAGAGGTAGAGGTCAGTGATTCATTAGTCGTATATAATTCCCAGTGCTCATCACAACACATGCCCTCCCCAATGGCCATCACCCTGTTACCCCAATCCCCCTTTATTCAATGGGGGAAAAGACAGTCTATTCAACCAGTTATGTTGGGAAAATTGGAGAGCCACATGCAGAAGAATGAAACTGGACCATTTCCTTACACGGGACACAAAAATACACTCAAAATGTTTGAATGACCTAAATGTGAGACAGGAATCCATCAAAATCCTGGAGGAGGACACAGGCAGCAACCTCTGTGACCTCAGCAGCAGCAACATCTTGCTAGACATATGTCTCCAAATGTAAGGGAAGCGAGGGCAAAAATGAACTGTTGGGTCCGTGGCTCTGGGAGTGCAGGAGGAACAATAGAAATGACTGCTGGGGCTGCCGGTCTTCCAGCCTCCTCCTCACCCCCCTTTCCTTAACCCTTGACTCTCCCGCCTAAAGGATGTATGCCCAGGTCACGTCTCCATAGGTAACCCGATACCTATGCAGGAAACAGAAGTATCAGGACCCCCCACCCCATACCCTCTGATCACCAAATACCCTACCATATATAGATGTGAGCCCATGCCCTACCTTGGCCCAATAAAAGACCCCTGCCAACTCTCTCCCAGTGCAACTTCCCCTACTGGGCTTCCCAGAGTCACAGAACCTCACTTGAGGGTTCCCACCTCTTCCGGGCGTGACTTTCCTGGCTCCCCTTCTCCTGAGCCCTGAAACTTCACCGGAGAGCGCCTTTAATAAATCTTGCCTTGTGCCCACCTTGCCTGGTGTTGTGTTTACCTTGCCTGCCAAACTTTACATGAACTATTGGGATTTCATCAAGATAAAAAGCTTTTGCACAGCAAAGGAAACAGTTGGCAAAACCAAAGACAACCTACAGAATGGGAGAAGCTATTTACAAATGTCTAATCAGATAAAGGGCTATTATCCAAAATCTATAAAGAACTTATCAAACTCAAGACCCAAAGAAAAAATAATCCAATCAAGAAATGGGCAGAAGACCCGGAACAAACATTTCTGCCAAGAAGACATCCAAATGGTCAACAGACACATGAAAAAGTGCTCGTCATCCCTCGACATCAGGGAAATACAAATCAAAACCACAGTGAGATCCCACCTCACACCCATCAGAATGGCTAAAATTAACAAGTCAGGAAATGACAGATGCTGGTGAGGATGTGGAGAAAGGGAAACCTCTTACACTGCTGCTTAAAATGCAAGCTGGTGCAGCCACTCTGGCAAACAGTATGGAGGTTCCTCAAAAAGTTGAAAATAGAGCTACCCTACGACTCAGCAATTGCACTACTGGGTATTTATCCCAAGATACAAATGTAGTGATCCGAAGGGGCACCTGCACCCCAATGTTTATAGCAGCAATGGCCACAATAGTTAAACTAAGGAAAGAGCCCAGATGTCCATTGACAGATGAAGGACATATATATCCAAATATATATTTATACACACACACACACACGAATGAAAAAAAATGAAATCAAAAAATCAAAAAATCAAAAAAATGAAATCTTGTCATTTGCAAAAACATGAACTAGAGGGTATTATGCTAAGGGAAATAAGTCAATCAGAGAAAGATGAATATCATATGATCTCACTGACAGGTAGAAATTAAGAAACCATATAAGATCATGGGGGAAGAGAGGAAAAGATGAAACAAGATGAAACCAGAGAGGGAGACAAACCCTAAGACACTTTTAAAAAATATATTGTATTTATTTATTTGACAGAGATCACAAGCAGGCAGAGAGGCAGACAGAGAGCAGGGGTGGTGGGTGTGGGAGGTTGCAGACTCCCCACTGATCAGAAGCCCAATGTGGGTCTTGATCCCAGAACACTGAGATTATGACCTGAGCCGAAGGCAGAGGCTTAACCCACTGAGTCACCCAGGAGCCCCCCTAAGGGACTCAAACAAACTGAGGGTTGCTGGAGGGGAGGAAAAGGTAGGAGATTGGGGTATTGGGTGATGGTCATTGGGGAGGGTAAGTGTTGTAATGGGTACTGGGTATTATATATATAAGACTGATAAATCACAGACCTGTACCCTTGAAAGAAATAATAAATTGTATGTTAATATAAAAAATAAAATAAAATAAATGAAAAGGTTTTTAAAAAGAGGAAGAGAAAAATGAAAACTGTAGGAGAAGGAAAGCATCTCTGTAATACGGTAGCTAGCGTTCATCTGGGGTGGCTGAAGGAAATGGGACGCCAGGATAAGAGAGACTGACAAAGAACATGAGAGAAGATCCGTCCAGGTGTGGTGTCCTCCTGGGAAAGGCAAGAGAGAAAGGGATCCTGGACATGTCTCAAACCCTGGCTTCATGCAAATAGAGGGTAGCCTTGTCCTCACAGGAGGGAGCCAAGGGGAGTAAGTCCAGCAGAGAATTAGATTTACAAGTTGGTGACAGGAAAGTGAGGTCATTTCCACCTCATTGATTCTACTGAATCAATAAAGTAGGAGCAAGTGATTGTGTGAGATTCGGGGTCCAGGAAAGAAGGAGTAGCATGGGCCAGGCTGGGAACCAGGGAGTTTCCAGAACAAAAGGAAGAGCCACAAATGACTTTCTTTGTTTTTTTTTTTTTTTTTTTTTCTGCTGTTTTCTTTCTCTGTGTACCCCAGGAACAGTCATCTTTGGCATCCAGACTAAAATATTTTCTCTTGTATTTTAAATACTTGCAGTTACTCACAAAGCTAATGACCAGCAGGCATGCACCTGTCTCTTCTTGGGTTCTAGGAGAATTCACCAATTTTAAGAAAATCAAATGAATCTTCCCCAACAACCTCTCTACCAAGGCTAAAGGGAGAGAAGAGGTACTCAATCGAAGAAACCATGAGCTCTGTGGTGACAATGACCAGCGCCTCTGCTTCAGCAGTAACCGAGGAAAGGGTGGGGAGGCTCCGAGTCTTTCACGAATGTGCTGGAGGGAATGTCCCTGCACAGGAGGAGGATGGCTCTGGAGGGGTGTATGTGTACTGGGTGTGGGGGCAGGTGGGTAGCATATAAATTGGGCACTATTAGCTTCAAAATCTACAGTGAAATCTCTGCATGACTCCCTCTGCCAGTCTGTGTAAGTCTTATCTCCCTTTTTCCTTCTCCATAAAAGCCAGAAAAGGCAGCTCCATTTTTAGTAGAACTGAATTCCCATTGCAGATTCTTGCCTATGACTCAAGAGTCAGCACCTGCCGATCGACCACATGGAGGGGGAGTCATGCTTCTATCAATGAAAGCCGTTGTCTTACATTTTCTATTTAATACAGAGACAGAAGGTCTAAGGTGATAAGCTGAAAATGTAACTCTCACTTCTCCAAAATCTGCCAGCCTTACCTTCGTCAGCAAGGCGTCACTGGGGATAAGGTACAGGTGAAATTTAGTATCTTTGGGGTGAAAGTGATAATAGAGCAGTGCCGTGGAAGTGATGGGGACCGAAACACCAGCCCCACTGGCGCATCTCAGCAGGATCCCCATCAGAGAGAAGCTGGGGTTTTCCAGGACGGCATAGAAAGGCTCCACTCGGGCTGGCGCCTCTAGG
This sequence comes from Mustela nivalis, assembly GCF_964662115.1. Lineage (NCBI taxonomy): Eukaryota > Metazoa > Chordata > Mammalia > Carnivora > Mustelidae > Mustela > Mustela nivalis. The sequence continues at coordinate 55,967,956 of NC_139037.1, read as the reverse complement.
ATCATCCCTTCATCCTTAAAATGGGCAACGTGGAACCAAGACATATCGACCTCATTTGCTGAAAGACAACCGCAAAGGCCATCAGACAATGATCCCACCATCCCCACGGCCCCCTCTCCCCTCCTTACCTGGCAGGGAGATGATATGAGGGAGGTGGATTTCAGCGATGGCCCCCTGGGGCTCCACGGAGATATCAAACAGTGGGCCTGCCACCATCCACTGCTCCTCCTGCTGTAACTTCATGTGTAGACTCCAAGAATCCAACGCTATCCTCACGGTCACCGTGGCTGTTACCAAGAATCCGAGGCGTGTCGCTGGCCACAAATAGAAGCCAGCCATGGGGAAGTGGACGCTGAAAGGAGCCAGAGTAATAGTCATGCTGGGAGAAGACCAGGACTTTGATTTAGAGAATAAAAGTACAGAGGAATGTGAAGTTTGGGGTGGATAGGGGTTTAAGACCCATCTGTGACTTTCACCACATTTGAAAACTCTGGGGAGTTAATGAAGCTCTCTGTCCCCCAATTTCTCTGTATTCTACATAGGTAGAAAATACTGACTCAGTGCCTAGAATACAGAGAATATTGACAAAATTTCTGATGTCTTAAGAGATAGATCACGTACCCTATCACGTAGGTGCATACGTGTAAATATCACACAGCATGTATTTCCTTTATATGAGAATTCTCTCGAAACAATCAACATCTTCAATTCTTACCTGTATTTGCTTGCACTCTTATCAATCAACTCCATATCCACCTTTCCTTCAGGCCCGAGAAACCGATAATTATGACAAGCTGGTTCAACCCCAGAACAAAGTTTAGGAGCCTGGAGGGGCACTAGTGTCTCCTCTTCCAAGAAAGTATCTTCTAAAAAATATACATTGCATGTGTCAGATGTGGATTGCTAGAAAAGGCATGATCTGAAGGTGTCCTGTGAATTGCACATGTCCTGTTGGGAACCCAGACATCAGAGAGACGGGTATGAGGGGGAAGAAAAGGGGCGTTGTTCTTTGAATCCAGACAAAGGCACAAGAATGTTCTTGGTTACTACTGAAACTGCACCCCCCAATTTAAAAAGGTAACCAGGCTGCATGGCTTTGGTGGGGGGACAATATTCGCCTCAGGCAGGAACCACAGCAAGTAAATTTCTACATGGTCCCAAGGCACAGCTAATACCTAATGTTGTCAGGGGAAATGCAAGTCCATAAAAGGAACAAGCACAAAAGCTGAAGGGGCAAAGGCACATCCCTTCACCCTGGTGTTACCCACAATCCAACCTGAGACACCCAGACCATACCCTGGCTCCCTGAGTGTTTCCGTCATCCAGCTGGGAGAGCCTTTCCCCTCACAACCTGGAGACCACAGGACATTTCCACCAGCCCACTACACAGCTCTGGCTTCACCCTATATTAGACAATTACCTGGTTCTAGTAACTGTGCAGATTCCTGGCTTTCTGATCCACTGCTGCCTGGGGCCCTTGAGTGTCAAAAATAAGTGAATGATTAGAAATCAGTTCACAAGGGGTGCCTGACTGGCTCAGTCAGTGGAGCACGTGACTCTTGATCTTAAGGACATGAGTTTGAGTCCCATGTTGGGTGTTGGGAGATTATTTAAAAATAAAATCTTTAAAAATAACAAATAAATCAATTCAGTGAATGAAATGAAGGGGATGTGATTAATAACTAAGCTCTTTTTCCCAAACAATGGCCACTAGCTAGGAGGGGCCATTGAGACTTTCAATTAAATTAAATTCAACTAAATTAAGTTAAAATCCAGCTCCTCAGCTGTACTATCCACTTTTCAAGTGTTTAATACCTGCCTGTGGCAAATGGCTACCATATTGGCTGATGCAGAAGAGAACATTTCCATCATCACAGAAAGTTCTACTGGACAGTCCATTAGACTCTCAAAAACAAATGACTTGGACAAAGTGGTTTCTTAACCAGATATATGAAGAGTAGAACCAAGGGGATCTCTCAGATCAAATGTGGCTTGGCCATTCTATGTCTTCTCCTATTAAACCAGCATCCAAAGTGGTCACACCTAACTTTTCTTGTTTAAGTTGCCCTGACTCGATGTGTGTCACTTCAGCTGGTGGTAGTGCAAAAAGCAAAAGCAGCAGGGAACTGGGCTCCCATCTGGGTTTGGGAGATGACTGCTGGGATTTCTGAATCTGGTGGGCATCATGGCCAAGGAGATCTGAGGGACTATACCTGAGGGCAAGTTAGATGCACACTACCCACCCCGAATCCTTTACCATGCAGTCTGTTCACTACCAATAGCGTGAACTGAGTGTATTTGCCCGAAGTTGCTAAATGCAGACAGCACTTAGAGAAGAATGTTCCAAAAGAGTTTGCAAAACTTACTGCAGAAAATTCACAGAAACAAGAAGCTGCACTTAGTGAGGGTCAAGGCAGAGGAGGGGAAGAGGAAGAGAAGAAAAGGCAGAAGAGATATGGAAGGAGTCAAACAAAACAAACAAAGAAGAAGGTATCACAAAAGTTTAGGATCGCCCAAATTCCTAGAGCGAGGAAGAAGCTGTAACAGGAGTCACAATGGCCTTGTGACTTTCAAAACTCATCTTAAAGAAGCAAAGAGAGTGGTGCTTGGGTGGCTCAGTCTGTTGAACATCTGACTCAATGTTGGTTCAGGTCACAATCTCAGGGTTGTGAGCTGGAGCCCCGAGCTGGGTTCCACTCTCAGCTGGGAGTCTGTTTGAGATTCTCTCCCTCTGTCCCTCACCCTGGTCCTGCTCTCTCTCTCTCTCAAATAAATAAATGAGGGCACCTGGTTGGCTCAGTGGGTTATGCCATTGCCTTCTGCTCGGGTCATGATCTCAGGGTCCTGAGATCGAGTCCCACATCGGACTCTCTGCTCGGCAGGGAGCCTGCTTCTCTCTCTCTCTCTCTCTCTCTCTCTCTCTGCCTACTTGTGATCTCTCTCTGTCAAATAAATAAATAAAATCTTTAAAAAAAAAAAAGATAAATAAATAAATAAATGAAATAGGGCACCTGGGTCAGTTACGCATCTGCTTTCGGCTCAGATTATGATTTCTGGGTCCTGGGATCAAGCCCTCATCAAGCTCCCTGCTCAGTGGGAAGCCTGCTTCTCCATCTCATTCTCCCTCTGTGCTCTCTCTCTATCTCTCTCAACTAAACAAAAATCTCTTTTTTTCAGCTAAATAAAAATCTTTAAAAAGAAGAAAAAGATGAGAAGAGGAAGAGGAGGAGGAGAAGGAAAAAGTGGCCAGATATAGTGTGGAGATTCCTCAAGAAATTAAAAATAGAGCTTCCCTATGACCCTGCAATTGCAGATATAGATAATGACAGTATTGAAGACCTTGGAGAAGCAAAGAAGTGATTTTTGGAAAATTTGTCTATATTTAGTGATCAGAACTGAGAGTTGATAAGGCCAGAAAGACACAGGCCTTTTAAAAAAATATGTATTTATCTTACATTAAAACTAAACTACCCTCACCCTTGGCATTTGAACTGTTCTGGATGAGGATGCCCGTTTTTTAATTTATTTTGTTTGTTTGTTTGTGTTTTTAACTGCCGGAGTCTAATAAACAGGGAAGGTCATTGTGCTCAATGACCTTGAATGAAATAGAATTTAGTCAAATAAACATTTGGGGCCATTTGGTAAAAATAAATAAATCTAAAATTAAATACATACATACATACATACATACATACATAAATGGCTCTGACAGATATCCTATCACTGTTGGAACAAAAACACTGAATTAGCAATTGACTCATGGGTAGAATATTGCCCCTATAGCAGTGGTTCCCAAACTCAACTGTACCTGGGAAGACCCATGTATTGGCCCTTCTTTTCACTACATCTGTATCTTTGGGGTAAATACCCAGTAGTGCAATTGCAGGGTCATAGGGAAGCTCTATTTTTAATTTCTTGAGGAATCTCCACACTGTTCTCCAAAGTGGCTGCACCAACTTGCATTCCCATCAACAGTGTAAGAGGGCTCCCCTTTATCCACATCCTCTCCAATACATGTTGTTTCCTGTCTTGCTAATTTTGGCCATTCTAACTGGTGTAAGGTGGTATCTCAACGTGGTTTTAATTTGAATCTCCCTGATGGCTAGTGATGATGAACATTTTTTCATGTGTCTGATAGCCATTTGTATGTCTTCATTGGAGAAGTGTCTGTTCATATCTTCTGCCCATTTTTTTATATGATTGTCTGTTTTGTGTGTGTTGAGTTTCAGGAGTTCTTTATAGATCCTGGATATCAACCTTTTGTCTGTACTGTCATTTGCAAATATCTTCTCCCATTCCGTGGGTTGTCTCTTTGTTTTGCTGACTGTTTCCTTTGCTGTGCAGAAGCTTTTGATCCTGATGAAGTCCCAAAAGTTCAACTTCGCTTTTGTTTCTTTTGCCTTTGGAGACATATCTTGAAAGAAGTTGCTGTGGCTGATATCGAAGAGTGAAAAGAAGGGCCATCTGTACCCAATGTTTATAGCAGCAATGGCCACGGTCACCAAACTGTGGAAAGAACCAAGATGCCCTTCAACGGACGAATGGATAAGGAAGATGTGGTCCATATACACTATGGAGTATTATGCCTCCCTCAGAAAGGATGAATACCCAACTTTTGTAGCAACATGGACAGGACTGGAAGAGATTATGCTGAGTGAAATCAGTCAAGCAGAGAGAGTCAATTATCATATGGTTTCACTTATTTGTGAAGCACAACAAATAGTATGGAGGAAAAGGAAAGATGGAGAGGAGAAGGGAGTTGAGGGAAATTGGAAGGGGAGGTGAACCATGAGAGACTATGGACTCTGAAAAACAATCTGAGGGGTTTGAAGGGGCAGGGGGGTGGGAGGTTGGGGGAACCAGGTGGTGGGTATTGGAGAGGGCACGGATTGCATGGAGCACTGGGTGTGGTGCAAAAACAATGAATACTGTTATGTTGAAAAAATAAAAATTAAAAAAATAGAAAGAGGACAGAAGCACTGATTTCTGGGGGTACAGTAGTTATTGCATGATCGATGCCATGGGATCATGAAATGTCATCTATTTTCACTGATGTTTTCTTAGATTCTCTTGATTTCTTGCTCTATACGTATAATCCTTGATCCATGAATTCCTCATAAATTCCTTGATATATCTGTTCATTTCAGCATGAAGGGGATTCACAGAGAAACTATACATAGACTAAGCTAATAAAAATGCATATTTAGAGAAATGGAGTAAAAAGAAAGAATTTGTAGCTCTTTTCTCAAAAGGGTTTGGGCAAGTCATGGGAGAGAACCTTGACCTGCCCTCTTAAGTCTTGTGGTTTGTCTGAGGCTACAAAATCAGCCATGGTTTATGTCAGCCCCATGGAAAACACTGAGAGGAAATACACTGCCTTCTGTTCTCTCTCTCTCTCTCTCTCTCTCTCTCTCTTTTTTAAAGACTTTATTTATTTGACAGACAGAGATCACAAGTTGGCAGTGAGGCAGGCAGAGGGGGGTGGGGGGAAGCAGACTCCCTGCTGAGTAGAGAGCCCGATGTGGGGCTCGATCCCAAGACCCTGGAATCATGACCTGAGCCAAAGGCAGAGGCTTTAACCCACTGAGCCACCCAGGTGCCCTGCCTTCTGCTCTCTTACAGTGCTTTTGCACCCTTGGTCCCAGTGGGTGGCTGAGGCTGGGATTTAGGAGGTAGGAGCTGGTGAGCGGGAGCCAGCCCATCCCATGTCATGGGATCTGACTGTTACATTTACCAGGAACTCTGTGAGTAGATTGTTAAACATGGTTATTAAAAATTATATAAAATTTTCATTTAAATAGACTTATATTACAAGCAAAGGTAATAAATGCTGAAAACTTAGGACTTTCTAACTATTTTACTATCTCTTACTATACTCTGTGCTCTTTTGTTTTTAAGTCTAGTTATTCATTTTTTTGTAATCTCCACACCCAAGTCGGGCTTGAACTCAGGGTCCCAAGATCACAAGTTGCGTGCTCCACTGACTGAGTCAGCAAGACACCACCATACTCTGCTCTCTTGAAGTTATTTCCATCTATGGTATCTGAGTGGTGAAAATACTCTGTAATGTTGGGCTACTGCACAACTATTTCCAATGTCCTGTTCAGGGACAGCATGTTGGTAGTTAGAAATCCACCATGATGTAAGTAGTCACCCACAGCAATTGGCAAATGCTCGCCCCTCCCCCTGAACATTTTCCAGCACACCACTTCATGACCCCCTCCCCCACCCCGCCCTTCCTCCTCATCAGCAGTCAGTTTCCCAGGCACTAAGCTGGTTACTTGACTTCATTCCCAGCTCAGCCAACAACACAGTGATCTTTGCAATAGTTGCTGCCTTTCTGTGTGCAGCTTCTCAAGACGCCCTCCTGAAGGAAGAGGGGGTTGTCCTCCTTCAGAAATTTCTGGGTTTGTTGGTAAGACTGAATAAGCTCTTTCATTCTTCCCCTGATTCCTGTATCAATAGCCCAAATCCCCTGATTCTCTGTGCCCCTGTGATATCAAGGAAGGGAATCCAATACCACCATCATTCCCTTTACTTGGAAATCATTCCCCTTACTTGGAAACAGCTCCCTCCCATGACAGAGACTCAGTAACACCCCTGCAGCGTGGTGTTGGCTCTCCTGCTATCACTTCTTCAGAATATGAGGGAAGAGAAAGCCAGACGACCTTGTTCCATGTCTCAAAACCAGTGTATGTTGATTCATCATAACATTCACTGGAAAACAGAAGGAACTTACGTTATGAATACAGCATGGCAGTCTGGTGACAGGACGATCTCTGTAGCATGACTTTATGTCATTAAAAGCCCTAGACCCCATGTTTTATCTTTAGGAAAACCTTCTCTCAAGCCCCATGACTCCATCTCACCCTCTTTATAACTGATTCAGCTATGTCTCTGTGTCCCACTCCACATTGCTCTCTCCATCCCGGGGAAGCAGAACCCAGTCAATTCTCAAATTCTAGTACTTGTAAGGTTTTGTTTCATGATAGGCCACTTATCTAAGTGACCTTGTTGAGGATTGTAAGGAGAAGATTCCTAGTTTATATTCTGCCTTCATCCATCACTGTGTCCAAGAGAATGGGACTCTATTGTGATTAAAATTCCAGGACATCAGTGAGATTATGTATGTGTTGTAAGGACCCATGTAGTACTAAGGCTCCTCTTCTACCTCCAGTCTCCATGTGGTGAGGGACCCATGAGGATGCTAAGAGGGAGGGAAACGATGGATATCAGTCTCGTTTTCTTCTTCCACTGGGGATCCTCATCCAGATATGGAACTGGAAAGCCCTAAGCTAGGTACTTTCTTCTTCATGCTTGAGAGCTGGTCTCTGGTCTCCTTTGGCTGCTGAGATCAAGATTGGGGTTAGGAGCCAGAGAGCGCCCTTTGGGCCAGCACCTGCACTGGCTAACATGATAGCCAGTAGTCACATGTGCCAATTTAAACTTAAATTTTGGGACACCTGGGGGATTCAGTTGGCTAAGCATCTACATCTGGCTCTGGTCATGATCTCAGTGCCCGGGGATTGAGTCCCCCATCCGCCTCCTTGCTCAGTGCGGAGCCTGCTTCTCCCTCTGCCTGCCACATCCCCTGTCCGTGTGTGCGTTTCTCTCACAAATAAATAAAATATTTTTTAAAAACTAACTTAAGTTTTAATTAAATTTGAAAATCAGATTGTCACTCGTTCAAGTGCCCAAACACCACAAATGACCAAATACTGTTTGTGGTACCACAAGTACCCAAACACCACAAATAGTTATGAAATATGTCTCTCATGGCAAGAGTTCTATTGATGGCCTTGACCTTAATCATCTGCTCCAGCCAGCTGACTAGAGACTGGCACTGCAGTATCTGGCATTGGTTCAATCAAATAAAGGGGATCTTTGAGAAGGGGTGGATGGATGAAGTGACTGAGGAATTCTTGTGTTCAGCAGCAGCATTTTCCAGCCTCTCAAATATCATCTTGAGACAGAGTCTGTATCTGAGTGAATAGTACTGGATCATGTACATTTCCTGATTTTGACAATGACTATTGTGATAAAAGATATTATCATTTGGGAAGCTGAGTGTACTTTTTGTTCCTATTATACTGTTCTTACTGTTTTTTACTGTTTTTGCTATTTCCCATGAGTCTTAAACTATCTCAAAAAAAAAGTTAAAATGATGAAAAGGAAGAAATACACTGATTTTTACGCAAATAATCTAAATGTCTTTGCTTTTCATGAATCTCTATGAGACAGAGGGACAAGGTCCGAAGTTTTTCACTTTTCCCCACTGAATATGGTGTCCCTTACCTATACCCTGAATGAAAATATTGGGCCCGAGAACGGTGCCTGAACGTCCTCACATTTCCTGACATGTCCTTGGGCACTGGGGACGGCTCCTCTGTGCTTCCAAAACAGCAGCACCTGCACAGCCTGGGAAGACACAAGGGAGTTTTAATTTGGTTGTGTGCAAGGAACTTGGTGATGGGACGGTCTCTTTGCTGTGGTGGAAAGGAAGTAGCTCAAATTGGATGTTCCATCTTCAGAGAGGCATTCTCTGATGTTCGCCCCAGGATCCACTTACATCACACTGTTAACCCTTCCTCTGTCCTGGCACAGCAGACAGTGATGGCATCTCGGGGGGCATGCCTCACCGGACTCTCAGCCCTTTAAGTCCATCACATCTATATATAATACCTGTGAAGACTGGCTACAGACCCGTACATAACTTGTATAACGATACCACATACTAGTAATGTAGGCGGTGTGAGAAGTCCCTGACTCTCATGCCATCCTTCACTGGTCCTAAACAGGAGGGAACTTTTACAAAATTGCACAACACTGGATGAATTATACTTCCCCCAAAGCAACAGCTCTATATTTAGTGTGAGTTGGTCGTGACTACAGAGACCAAAGAGACAAGAATCCACAGGCTGGGGGGCCTGGGTGGCTCAGTGGGTTAAAGCCTCTGCCTTTGACTCAGGTCATGATCTCAGGGTCCAGGAATAGAGCCCCTGCTCTATCTAGAGCCTGCTTCCCCCTCTCTCTCTGCCTGCCTCTCTGCCTATTTGTGATCTCTCTCTGCCAAATAAATAAATAAAATCTTAAAAAAAAAAAAAAGTCCACAGGCTGGCAAAGCCATTTCTTAGAACTTACACTCGGGACAAAATTGTGGCTTTACTCTCTGGATTAAGTATCCGTTTTCCAACTTTTAAATAAGGATAAAACCCAAATCCTCGTGATGAGTAATCATAGAAGGGTAATATTACTTAGTATCCAAGCTAGAAAACATTGTGTTCCCAGAGAAAGTAACTCACTCCAGTGATCCTCCTTATTCCCTGGCCTGTGGGAATAGTAGCTGAATCTTTGGTCCGATTCATTTACTGCAAGTTCTAAGACAACGCAAAAATGTGCATGAATTGGTCACAGATGAGACATGAGCCTCTGAAAGCATGTTGATGGGGAGGAGCAGAAGGACTCATGGATGGAGCTTAGTGGGCTTGCCTGGTGCCATGGGGTGGTCAAAAGCATGGCCATGGTGTCAGAGAAAGAGCTGGAGGAATATCCATAAACTTGCTTGTGCTCAGGTATGAAGTTGTGTGGTCAGAGTCAAGGTCATATTACCCCACGATGGAGAGAAGAAGTCTACGTAATACATCTGGGTGCCCAGGCAGGTTTTTCCCTTCTGGTTTGATGAGATGCATGAATAAGTAAAAAACAAGTAAGTGAAAATGTAAGCAGAGGGATGCCTGGGTGGCTCAGTAGGTTAAGCATCTACCTTTGGCACAGATCATGATCCCACGGTCCTGGAATTGAGCCCCACATCAGGCTCCCTGCTTGATGGGGAGTCTGCGTCTCCGTCTCCCTCTACCCGTCTGCCTGTCTTGTACTCTCTCTCTCTGTCATAAATAAAATCTTATTAAAAAATACAAGCAGAGCCTTTTCTTAAAAAAAAAAAAAAAAAGGCCACAGTACTCCGTATTTCATGGAACAACAATGAGATACAGAGGAATAAAAGCCATCAAGAGCCCTCAAAGGATAGATACATACCTTCTCCATATCAGACAGCATCTCCAGGATCTGTCAGAGGACATCTGGATCTCTTCCTTAAATGTATCTTTTCCTGTTGATCAGCTGGTGCGTCTCTCTCTGCTATGTCTCTATTAATCCTAAGAAAATAAAAGACTATTGTATTCAGATAAGTTGGAAGAACTTGCAGATAAATATTAGCTGTTCTATCTCCACACCATAGCCCAAATTGCCTATTGTCCATTTAATAGAAATAGATCAGTTGATTTGTTTCCATAATGCTAGGCGCTTACAAGAGAGACCCACAGAAGATTATGAACTTTAAAAAGTTATTTTATTTTATTTTCTATGTAACCTTCTATGTGCACATACAAGAGATACAGAAATAACTCCCAGATCAGAGACGTGGTATCACCGAGAGGGCGGCAGAAGAGACCCAGCCTCCGTCCCCCTGGTGAAAATCAACAAATACCCAGCTATCCACAAACAAAAGCATCTCTGGAAGACATCTGGAATCCATAGGAGAGTTTTGCAACAACATAGTGGGACCAAAAAACTGGAGAAAAAAAAAAAACACAAAAAAGAAGAACAGTTTCATTTTGCACACACCACCTTGCAACTTCTAAGTTATGGAGATGACCTTGTGCCTTAAACCTCATGAACCAACCTCTGCTAGCTTCAGACTTGTCCTCTGCAGCCCCATTCTCAGTCAGAGAATGGAGGAGAGGCAGGGCCTTGCTCTGGATGAGGCTTTGGCTCAAGGGAATGTTGGGGCTGCTTTGATCTTCCATCCAGACCATTAAACTTTCTCCACATCAGCAATAAGGGTGTTTCCCTTCCTTATTGTGCATGTGTTCCCCAGAATAGCACTTTTCATTTGCTTCAAAAACTTTTCCTGGCATTCACAACTTCGCCAACTGGCGCCAAGAGGCCCATCTTTTGGCCTGTCTCCACTCTCAACATTCTTTTCTCAATAAGTATCATCATTTCCAGCTTTTGATTTAAAGTGAGAGACGTGTGACTCTAACTTCCTTTTTTTTTTTTTTTAACACTTTATAGGTTATTCAGATATCCTTAATTTTGAACCTAACATCCCTTTCCTGTCCCCAGATCCCATCCAGGAGACCACATTACACGTGGTCATCCTGTTTTCTTGGGCTCCTCTTAACTGTGACAGTATTGTTTTTTCATTGTTTCAACATTCATTGATATGCACCACACCCAGTGCTCCAAGCAATACGTGCCCCCCTTCATACCCACCACCAGGCTCACCCACCCTCCCACCCTCCTCCCCTCTAAAACCCTCAGTTGGGGGGCGCCTGGGTGGCTCAGTGGGTTAAAGCCTCTGCCTTCAGCTCAGGTCATGATCTCAGGGTCCTGGGATCGAGTCCCGCATCGGGCTCCTTGCTCGGCAGGGAGCCTGCTTCCTCCCCTCTCTCTCTGCCTGCCTCTCTGCCGATTTGTGATCTCTATCTGTCAAATAAAATAAATAAAATCTTTAAAAATTAATTAATTAATTAATTTAAAAATAAAAATAAAAATAAAACCCTCAGTTGGTTTCTCAGACTCCCTTTCACTTGAACACTGAGAGGCCGTTGTCGGGATATTAATGAGCCCAATTTCAATATTGTTGTGTCTCGGGGGCTAGGGAGGCCCAAGGGGAGGGAGAGAATGGGGAGAGGCAGGACAGTGGAGCAGTCAGAACACACACAACATGCGTTAAGTCCATGGTCTTCTAAGGGCAAGGTTCATTACAATAGTAATGTAGGATTGCAGGGATGTTGTCTCCCGGAGTTGAAGAATGAATCTTGCAGATATAAAAGGGTGAACGGAGTGAAAGTTTTTTAAGTGAAGGTGAGACCAGAAAGGACAGGAAAAGCTCTCTAGAGTGAGGGGGTCCCAAATGAGTTTCCACTGAGGGTTGTCAAGACTGGTCTTTTATTGAAAACTCGACAAGGCAGCTCATGACCTTGAGATACTTGTGTTCATTTGGTTTGATCAAGGACTATTGACAACACCTTTAATGACTTCCTTTTTTTTTTGAGGTTGAGTCATTTTTCGTGATCACACTGTAGCAACCAAAGAATGTTACTTCCCCTAACACCCCAGGGGGCCAGGTGTTCTGGTCTATTCTGTTCTCTCTTGTTCACTCTGTCTTAGCACCTCTGCCTGCCAAGAATAGTTTCAGAGCCCAGCCAGGGATCCCCTACCTTCCCTGTCTATACCTTAACCCTTTCCTTTTCACTCATTCCTTTGGAATAGAATAGAATAGAATCCTTAACTGCCGTTAGGGGATAGGATGATGAGGGCTCTGGCTGCTTCCTGCCAAAATGGGGCAGTGTGCTGTATGCAGTTGGAATCTATCCAGGGTTTGGTCTAGGGGCCCACAGAATGGCTCTGGGGTGCGGGGAGTCATAACAGACAGCAGATGATCCACATATCACACATGCAAAAGAATAAGCATAAAAGAAATGTCAAGCTCAAGAGATCACATCTCCTATGTAGGAGCCTCAGTTACCAATTCCATTGAACAGAACAGTGATACCTTGATGTTATTTAACTGATCACAAATGTCCCCTATTAAGAGTTATGTCCCCTGCAAGAGTTAAGCGCCATGCTGAAGCAACACATGCAAAGAAACGCCTCACATCCTAAATGGTGGAGTAATAGGAGATAATCAACAGTGGTCTGGCTTTCGAGAAGTCCCTCTCTGACCTCACGTAACTTTCAGTTAAGTGCATTTAGCACCTGGGAAGAATCATTTCGAGTCCTTCTGGGTAAACATGCCGTTTTGTTTATTTTATGTGGTAGTCCTACCAGAAGTCCTGGAGACCCACCAAAGAGGCAGCCAAAGCTATCGTGTCCATTACTCCGAAGTTTACATCAAGTTGCCTAGCTTAGGCACACACTACTTTTATTAAGATTTTATTTATTTAGGGACGCCTGGGTGGCTCAGTTGGTTGGACGACTGCCTTCGGCTCAGGTCATGGTCCCGGAGTCCCGGGATCGAGTCCCACATCGGGCTCCCAGCTCCACGGGGAGTCTGCTTCTCCCTCTGACCTTCTCCTTGCTCATGCTCTCTCTCACTGTCTCTCTCTCAAATAAATAAATAAAATCTTTAAAAAAAAAAAAAAGATTTTATTTATTTATTTGACAGAGATCACAAGTAGGCAGAGCAGCAGGCAGAGAGGGGGAAGAAGGCTCCCCACTGAGCAGAGAGCCCGATGTGGGGCTTGATCCCAGGACCTGAGATCATGACCCGAGCTGAAGGCAGAGGCTCAACCCACGGAGCCACCCAGGTTCCCCACACGCAACTTTTAAAGACAATCAGAACTAGAATGAACATCCGCAAAGGTGGATTATCGAAATATAACTTCTCTCTATAATAACCCTCATTTGTAGAGATCGCCTAATCAAGAATAATTTGTTTGCGAAACAAGTCCAATTATAACAAAGGTTTTTTTTTTAAAGATTTTATTTTATTTATTTGACAGAGAGAGAGAGAAACAGAGAGAGAAGGAACACAAGCACATGGAGTGGGAGAGGGAAAAGCAGGCTTCTCACCGAGGAGCCCAGTGCAGGGCTCAATCCCAGGACCCTGGGATCATGACCTGGGCTGAAGGCAAACACTTAATGACTGAGCCACCCAAGAGCCCAGGAGACCAGAATCTTATTGAACTTTCGCAAATGACTATAATTAACATGGAAGATAGAATATTGAGAGACCTTTTGAATTTCAGAGGGTTCTGATGGAAAAGTAAACTCTTTCAATTTGTTTACAAACGTATATTTTATTACATTTCTGGAGTCATAGTTTTCTTAAGAGAAAGTATTTTTAATCTACAAGACCAAACATTAGAGAACCGGCAATGTTTTAAACAAGAGTCACAAAACTATAATCCTTTTCTTAGTTCATTTAGTCCCATGTTACTAATTCTTGTTCAGGTTACTTTTTTTTTTTTTAAAGATTTTATTTTATTTGACAGAGAGAGAGATCACAAGTAGGCAGAGAGGCAGGCAGAGAGAGGAGGAAGCAGGCTCCCTGCTGAGCAGAGAGCCCGATGTGGGACTCGATCCCAGGACCCTGAGATCATGACCTGAGCCGAGGGCAGCGGCCCAATCCACTGAGCCACCCAGGCGCCCCCAGGTTACTTTTTTTAAAGATTTTGTTTATGTATTTGGGATAGAGAGAGCAATGATGGGGGAGGGGGAGAGAGGGAGGAAGAGGCAGGCTCCCAGCTGAGCAAGGAGCCCATGACGGACTCCATCCTATAAGCCTGGGATCATGACCTGAGCCAGAGGCAGACGATTAACCAACTGAGCCACCCAGGCACCCTGGACATAAAACATTTTAGTAATTACAGTGTTAAGTGATGACATAATTACCAAAACCTATTACAACTTTAGGAATTGTATATCATCTCCAGAATAGCTAGATTTATCCAGACAACATAACCCGAGGCTTATTACTTGTTTGCTGGTGTTTTCCAGGTAACTTCGGATACCAAATAAACAAACCTAATTGGTCAAAAAGACTTTGTTTATGATTTAAACCTTGGGGAAGTTTGTTAAAAAAAAAAAAAAAAAAAACTCAGCTATAAAGCACATACCTGAGTAGAATTACAGATCATTATAAGCCCAAAACTTAATTACATATTTGACCAAAATGACCTAAGTTTCCAAAGGCAAATATGTAGGGTCATATAGCTGTGAGCAAAGTTAGCTCCTTTAGTACTGAGAAGTTTTAAGTAATCAAAGACCGGAAAAGACAAAATAGAGAAACTGGTTTTCCTGGGCAGATAAAGAAAAAAACAAATTCATTTCCATTTTCAAGAGTAGACCAACAATTTACGAAAACTTAGTCTTCTGAACTGAGAGAAAGCAGAATTTCAATCTTCTACTAGTGTACCTTTAAAATCCATTCATTTTAGGATGCCTGGTGGCTCAGTCGGTTAAGGGACCACCTTTGGCTCAGGTCGTGATGCTGAGGTCCTGGGATTGAGTCCCTCATGGGATCGCTGCTCAGTGGGTAGTCTGTCTTTTCCTCTGCCTCCTGCTCCCCCTGCTCATGCTCTCTGTCTCTGTCAAACAAATAAACCTTAGAAAATAAACAAACAAACAAACGAAAAACTGCAACAGATATCATGAGCTCATCTGACTTTCAGTAAATCTTGGTAGAATAAAAGTTTCACATATAATGCCGATAAGTTTCAAGACATGTTTAATTAAACCAGCACACTTAAATTAGTTTAAACACCAAATTATGTTCATCCTGAGTTCTCTTTTAGAAGCTGATCAGTTTGTTTCCCTTTGTCGATTTTTACCTGAGACACTGGTGGGGAAATCTGAAGTGAACGGTGTCCCGAAGGCCGGCGGCACACAGGATGGTGCAGAAACAGGAAGAGGAGGGGGGAGGAGGCAGAAGGCACAGAGTGCTGCCAGAAGGCAGAAAAAGAAAGTTCCCAGTCCTAAAACCTGTCAGCCCAGACAGATGAGCAGACGCAGAATGGTGTACATTTGTTTTTCCTCCAAAGTGGAATCAGGAGTCTCTGTCAGGCAAGAGAAGACAGGGAATTTCCCTGAAAGAAAGGGAGTTTGGGCAGCTGTTGGGGAATAATCCCGAAAGTCCCCATCCTGGGGGAGAAAAATTAGAGACACTTGGTTCCAATTACAGCCATTAACCCGGAAACGAGGGAGAAGTTCCCACATCTATTAGGAGGAACAGAGAGAGAGAGAGTCAGCACCCCACCCTGTGTTTCCTCCAGCAACCTAGGTTTATTCTGAGGAGGTCTACTTAGTTAATTACCATCCAGTATGTCAGGAGGGAGTTTATTAGCTGGAGACGTTGGGGCAAACACATTCTGCAAGAGGCCCTTGCGTCCGGGTCCTCTGGTAGAGCTAGGACCCTTTGCCTGTGTTCTCCCGAGGAGACCTAACTGATTGATCGCACTGGGACCATGCAGTGCTACAGTTCTGCTTCTCCCTCACCCACTGCCCCCCCCCCACTCATGCTCTCTCTCACTCACTCTGTCTCTCAAATGAATAAAATCTTTGAAAAGAAAAGTCATAAATTACCCTTGCCCCCGCTAGAACAATAATGAAAAGAGAGAAGCTCTGGAATGAAGACTCATAGTCATATGAACTCCTCTGCTTGAGCTCAACCTGGGTATACATAGATCGGGCCCTATTTAGGATCCTGAGAACTTTGAAAACTGAGGAGCTGGGAGACTTCTGTCCAATCCATAGACACATACATATGGTAGATCTTAAGAGAACTGCAAAGTCTTTGAAAACTGTAAGATTAAAAAAAAAAAAAAATCCAGGGGCACTTGGCTGGCTCAGTCAGTGGAACATTTGAACCTTCCTTAAAAATGAAATATTTAGAAAAAAATCCACATTCTTCATTGCACATAAACAAGACCCAGTGTCTTGTAACCTCACATTCAAATGTCCAGAGCATAAACCAAATTTATTCAAAATATGAGGATGAGCCAAAAAAGTCTCTGCTTATACAGAAACTAAGAATCAATAGACATCAGATAATGAGATGACACAGATGTTGGCATTACCTAACAAAGACGTTACAGGAAATGCTCTAAAACTGTTCTAACAAGCAACTGCTAACACACTTGCATAATATAAAGATATGTGCAAAATAGAATATATGACATAGAAAACGTGAAAATAGAATGTAAGTGAAGAAATGGAAAATAGAACAACCAAAGTCTAGAACTGAAAAATACAAAAACCAAAAATTAAAATTCAGAGAATGGACTCACTAGAAGAACACAGATAACAAAGAAAGTGAACTTGAAAAATATATCAGTAAGAGTTGGGGCTTCTGGATGTCTCAGTCAGTTGGGCATCTGACTCCTGATTCAGTTTAAGACATGACGTCAGGGTTGTGGGATCAAGCCCCACGTCAGGCTCTGCACTCAGCACAGAGTCTGCTTGAGATTCTCTCTCTCCCTCACCTCTACACCTCCTGCACTTGTGCTTGTTCTCTCTAAATAAATAAATAAATAAATAAATAATTGAATAAATGAAATCTTTAAAAAATTTTAAAATATAAATAAATAAGTGTTATGCAATCAGAACAACAGGGAGAGGAAGTGATAGGAAAACAATTAAATCTGACAGAACTATGGGACAACAAAAATCTAACATTCATACCCTCAGAGTCCCAGAGGAGAAGAGAAAGAAATGCAGGATTGAAAAAAAGGTAATTAGAGGCACCTGGGAACTCAGTATGTCTGTCTGTCTATCTATCTAAAGAAATAATATTTGTAAACTTTCAAGTTTTGTGAAAGAACATAAGGCTACAAATTTAAGAAATCAAATGAATTCCAAATAGGGCAAACCCAAAGTAATCCATACCCAGATCTATCATAATCCAATTGTTGAAAACTGAAAACAGAGACAAATGATACCTTATGTCCAGGAAACAACTTGAATGACGAGCTATTTCTCATTAGGAACAATGGAAACCAGATATAAATGGCTGAAAAAAAGAACTGCCACTATAGCCAGCAAAAATGAACTTCAGGAGTGAAAACAATACAAAGACATCTTCAGATGAACAAAAATTAAGTAAACCCATAGTCAGGAGATCTGCTTTAAAAGAATTGTTGGGGTGTCTGTTTTGTTCAGTCAGTAGAGTGTGCAAGTCTTGACTTCAGGGCCATGAGTTTGAGACCCAAGTTAGGTGTAGAAATCACTAAAAAACGTAAACAAGCTTAAGGGGTGCCTGGGTGGCTCAGTGGGTTAAGCCTCTGCCTTCAGTTCAGGTCATGAACCCCGCATGGGTTCTCTGCTCTGCAGGGAGCCTGCTTCCCCCTCTCTCTCTGCCTGCCTCTCTCTTTACTTGTGATCTCTCTCTCTCTCTGTCAAATAAATAAATAAAATCTTGAAAAAGAAAAAGATAAATAAGTTAAAAAAAAATCACCAGAGGAAGTTCAATGACATTTGGAATATCAGGATTACAGAACAAAATTACTCAACAAAAATGGTAAATATCTGGGCACATATCATAGATTATACTCTTCATGTGTTCTTAAAACATACGCATCAATTGCAAGCAAAACAGGGGTACCTGTGTGGCTTAGTCTGTGAAGTGTCCAACTCTTGATTTCAGGTCAGGTCTTGATCTCAGAATCCTGAGACGGAGCCCTGCCTCAGGCTCCATGCTCAGCACAGAGTCTGTCTGAATTCTCTCTCTCCCTCCCTCTGCCTTTCCCCCTACTCATGCTCTGTTCATCTCTCTCTAAATAAATAAATAAAATCATTAAAAAAAGAAAGTAAAAAAACATACATAACATTTTTATGATTGGAATCTTATTATACACAGAGGTAATATTGAAAACAACTGGGTCATAAAAGTTACCATGGCCAAAATGGTGCTAAGGTTTCTAGATTCAACTTTAATTCGCACACTATGGATATGAGGACCAACGCATTCAGGAGGTATCTCTTCATTTTTAACACAATCACTAAGAAATGCAAAACCACGTACCATAAAAAACACAATAGATAAATTAAGGTAGAATACTAAACACTCTTCAAGTAAGCCCTAAAAAAGCCTAGAAAGGAAAGATAGCCATGCAGCACAAAGGGAATAGACAGAAAACAAATACCAAAGGGGCTGCCCTCGGCTAAATCCTAACCACACAAGAATTATGTTAAATGCAAATGGCCGAACACATCACTTTAAGAGCAGACGTTGTCAAAATGGGTTTAAAAAAAAAAAACCCAAAAGCCAACTGACCCAACTCTAGG
Organism: Mustela nivalis; assembly: GCF_964662115.1. Classification (NCBI taxonomy): domain Eukaryota; kingdom Metazoa; phylum Chordata; class Mammalia; order Carnivora; family Mustelidae; genus Mustela; species Mustela nivalis. The sequence continues at coordinate 55,949,167 of NC_139037.1, read as the reverse complement.
CTGTCTTCCACAAACTCACTTCAAATACAAGGAAATAACTGGGCTCAAAGTCAGAGGATAGCATTACTTATGACACTCAAACACTGGTCCAAAGGCAGCTGGGACGCATACAAAATGGCAGGGTCCAATGGCAGAACCCCAGTGGCAGGCTTTGCCTATTTCTGTGACATACCTGCCAGGAGGGCCTCCCTCACAACCACTGGATGCTCCTCCTTTTCCCCCACGCTGCTTCTGTGGACACCATTCATCCATACTCCGCCTCTGCAATCCACCGAGCTGTTCCATGAAGTTGTGTGACCCAGAATGTGCCCGTTCCTGGTACCATCCTATATACCAGAGACCAAAGTTTTTCTGCCAATATTGGCATTTGCTTCCACTCCTGAGCTCTATTTCCTCAAGGGACTTTTCATCACCCTAATAGAAATAGCAACGGATAAAATGTTAAAGTCACAGTGCATTAAAAAACAAATCAAAATTTGTGAATGTCATGAATGCCCTCAACAGGGAGTGTTTCGTAAGCCTTCCTGGCTTCTGTTCTGAGCAGGTAACAGCTCAGATATAATGTTCACTGGAATTGCTTCTCACGTGACTCAGGAGACTTGGTCTCCCTGGGCCCTGTCAATCATAACCACATCTGGTCTTGCCTTCCTCTGCCCAGATTTCCAAGAAATGTGTCAATGAATGAAATGGGATTTTTTAAAAACTTGACTTTAAAAATACTTAGTATGAAATAAAAGGCTCAATCTCACGAAACAAACTGACAGTTGCTGGGGGTGGGGGTAGGGATAGGCTGGGTTATGGACACTGGGAAGGGAATGTGCTATGGTGAGTGCTGTGAAATGTGTAAGCCTGACGATTCACAGACCTGTACCCCTGGGGCAAATAATACATTAAATGTTAATTTAAAATAGTTTTAAAAATATTTAGTGTGAATATTCCTACTCTCCTGAGATATTGTTGAGGGGAAGATATGAGGATACAGAAATAGGTATCTGTCTAGTTACACATCAGTCCTCAGTAAAACCTGTGTGGTGGCTGGGTGTCACCTGGACCTCTTTTGTCTTGGACACTGAACTCAATGATCACACGTCTGTTTATCCACTTTCCTTCTTGTTTTTAAAAGATTTATTTAATTTATTTATTTGAGAGAGAGAGAGAGTGGGAAGAGGGGCAGAGGAAGACAATTTCATACAGACTCGCCCTTAGTGTGGAGCTGAGAGCTGAGCTCACTCTCACAATCCCGAGATCACGAACTGAGCTGAAATCAAGAGTCAGACACTTAAATGATTGAGCCACGCAAGCACCCCTCTTTATCCATTATCCGTGGAGGACACGGGATTCTCTCTTCCTGAGTATTGACCTGAGTCAATGTTATAAACTCTGCTGGCTGAGGTAGGACATCAGGTAAGGATCTCTGTGCTGAAGGCTTCTGAAGAGTATCTCCAGGGCCTGGGGCCCTTTCTTTTCCACCATCCTCAGCAGGGTCTCATTCTTCCTCTGCTGTGTTGGAAACTGCTGCACCAGCTCCTTCTCTTCCTCGGTGAAGACTTCACTGTCCTGAAGATCATCTAGTACTCCGCTCAGGTCCCCCAGCCTGGCTCGCAGGTGCCGGTGGTTCTCCTTCATAAACATCTCAACTGGACACAAGAAAGAGTTGCAGACTCAGAAAGGGATAGCTCACTTATGGGGTTCAAGATGTATGCTCAATGTAAACACACACACACACATACACATTTTAATTTAAGTAGGCTCCAGGCCCAGCATGGAGCCCCAAATGGGGCCTGAACTCATGACCCTGAGTCAAGACCCAAACTGAGATCAAGAGTCACACACTTAACCAGCTGAGTCACCCAGCCACTGCTTAAAGGCATAATTCTGTGTGGAGATATTGCTCATTCTCTTTTGCATGTTGCCCAGATCTTACACACACATCCTCAGGATTTCCAGTCCATTCCCAGGGGTGTATGAATCTAGGGAAACTTGGTGATCCCTCTTCTGCAATTCCATTCCCTCTTCTCCAAGCTTTGAGCACCTCTCCTTCTTTATTTCTCATTTTCACTGGAATCCCACAGAAGGCCTATCTTTTTCCACATTCATCTATTCATCCTTCTAACATATTTCAAGTTCACACATTGGTACACAGGATACCAGACGTCAAGGTGTAGTAGACTAGCTCTCCACCCTCAACGGTCTTCTGATAAACTGTGTAGAAAGAGATTTAACGGGTGAAGTACAACACAGAGGGGACAGAGAGCACTGGAGAGAAGAAGGTATTTCGCATCATGCCAACTCAGGGTTCACGCTGGTGACCACACATCATACCTGTGTGACCTTGGCTAAAACATATCGCTTTCGAATTCCTCAGTTTCTTCATTAAAGGAATGACTGTCTTTTTTTCTTTTTTCTTTTTGAGAGAGAGACAGAGCACCAGTAAGGAGGAAAAGGCAGAGAGAGAGAGAGAGAGAGAAAGTCTAAAGCAGGCTCCACACCCAGTGTGGATCTGGACACAGGGCTCGATCTCACAAACCTGAGATCATGATCTGAGCCGAGATCAAGAGTCAGACATTTAACCAATTCAGCCACCCAAAAGGGTGACCCAAAAGGGGGATTGGTTTCTATATACAACTCATGCCTCTAGAACTTCTGTTCTTTAACACAGTGGTGAAGATCATTCATGTCCAGTCATCACAATTATAACCAAACACCTTCATTGAACGATGTGATTTCTGTGAAGTCTTGGTGTTTCTCCTGAAAAATTACTGGAAGTGTCCGTTCAGTGACTCCTCAATTTGAATGAATGAAGTTCCTCTCAAAAAGATTCTCAACTTAACCTATTCTTGCTGCCTCATTTGTTTAGCAATTTCTATTCCATCTTCCTCATTGGACATAAATTTCACTTTTGCCTCTCTCCACAATACACTCTGAAACTTTTTCAACTCCCTCAAGGTTAGATCTGAGCCTCCCATTTCAACCTCCCTTATATCCCTCTAATTTTCCTTTGGAACGTGTATCACAACTGTATTTTGATAAGCACTGCGAAACACTTCACTGTTTTCACCTGCTGGAGTAGAAACCCCATGAGTGTGGGGGGGTGTGTCTGTCTCAGACTACGTTCCATACAGGACCACTACCATTGCCATGTTCACTCTGATGCTCCTCCATGCTTTTCTGTGGAAGCCAGCCAAAGTGCATTGACAGGACTAGACAGAAGCGGTGAGTATAATGCACACCTATATGTACCCAGAACATTTGCCATGCAACAGGCATTCCATAAGCTGCATTTGTCACCATGATCATTTTTATCACCATAATTCCATAGGAGAAAAATGCAACCATAGCCCTTGGCTCAGAAAGGAGGGGATGACTAGACTTTCAAGCAAAGTCTTCACAGAAGAGTTAGTATCAGAGGAGGCTTTCGAGGAATAGGATTCTGGTATTAAATACAAGATGCCACCAGGCCAAAAGGCAAAGACGGGGAGAGAGATGTCAGGCTTCACAGTGCATGCTGGCCAGAATGATCTGATGCAGGACGTGGGCTGGCAGCCGCTTCTGAAGGGTGTTCTAGAGAGAGCACACGAGGGTGGGTTTCATCCTTCTGACACCAGGTAGCTCTCGCTCTAGAGCTTGTAGAAGAGGAAGGGAAGAGACGTCTTCTTGGTGCTACACACTCACCACCTACATAAACCCTTTCAATTTCCTTTGTGAAATCTTCTTTACGTCATTCTTAACTGTATCCGTGGTTGGGTTTGAACCCAACTGCAACTCCAGGCGTGGGGTCTAATTTTCTGTAGCTCATCTGCCTCTCTGGGCCCCCTGACCATAACACCAGCTGGCCAGGAAGTGGGTTTGTGCCATATGAAGCCAGTGTGACACCTGAGGAGTAAGAGGGATCAGGGGATGTTCCCTTTCTCCTCCGGATGATCTGTTTTGGGACAGGAGGCCTGTCACTTTTACTGTGTGGAGACTGACAAAGCTGACAATGTGGAGGTCATAATGTAGTCCTCTGAATTCAGACTCTTATTATATCTTATTTATTTATTTTTAAAAGTTGTTGCTGTTGTTATTATTACAGGATCTCTACTCCCAAGGTGGGGCTTGAACTCACAACTACCCAAGATCAAGAATCACATGTTCTTCTGACTGAGCCAGCCAGGTGCCCCTTGACTCCTTACTTTGCATAATTTCTTTCTCTGCTACATATCCTCTCCAGTAACTAACCATTTCCCAGCTAATCCCTGTTCTCAATTTTCACAACCTCCTAACCTGGCTTCCACTTCCTGTCCATTCCACACCCACAGCCATCCACACTGTTCAGAACAGTGAGTGCATTGCTACCCACCTTTCCTGAGTCCCCCTTTGCCCTCAGCCTAAGGACCAAAAGAGTTCAGCCATCACCCTTCTGCTTTCAACTTCTGTTTCTTGCCTGCCTTTGGTCTCAGGTGTACTCAGTCCCTCTAAAGTTTCATCTCCAGCCATATTGAACTACTTTCACTGAGACTTCCTCAGATGCAAGGTATTTTCCCCAATAAGACGTGGTTGCATGCTCAGAGTCTGCTTATTAAACCCTCCTATAAATTCACTCAAGTGGCTCAGACTCCTTCTTTGTGTCCGACCACACTCAGTCTCTGTAACTGAAGAGAAGGTAGGATCCCTCACTGAGCCACCTCACACCCCTCAAAACCTCCAGACATTTGGTGTGGACACTGCACTCACCTGAGAAGGGAGAAGGCGGTGATGCAGCACGACACTGGAGCTCCACTAGGAAAGAAGGAAAAGTTGGAAAATGAACCATTTACCTTATTTAGTTTTTTTTTTTTTAATTGTTGTTGTTGTTTCTTGTAATCTCAACATCCAACATGGTGCTCAGACTCCCAACTCTGAGATCAAGAGGCACAGGCTCTTCTGACTGAGCCAGCCAGGTGCCCCTGCAGTTTCTCTAGTCTTCGATGCAATGCACTAAAATAATTTGATTCCATTTCCTGGGTTAAGGATCCCATTGGAACATTGATATACCTAATGGAACCCAATTAAGTAGAAGGTCACCCACTGCCCACCAAGGAAATGCATCAGAGGAAGAAACAGTTTTTCCAATATTTTATTGCTATTTCTAAGCCAATATGTGAGGAAATGAGAAAGCTATGGTAACATTATCACACTGTGCTACATAAATCATCCTCCAGGCAAATGTATTTTAGACACGAAATACCATCATAAAGTGAGTACATTTCAAAAATAAGTAATGATATTCTTTTAACCCTATAATACTGGGATTGTGATAGTGCAAAATTTATACGTTGAACACACATATAAGTTGGTGGGAGATTTGCCAATTGGAGCCTTATTTGGGAAAGTCACTAGAGTCTGTTTACCATGAAGCCTTCCACATGGTGTTACATGTTCTTCCTAAAAGCCCTGTTGTTCTTTCAACTTCTGATCAATTTTGTGCCCTTCCTTCAGCAGCTGATTAGTCTCTATGTATGAAAACTATAAAATTGCCCAGGACATAGAATTAAATTGACTTCTGCTCCATTGGTTCTTATGATTAGTATCTCTGTTCACTGCCTCCTACGTATGAGAGGGTCCAATTCTTTTTTTTTTTTTTAAAGATTTTATTTATTTATTTGACAGAGATTGATCACAAGTAGGCAGAGAAGCAGGCAGAGAGAGAGAGAGGAGGAAGCAGACTCCCTGCTGAGCAGAGAGCCCGATGCGGGACTCGATCCCAGGACCCTGAGATCATGACCTGAGCTGAAGGCAGCGGCTTAACCCACTGAGCCACCCAGGCGCCCGAGAGGGTCCAATTCTTGATAGCAACAGCCATCCCTATCCCAGGCAAACTTGACCAGTGTCTACACTTTTGTTTCAACTCAACATGGACTCTAAGCTGGCAGTAGATTTATTTTCTACTCTGCAATGGGACCATAAACAGACCTTCTCCTCTGGCACACATCACTACAACCCAGAAAAGAGGTGCATAATTTGTTTTTATCCCCCCAAATTTAAACATCATATTTTTACCTACCTGGCTTCACCAAAGTGTGCCAGACCGAAGTCTTGCATGTTTGTTCGGTAACTTCAAATGTGATTGGTTCCTCCATCTTCCCAGCAAAGACTTTAGAGAATGACTGGGGTTCTCCAGGACTCCTGTAGGATAATTTCAACTCCTAGAAGAAGCACAGCACTTGACTTAAAGTGTCAGGGGGTTGACGGTGGGGGTAGAAAGGCCTGTTTGCCTGCAGTGAACTGGTCACTGAAATATTAGCCATTTCCTATACAGTCTTGTGGCTGGATGAGGGAAAAACAAAAGGAGAATGGTCAACAATCTTTTCAAATTTACAATTTTAGGAATTAGTATTATTCCATGGAAGGAAAGGTAGCTGAGCTCCTATCAGGATATGGTTTGGAGAATAATCATCTGAGCTACTAACCCTCTCCTTTAAAAAAAAAAAAAAAGTACAAAATTTTGAAATCTGAGTGAAATTTGAGTTACATCCAAATTCTACTGACCTTGGGTGTTATTTCCAGGTGGGCCAAACCAGACACAATATAAGAGGAACCAAAATGCAGGGGTTCCACAGGGGGGGAGGTCTGTAGACGCACACCGTTAAACTTAGTTTCTTCTTCATCTATTGCCTGAGGAAGAAGCAGCAGAAGCAAATGAGGGAGCAAAGCTAAAAGTAAACATATGCCTCTGGACAAGTAATCTCTGTACACAATGTGGGGAGCAAACTCACAGCTCTGAGATCCACAGCTGCATGTTCCACCAACTGCCCCAGCTTGGTGCACGAGAGACGTGTATTAATAAAATTTTCCTGCTGGTTATCTCAGAGCTAGGGATTTATTTCATTTTTGTTTGTTTGTTTGTTTGTTTGTTTTTTCCTTGGCGGGGCAGAATGGGCAGAGGAAGATGGAGAGAGTGTCTTCAGCAGGCTCCAAACTCAGCACAGAGCCCAACTCTGGGCTCCTTCTCAAGACCCTGAGATCATGACCTGAGCCAAAATCAAAGGTCACACACTTAACCAACTGAGATACCAGTCGCTCCCCCCACAAAGGGTTTCTTTTTATTACATATCTCTGTAGAGTTTGGTTTTTCTTTGTATAATGTGGCAGGGATAGCCTGAGTGTTCCTCAAATCCGGGGACAAAGAGGCTTTCTCCTTGTGCCTCGGCAGAGAACCATTGCTGTCTGCAGCTGCGTCTATGAGGGACGAGGCTCCTGCTCCATGAGGTGACAGCCACCTGCCCACCAGCAAGCAGTACAGCAGTGACGTCACCCCAGAGAGACCCAGAAGCAGAACAGAAGAGACCTCAGAGCTCTCTGAGGATCCACCCACAATACAGAATAGAACTCAAATAACAAAATAATAATAACATTCGACAAGTCTCAGCTACAGCTCAATACACACTTTCTGGAATTAACAAGCAAGAACTGCTGTTAAAAACAACTACAGAAGATGCTCTTATCAGTCCAGTTAGTAAATACTCTTGGTGGGTAGCGATCAGGTCGGGGCAGGAAGGGGAAAGAAGCTGGTGATGTCCACTTCTCCATCTGGGTGCAAAAATTAGGGAGCGATCCATTTATCTGCATATTTGATTCACGTTAAAAGAAATCCATAGATCCATTTAAAGGAAGGGTGTCCAACGCTGAAACATGAGTTTCATGTGAGCATAAACGATGCTCAGTCGGTTAAGCGTCTACCTTCAGCTCAGGTCATGATCCCAGGGTCCTGGATGGAGTCCTCCATCCACCTCCTTGCTCAGCAGGGAGCCAGCTTCTCCTTCTGCCTGACACTCCCCCTTCTTGTGCTCTCTCTCTATCTCTCTTGGTCTCTCTTTCTCTCTCACTCACTCTCTCTCTGGAAAATAAAGAAAGAAAGTCTTAAGGAAAAAAAAAAGAAAGAAAGAAAAAGAGAAATATAGAAAGCAAACAAACAGAAACAGAGTCCAAGTTCCAAGGCTATAAGTGGACGTATAGTTCTTGCTTCTCCAAATCTGCCAACCTTACCTTCATCACCAAGGAGTCACTGGGGATAAGGTACAGGTGAAATTTAATCTCTTTAGGGTAGAAGTGATAATAGAGCAGTGCCGTGGAAATGATGGGGACCGAAATACCAATCGCACTGGTCAATCTCAGCAGGATTCCCATCAGAGAGAAGCTGGGGTTTTCCAGGACGGCATAGAAAGGCTCCACTCGGGCTGGCGCCTCTAGGATCATCCGTTCGTGCTTAAAATGGGCAACGTGGAACCAAGACATATCGACCTCATTTGCTGTAGGACAATGAGAAAGGGCATCAGACAGTGTTCCCCACCATCCTCACAGCCCCCTTTCCTCTCCTTACCTGGCAGGGAGATGATGTGAGGGAGGTGGATTTCAGCGATGACCCCCTCGGGCTCCACGGAGATATCAAACAGTGGGCCTGCCACCATCCACTGCTCCTCAGGCTGTAACTTCAGTTCTGGATGCTGACTCCAAGAATCCAACGCTATCCTCACGGTCACCGCGGCTGTTACCAAGAATCCGAGGCGTGTCGCTGGCCACAGATAGAAGCCAGCCATGGGGAAGTGGACGCTGAAAGGAGCCAGAGTGATAGTCATGCTGGGAGAAGACCAGGACTTTGATTTTTTTTTTTTTAGATTTTATTTATGTATTTCAGGGCGAGTGAGTGAGAAAGCACGAGCTGGGGGAGCAGCAGAGGGAGAGGGAGAAGCTGAGCAGGGAACCTAACCTGGGGCTAGATCCCAGGACCTCGGGTTCAGGACCTTAGCCAAAGGCAGACCCTTAATCGACTGAGCCACCCAGGCTCCCCGGGTCTTTGATTAAAGAACAAAAGTGCGGAGGGATATGGTGTTTGTGGAGCAAAGTTCAAGACCCTTCTGTGGTTTTCACCACATTAGAACACTCTGGCGAGTTAATGACACTCTGAGGGCCCCACTTTCTCTATATTCTACATGTGGTGAAATTAAAACACCAGCTCAGTGCATAGGATCAGAGAATCCTGACAAAATTTCCAATGTTGAAGGGGTGAATCGCATACCTTATCATGTAGGTGTGTACATGTAAGTATCACACAGCACATACTTCCTTTATGGGAGAAACAACCAACATCTTCAATTCTTACCTGTATCTGTTTGCACTCTCATCAATCAACTCAATATCCACATTTCCTTCAGGTCCCAGAAACTGATAACTATGACAAGCTGGTCCAACCCCAGAAAAGAGTTTAGGAGCCTCAAGGGGCACTAATGTCTCCTCTTCCAAGCAAGTCTCTTCTGAAAAATACACATTGTACGTGTCAGATTGGATTTGTTGGAAAAGGCCTAAAGGCATTCTGGATTTTGAATTACACATGTGCTGTTGGGAATCCAGATATCAGAGAGAAGAGTATGGAGGGAGAACAAGGGGCTTTGGCCTTGGAATCCAGACAAAGAAAGGCACAAGAATGCTCTTGGTCACTACTGAAACTGAACCCCCAAATTTAAGAAGGAAGTGAGGCTGGATGGCTTTGTTGGGGAGCAGTATTCACCTAGGGCAGGAACCACGGCAACTAAATTTCTACATGGTCCCAAACAGCAGCTAACACCCGATGCTGGCGGGGGAACACAAGTCCGTAAAAGGAGGAAGCATGAAAGCTTAAGAAGGAAAGTCACAACTCTTCACCCTAGTGTTCACCGCCATCCAACCCAAGGCACTGCAGACCATCCTCTGGTTCCCCCAGCGTTTCCACCACCCAACTGGGAGAGTCTTCCCAGCAGCACTTAGAGACCCTCTACACATGCGCTCCCGGATACCATTCTTTCTGCTCAGACTCTGGGTGAGGATGATTTGCATAGAACAAATATCTGTACCCTGGATGATAGAAGTCTCTGAAATACTGTGCTCGGAGAAAACTGATTTATCAAGAATTAAAAATGATGGAATCTCATTTGGCAGAGAGTAGGGATTTTGGATAGGAAAAAGGAAAAGTCTCAGACGGTTACCTAACCACTCTGAGACTTTTTTTCTCCCATGTCAGATAGACTAATGCTACCCGCACCTTATAGAACTGCTCTGAATCTTGGTACTAGCTGTGTGGCACCTCCAGAAAATAGCACACGGTGTCAGCCGTTCATGTGAACACAGATGAGCTTCCCCCAACCTCGTGGCAGGTAAGCACAGGAGCTGAGCTGAGCACCAGGACACAGCCAACACCAGTGCCCTGCTCTCCAGAATCTCAAGTGGCTTTCAAACTACTTCACACCAAGTGGGACAGTTTCCAGCCATGAGCACTTAGAAGTGGAGTGTGTAATGACAGGATCTAGGAGAGTCGAGTCGGGTAAATTTTTCCAACCCAGTGAACATCCACTGGGATAGTGCTGAATTTGAAGATGGAGCATGTAAGAAAGTCCTAATGCTGAAATGAGGTCATAAGAAAGAACTCTTAATCCAATAGCACTGGTGTCCTTGTGTTCTTATATGAAAAGGAAGAGACACTAGATCTCGATCTCTCTCTCTCTCTCTCTCTCTCTCTCTCTCTCTGGATACACAGAGGAAAGGCCATGTGGGGACCCAGGGAGAAGGTGACCATCTGCAAGCCAGGACAAGAGCCTTCACCAGAGACTAAAAATGCTAGTACCTTGATCTGAGAATTCTAGCCTCCAGAACAATGAGAAAATTAACTTCTATTTTTTTATTTCTTTTCAGCATAACAGTATTCATTGTTTTTGCACCACACCCAGTGCTCCATGCAATACGTATCCTCCTTAATACCCACCACCGAACCACTTTGTCTGGGTTATCTTGCGATGGCCATCCTAGGACTCTCATACAGTAGGAATGTGTTCTAGCCCAAAGCCAATCAGAGTACTAATGTCACAAAGGATCAAGATCATTAAGCACACATTGCTTATGTTTTGAAGTCTTGGCATGGATTAAGGTAAATGAAAACAAGCCCCTTTTAATTAACTCAAACACAATCCAATGCTGTCACACCTCACTTGGAAGATTTCTCTCCTCTAAGTTTGCTTTATTTGTCTTGACACAGAGTCTAGATGATACACTCGGAGAGTTCCCTTGGATAACAAAAAGAGAATGTGTTAATGTCCTTAATAGAGTGTTTGGAATATGGAATCCACTCCAGTCATGATATCCAAGATTATACCTGCTTCTTGTTCCCATTTATATTGTAAGGAGGATGGTGTTAGAGCTAAGAAAAATTTCTTTTGATTGTCACCACCCCAAAGACTTCAAAACTGTCTTCTACCAATAAAACCACAGGACATTTCCATCAGCCCACTACACACCCCTGGCTTCACCTCTATATTAGACAATTACCTGATTCTAGTATCTGTGCAGATTCCTGGTCTTCTGATCCACTGATGCCTGGGGCCCTCAAATGTCAAAAATAAGGAAATTATTAGAAATCAGCTCACAAGGGGTGACCGACTGGCTCAGTCAGTGGAGCACGTGGCTCTTGATCTTGGGGCATGAGTTTGAGCCCTATGTTGGGTGTGGAGATTACTTAAAAATAAAAAATCTTTTATTTATTCATAACAAAAAATAACAAAAAATAAAATACAAAATAAAAATCTTTTTTAAAAAACTTTAAAAAATAAATAATAAATCAATTCACCAAAGGAAATGAAGGGGATGTGATTAAAAACTAGAGCTCTTTTGCACAAACAATGGCCACTACCCAGGAGGGGCCATTTAAAATCTCAATTCAATTAAATTAAATTCAACTAAATTAAGTTAAAATCCAGCTCCTCAGCTGTACTATCCACTTTTCAAGTGCTTCATACCTACCTGTGGCAAATGGCTACCATATTGGCTGATGCAGAAGGGAACATTTCCATCATCACAGAAAGTTCTACTGGACAGTCCATTAGACTTTCAAAAAGGAGATGACTTGGACAAAGTGAGGTTTCTTAACCAGGTATCTGAAGAGTAGAACCAAGGGGACCTCTCAGACCAAATGTGGCTTGACCATTCTATGTCTTCTCCTATTAGGTGGTGTCCAAAGTGGTCACACTTCACTTTTTTGTTTAAGTTGCCCTGACTGGGCGTGTGTCGCTTCAGCTGGTGGTGGTGCAAGGAGTAGAGGCAGCAGGAAACTGGGCTCCCATCTGGGTTTGGGAGATGACTGCTGGGATTTCTGAATCTGGTGGGCATCATGGCCAAGGAGATCAGGCAATACCTGAGGGCAAGTTAGATGCACGCTACCCACCTGGAGTCCTTTACAGTGCAGTCTGTTCACTACCAACAGCATGCACTGAGTATATCTGCCCGAAGTTGTTAAATGCAGACAGTGCTTAGAAAAAATGTTCCAAATGAGTTTGCAAAGCTTACTGCAGAAGATACAGAAACAAGAAGCGGGACTTAGTGAGGGTCAACGCACAGCAGGGAAAAGGGAGAGAAGAGCAGAAGAGAGGTAGAAGGGGTCAAATAAAGTAAAAAAGGAAGACAATACCACAAAACGTTAGGATTGCCAATATCCCAGAGCAAAAAAGAAATATGTAAGAGGAATGTGTGGCATTGTGGATTTCAAAAGTGGCCTTAAAGAAGCTCAGAGAGGGTCGCCTGGATGATTCAGTTGGTTGTGCATCCAACTCCTGATCTTGGCTCAGGTCATGATCTCAGCATTGTGAGATCAAGCCCTGAGTTGGACTCCTCTCTTGGCTGGACTCTGCTTGAGATTCTCTCTCTCTCCCTCTCCCTCCACCCTTCACCCCACTTGCTTCCACTCTCTCTGTCTTTCAAATATTAAATCAAAAATTTAAAAAAGAAGCAGAGTTGGGGCACCTGCGTGGCTCAGTGGATTAAGGTCTCTGCCTTTGGCTCAGGTCATGATTTCAGGGTCCTGGGATTGAGACCCACATCAGGTTCTCAGCTGAGCAGAGAGCCTGCTTCCCCTCCCCCTCTGCTTCCTTCTCTGCCTATTTGTGATCTCTGTCTGACATATAAATAAATAAAATCTAAGGAAAAAAGAAACAGAGTTTTCATTTTTTATTTTTTCTCAAAGAGTCTGTGGTGCCTCAGTAACAGGAGAGGATGAAATGATCATTCGGGGAGGCCATTACAGATGACATACTTGATGTCATTCAGGAAAAATGATCAGAGGTGGATGATGACAGCATTGAAGACCTTGGAAGAAGCAAAGAAATGACTTTTGAAAAATGTGTCTATATTTAAAGGTCAAAACCAAGAGGTGATGTGGCCAGAGGGAGAGAGGCTTTTTAAAAAAGATATACTTCTCCTACATTAAAACTGTAGATTACCCTCACCCTTGGCATATGCACTGTTCTGCATATGCCGCTGCTTGGTTGTTTTTTGGTTTTTGTTTATTGTTTTTTAACTGCCAAAGTCTAATAAACAGGGGAGGCCACCAGGCTTATTCATGAAATAGAATTTAGTCAAATAAAGATTTAAGAACACTGGGTATAAATAAGTAAATAAATGGTTATGATAGATATCTATGACAATTGGAATAAAAACATTGAATTAGCAATTGACTCATGCGTAGAATACTGCCCCATAGGAGCGGTCTCCAAATTCGATTGCACCTGGGAAGCTTTAAAGAAAAAAAAAAACAATAAATAGGTCACAGCACAGACCAATCAAATCAGCAGGCAGAGGTGGGACCTCAGCATCATTACTTTTTTTTTTTTTTCTTAATCAGAGAAAGAGAGAGCCCACATGTGAGCACAAGTAGGGGGAGCAGCAGGCAGAGGGAGAAGGAGGCTTCCCACTGAACAAGAATCCCAACACAGGACTCAAATCCAGGACTCCAAGATCTTGACCTGAGCCGAAGGCAGATGCTCAGCCAACTGAGCCACCCAGGCGCCCCAGCATAATTACTTTTAAAGCTTCCCAAATGATTGCAATACTCAGCCAATGTTGAAAATCATCAGATATAGGGTGAGCTAGTGATTCATGAAGGAAATGCCTGACTGCGAGAAATGTGCCTGAACATATTTTCTGCAGTCAAATGCTCTACCACTGAGCTATACTCCCTTTAGGTGATATTTTCTGGATGAGGACAACCAACTCTATCCGATCTCTGCCCTGGGGAGTTGGAAATGTGGAATGAATCAAGACCAGGGGGATCATGGGGCAACAGTCCCAGCTCCTAAGAAGGGGTGTGATGAAAGAGGACCGAAAGCATTGGTTTCTGGGGATACAGTAGTTATTGCATGATTGATGCCATGGGATCATGAAATGTCTGATTTCACTGACATTTTCTTAGAGTCTCCTGATTTCTTGGTCTATACATGTAATCCTTGATCTACAGATTCTTTATATATTCCTTGATATCTCTATTCACTTCAACATGAAAAGGATTCACAGAGGAACTATACATAGACCAAGGCTAATAAAGATGCATATTTGGAGAAATGGAGTTTAAAAAAAGGATTTGTAGCTCTTTTCTCAAAAGGGTTTTGGGCAAGCCAGGGGAGAGAAACTTGGCCTGCCCTCCTAAGTCTTGGTGCTTTGTCTGAGGCTACAAAATCAGCCATGGGTTATGTCAGCCCCATGCAAAGCACTGAGAGGAAATACACTGCCTTCTGTTCTCTGCTTGTGCATGCTGGGTTCCAGTGGGTGGCTGAGGTCAGGTTTAGGAGCTGGGAGGAAGCCACCTGTGAGTGCGAGCCAGCTCATCCCAGATCATGGGATCTGACTGTTACTTTTCCAAGAATTTAGTGGGTAGAGTGTTAAACATGTTAACATAAAATTAAACTATATAAAATTTTCATTTAAATAGATCTATATTACAGAGATAGTAAATGCTGAAAACTTGGGACTTTCTAATTATTTTACTACATCTTATGATACTCTGTGCTCTTTTGTTTTTAAGTCTAGTTATTTATTTTTTTGTAATTTCCACACCCAAGTTGGGTTTGAACTCAGGGTCGCAAGATCACAAGTTGCATGCACCACTGACTGAGTCAGCAAGACACCACCATACTCTGCTCAACTGAAGTTATTTCCATCTATGGTACCTGAGTGGTGAAAATACTCTGTAGTTGGGCTACTGCACACCTATTTCCAACGTCCTGTTCAGGGACAGCATGTTGGTAGTTTGAAATCCGTCTGATGGAAGTAGTCACCCCACAGAAATTGGCAAACACTACCACCAAAGGCTCTCCCCTTTCCCTGAAAATTTTCCAGTGCCCCTTCCCAACCCCAGCCCATCCTTTCTCCTCATCAGCAGTCAGTTTCCCAGGCACTGAGTTGGTTACTTTCATTCTTTCCCAGCTCAGCCAATGACACAGGGATCTTTGCAATTGTTGCTGCCTTTCTGTGTACAGCTTCTCAAGACGCCTTTCTGAAGGAAGAGGTAGTTGGCCTCATTCAGAAATTCCTGGGTTTGTTGGTAAGACTGGATAAGCTCATTCATCCTCCCCCTGATTCCTGTATCAATGACCCAAATCCCCGGATTCTCTTGTGCCCCTGTGATATTGAGGAATGGAATCCAAGACTACCATCGGCTTTCCCCGGGAAATCATTCTCCTTACTTGGAAACAGCTCCCTCCCAAGACAGAGGTTCAGCAGCAAGGATGCGTGGTTTTGGCCCTGTTGTTATCATGTCTTCATAATCTGAGGAAGGACAAAGCTGGAGACGCTCATCCCATGTCTCATAACAACTGTATAGTGATTCATCATAACATTCACTGGAAAACAGAAGGGAACTCATGTTATGAATACAGCATGGCAGTCTGGTGACAGGACAATCTCTGCAGCATGACTTTATGTCATTAAAAGCCCTAGACCCCATGCTTCGTCTTCAGGGAAACCTTCTCTCAAGCCCCCATAACTCCATCTCATCCTCATTATAAAGGATTCAGCTGTGTCTCTGTGTCCCGCTCCACATTGCTCTCTCCAACCCAGGGAAGCAGAACTCACTCAATTCTCAAATCCTAGTATTTGTTGTAAGGTTTTGTTTCATGATAGGCCATTGACCTAGGTGACCTTGTTGAGAATTTTAAGGAGAAGATTCCTAGTTTATATTCTGCCTTCATCCATCGCTGTGTCCAAGAGAATGGAACTCTATTGTGATTAAAATTCCAGGACATCAGTGAGATTATGTATGTGTTGTAAGGACCCACGTAGTACTAAGGCTCCTCTTCTACCTCCAGTCTCCATATGGTGAGAGACACATGAGGATGCTAAGAGGGAGGGAAACGATGGATATCAGTCTCGTTTTCTTCTTCCACTGGGGATCCTCATCCAGATATGGAACTGGAAAGCCCTAAGCTAGGGATTTCTTCTTCATGCTTGAGAGCTGGTCTCTGGTCTCCCTTGCCTGACTGAGACCAAGATTGGGGTTCGGAGCCAGGGAGTATCTTTTGGGCCAACACCTGTACTGCGTAACATGATAGCCAGTAGTCACATGTGCCAATTTAAACTTAAATTTTGGGACACCTGGGAGGATCAGTTGGCTAAGCATCTACATCTGGCTCTGGTCATGATCCCAGTGTCCTGGGATTGAGTCCCCCATCCGCCTCCTTGCTCAGTGGGGAGTCTGCTTCTCCCTCTGCCTACCATTTCCCCTGCTTGTGTATGTGTGTGTGTCTCTCTCTCGCAAATAAATAAAATATTTTTTAAATAAAAAATGAACTTAAATTTTAAGTAGTTAAACTTGAAAAATCAGATCTTTGCATGAGATCTGCTGCCTTTTTGTGTATAGCTCCTCGAGACGCCTTCCTGAAGGAAGAGGTAGTTGGCCTCATTCAGAAATTTCTGGGTTGGCTGGTAAGACTGGATAAGCTCATTCATTCTCCCGCTGATTCCGGTATCAATGACCCAGGTCCCCTGATTCTCTTGTGCCCCTGTGATATCAATGAATGGAATCCAATACTATTATCAGCTTTCCCCGGGGAATTATTCCCCTTACTTGGAAAGAGCTCCCTCATAAGATCGAAGTCCAGCAGCCGGGACATACGGTGTTGGCTCTTCTGTTATCACCTCATATCCTAAGGAAGTAGAAGGCCTGAGGTCTGTCACCTTTACCACAGTACGTAGAGTACTAGCACAACATTCACTGGAAAACAGAAGGGAACTCATGTTATGAATACAGCATGGCAGTCTGGTGACAGGACAATCTCTGCAGCATGACTTTATGTCATTAAAAGCCCTAGACCCCATGCTTCGTCTTCAGGGAAACCTTCTCTCAAGCCCCCATAACTCCATCTCACCCTCATAATGGATTCAGCTGTGTCTCTGTGTCCCGCTCCACATTGTTCTCTCCAACCCAGGGAAGCAGAACTCACTCAATTCTCAAATCCTAGTACTTGTTGTAAGGTTTTGTTTTGTGATAGGCCATTGACCTAAGTGACCTTGTTGAGAATTGTAAGGAAAAGATTCCTAGCTTATATTCTGCCTTCATCCATCGCTGTGACCAAGAGAATGGGACTCTATTGTGATTAAAATTCCAGGACATCAGTGAGATTATGTATGTATTATAAGGACCCACGTAGTACTAAGGCTCCTCTTCTACCTCCAGTCTCCATGTGGTAAGGGACACATGAGGATGCTAAGAGGGAGGGAAATGATGAATATCGGTCTTGTTTTCTTCTTTCACTGGGGATCCTCATCCAAATATGGACCAGGAAAGCCCTATGCTAGATCTTTTCCTCTTCACACTTGACAACTGGGTTCTTGTCTCCTTTTGCTGGCTGGGATCAAGGCTGGGGTTAGGAACAAGGGAATGTCCTTTGGGCCAAGACCTTCAGCATCTAATATGATAGCCACTAGCCACTTGTGCCTATTTAAACTTAAATTTAAATAATTAAATTTGGAAATCAATTCCCCACTTGAATGAGTCCTATTTCAAGTGCTCAAACACCACAAATGGCCAACGGTTTCCATAGTAGACACGAATATAATATGAATATGAATACGGATATGAAGTATGTCTTTCATGGCAGGAATTCTATTGATGGCCTTGACCTTAATCATCTGCTCCAGCCAGCTGACTAGAGACTGGCTCTGCAGTATCTGGCATTGGTTCAACCAAATAAAGGGGATCTTTGAGAAGGGGTGGATGGATGAAGCAACTGAGGAATTCTTGTGTTCAGCAGCAGCATTTTCCAGCCTGTCAAATATTACCTTGAGACAGAGCCTGTATCTGAGTTAATAGTACTGAGTCAGTGTCAGTTTCCTAGTTTTGACAATGACTATTGTTATAAAAGTTATTATCATTAGAGGAAGCTTGGTTGAGTGTACATTTTTTGCTCCTTCTGTACTATTTTCGTTACTTCCATCAGTCTTAAACTATCTCACAATAAAAAGTTATAATGACAAAAAAGAAAGGACAAACACACTGATTTTTATGCAAATCTCTGTGAGAAGATCCAAAATCTTCCCTTTTCCCCCACTGAATATAGTGTCCCTTACCTACTGTACCGTATAGAGGGTGAGTCCCGAAGAGTTTGGGAGACCATCTGACTTTGACTTGATGGGTTTGTGCTTCCAAACCAGCAGCACCCACACAGCCTGGGAAGACACAAGGGGAGTTGTGATTTCATTTTGTGCAATGAACTTGGTGGTGGGATGGTCTCTTCGCTGTGATGGAAAGGAAGTAGCACAAATTTTATGTTCCATCTTCAGAATGGCATTCCCTGATGTCCACTCGGAGATCCACTTATTTCTCAGTGTTAACCCTTCCTCTGTCCCTGCTCAGCAGACAGTGATGGCATCTCAGGGGGCATGCGTCATTGGACTCTCAGCCCTTCAAGTCCATCACATCTATATGTAATACCTGCTAAGACTGACTAGACTTGTATATAACTTGTTTAATGATACTACTTCTTCTAAAGTAAGCGGTAAGAAATTCCTTCTTCTTGTGCCATCCTTCACTGGTCCTAAAAAGGAGGGAACTTTTATAAAGTTGCACAACACTGGATGAATTATCCTTCCGCCAAAGGAATATCTGTTTAGTGTGAGTTTGTCGTGACTACGGAGACCAAAGAGACAAGAATCCACAGGCCAGCATCACCATTTCCTAGAACTTATATCAAAATTGTGGCTTCACTCTCTGGGCTAAGTATTGGTTTTCTGACTTTTAAATAAGGATATAACACAGGGGCTTCTGGGTGGCTCAGTGGGTTAAGCCTCTGCCTTTGGCTCAGGCTATGACCTCAGGATCCTGGGATTGAGCCCCCCATTGGGCTCTCTGCTCAGCGGGGAGCCTGCTTCCTCCTCTCTCTCTGCCTGCCTCTCTGCCTACTTGTGATCTCTGTCTGTCAAATAAATAAATAAAATATTTAAAAATAAATAAATAAAATTTTAAAAATAAGGATATAACACAAATCCTTGTGATGAGTAATCATAGAAGGACAATATTACTTAGTACCCAAATTAGAAAACATTGTGATCCCAGAGAAAATAACCCCACTTCAGTGATCCTCCTTATTCCCTGGCCTGTGGGGATTCTACACATGCCATAGTAGCTGAATCTTTGTCCAATTCATTTATTGCAAGTTCTAGGACAATGAAAAAATGTGTGAATTGGTCACAGATGAGACATGAGACTCTGAAAGCATGCTTCTGGGGAGGAGCAGGACTCATGGATGGAGCTTAGTGGGCTTGCCTGGTGCCATGGGGTGGTCAAAAGCACGGCCATGGCGTCAGGGAAAGAGCTGGAGGAACATCCATAGACTTGTTTGTGGTCAAGTATGAAATTGTGTGGTCAGACCAAGGTCATATTACCCCACAAGGGAGAGAAGAAGTCTAAGTAATAATACATCTGGGTGCCCAGGCAGGTTTGCCCCTTCTGGTTTGATGAGACAAGTGAATAAGTAAAACTGTAAGCAGAGGGGTGTCTGGGGGGCTCAGTCGTTAAGCCTCTGCCTTCAGCTCAGGTCATGATCCCAGGGTCCTGGGATTGAGCTCCACATCGGGCTCCCTGCTCAGTGGGGAATCTTCTTTTCCCTCTCCCTCTACCCATCCACCCTGCTTATATTCTCTCTCTCTCTGTCATAAATAAAATCTTTTAAAGAAATGCAAGCAGAGCCTTTTCTTGGAAAAAAAAAAAAAAGCCAAGTACTCTATTATGTGGAACATCAATGAGATATGGAGGAATCAATCCATCAAGAGCCCTCAAAGGGTAGATACATACCTTCTCCATGTCAGACAGCAGCTCCTGGATCTCTCAGAGGACATCTCCTGGATCTCTTCCTTAAGGGTATCTTTTCTCACTGATCAGCTGGTGTGTTTATCTCTCAGCTACGTCTCTATTAATCCTGAGAAAAGAAAAGACTATTGTATTCAGAGAAGTTGGAAAAACTTGCAGATAAATATTAGTTGTTCTATCTCCACACCATAGCACAGATTGCTTATTGTTCATTCAATAGAAATACATCAGTTGATTTGTTTCCAGTAATGCTAGGCGCATGCAAGAGAGACCCAGAAAAGATTATGAACTTTATTTATTTATTAAAGATTTTATTTATTTATTTGACAGACAGAGATCACAAGTAGGCAGAGAGGCAGGCAGAGAAAGAAGAGGAAGCAGACTCCCCACGGAGCAGAGAGCCCGACGTGGGGCTCGATCCTAGGACCCTGAGCGGAAGGCAGAGGCTTTAACCCACTGAGCCACCCAGGTGCCCCAGATTATGAACTTTAAAAGTTATTTTATTTTATTTTCTGTATTAACCCTCTATGTGCAAATACAAGAGATATAGAAGTAACTCCCAGATCAGAGAAGTAATATCACTAAGATGGCAGCAGCCTCCCATTCCCTTGATGAAGATCAGTAATTACACAGCTATCCATAAACAAAAACAACTCCGGAAGACATCTGGCATCTGCATAAGAATTTGCAGCAACACGGTGGGATAAAAAACTGGAGGGAAAAAAACACAGAGAATGGGAAGAAGGAACAGCTTCATTTTGCACACACCACCTTGCAATGTCTAGATTATGGAATCGGCTTTGTTCCTTAAACCTCACGAACCAACCTCTGCTAGCTTCAGATTTGTCCTCTGCAGCCCCCACACCTCTCTCAGCCATCAGAGAATGGAGGAGAGTCAGGGCCTTGCTCTGGATGAGGCTTTGGCTCAAGGGAACGTTGGGGCTGCTTTGATCTTTCATCCAGACCATTAAACTTTCTCTGCATCAGCAATAGGCTGTTCCTCTTCCTTATCGTCCATGTGTTGGATAACACTGAGGCCACTGACAAGGTATTAATTAGCCCAATTTCAACAGTGATGTGTCTCAGGGGCTAGGGAGGCCTGATGAGAGGGAGAGAGATGGGGAGAGGCAGGCCAGTGGGGCAGTGAAAACACACACAACATGTGATGATCAAGTTCACCATCCTATGAAAGCATGGTTCATTACGACAGTAGCGTCAAAGATGGCTCACTGCACATCACCAGAACACACATCATGATAATGAAAGTTGGAAACATTGTGAGATGTACCAAAATGTGACACAGAGACACAGTGAGAAAATGCTATTGGAAAAGTAGCAGTGGTAGCCTTGCTCCATGCTGGTGGCCCCAAACCTTCAGTCTGTAAAAAAGGTAGTATCTGCAAAGTCCTAGTGTTGCAGGATTTCTCTTGCCTATGTGCCCCTGGTTCTTGGTCTCACCTCTCTGTGGTATGAGAAGGTGCGAATGAAAGGGTAGAACAGGTGAAGAGTGCCAGGCAATAAAGCAAAGTTTATGGAGCAATAGGAAGGTTTTCTGGAGCAACAGTACAAAGCTCACAAGGATGGGGGGTTTTTATGGGCTTGTTGACAGGCTGTTTTAACCTGACTAACCGTCCAAGCCTGTGTCACCCAGTCAGGTTTTTGCCCCTGAAGCATCTATCTATCAGGCAGTTGGTTGAGAAGGTGGGAAAGGATGAAGGGTTCCTTCCAGGGTGGTGTAAAATGCTTTTAAGAGAGATTTTCTCTTAGGGTGGGGCTTCTTGTCCCTGCCTACCTTTTTTTCAATAATCTTTCATTACAACAGCAAGAGATGTACCTGAATTAAAATTCTTGCGTATTAAATGATCCATTTTCTACAACATTGGAGATTTTTCTAAACATTACTTAAAAGTCCTTAAGTGGAATAAAATTCATCATTCCCTGACATATTAAAGCAAAAAACAACAGCACAATGGGCAGATGACATGGCTGAACAAGTCTGAAGGGGAAAACACAAATGTTCTGAAAAGATTTTAAGTTACTTTATTTAAGTTATCTCTACACCCAACACGGGGCTCAAACTCACAATCCCAAGACCAAGTCACGTGCTCCTCCCACTGAGCCAGACTGGTGCCCAAGAAAGGATTTTTGATTCATTACCGATTATGGAAGCCACCATGAGATAGCATTCTTGCCCACAAAAGTGATGAAAATAACAAAATAGGACAAAACCAAGCATCAATGAAGATGTAAAGCAATAGAGACTCAAACTGGTAGTGGGTGGATTTTGGAGAAAACACAACCACTTTGGAGGATAATTTGGCTACATCTAGGGGGAAAAAAAAGATTCAAACATTGAAATGCTTTGAATCAGCAACCCTGTTCTATGAGTCTCCTACGTGCACCCAGAAATGCACAGAAAATGTTGACCGTGTTATTGCTTGCTGTGACGAAGAAAATAGAAACTAGCTAAGTGTGAATTCTGCCTCTAGCCCAGGACATATGTGATCCCAGGGTCCTTGATGGAGTCCTGTATTGGGTTCCTTGCTCCGTGGGGAGCCTGCTTCTCCCTCTGCCTGTCACTCCCCCTGCTTGTGTGCTCTCTCTTTCTGACAAGTAAATAAATGAAATCTAAAAAAAAGAATGGATACAAGGACCATAATGCCATCACTATATTAACCTGATGGAGTAATTGACGGGCACTCATTAGGGCATCTGGTTGGCTCATTCATTAAAGCACTCAAC
The DNA here is from genome assembly GCF_964662115.1 of Mustela nivalis. NCBI lineage: Eukaryota > Metazoa > Chordata > Mammalia > Carnivora > Mustelidae > Mustela > Mustela nivalis. Next base: position 55,926,315 of record NC_139037.1, on the reverse strand, counting down.
TCTTAAAGGCAATGGGTCAAACCCTATGTTGGGCATGGGGTCTACTTAAAACAAAACAAAAAACTGAGAATTAATTAGAACCACACGCCAAACATGGGTTGATACAAAAATAAAAACATAAAAGGCAAACAAAGGGCGCCTGGGTGGCTCAGTGGGTTAAAGCCTCTGCCTTCAGCTCAGGTCATGATCCCAGGGTCCTGGGATCGGGCCCACGTGGGGCTCTCTGCTCTGCAGGGAGCCTGCTTCCTCCTCACTCTCTCTCTGCCTGCCTCTCTGCCTCCTTGTGATCTCTGTCTGTCAAATAAATAAATAAAATCTTTAAAATTAAAACAACAAGCAAAAATAATGCCAATTAAAAGCCAAATTGCTAAAGAGATATATTACAGCTTGATACTAAGCAAATAAAAATGTTCATACACATTTAGAAAACTATGAATAATGCAGGAAGATTAACGCCAGTTGCTGGACAGCAGTTAGAGCTGAGGGGCTAGACACCTTCCAGAGGGAGCTCCACGCCCAGCCTCCGTTTTATCTAAAGTGTCTTATCGTGCCTGTAATCTACTCTATTGAAAAGAAAGGTTTGTCTTTTAAAAGGAAGAAAGTCTATTACAAATTCTGCAAAAGTGAGTTTGATTTGGCTTTCTTCTGGCTCAGGTGCCAGCTCTGGCTGACTCAGATCCACCACACCCCACACGGCTGCTGGAGGTCATGAAAACCCACTTCCCCAGGGTTGCTGATTCCAAAAGGAGTTTGGAAATTGGCAGTCTGTAGCTAAGAGCTACTATCATTTGTCCCTCCCACCGCTAAGGTCACACCATCTGCTCTTTCCCTGTAGTGCTTACCAGCTAATTCTCAGTTTCCCTGGAGTACAGAAAGGAGAAGGCAGGGCTGGTGGCTTGGAGATCTCCAGGCTGCTCTAGGTTCTATCTATCTGGGGAAGGAGTACCCCAAAGGGAAAAGTCCAAAGCCGAATCAGATGAGAAGTAGGGACCTCCCCTTAATAGAAGAAGCCCTGCCTCCTGTTACTTATACCCTAATGGCTTCCCTGAGCTGGGGGAGTATAATGAAAGATAGTTCCAAGAAAAGCAAGCAGAGACAAAGGGCCCCCACCCTAAGAGGAAATCACCATTAAAAGAACTTTACACGCACACACACCCCAAAAGGAGCCTTCCACCCTTTCTCCAACTGATCAACTACCTGATAGGTAAATGAGTGCATGGACAAAAATCTAACTGGGCGATGAAAGGCTTGGAGGTTTAATCAGATTAAAACAGCCTGTCAACAAGTCCATAAAAAAACCGTAAACTCAGGAACTGCAGTGGCAATCCTCTCAGGTTCCTCGTTCCCTGGGAGTTCCGCACTACGCTCGATAAACTTTACTACCGCTCCATAAATTTTGCTTGGCTGCCCATCACTCTTCATCTGGTCTATCTTTTCAATCTTCCAAGCAGAGTGACCAAGCACTGCAGGGATTAAAGGAATGGAAATCCTGCAACAGTTACTGATACTCATTTTAATCTTATTTTTTTAACATTTCAGTTTTGAGTGATCGCTACACTCAATGTAGGGCTCGAACTCACAACTCCGAGATCAAGAGTCGCACGTTCTACTGACTGAGCCAGCCAGATGCCCCACTAAGGGCAATTGAAAATGTTTTTATAATAATAAATTTACATTAATGTTTATGTTGTTGATATTAATATTCTTGAATTGTGCATGGAATACTATAATTATGACAGGGAAACTTTATTTAAATTGAAATATATTCGGGAGCCTGGCTGGCTCCGTCTGTAGAGCTTGTGACTCTTTTTTTTTTTTAAGATTTTATTTATTTATTTGACAGACAGAGATCACAAATAGGCAGAGAGGCAGGCACAGAGAAAGGAAGGAAAGCAGGCTCCCTGCTGAGCAGAGAGCCCGATGTGGGGCTCAATCATGACCTGAGCCAAAGGCAGAGGCTTTAACCCACTGAACCACTCAGGCGCCCCAAGCTTGTGACTCTTGATCTCTGGGTCATGAGTTAAAGCCCCATGCTGGGTGCAGATATTAATTAATTAAATAAATCAGTCTCTTTTTAAAAATTAAAATATATATAATATTTTGATATCATGGCTTGACTGACTTCGTCAAGCAGCCTGTTTTCTTATATGTAAAATGGCAATAAAAGCAATCCAAATTTCAGCATGGCTAGGATCTTGATGTCATTGTCCTAAGTAATGCTTTTCTCTCTCTCTTTTTTTGGTACATTTAGGTAATCGCTGTACCCAACATGGGGCTCAAAGTCACAACCCTGAGATCAAGAGTCAGGGGCTCCATCAACTAAGCCAGCCAAGCACCCCAATGCCCATCTTTCTTTTCTCTCAAACTATGCACAGCTTCAGCAGCTTTAGTTTTGATTCCTTTTATGTGCTAGTAATGATAATACATTGATTATAACCATGTTTTCTTTGCAGATGAAAACTTTCTAACACACACGTTATTTAAGTAGAATGCATTTATTGTAAAGTATATTTAGATCATCACCATATTTTTCTCAAGTGCCTACTTGTTTTATGACAACTTATTTTATGTTATTTATTTGTTTACTTAATTGAGAGAGAGAGAAGGAGAGAAAGAGAGAAAGGACATGAACAGGGAGAATGGCAGAGGGAAAGGGAGAGAAACAAGAAGACTCCTCGCTGAGCTCGGGGCCCAATTCAGGTCATGACTGCAGGACCCTGAGATCATGACCTGAGCAGAAGTCAGATGCTCAACCGACTGAGCCACCCAGGTTATTGCTTTATGGAAACTTTAAAGTTTTTTTGAAAGTCATGTAATGGGTGCAATTCCACCTGGGAAAAGAACCTGAGAATCAGTGCAACAGTCTTCTTCCAGAAGACCAGCAGGGACTTGTAGCTAATATCAAATTTACCAATCATAGAGAAATGTAAAACTCCAGCTCTTGGGGAAAGAAGTATATCTCGTTCATGTTTTTTTTTCTATTATTCTTTAGTCCTTCAGTTTTATATTTTACTTTCCTTTTCAGCTATTTTCTTATTGTATCAGTTATTTTTTTTCATTTATTTATTTTCAGCATAAAAGTATCATTATTTTTTCACCACACCCAGTGCTCCATGCAATCCATGCCCTCTATAATACCCACTACCTGTATCAGTTATTTTTTAAAGTTTCTTTAATTTTTATTTTTACACTTATGTTTTATATATTTTTCCCTTTTTGCTTCCTTTCATTGTATTCAACTTCATATAAATATATATGTATATATACATATATATGTATATATACACATATATTAGGCTTTTTTTTCTTTCCTATGTTCAGATTGAGTTTTTCCAAACAAACAGACCAAAATACACCCAGGATCTAGTTTATTTTTCTTCTCTGTTCAACTTCTTCTTTAATTTTATTCTCATTTTTTTTGTTTCTTTCTTCTTCTGATTTGTGTAGTGTATATTTTTCTGGTGTCATTGTTGCTATTTTTGTATTTTCCCTCTCTTTCATCTGTTCTTCTGGACATAAGAGCAAGACAGAAGAATTCACCCCCAAAAAAGAGAACAACAGTACTCACTGCCAGGGATTTAAGAATATGGATATAAGTACAATGTCTGAACTAGAATTCAAGACAATGATTATAAAGATACTAGCTGGGTTTGAAAAAGCATAGAAGACACTAGAGAATCTCTCCCTTTATGGAGAAATAAAAGAACTAGAATCTAATCAGGTAAAAATCAAAAAGGCTTCTACTGAGATTCAATTAAAAAATGGGGGCATTAACTGCTACGATAAATGAAGCAGAAGAGAGAGTCAGTGATATAGAAGACAAAATGGTAGAGAATAAAAAGGCTGAGAAAAAGAGAGATAAACAACAGCTGGATTACAAGAGAGGATCTGAGAGATCAGTGAAACCAAAAAGGAAAAAGAAAATCAGAATAATTGGGGTCCCAGAGGAAGAGGAAAGGGTGGCAGAAAGTTTATTTGGAAAAATTATAACTGAGAACTTCCATAATCTGTGGAAGGAGACAGGCATTCAAGTCCAAGAGACACAGAGTACACCCCTCAAAAGCAATACAAATAGATCAACAGCTCGACGTACAATAGAGAAGCTTGCAAGATTCAGAGACAAAAAGAAAATCCTAAAAGCAGCTCAGGACAAGAGGTCCATAACCTACAAGGGTAGAAAGAAGGCTGGCAGAGGACCTGTCCACAGAGATCTGGCAGGCCAGGAAGAACTAGCACAATACATTCAAGGTGCTAAATGAGAAAAATATGCAGCCAAGATACTATATCCTGCAAGGCTATCTTTCAGAATAGAAGAAAGAAAGAGCTTCCAAGACAAAAAGAAACTAAAATAATTTGTGATCACTAACCAGCCCTGCAAGAAATATTAAAGGGGGTCCTTTAAGTGAAGAGAGAGCCCAAAAGTACCAAAGACCAGAAAGGAACACAGACAATATACGGGTATAGTGATTTGGCAGGAAGTAAAATGGCACTAAATTCACATCTTTCCATAGTTACACTGAATGTAAATGAGCTAAATCCTCCAATCAAAAGACACAGGGTATCAGATTGGATTAGAAAATAACCTTCAATACACTGTCTACAAGAGACTCATTTTAGACTCAAAGGCACCACCAGATTAAAAGCGAGGGGGGTGGAGAACCATTTATCATGCTAATGGACATCAAAACAAAGCTGGAGTAACAACTCTTATATCCAAAAAATTATATATGTTTTTTAAGATTTTATTTATTTATTTGACAGAGAGAGATCACAAGTAGGCTGACAGAGAGAGAGGAGGAAGCAGGCTCCCTGCCAAGCAGAGAGTCTGATCCACAAACCAATCCCAGGACCCTAAGATCATGACCTGAGCTGAAGGGAGAGGTTTAACCCCCAAGTCACCCAGGTGTCCTATCCAATAAATTATATTTTAAACCAAAGACTGTAATAAGAGATGAAGATGGACACTAAATCATGATTTAAGGGTTTTAAAAGATCTAACAATTGTAGATATTTATGCCCCTAACTTGGGAACAGCCAATTATATCAACCAATCAATAACAAAATTTAAGAAACACATTGATACTCTTAAAATAATAGTAGGAGACTTTAACATGCCACTCACAACAATGGACAGATCATCTAAGCAGAAGATCAATAGGAAAAAAGGGCTTTGAATGACACACTAGACCAGATGGATTTCACAGATATATTCAGAGCATTTTATCCTAAAGCAACAGAATACACATTCTCTAGTGCACAGGAAATATTCTCCAGAATAGATCATATACTGGATTACAAATCAGGTCTCAACTAGTACCAAAAGATTGGGATTATTCCCCATATATTCTCAGACCATAGTGCTTTTAAACTTGAACTCAATCACAAGAGAAAAATTGGAAGAAACACAAATACATGGGGGTTAAAGAGCATCTCACCAAAGAATGAATGGGTCAACCAGAAAATTAAAGAAGAATTTTTAAAATTCATGGAAGCGGGACGCCTGGGTGGCTCAGTTGGTTAAGCGGCTGCCTTCGGTTCGGGTCATGATCCCAGCGTCCTGGGATCGAGTCCCACATCGGGCTCCTTGCTTGGCAGGGAGCCTGCTTCTCCCTCTGCCTCTGCCTGCCACTCTGTCTGCCTGTGCTTGCTTTCACTTCTCTCTCTATGACAAATAAATAAAATAAAATCTTTGAAAAAAAAATAAAAAATAAAATTCATGGAAGCATATGAAAATGAAAACACAACTCTTCAAAATATTTGGGATGCAGCACAGGCAGTCCTAACAGGGAAGCATATAGCAATACCAGCCTTTGTCAAGAAACAAGAAAAGTCTCAAACACACAACCTCACCTTACACCTAAAGGGGCTGGAGAAAGAACAGAAATAAAGCCTAAATCCAGCAGGGGAAGAGAATTAATAAAGATTAGAGCAGAAATCAATGAAATAGATACCAAAAGAACAGTAGAACCGATCAATGAAACTAGGAACTGATTCTCTGAAAGAATTAATGAGATGAAAAAACCATGGCCAGACTTATCAAAAAGAAAGTGGAAATGATCCAAATAAATAAAATCATACATGAAAGAGGAGAGATCACAACAAACACTGAAGAAATACAAACCAGTGTAAGAACATATGAGCAACTATATGCCAACAAATTAGGCACTCTGGAAGAAAGGGATGCCTTCCTAGAAACTTATAAACTACCAAAACTGAAGCCAGAAGACATTTTTTAAAAACTGAACAGAAGCTGTTTCAAAAAATAGAAATGAAAGGGAAACTTCTAAACTCTTTCTATGAGGCCAACATTACCTTGATACCAAAACCAGGTAAAGACCCCACCAAAAAGGAGAATTACAAACCAAGATCCCTGGCAAACATGGGCGCAAAAACATCTCACCAAGATACTACCCAATAGGATCCAACAGTACATTAAAAGGATTCTTTACCAAGATCAAGAAAAACTTATCCCTGGGCTGCAAGGGGAGTTCGACATCCACAAATCAATCAGTGTGATACACTGCATTAATAAAAGAAGGACAAGAAGCATATTATCCTCTCAATTGATGCAGAAAAAGTATTTGGCAAAATACAGTATCCTTTCTTGATTAAAACTCTCTGCAGTGCAGGGATAGAGGGAACATACCTCAATGTGATAAAAAGCCATATACAACAAGGCCATAGTGAATACCATTCTCAATGGGGAAAAACTGAGAACTTTTCCCCTAAGGTCTGGAACATGGCAGGGATGTTCACTATCATCATTGATGTTCAACATACTATTAGAATTCCTAGGCTCAGCAATCAGAAAACAAAAAGAAATAAAATGCATCCAAATCAGCAAAGAAGAAGTCAAACTTTCACTCTTTGCAGATGACATGATATTCTATGTGGAAAGCCCAAAAGACTCCACCAAAAAATGCTAGAACTGATTCAGGAATTCAGCAAAGTGGCAGGAAATAAAACTGATACATAGAAATAAGTTGCATTTCTATACACAAACAACGAGACAGGAGAAAGAGAAATTAAAGAGTAGATCCCATTTACAATTGCACCAAAAACTCTGAGATACCGAGGAACAAACCTAACCAAAGAGGTAAAGGATCTGTACTCTGAAAGCATTGAATACTTATGAAAGAAATTGAGGAAGACACAAAGAAATGGAAAAACATTCCATGCTCACAGATTGGTAGAAATGTCTATTGTATTCAGAGCAATCTACACATTCAAAACAATCCCTATCAAAATATCATCAACATTTTCCACAGAGCTGGAACAAATAATCTTCAAATTTGTATGGAACTAGAAAGACCCTGAATAGCCAAAGGAATATTGACAAAGAAAACCAAAGCTGGCGGCATCACAATTCTGGACTTCAAGCTCTATTACAAAACTGTAATCATCCAGATGGGGTGGGACTGGCCCAAAAACAGACATATAGATCAATGGAACAGAATAGAGAACCCAGAAATGGACCCTCAACTCTATGGCCAACTAATCTTCAACAAACCAGGAAAGAAGGTCCAATGGAGAAAAGACAGTGTCTTCAACAAATGGTGTTGGGAAAATTGGACAGCTTTATGCAGAAGAATGAAGTTTTGAGTTTATTTTTGCACAATGCACAAAAATAAACTCAAAATGGATGAGAGACCAAAATGTGAGACAAGAATCCATGAAAATCTTAGAGAACACAGGCAGCAATCTCTGTGACCTCATCCACATGAACTTCTTGCTAGGCATATCTCCGAAGCCAAGGGAAACAAAGGCAAAAACGAATGATTGGGACTCCATCAGGATCAAAAGCTTATGCACAGCAAAGGAAATGGTCAACAAAACCAAAAGGCAACCAACAGAATAGGAGAAGATATTTGCAAATGTCTTATCAGATAAAGGTCTAGTATCCAAAGTCTATAGAGAACTTATCAAACTCGACCCCCAAACAAGTAACCCAGTCAAAAAATGGGCAGAAGACATGAATAGACATTTCTTCAAAGAAGACATAGAAATGAGCAACAGACACATGAAAAAATGCTCAACATCACTCTGCATCAGGGAAATACAAATCAAAACCACAATGAGATACCTCCTCAGACCTGTCAGAATGGCTAAAATGAAAAGGTCAGGAAACAAGTGTTGGTGAGGAGGCAGAGAAAGGGGAATCCTCTTATACTCCTGGTGGGAATGCAAGCTGGTGTAGCCACTCTGAAAACAGTATGGAGGCTCCTCAAAAAGTTAAAAATAGAGCTACCCTATGATTGAGCAATTGCACTACTAGGTATCTACCTAAAAGATACAAATATAGTGATCCAAAGGGGTACCACACCCCCCAATTTTTATAGCATCCATGTCCACAATAGCCAGACTGTAGAAGGAGCCTACATGTCCTTTGACAGATGAATGGACAAAGAAAAGGTGGTATATATATATATACAATGGAATATAACTCAGCCATCAAAAAATTGAAATCTTGGGGTGCCTGGGGGGCTCAATGGGTTAAGTCTCTGCTTTCGGCTCAGGTCATGATCTCAGGGTCCTGGGATTGAGCCCCGCACCGGGTTCTCTGCTCAGTGGGGAGCCTGCTTCCCCCTCCCCCTCTGGCTTCCTCTCTGCCTACTTGTGATCTCTTGCTCTCTGTGTCAAATAGATAAATAAAATCTTTAAAAAAAAATGAAATCTTGCCATTTGCAATGATGTGGCTAGAACTAGAGGTATTATGCAAAGTGAAATAAGCCAATCAGAGAAAGACAATTATCATATGATTTCACTCATATGTGGAATTTAGGAAACCAAACAGAGGATCGTGGTGGGAGGAAGGGAAAAATAAAATAAGACAAAACCAGAAAGGGAGAGAATCATAAGAGACTCTTGACTCCAGGAAACAAACTGAAGACTGCTGGACGGGAGTTGCAGGGAGGGTGGAGTAACTGGGTGTTGGACAATAACGAGGGCATGCGATGTTGTGAGCACGGGGTGTTTTATAAGACTAAAGAATCACTGAACTCTACCTCTGAAACTAATAATATACTATATGTTAATTAATTGCACTTAAATTAAATTTTTAAAAAGAAAGCGTGTCGAATATAGAGTACCATCATTAGGTTGATCAGTGACAAGGGTGATGAAGGACGGGACTGAGAATAGAGCAACATAGAGAGTAGAGCAACATTTCCTTTTATTCCAAGAAAATATTACATGTGTTTGTTGCCTTGTGCTTCCTGTTATTATTAGGAGTAAATAAAATGAAGCCTTTATTTTTCCCAATCTGACTTTCATTGTGCATTAGTTAGACAGTATCATGTGTGTGCCACTACTGATATATTTTGATATGTTTCTACCATATATTTTCTGATTTCTATTTTGCTTTCTTATTTTAGGATTCTTTCGTAACTTTTCATGGTTTAAGTTACATTAAAAATGTTTTCTTGTTCCATTTTTTTCTCTCTCTCTTTCCAGGTTTTGAAATAATCATTTTCTCTATTTTTTTATGATGACTTGAAAATTTTAGTGCACAATTTAAAAAAAAAAAAAAGTTTCATTTTTTAAAAGTAAGCTCAACACCCAGTGTGTGGCTTGAACTCATGGCCCTGATATCCAGCATCACAGGCTGTACTGACTGAGCCAGCCACCAGTCCCAATACCCAGTTTATATTATTTTATTTTATATATATTTTTAGATTATCTTTATTTTATGGGGGGGGTGGGCGATGAGGAGAGAGAGAGATAATCTCAAGCAGACTCTGCACCTAGCGGGGAGCTCAGTCCAGGTCTCCATCCCACAACCCTGAGATCATGACCTAAGCTGAAATCCAGAGTCAGTAGCTTAACTGACTAAGGCATTTAGGTATGACTGTCATGTTTTAAGGAGAGAGCCCTCCAGACCCTAGACCCCCACCTTCAACCCCAACAAAAAGCAGGACCCCAAGCCCATGGTGCCTCTCTTATAATGAGTATGTCTTGCTTTTACCCCCTAATTGAGCATGCCACAAGGCTGATACCTACTGTCCTTCAGACCTTTGCCTTCTCTACAGCCCACGTGCCCAGATTCCTCAGGACAACTCCCTCCGCCAATCAGTAGCTGCTCACCTGCGGTAAAAAAGGACTTCAGAAAACCCTGGTTAATACAAGGTTCTGGTTCTTTGGGCAACAGCCCCAGCCCCGTGACTCTTAGGTATTCATTCTATTTTTTTTTATTTTTATTTTTATTTTTTTTTGTATTTTAATTTTTTATTTTTTTTATAAACATATATTTTTATCCCCAGGGGTACAGGTCTGTGAATCACCAGGTTTACACACTTCACAGCACTCACCAAAGCACATACCCTCCCCAATGTCCATAATCCCACCCCCTTCTCCCAAACCCCCTCCCCCCAGCAACCCTCAGTTTGTTTTGTGAGATTAAGAGTCACTTATGGTTTGTTTCCCTCCCAATCCCATCTTGTTTCATTTATTCTTCTCGTACCCACTTAAGCCCCCATGTTGCATCACCACTTCCTCATATCAGGGAGATCATATGATAGTTGTCTTTCTCTGCTTGACTTATTTCGCTAAGCATGATACGCTCTAGTTCCATCCATGTTGTCGCAAATGGCAAGATTTCATTTCTTTTGATGGCTGCATAGTATTCCATTGTGTATATATACCACAACTTCTTGATCCATTCATCTGTTGATGGACATCTAGGTTCTTTCCATAGTTTGTCTATTGTGGACATTGCTGCTATAAACATTCGGGTGCATGTGCCCCTTTGGATCACTACGTTTGTATCTTTAGGGTAAATACCCAATAGTGCAATTGCTGGGTCATAGGGCAGTTCTATTTTCAACATTTTGAGGAACCTCCATGCTGTTTTCCAGAGTAGCTGCACCAGCTTGCATTCCCACCAACAGTGTAGGAGGGTTCCCCTTTCTCCGCATCCTCGCCAGCATCTGTCATTTCCTGACTTGTTGAGTTTAGCCATTCTGACTGGTGTGAGGTGATATCTCATTGTGGTTTTGATTTGTATTTCCCTGATGCCGAGTGATATGGAGCACTTTTTCATGTGTCTGTTGGCCATCTGGATGTCTTCTTTGCAGAAATGTCTGTTCATGTCCTCTGCCCATTTCTTGATTGGATTATTTGTTCTTTGAGTGTTGAGTTTGCTAAGTTCTTTATAGATTCTGGACACTAGTCCTTTATCTGATATGTCGTTTGCAAATATCTTCTCCCATTCTGTCAGTTGTCTTTTGATTTTGTTAACTGTTTCCTTTGCTGTGCAAAAGCTTTTGATCTTGATGAAACCCCAATAGTTCATTTTTGCCCTTGCTTCCCTTGCCTTTGGCGTTGTTCCTAGGAAGATGTTGCTGCGGATGAGGTCGAAGAGGTTGCTGCCTGTGTTCTCCTCAAGGATTTTGATGGATTCCTTTCTCACATTGAGGTCCTTCATCCATTTTGAGTCTATTTTTGTGTGTGGTGTAAGGAAATAGTCCAATTTCATTTTTCTGCATGTGGCTGTCCAATTTTCCCAGCACCATTTATTGAAGAGGCTGTCTTTTTTCCATTGGACATTCTTTCCTGCTTTGTCGAAGATTAGTTGACCATAGAGTTGAGGGTCTATTTCTGGGCTCTCTATTCTGTTCCATTGATCTATGTGTCTGTTTTTGTGCCAGTACCATGCTGTCTTGATGATGACAGCTTTGTAATAGAGTTTGAAGTCCGGAATTGTGATGCTACCAATGTTGGCTTTCTTTTTCAATATCCCTTTGGCTATTCGAGGTCTTTTCTGGTTCCATATAAATTTTAGAATTATTTGTTCCATTTCTTTGAAAAAGATGGATGGTACTTTGATAGGAATTGCATTAAATGTGTAGATTGCTTTAGGTAGCATAGACATTTTCACAATATTTATTCTTCCAATCCAGGAGCATGGAACATTTTTCCATTTCTTTGTGTCTTCCTCAATTTCTTTCATGAGTACTTTATAGTTTTCTGAGTATAGGTTCTGTGTCTCTTTGGTTAGGTTTATTCCTAGGTATCTTATGGTTTTGGGTGCAATTGTAAATGGGATTGACTCCTTAATATCTCTTTCTTCTGTCTTGCTGTTGGTGTAGAGAAATGCAACTGATTTCTGTGCATTGATTTTATATCCTGACACTTTACTGAATTCCTGTATAAGTTCTAGCAGTTTTGGAGTGGAGTCTTTTGGGTTTTCCACATATAGTATCATATCATCTGCAAAGAGTGATCATTTGACTTCTTCTTTGCCGATTTGGATGCCTTTAATTTCCTTTTGTTGTCTGATTGCTGAGGCTAGGACCTCTAGTACTATGTTGAATAGCAGTGGTGATAATGGACATCCCTGCCGTGTTCCTGACCTTAGCGGAAAAGCTTTCAGTTTTTCTCCATTGAGAATGATATTTGCGGTGGGTTTTTCATAGATGGCTTTGATGATATTGAGGTATGTGCCCTCTATCCCTACACTTCGAAGAGTTTTGATCAGGAAGGGATGCTGTACTTTCTCAAATGCTTTTTCAGCATCTATTGAGAGTATCATATGGTTCTTGTTCTTTCTTTTATTGATGTGTTCTATCACATTGACTGATTTGCGGATGTTGAACCAACCTTGCAGCCCTGGAATAAATCCCACTTGGTCGTGGTGAATAATCCTTTTGATGTACTGTTGAATCCTATTGGCTAGTATTTTGTTGAGTATTTTTGCATCTGTGTTCATCAAGGATATTGGTCTATAGCTCTCTTTTTTGGTGGGATCCTTGTCTGGTTTTGGGATCAAGGTGATGCTGGCCTCATAAAATGAGTTTGGAAGTTTTCCTTCCATTTCTATTTTTTGGAACAGTTTCAGGAGAATAGGAATTAGTTCTTCTTTAAATGTTTGGTAGAATTCCCCCAGGAAGCCGTCTGGCCCTGGGCTTTTGTTTGTTTGGAGATTTTTAATGACTGTTTCAATCTCCTTACTGGTTATGGGTCTGTTCAGGCTTTCTATTTCTTCCTGGTTCGGTTGTGGTAGTTTATATATTTCTAGGAATGCATCCATTTCTTCCAGATTGTCAAATTTATTGGTGTAGGGTTGCTCATAGTATGTTCTTATAATAGTTTGTATTTCTTTGGTGTTAGTTGTGATTTCTCCTCTTTCATTCATGATTTTATTTATTTGGGTCCTTTCTCTTTTCTTTTTGATAAGTCGGGCCAGGGGTTTATCAATTTTATTAATTCTTTCAAAGAATCAGCTCCTACTTTCATTGATTTGTTCTATTGTTTTTTTGGTTTCTATTTCATTGATTCCTGCTCTGATCTTTATGATTTCTCTTCTCCTGCTGGGCTTAGGGTTTCTTTCTTGTTCTTTCTCCAGCTCCTTTAGGTGTAGGGTTAGGTTGTGTACCTGAGACCTTTCTTGTTTCTTGAGAAAGGCTTGTACCGCTATATATTTTCCTCTCAGGACTGCCTTTGTTGTGTCCCACAGATTTTGAACCGTTGTATTTTCATTATCATTTGTTTCATGGTTTTTTTCAATTCTTCTTTAATTTCCCGGTTGACCCATTCATTCTTTAGAAGGATGCTGTTTAGTCTCCATGTATTTGGGTTCTTTTCAAACTTCCTTTTGTGGTTGAGTTCTAGCTTTAGAGCATTGTGGTCTGAAAATATGCAGGGAATGATCCCAATCTTTTGATACCGGTTGAGTCCTGATTTAGGACCGAGGATGTGATCTATTCTGGAGAATGTTCCATGTGCACTAGAGAAGAATGTGTATTCTGTTGCTTTGGGATGAAATGTTCTGAATATATCTGTGATGTCCATCTGGTCCAGTGTGTCGTTTAAGGCCTTTATTTCCTTGCTGATCTTTTGCTTGGATGATCTGCCCATTTCAGTGAGGGGAGTGTTAAAGTCCCCTACTATTATTGTATTATTGTTGATGTGTTTCTTTGATTTTGTTATTAATTGGTTTATATAGTTGGCTGCTCCCACGTTGGGGGCATAGATATTTAAAATTGTTAAATCTTCTTGTTGGACAGACCCTTTGAGTATGATATAGTGTCCTTCCTCATCTCTTATTATAGTCTTTGGCTTAAAATCTAATTGATCTGATATAAGGATTGCCACTCCTGCTTTCTTCTGATGTCCATTAGCATGGTAAATTCTTTTCCACCCCCTCACTTTAAATCTGGAGGTGTCTTCGGCCTTAAAATGAGTTTCTTGGAGGCAACATATAGATGGGTTTTGTTTTTTTATCCATTCTGATACCCTGTGTCTTTTGACAGGGGCATTTAGTCCATTCACATTCAGGGTAACTATTGAGAGATATGAATTTAGGGCCATTGTATTGCCTGTAAGGTGACTGTTACTGTATATGGTCTCTGTTCCTTTCTGATCTACCACTTGTAGGCTCTCTCTTTGCTTAGAGGACCCCTTTCAAGATTTCCTGTAGGGCTGGTTTGGTGTTTGCAAATTCTTTCAGTTTTTGTTTGTCCTGGAAGCTTTTAATCTCTCCTTCTATTTTCAATGATAGCCTAGCTGGATATAGTATTCTTGGCTGCATGTTTTTCTCGTTTAGTGCTCTGAAAATATCATGCCAGCTCTTTCTGGCCTGCCAGGTCTCTGTGGATAAGTCAGCTGCCAATCTAATATTTTTACCATTGTATGTTACAGACTTCTTTTCCCGGGCTGCTTTCAGGATTTTCTCTTTGTCACTGAGACTTGTAAATTTTACTATTAGGTGACGGGGTGTGGGCCTATTCTTATTGATTTTGAGGGGCGTTCTCTGAACCTCCTGAATTTTGATGCTCGTTCCCTTTGCCATATTGGGGAAATTCTCCCCAATAATTCTCTCCAGTATACCTTCTGCTCTCCTCTCTCTTTCTTCTTCTTCTGGAATCCCAATTATTCTAATGTTGTTTCGTCTTATGGTGTCATTTATCTCTCGAATTCTCCCCTCGTGGTCCAGTAGCTGTTTGTCCCTCTTTTGCTCAGCTTCTTTATTCTCTGTCATTTGGTCTTCTATATCACTAATTCTTTCTTCTGCCTCATTTATCCTAGCAGTGAGAGCCTCCATTTTTGATTGCACCTCATTAATAGCTTTTTTGATTTCAACTTGGTTAGATTTTAGTTCTTTTATTTCTCCAGAAAGGGCTTTTATATCTCTCGAGAGGGTTTCTCTAATATCTTCCATGCCTTTTTCGAGCCCGGCTAGAACCTTGAGAATTGTCATTCTGAACTCTAGATCTGACATATTACCAATGTCTGTATTGATTAGGTCCCTAGCCTTCGGTACTGCCTCTTGTTCTTTTTTTTGTGTTGAATTTTTCCGTCTTGTCATTTTGTCCAGATAAGAGTACATGAAGGGGCAAGTAAAATACTAAAAGGGTGGCAACAACCCCAGGAAAATATGCTTTAACCAAATTAGAAGAGATCCAAAATCGTGAGTGGGGAGAAAGGGGATAAAAAGAGGTTCAAAAAGGAAGAAAGAAAAAAAAAAGAGAAGAATTTTAAAAAAAGAAAACACCTAAGAAAAATATAAAAAAGAAAAAATATATATATTAGATAAACTAGTAAAAAATCGTTAAAAAAGAAAAAGGTAACAGTTAAAAAAAAATTTTACCCGAAGGCGAGAAAAAAAAACAAAAAATGAAAAAGAAAAAAATTAAATTAACTGCAAGACTAAAAAAAAAAATCACAGGGAAAAAGCCATGAGTTCCGTGCTTGGCTTTCTCCTCCTCTGGAATTCTGCTGCTCTCCTTGGCATTGAAACCGCACTCCTTGGTAGGTGAACTTGGATTTCTTGTTGATCTTCTGAGGGAGGGGCCTGTTGTAGTGATTCTCAAGTGTCTTTGCCCCAGGCGGAATTGCACCGCCCTTATCAGGGGCCGGGGTGAGTAATCCGCTTGGGTTTACTTTCAGGAGCTTTTGTTCCCTGAGCGCTTTCCGTAGAGTTTCGGAGGACGGGAATACAAATGGCCGCCTCCTGGTCTCCGGCCTGGAGGAGCCGAGAGCCCAGGGTCGCACTCCTCAGTGTGCCCAGTTACTCCCGTCTGCCTGACCTCCGGCCGCGCTCCGAGCTCACTGAGCCTGCGACCGGTTCAAGGTCACCCCGAGCTGCAAGCTTACTATCGGCTCTGTCTCTGTAGCCAGCTTTCCCGTTCCAATACCTGCAAGCTCTGCGACACTCAGATACCCCCGTGACCTGAGGCCACGCTGACCCTCGTGGGCTTCAGCCCGGGTAGCCTCTGGAGCGATGTCCCTCAGTGGAACAGACTTTTAAAAGTCCTGATTTTGTGCGCGGTTGCTCCGCTGCTTGCCGGGAGCCGGCCCCTCCCCCCGGGGTCTATCTTCCCGTCGCTTTGGATTCACTTCTCCGCCGGTCCTACCTTTCGGAAAGTGGTTGTTTTTGTTTCCAGAATTGCTGTTCTTCTCTTCGATCTGCCAATGGATTTTCAGGTGTTTGCAATCTTTAGATAAGCTATCTAGCTGATCTCCGGCTAGCTGAAGTAGTCTCAGCCTGCTACTTCTCCGCCATCTTGACTCCTCCTCCCTGTCTATTTTTTTATTTTTATTTTTATTTTTTTGTTTTGTCAGAGGCATCACAAGTGGCTCTCAATCTTGTTGATGGAAGCTGACTCTGAGGAGACTTCACCTTGCTCAAGATTATCCATCCTGTCAGGTTACAAAATTTTCCATTATGTATCTCTTGTTCACTCTCAACTGTTTTTATTCAGTGAACACACTGTGTTTCCTTCGTGTCTATATCACCAAGGACTCTGGAAGTTCCTGCGAGGATGTATCCAGGCATGTATTGTATAAGTTAAATTTCAAACTTAAAAATGTGCTTCTACTTCAAATTAGGATATAAAAAGTCACAAATTACCATTTCTCCCACTAGGACAATAATGCAGAGAGAGAAGCTCTGGAATGAGGACTCAGTAATATGAACTCCTCTGTGCAAGCTCAACCTAGGTATACATAGATCTGGCCCTATTTAGGATCCTGAGAACTTTGAGAACTGAGGTACTGGGGAGACTTCAGCCCAATCCATAGATAAATATATACGATAGACCTGAATAACACTCTAAAAGCTTTGAAATTATAAAATAGAAAAAAAGATTCAGGGACACCTGGCTGGCTCAGTTGGTGGACAATGTGACCTGTACCTAAAAAAATCTTTAGAAAAAAATCCACATTCTTCTTTGCACATAAACAAGACCCAGTGTCTCATAACATAACATTCAAATGTCCGGGATACAAACTAAATTTACTCAAAATATGAGGACGAGCAACAAAAGTCTCCACTTACATGGAAAATAACAATCAATAGACATCAGATAATGAGATGACTCAGATTTTGGGATTACCTGACAAAGACGTTACAGGAAATGCTCTAAAACTGTTCTAACAAGCAACCACAAACACACTTGCACAATAGAAAAATATGTGCAAAATAGAATATATGACATGGAAAATGTGGAAATAGAATAGTGATGGAAAATGGAAAGTAGAGAGGGAAAAGAGATAGAAAATAGAGCAACCAAATTCTAGAACTGAAAAATACAAAAACTAAAAATTAAAATTCAGAGAATGGACTCACTAGAAGAACACAGATGACAGATGACAGAAAAAATGAACTTGAAATCAGTAAGTTTGGGGTTCCTGGATGGTTAGGTCAACTGGGCATCTGACTCTTGATTTCTACTCAGGTCATGATCTCAGGGTCGTGGGATCCCAAGTCAGGCTCAGCACTCAACATGGAATCTGCTTGAGATTTTCTCTCTCTCTCTCTCCCTCAATATCTTCCCCACTCATGCTCACTCTCTCTCTAAATAAATAAGTGAATAAGATAAATCTTTTTTTAATCAAATAAATCTTTAAAGAATTTTTTTAAAAGGAATCAAAAATTGTTATGCAATCAGAACAATGGGAAGAGGAAGCAATAGGAAAATAATGAAATCTCAGAGAACTATGAGGCAACAACAAAAATCTAACATTCATACTATCAGAATCCCAGAAGGAGAAAAGAAAAAAAAATGCAGATTGAAAAAAAATATACTTAGGGACACCTAGTTAACTCAGTCAGCTAAGTTTCTAACTCTTGATTTCAGCTGAGGTCTGTGTCTCAGTATCATGAGTTGAAGCCAAGCCCCGTGTTGGGTTCCACATTGGGGAGGCGCATACTTCACACACAAAAAAAGTGTCCCTGCGTGCATGTATGTATGTGTGTGTGTGTGTGTGTGTATATATATATATACACACACATATATGTATATATATACGTATATTTATATATATTCAATATACATATTTAAAGAAATATTCAAGTTTGGTGAAAAAATATAAGCCAACAAATTTAAGAAACTGAATGAATCTCAAAGAGCACAAATCTAAATAAATCCATACCCAGATCTACCATAATCCAATTGCTGAATACTAAACACAAAGAAAACAAATCTTGAAAACAGACAGAAAAATGATACATTACATGTAGGGAATCAATTTGAATGACTGCAGAGTCCACATGACAAACCATGGGAACAAGAAATAAATGGCTGAAGAAAAGAACTGTCTCTATAACCAGCAAAAATATCTTTCAGGAATGAAAGTAACATAAAGACATCTTCAGATGAGGGAAAGTTAAGTGAATCCATAGTCAGGAGATCTGCATTAAAAAAAATTGTGGGCGTGCCTGGTTGGTTCAGTCTGTAGAGCCTGCAAGTCTTGACTTCAGGGTTGAAAGTTGCACCCCATTTTGGGTATAGAAATTGCTAACAAAAATAAAGAAGTTTAAAAAAAAAAAAAAGAATCACCAAAGGAAGTTCAATGAAATTAAGAATACGAGGATTACAGGAGGATCCACAAAATTGGTATATATCAGGGCACGTATCATCGATGATACTCCTTATGGGTCCTTAAAACATACTCAGCGATTGAAAGTGAAAAACAGGGACATCTGGAGGTCTCAGCTGATTAATCATCTGACTCTTGATTTCAGTTCAGGTCATGATCTCAGAGTCAAGAGATCGAGCCCTGCCTTGGACTCCATGCCCAGCACAGAGTCTGGCTGACATTCTCGCTCCTCGTCCTCTCTCTCTGCTCTCCACATCCCCATGCTCTCTCTGTATCTCTCTCTAAAATAAACAAATAAAATCTTTCTTTAAAAAAGAGAAAAACATCAAAACATTTTTCTGATTAAGACCTTATTATATACAGAGATAATATTGAAAACAACTGGGTCATAGAGTGTACCACGGTCAAAATGGTGCTAAGGTTTCTAGATTCCACTTTAATTAGCACACTATGGATATGAGGACCAACGCATTCTGGATGTATCTTTCCATCTCTAACACAATCACTAAAAAATACACAACCACATAGCCTAAGAAAAAAAAATAAATAAATTAAGGTGGAATACTAAAAACTCTTTAAATAAGCCCTTAAAAAGCCAAAAAGGAAAATGGGTATGCAAACCAAGAAAGAATAAACAGAAAACAAATACTAAAATGGCTGACTTGGGGTAACTCCTAACATTTCAAGAATTCTGTTAAACGTAAAGAGCTGAACATACCACTTAACAGATTTTCAAAATGAGTTAAAAAAACAAAAGCTGGGGCGCCTGGGTGGCTCAGTGGGTTAAGCTTCTGCCTTCGGCTCAGGTCATGATCTCAGGGTCCTGGGATTGAGCCCCGCACCGGGTTCTCTGCTCAGTGGGGAGCCTGCTTCCTCCTCTCTCTCTCTGCCTGCCTCTCTGCTTACTTGTGATCTCTCTCTCTGTCAAATAAATAAATAAATAAATAAATAAATAAATAAATAACAAAATCCAACTGACCCAACTCTAGGCTGTCTTCCACAAACTCACTTCAAATACAAGGAAATAACTAGGCTCAAAGTCAGAGGATAGCATTACTTATGTCACGCAAACACTGGTCCAAAGGCAGCTGGGACGGGCTGTCTTCCACAAACTCACTTCAAATACAAGGAAATAACTAGGCTCAAAGTCAGAGGATAGCATTACTTATGTCACGCAAACACTGGTCCAAAGGCAGCTGGGACGCATACAAAATGGCAGGGTCCAATGGTAGAACCCCAGTGGCAGGCTCTGCCTATTTCTGTGACATACCTGCCAGGAGGGCCTCCCTCACAACCACCGGATGCTCCTCCTTTTCCCCCACGCTGCTTCTGTGGACACCGTTCATCCATACTCCGCCTCTGCGATCCACAGAGCTGTTCCATGAAGTTGTGTGACCCAGAATGTGCCCGTTCCTGGTACCATCCTATATACCAGAGACCAAAGGTTTTCTGCCAACTTTGGCATTTGCTTCCACTCCTGAGCTCTATTCCCTCAAGGGACTTCATCATCCTAGTAGAAATAGCAACGGATAAAATGTTAAAGACACAGTGTATTTTTTTAAAATATCAAAATTTGTGAATGTCATGAATGCCCTCAACAGGGAGTTCTGTAAGCCTTTCTAGATTTCACTGTGAGCAGGTAACAGCTCAGATGTAATGTTCACTAGAATTGCTTCTCATGTGACCCAGGAGAGTTGGTCTCCCTGGGCCCTGTCAATCATAACCACACCTGGTCTTGCCTTCCTCTGCCCAGATTTCCAAGAAATAGGTCAATGGGTGAACTGGGAATTTTTTTAAAATTTGGCTTAAAAAAATATTTAGTATGATTATTGCTACTCTCTTGAGATTTTGTTGAGGGGAAGATATGAGGATACAGAAATAGATATCTGTGTAGTTACACATCAGTCCTCAATAAAGCCTGTGTGATGGCTGGGTGTTACTAACCACTTTTGTCTTGAACAATGAACTCAATGATCACATGCCCATTTATCCATTTTCGTTCTTTTTTTCTTTAAGATTGATTTAATTTATTTGAGAGAGAGAGTGGGAGGAGAAGCAGAGGGAAAGGATCTCAAGCAAACTCCGAGCTGAGTGCAGAGCCCAACATAAGGCTCAATCTCATGACCCCAAGTTGAAATCAAGAATCAGACGTTTAAACAACTGAGCCACCCAAGCACGCCTGTTTATCCATTTTCAGTGCAGAACACTGATTGTCTCTTCCTGAGTATTGGCCTGAGTCACTGTTGTAAACTCTGCTGGCTGAGGTAGGACATCAGGTAAGGATCTCTTTGCTGAAGGCTTCTGAAGAATATCTCCAGGGCCTGGGGCCCTTTCTTCTCCACCATCCTCAGCAGGGTCTCATTTTTCCTCTGCCGTGTTGGAAACTGCTGCACCAGCTCCTTCTCTTCCTCGGTGAACACCCCACTGTCCTGAAGATCATCTAGTACTCCACTCAGGTCCCCCAGCCTGGCCTGCAAGTGCCGGTGGTTCTCCTTCATAAAGGCCTCAGCTGGACACAAGAAAGAGTTGCAGACTCAGAAAAGGACAGATCATTTAAGGTGTTCAGGACCTATGTCCAGCTTAATATCATTTATCTATTTCTCTTTATTTCTTTCTTAGGCTCCAGAGCCAACATAGATCTCAACATGGGGCTTGAACCCATGACCCTGAGTCAAGAGCTGAACTGAGATCAAGAGTCAGACACTGAACTGACTGAGCCACCCAGGCACTCCTTAAAGACATATTCCTGTGTGGAGATGTTGCTCATTGTGTTTTGCATGTTGCCCAGATCTTACACACACACAGCCTATGCAGTCCTGTCCCAAGGGACCCACGATATGCAGTCAGTTCTCAGGGTCTATGAATTTAGGGAAACTCAATGATCCCTCTTCTTCAATCCAATCCCCTCCTTCCTAAACTTTGAGCACCTCCTCTTCTTTACTTTCTGGTTTTCACTGGAACCCTAAAGACAGCTCTATCTTGTTCTACATTCATCTATTCATCCTTCTAACAATCTTTGGTATGCATGATACCAGAGGTCTAGGTACAGTAGACTAGCTCCCTACTCTCAAGAGCCTTCCGATAAACTAGTAGAAAGGGATTTATTTAGCTGGCTAAGTACAACACAGAAGGACCAGAAGCACTGGAGAGAAGGTATTTCATGCTGACTCAGGGTACTGTTTGGTGCCTGCCTGCATATAATTCCTGTGTGACCTTGGCAGATTGGCTTTTGGATTTTTTTTTTTTTTTTGAGAGAGGGACAGAATGAGCATGAGCTGCAGGAAAAAGGGAGAGGGGGAGAGAGATAGAGAGAGAGAGAGAGAGATTTAAGCAGGATCCATGCCCAGTGCAGAGTCTGATGTGGGGCTCACAACCCTGAGATCATGACCTGAGCCAAAATCAAGAGCTGGATGCTTGGTGAGGAGGAGCAAGATGGTTGAGGAGTAGGAGACTAAATATCATCAGGCCCCAGGAGTTCAGCTAGATAGTTACCAAAACACCTACAAACTCAAAAGGAGATCAAAGAGGAGAGAAGCAGCAAGTCTAGGAAGAGAAAATCGACCACTTTCTAGAAGGTAGGACACGTGGAGAAGTGAATCTGAAGCGATGAGAAGAGACCAGGGGTGGGGTTGGGGGTGCTGATTCCCTGCAAGCAGTAGAGCAGCAGAGCATGAAATTGGAACTTTTAGAAGTCTGCTCCACTGAGGGTCATCGCCCCAGAGGCTAAGTGGGGGGTGGAGCCCTCGAAGGAACGGTGTGGTCTAGGACCCACAGAGTCACAGAAAGACCAGGGTTATCTGAATGTGACAGAGTCCCCAGTATCAGAGCAGGGAAGTTGCAACAGAGATGGAGCTGAGGAGGGACTTTCAGCTTGGGGTTACCTTAAACCATGATCCACAGCACAGTTGGACCACTGCTCTCCAAGCAGGGACCCCATAAGTGGCAGATCTGAGGACACCCCTCCTTCTTCCTCTGGGAGGAGTAGCATGGGGCATGGCAGGAATCTGCTGGTTTTGGAAACTCCAAACGGGGCCAGGCGCCCAAGATAGAAATGCTCGGTCACAAGACAGGTGAGCTCAGAGTGCAGCCAGAGGCCAGGGAGACAGGAGTGATTGACTGCTTTTCTCCGAGGGTGCACTGAGCGGGACCTGAGCTCTCGGCTCCTCTGGCGGGAGACTGGGAGGCTGCCATTTTCATTCCCGTCCTCCAAAGCAGTATAGAAAGCATTCAGGGAACAAAACTCCAAGCGTGAACCTTAGCAGATTGCTTAGCCTGGCCACTGCCACAGGCGGTGCAATGCCACCTCTGGCAAAGACATTTGAGAATCATGGCAACAGGCCCCTCCCTTAGAAGATCAGCAAGAACATCCAGCCAAAACCAAATTCACCGATGACTGAGAACTGAGAAACGACACACGGAGATCACTGAGCTAGGGGAAAGCAACACATAGAATTCATGACTTTTTTTCCCATGATTCTTCAGTCTTTCAAGGTTAAATTTTTTAAATTACATTTTTAAAAATTTTTCCTCTTTCCTATTTTAATGCTTTTTAACTATTTTATCTTATCAATACCTTTTCAAAAATCTTTTTAAATTTTCATTGTTATAGTCATGTTCTATTCCTTCATTGTATTTAGCCTTATTTTTAGTATACATATAGGTTTTTCTTTCTTTAAAATTTTGGGATACAGTTTCTTCTAATAGATCAAAATAAAACCTACATATAGTAAATGGCTTTTTTTATAGCAGCAAAGTCCACAATAGCCAAATTATGGAAAGAACCCAGATGTCCATCAACGGATGAATGGATAAAGAAGATGTGGTTAATACACACAATGGAATACTATGCAGTCATCAAAAAAGCCCCAAATCTTGCCATTTGCAACGATGTGGATAGAACTAGAGGGTATTGTGTTAAGCGAAATAAGTCAGTCAGAGAAAGACAATTATCATATGATCTCTCTGATATGAGGAATTTGAGAGGCAAGGGAGGGTTATGGGGGCCAGAGAGCGGAAAAAATTAAACAAGATGGGACTGGGAGGAAGACAAACCATAAGAGACTCTTAACCTCAGGAAACAAACTGAGGGTTTCTGGGAGGTCAGGGGAGGGATAGAGTGGCTGGGTTATGGCTATTGGGGAGGGTATGTGCTATGATGAATGTTGCGAATTGTGTAAGACTGATGATTCACAGACCCGTACCCAAAAGCAAATAACATACTACATGTTAATTTTTAAAAAATCGTATGCTTAACCCCACTTAGTTACCCAGGTGCCCAAAAACATGATTGCTTTCTATGTACAACTCATGCATCTAGAACTTTTGTTCTAAACACAGTAGCTCAGATCATCAATGCCATATGCCGCCATAAACAAATAGCTTAATTTAATGATGTAATTTCTGTGAAGTCTTGGTGTTTCTATTGAAAAGTCATTGGAGGGGCATCTGGATGGCTCAGTCATTGGGTATCTGCCTTCAGTTCAGGTCATGATCCCAGCCTCCTGGGATCGGGCCTGGCATTGGGCTCCCTGCTCAGCAGGAAGCCTGCTTCTCCCTCTCCCACTCCCCCTGCTTGTGTTCCTTCTCTCTCTGTCTCTCTGTCTCTCTGTCTCTCTCTCTGTGTGTCAAATAAATAAAATCTTTAAAAAAAAAATTCAAGTTATTGGAGGTGCTCATTCCGTGACTCCTCAATTTGAATGAATAAAGTTCCTCTCACAGAAAGATGCTCAACTTAACCTATTCTTGCTGCCTCAACTGTTCTCACCCCACCCATTTCTTTAGCAGTTTCTATTAAATCTTCTTCAACGGACATAAACTTCACTTTTGTCCTCTCTCCATGGTATACACAGAAACTTTTCAACTCCCTCAAGTTTAGATCTGAACTACCCATCTTATCCTCTCATAATTCCTCTCATAATTGTATCACAACTGTATTTTGATAAGCACTGGGAAATCAACTTCACTGTTTTCACCTGCTGTAATAGAAACCCCATGAGTGTGGGGGTGGTGTCTGTCTCAGGCTACGTTCCATACAGGACCGCTACCACTGCTGTGTTCACTCTGATGCTCCTCCATGCTTTTCTGTGGAAGCCAGCCAAAGTGCATTGACAGGACTAGACAGAAGTGATGAGTATAAGCACACACATACGTACCCTGAATATTTGCCATGCAACAGGCATTTAATAAGCTGCATTTGTCTCCATGATCATTTTTATCACCATAATTCCATAGGAGAAAAATGCAACCATAGCCCTTGGCTCAGAAAGGAGGGGATGACTAGACTTTCAAGCAAAGTCTTCACAGAAGAGTTAGTATAAGAGGAGGATTTTGAGGAGTAGGATTCTGGTATTAAATACAAGATGCCACCAGGCCAAAGGGCAAAGAGGGGGAGAGAGATGTCAGGCTTCACAGTGCATGCTGGCCAGAATGAAGATCTGACTCAAGACGTGGGCTGGCAGCAGCTTCTGAAGGGTGTTCTAGAGAGAGCACACGAGGGTGGGTTTCATCCTTCTGACACCAGGTAGCTCTCGCTCTAGAGCTTGTAGAAGAGGAAGGGAAGAGACGTCTTCTTGGTGCTACACACTCACCACCTACATAAACCCTTTCAATTTCCTTTGTGAAATCATCTTTACGTCATTCTTAACTGTATCTGTGGTTGGGTTTGAACCCAACTGCAACTCCAGGCGTGGGGTCTAATTTTCTGTAGCTCATCTGCCTCTCTGGGCCCCCTGACCATAACACCAGCTGGCCAGGAAGTGGGTTTGTGCCATATGAAGCCAGTGTGACACCTGAGGAGTAAGAGGAATCAGGGGATGTTCCCTTTCTCCTCCGGATGATCTGTTTTGTTACAGGAGGCCTGTCACTTTTACTGTGTGGAGACTAATAATCAAAGCCAACAGCACAGAAGGCAGAATGCAGTCCTCTGAATCTTGACTGTTGTTTTATTTTTCTTTTATTTTCAAAAGGCTTTATTTATTTATTTTTAGTAATCTCTACTCCAAGTCATGGCTTGAACTCACAACTACACAATATTAGGAGTCACATGCTCTTCTGACTGAACCAGCCAGGTACCCCTTGGCTCCTTACTTTAAATAATTTCTTTCTCTGCTACCTATCAACTCCAGTAACCTTAACCAATTCCCAGCTAATCCCTGTTCTCAACTTTAACAACAGCCTCCTAACCCGGCTCCCACTTCCTGTTCATTCCACACCCACAGTCATCCACACTGTTCAGAACAGTGAGTGCATTGCTACCCACCTTTCCTGAGTCCCCCTTTGCCTTCAGCCTAAGGACCAAAAGAGTTCAGCCATCACCCTTCTGCTTCCAACTTCTGTTTCTTGCCTGCCTCTGGTCTCATGTGTCCTCCGTCCCTCTAAAGTTTCATCTCCAGCCATATCGAACTACTTTCACTGAGACTTCCTCAGATGCAAGATATTTTCCCCAATAAGACGTGGTTGCATGCTCAGAGTCTGCTTATTAAACCCTCCCATGAATTCACTCAAGTGGCTCAGACTCCTTCTTTGTGTCCGACAGCACTCAGTCTCTGTAACTGAAGAGAAGGTAGGATCCCTCACTGAGCCACCTCACACCCCTCAAAACCTCCTGATGTTTGGTGTGGACACTGCACTCACCTGAGAGGGGAGAAGGTGGTGATGCAGCACGACACTGGAGCTCCACTAGGAAAGAAGGAAAAGTTGGAAAATGAACCATTTACCTTATTTAGTTTTTCTTTTTCTTTTTTTTAGGTATTGTTGCTTCTTGTAATCTCTACACCCAACATGGTGCTCAGACTCCCAACTCTGAGATCAAGAGGCACAGGCTCTTCTGACTGAGCCAGCCAGATGCCCCTCTGGTCTTTGATGCAATGCACTAAAATAGTTTGATTTCATTTCCTGGGTTAAGGATCCCATTGGAACATTGATATACCTAATGGAACCCAATTAAGTAGAAGGTCACTCACTGCCCACCCAGGAAATAAATCAGAGGAAGTAACAGTTTTTCAAATATTCTATTTCTATTTCTAAGCCAATATGTGAGGAAATGTGAAAGCTTTGATAACATTATCACACTGTGCTACATAAATCATCCTCCAGGCAAATGTATTTTAGACACGAAATACCATCATGAAGCGAGTAGGTTTTGACAATAAGTGATGATGTTCTTTATTTTTTTTTAATATTTTATTTATTTATTTGACAGAGAGAGAGATCACAAGTAGGCAGAGAGGCAAGCAGAGAGAGAGGAGGAAGCAGGAGGAGAGAGGAGGAAGCAGACTCTCTGCTCAGCAGAGAGCCTGATGTGGAGCTCGATCCCAGGACCCTGAGATCATGACCTGAGCCGAAGGCAGAGGCTTAACCCACTGAGACACCCAGGCGCCCCAGTGATGATGTTATTTAAACCCTATAATACTGGGATTGTGATGGTGCAAAATTTACACGTTGAACACACATATAAATTGGTGGGAGATTTGCCGATTGGAGCCACCATTTGGGAAAGTCACTAGAGTCTGTTTACCATGAAGCCTTCCACATGGTCTTTCTAAAAGCCCTGCTGTTCTTTGAAGTTCTGATCAATTCTGCATCCTTCCTTCAGCAGCTGATTATCTCTATATATGAAAACAACTATAAAATTGCCCAGGACATAGAATTAAATTGACTTTCTGTTCCTTCTGATTCTTATAATTAGCATTTCCTGTTCACTGCCTCCTACGTATGAGAGCATCCAGTTGTTGATAGCAACAACCATCCCTATCCCAGGCAAACTTGACGAGTGTCTACACTTTTGTTTCAACTCAACATGGACTCTAGGCTGGCAGTAGATTTATTTTCTTCTCTGGGATGGGACCATAAAAAGACCTCTCCTCTGACACACTTCACTACAACACAGAAAAGAGGTGCATAATTTGTTTTTTCCCCCCAAATTTAAACTTCATATTTTTACCTACCTGGCTTCACCAAAGTGCGCCAGACCAAAGTCTTGTGTCTTTTGTCCGTAACTTCAAGTATGATTGGTTCCTCCATCTTCCCAGCAAAGACTTTAGAGAACACCTGGATTTCCCCAGGACTCCTGTAGGATAATTTCAACTCCTAGAAGAAGCACAGCACTTGAATTAAACTATCATGGCATTGAGGGCGGGAGTAGAAAGGCTTGTTTGCCTGCAGTGAACTGGTCACTGAAATATTAGCCATTTCCTATACAGTATTGTGGCTGGTTGAGGGGAGACCAAAGGAGAATGGTCAACAATCTTTTAAATTTACAATTTTAGAAATTAGTATTATTCCATGGAAAGAAAGGTAGCCAAGCTCCTATCAGGATATGGTTCAGAGAATAATCACGTGAGCTACTAACCCTCCCCTGGTCTTCCTTTAAAAAAAAAAAAAAAAAAAAAAAAAGACAAAATATTTTGAAACCCGAGTGAAATTTGAGTTACATTCAAATTCTACTGACCTCAGGCATTATTTCCAGGTGAGCTGAACCAGACACAATATAACGGGAACCAAAATTCAGGGGTTCCACAGGGGGTGAGGTCTGCAGACGCACACCGTGAAACTTAGTTTCTTCTTCATCTATTGCCTGAGGAAGAAGCAGCAGAAGCAAATGAGGGAGCAAAGCTAAAAGTAAACATATGCTTCTAGACATGAGGGATTTTATTTTTTTTAAGATTGACGAATACCCAACTTTTGTAGCAACATGGACGGGACTGGAAGAGATTATGCTGAGTGAAATAAGTCAAGCAGAGAAAGTCAATTATCATATGGTTTCACTTATTTGTGGAGCATAACAAATAGCATAGAGGACATGGGGAGTTAGGAGAAAGGAGTTGGGGGAAATTGGAAGGGGAGGTGAACCATGAGAGACTATGGACTCTGAAAAACAATCTGATGGTTTTGAAGGGGGTGGGAGGTCGGGGTACCAGGTGGTGGGTTTTATAGAGGGCACGGATTGCATGGAGCACTGGGTGTGGTGCAAAAATAATGAATACTGTTATGCTGAAAATAAAAAATAAATTTAAAAAAAGATTTTATTTTTAAGCAATCTCTGTACACAATGTGGGGAATAAACTCACAACTCTGAGATCCACAGCTGCATGTTCCTCCAACTGCCCCAGCTTGGTGCACGAGAGACATGTATTAATAAAATTTTCCTGCTGGTTATCTCAGAGCTAGGGATTTATTTCATTTTTGTTTGTTTGTTTGTTTGTTTGTTTGTTTGTTTTTTCCTTGGCGGGGCAGAATGGGCAGAGGAAGATGGAGAGAGTGTCTTCAGCAGGCTCCAAACTCAGCACAGAGCCCAACTCTGGGCTCCATCTCAAGACCCTGAGATCATGACCTGAGCCACACTTAACCAACTGAGCTACCAATCACTCCCCCCATAAATGGTTTCTTTTTATTACAATCTCTGTAGAGTTTGATTTTTCTTTGTATAATGTGGCAGGGATCGCCTAAGTGTTCCTCAAATCCGGGGACAAAGAGGTTTCCTCCTTGTGCCTCGACAGAGGACCATTGCTGTCCGCAGCTGTGTCTATGAGGGACGAGGGTAGAGACGACTTCCCTCCATCGTGAGGCTCCTGCTCCATGAGGTGACAGCCACCTGCCCACCAGCAAGCAGTACAGCAGTGACGTCACCCCAGAGAGACCCAGAAGCAGAACAGAAGAGACCTCAGAGCTCTCTGAGGATCCACCCACAATACAGAATAGAACTCAAATAACAAAATAATAATAACATTCGACAAGTCTTAGCTACAGCTCAATACACACTTTCTGGAATTAACAAGCAAGAATTGCTGTTAAAAACAATTACAGAAGATGCTCTTATCAGTCCAGTTAGTAAATACTCTTGGTGGGTAGCCATCAGGTCGGGGCAGGAAGGGGAAAGAAGCTGGTGATGTCCACTTCTCCATCTGGGTGCAAAAATTAGGGAGCGATCCATTTATCTGCATATTTGATTCACGTTAAAAGAAATCCATAGATCCATTTAAAGGAAGGGTGTCCAACGCTGAAACATGAGTTTCATGTGAGCATAAATGATGCTCAGTCGGTTAAGCGTCTACCTTCAGCTCAGGTCATGATCCCAGGGTCCTGGATGGAGTCCTCCATCCACCTCCTTGCTCAGCAGGGAGCCGGCTTCTCCTTCTGCCTGACACTCTCCCTTCTTGTGCTCTCTCTATCTCTCTCAGTCTCTCTTTCTCTCTCACTTTCTCTCTCCTGCAAATAAACAAAATCTTAAAAGAGAAAGAAAGAAAGAAAATAAAAGGAACGGAAGCACAAGGTCCAAGGTTGTAAGCGGATGGGTAATTCTCTCTTCTCCAAATCTGCCAACCTTACCTTCATTAGCAAGGAGTCACTGGGGATAAGGTACAGGTGAAATTTAGTATCTTCAGGGTAGAAGTGATAATAGAGCAGTGCCGTGGAAGTGATGGGGACTGAAACACGAGCCCCACTAGCCAATCTCAGCAGGATTCCCATCAGAGAGAAGCTGGGGTTTTCCAGGACAGCATAGAAAGACTCCACTCGGGCTGGTGGCTCTAGGACCATACCTTCATCCTTAAAATGGGCAACGTGGAACCAAGACATATCGACCTCATTTGCTGTAGGACAATAAAAAAGGGCATCAGACAAGTTCCCCACCAGCCCCACAGCCCCCTCTCCCCTCCTAACCTGGCAGGGAGATGATGTGAGGTAGGTGGATTTCAGTGATGACCCCCTCGGGCTCCACAGAGATATCAAACAGTGGACCTGCCACCATCCACTGTTTCTCGTGCTGTAACTTCATGTGTAGACTCCAAGAATCCAACGCTATCCTCACGGTCACTGCTGCTGTTACCAAGAATCCGAGGCGTGTCGCTGGCCACAGATAGAAGCCAGCCATGGGGAAGTGGACGCTGAAAGGAGCCAGAGTGATAGTCATGCTGGGAGAAGACCAGGACTTTGATTTTTCTTTTTTAGATTTTATTTATGCATTTCAGAGAGAGTGAGTGACCCTAATCGACTGAGCCACCCAGGCTCCCTGGGTCTCTAATTAAAAAACGAAGGTGCAGAGGGATGTGATGTTGTGGTGGAGCAAAGTCCAAGACCCCTCTGTGGCTTTCACCACATTGGAACACTCTGGCGAGTTAAAGACGCTCTGAGGGCCCCACTTTCTCTATATTCTACATGTGGTGAAATTAAAACACCAGCTCAGGGGCACCTGGGTGGCTCAGTGGGTTAACCTGCTGCCTTTGGCTCAGGTCATGATCTCGGGATCCCGGGATCGAGTCCCACATCGGGCTCTCTACTCAGCAGGGAGCCTGCTTCCTCCTCTCTCTCTCTCTCTGCCTGCCTCTCTGCCTACTTGTGATCTCTCTCTGTCAAATAAATAAAATCTTTAAAAAAAAATAAATAAAAAAATAAATAAAACACCAACTCAGTGCATAGGATCAGAGAATCCTGACAAAATTTCCAATGTTGAAGGGGTGAATCGCATACCTTATCATGTAGGTGTGTACATGTAAGTATCACACAGCACATACTTCCTTTATGGGAAAATTGTATTGAAACAACCAACATCTTCAATTCTTACCTGTATCTGTTTGCACTCTCATCAATCAACTCAATATCCACATTTCCTTCAGGTCCCAGAAACTGATAACTATGACAAGCTGGTCCAACCCCAGAAAAGAGTTTAGGAGCCTCAAGGGGCACTAATGTCTCCTCTTCCAAGCAAGTCTCTTCTGAAAAATACACATTGTACGTGTCAGATTGGATTTGTTGGAAAAGGCCTAAAGGCATTCTGGATTTTGAATTACACATGAGCTGTTAGGAATCCAGATATCAGAGAAAAGAGTATGGAGGGAGAACAAGGGGCTTTGGTCTTGAAATCCAGACAAAGAAAGGCACAAGAATGTTCTTGGTCACTACTGAAACTGAACCCCCAAATTTAAGAAGGAAGTGAGGCTGGATGGCTTTGTTGGGGAGCAGTATTCACCTAGGGCAGGAACCACGGCAACTAAATTTCTACATGGTCCCAAACAGCAGCTAACACCCGATGCTGGCGGGGGAACACAAGTCCGTAAAAGGAGGAAGCATGAAAGCTTAAGAAGGAAAGTCACAACTCTTCACCCTAGTGTTCACCGCCATCCAACCCAAGGCACTGCAGACCATCCTCTGGTTCCCCCAGCGTTTCCACCACCCAACTGGGAGAGTCTTCCCAGCAGCACTTAGAGACCCTCTACGCATGCGCTCCCGGATACCATTCTTTCTGCTCAGACTCTGGGTGAGGATGATTTGCATAGAACAAATATCTGTACCCTGGATGATAGAAGTCTCTGAAATACTGTGCTCGGAGAAAACTGATTTATCAAGAATTAAAAATGATGGAATCTCATTTGGCAGAGAGTAGGGATTTTGGATAGGAAAAAGGAAAAGTCTCAGATGGTTACCTAACCACTCTGAGACTTTTTTTCTCCCATATCAGATAGATTAATGCTACCCGCACCTTATAGAACTGCTCTGAATCTTGGTACTAGCTGTGTGGCACCTCCAGAAAATAGCACACGGTGTCAGCCGTTCATGTGAACACAGATGAGCTTCCCCCAACCTCGTGGCAGGTAAGCACAGGAGCTGAGCTGAGCACCAGGACACAGCCAACACCAGTGCCCTGCTCTCCAGAATCTCAGGTGGCTTTCAAACTACTTCACACCAAGTGGGACAGTTTCCAAGCATGAGCACTTAGAAGTGGAGTGTGTAATGACAGGATCTAGGAGAGTCGAGTCGGGTAAATTTTTCCAACCCAGTGAACATTGGCTGGTATAGTGCTGAATTTGAAGATGGAGCATGTAAGAAAGTCCTAATGCTGAAATGAGGTCATAAGAAAGAACTCTTAATCCAATAGGACTGGTGTCCTTGTGTCCTATCTCTCTCTCTCTCTTTCTCTCTCTCTCTGGATACACAGAGGAAAGGCCATGTGGGGACCCAGGGAGAAGGTGACCACCTACAAGCCAGGAGAAGAGCCTTCATCAGAGACCAAATCTCCCAGCACCTTGATCTGAGACTTCTGGCCTCTAGAATGATGATAAAATTAACTTCTTTTATTTAAGTCCCTTCATCTGGGGTATCTTGTTATGGCAGCCCTAGGACACTCATAGAGTAGGAATGTCTCCCAGCCCAAAGCCTGTCAAAGGACAAATGTCACAAAGGATCAAGATCCTTAAGCACACATTGCTTATGTTTTGAAGTCTTAGCATGGATTAGGGTAAAAGAAAACAAGCCCCTTTTAATTAACCCAAACACAATCCTACGCTGTCACACCTCACCTGGAAGATTTCTCTCCTCTAAGTTTGCTTTATTTGTCTTGACACAGAGTCTAGACGATGCATTCACAGAGTTCCTTAGATAACAAAAAGGGAATATGTAAAATGTCCCTAATAGAGTGTTTAGAATATGGAATCTATTCCAGACATTTTATCCACGATGACAAGTACTTCGTATTCCCATTTAAGTTGTAGGGAGGATGGTGTTAGAGCTAAGGAAAAATTGCTTTTGATTGTTACTACCCCCAAAGACTTCAAACTGTCTTCTCCCCATAAAAACACAGGACATTTCCATCAGCCCACTACACACCCCTGGCTTCATCTCTATATTAGACAATTACCTGATTCTTGTGTCTGTGAAGATTCCTGGTCTGCTGATTTGCTACTCCCTGGGACCCTTGCATTTCAAAAATAAAGAAAATATTAGAAATCAGTTCAGAAGGGAGACTGACTGGCTCAGTCATTGGAACATGTGGCTCTTGATCTTGGGGTCATTGGTTTGAGCCCCATTTTGGGTGTGGAAATTACTTAAAAATAAAATCTCAAAAAAGTAATCAGTTCACCAAAGTAAATAAATAAATAAATAAGTAAAGGGGATGTGATTACAAGCTAGAGGCCACTAGCCAGGAAGGGCCATTTAAACATTCAATTACCTTCTTCTCAATGAGGTTACCACCAGAGCACGGGTTTCATGAAAACCACCACTCCACCTAAACCAAAAGGGTAAAGGAAAGGATTCACATCAACATCATCATCATTGGACACATAGATTCAGGCAAGTCTATCACCACTGGTCATCTGATCTATAAATGTGATGGAATCGACAAAAGAACTATCGAAAAATTTGAGAAGGAGGCTGCTGAAATGGGAAAGGGCTCCTTCAAGTATGCCTGGTTCTGAAAACTGAAGCTGAACTTGAATGTGGTATCACCATTGATATCTCCCTGTGGAAATTCAAGACCAGTAAGTATTATGTGACCACCGCTGATGCTCCAGGACACAGAGACTTTATCAAAAACGTGACTACAGGCACATCTCAGGCTGACTGTGCTGTCTTGATTGTTGCTGGTGGTGTTGGTGAATTTGAAGCAGGTATTTCCAGGAATGGGCAAACCCATGAGCATGGCTTAAACATCCTTAAACAAACACCTTCTGGCTTAAACACTGGTTGTAAAACAACTAATTGTTGGTGTTAACAAAATGGATTCCACTGAGCTACTCTACAGCCAGAAGAGATACGAGGAAATCATTAAGGAAGTCAGCAACTACACATTAAGAAAATTGGCTACAACCCCAACACAGTAGCATTTGCACCAGTTTCTGGTTGGAATGGTGACAACATGCTGGAGTCAAGTGCTAGCACGCCATGGTTGAAGGGTTGGAAAGTCACCCATAAACATGGGAACGCCAGTGGAAGCATGTTGCCTGAAGCTCTAGATTGCATTCTGCCACCAACTTGTCCAACTGACAAGCCCTTGCATCTGCCTCTCCAGGATGTCTATAAAATTGATGGTGTTGGTACTATGCCTGTAGGCCAAGTGGTGACTGGTGTTCTTAAACCTGGCATGGTGGCCACCTTTGCTCCAGTCAATGTTACAACTAAAGTCAAGTTTGTTGAAATGCATCATGAAGCTTTGAGTGAGGCTCTTCCTGAGGACAATGTGAGCTTCAATGTCAAGAATTTATCTGTCGTGGCGATGTGGCTGGTGACAGCAAAAATGACCCATTCATGGAAGCAGCTGGCTTCCTGGCTCAGGTGATTATCCTGAACCATCCAGGCCCATCAGTGCTGGATTTGCACCTGTGCTGGACTGCCACACAGCTCACACTGCTTGCAAGCTTGCTGAGCTGAAGGAGAAGATAGATCATCATTCTGGAAAAAAGCTGGAAGATGGTCCCAAGTTCTTGAAATCTGGTGATACTGCCATTGTTGATATGGTCCTTGGCAAACCTGTGCATGTTGAGAGCTTCTCTGATTATCCTCCTCTGGGCTGTTTTGCTGTTCATGCATGAGACCAATGATTGCTCTGAGTGTCATCAAAGCAGTGGACAAGAAGGCAGCCAGAGCGGGCAAGGTCACCAAGTCTTCCCAGAAAGTCAGAAAGCTAAATGAAGGGGCACCTGGGTGACCCAGGTGTTAAGCATCTGCCCTTGGCTCAGGTCATGATCCCAGAGTCCTGGGATCACGCCCCGCATCAAGCTCCCTACCCTGCAGAAAGCCTGCTTCTCCCTCTTTGACTCCCCCTGCTTGTGTACCCTCTCTTGATGTGTCTCTCTTTGTCAAATAAACAAATAAAGATCTTTTTTAAAAAAAGAAAGGTAGGGGCATCTGGGTGGCTCAGTGGGTTAAAGCCTCTGCGTTCAGCTCAGGTCATCCCAGGGTCCTGGGATCGAGTCCCACATCGGGCACTCTGCTCAGCAGGGAGCCTGCCTCCTCCTCTCTCTCTCTCTGCCGAGCCTCTCTGCCTACCCTTGATCACTGTCTGTCAAATAAATAAATAAATAAAACATTAAAAATAAATAAATAAATAACAGAAAGAAAGATAAATGAATATTATCTCCAATACCAGCCTCCCCCGTCTTAATCAGTGGTGGAAGAAATGTCTCAGAACTGTTTGTGTCAGTTGGCCATTTAAGTTTAATGGTAGAAGACTGGTTAATGATAGAAATGCATTGTAAAAGCTTCAGAAGGAAAGGAGAATGTTTTGTGGACCATTTGTTTTTTTGTCTGTGTGGCAGTTGTAAGTTACTAGTGGTTTTTTTAAGATTTTATTCATTTATTTGACAGACAGAGGTCACAAGTAGGCAGAGGCAGGCAGAGAGAAATGGGGAAGCAGGCTCCCCACTGAGCAGGGAGCCCAATGCAGGGCTCGATCCCAGGACCCTGAGATCATAACCTGAGCCAAAGGTGGCAGCATAACCCACTGAGCCACCCACGTGCCCTAAATATGTTTTTTTTTAAAAACCGTCTTTCTTTTTGGCCATACCGAGACAGAAGTCCAGGAGGGATAGGCAGTGTTGGCTCTCCTGTTAACAGTTCTTCAGATTCTGAAGAAGGACAAACCTGGGAGCTGTTGTTTGACGTCTTAAAAGTACTGCTTAGAGATTCTTCACAATATCCACTGGAAAACAGAAGGGAAGTTGTGTTATGAATACAGCATGGCAGTCTGGTGACAGGACAGTCTCTGTAGCATGACTTTATGTCATTAAAAGCCCTAGACCCCATGCTTCGTCTTCAGGGAAACCTTCTCTCAAGCCCCATGACTCCATCTCACCCTCATTATAGTGGATTCAGCTGTGTCTCTGTGTCCCGCTCCACATTGCTCTCTCCAACCCCGGGGAAACAGAACTCAGTCGATTCTCAACACCTAGAACCTGCTGTAAGGTATTGTTTCCTAATAGGTTATTGACCTAGAAGACCTTGTTGAGAATTTTTGGGAAAAGAGAAGATTCCTAGCTTATATTCTGCCCTCACCCTTCATTGGTTCCCAAGAAAATGGGACCCTATTGTGATTGAAATTCCAGGACATCAGTGAGATTATGTATGTGTTGTAAGGACCCACGTAGTACTAAGGCTCTTCTCTGCCTCCCGCCTCCACGCGGTAAGGGACCCATGAGGATGCTAAGAGGGAAGGAAATGACGGATATCGGTCTTGTTTTCTTCTTCCACTGGGGATCCTCATCCAGATATGGAACTGGAAAGCCCTAAGCTAGGTACTTTCTTCTTCACGCTTGAGAGCTGGTCTCTGGTCTCCCTGGGCTGGCTGGGATCAAGACTGGGGTTAGGAGCCAGAGAGTGTCCTTTGGGCCAACACCTGCACTGTGTAACATGATAGCTACTAGCCCCACAAACCTATTTAAATTTACTTTTTAAGTAATTAAGTTCAGAAATCAGCTCCTCACTTGAACTAGCCCTATCGCAAGCACCCAAACATGACAAATGGCCAGTTTCCATATTAAACGCCCTGGACATGAAATATATCTATCATGGCAAGAATGTTATTGATAGCTCTGACCTTGATCACCTACTATAGTCCAGCTGACTAGACACCGCATTGAGTATCTCCCACCGGCTCAACCAAATGAAGTGGGTCTTTGAGAAAGGGTGGGTAGACAAAGCAAGACTGAGGAACTCTTGTGTTCGGCAGCAGCATTTTCCAGCCCAACAAATATTACCTTGATCAAAATCTGTATCAAGTGAATAGTACTGAGTCAAATCAATTTCCTGACCCTGACAATGACTTCTAATATAAAAGGTGTTACCAACAGGGAACACTGGGTTGAATGTACATTTTTGTCACTTCTGTATTTTTTTGCTACTTCCCATGAGTCTTAAACTATCTCAAAATAAAAAGTTATAATGATAAAAAAGAAAAAAGAAATATGCTGGTTTTATGCAAATAATCTAAACGTCTTTGCTTTTCATGAGTCTCTATGAGACAGAGGGACAAGAGAGAGAAGAACAAGATCCAAAATCTTCCATTTTTCCCTACTGATTATCTGTCCCTTACCTGTCAGAGCGTGGAAAGTGCGGGCTAAGAAGAGACAAAGGGAGCACGGCCTTCCGTCCCCGACCTGACTTGTAGTTGAGCTCTCGGGCTGGTTCCTCTTTGCTTCCAAAGCAGCACCACCCGCACAGCCTGGGAAGACACAAGGGATTTGTAATTTGATTGTGCGCAAAGAACTTGGTTGTGGGACGGTCTCTTTGCTGTGATGGAGAGGACGTAGCACAAATTGGATGTTCCATCTTCAGAGAGGCATTCTCTGATGTTCGCCCCAGGATCCACTTACATCATACTGTTAACCCTTCCTCTGTCCCTGCGCAGCAGACAGTGATGTCATCTCGGGAGACATGCCTCACCGAACTCTCAGCCCTTTAAGTCCATCACATCTATATGTAATACCTGCGAAGACTGGCTACAGACCCGTACATAACTTGTATAACAATATCACGTACTAGTAACATAGGGGGTGTGAGAAGTCCCTGACACTCGTGCTAACCTTCACTCGTCCTAAACAGGAGGGAACTTTTATAAAGTTACATGACACTGGATGAACTATACTTCCCCCAAAGCAACAGCTCTTTAGTGTGAGTTGGTCGTGACTACAGAGACCAAAGAGATAAGAATCCACAATCTGGCAAAGCCATTTCCTAGAACTTACACTCGGGGAAAATTGTGGCTTCATTCTCTGTGTTAAGTATTAGTTTTCCAACTTTTGAATAAGGATATAACACAAATCCTTGTA
Organism: Mustela nivalis; assembly: GCF_964662115.1. NCBI lineage: Eukaryota > Metazoa > Chordata > Mammalia > Carnivora > Mustelidae > Mustela > Mustela nivalis. Next base: position 55,887,961 of record NC_139037.1, on the reverse strand, counting down.
GTGATTAATCATAGAAAGGTAATATTACTTAGTACCCAAACTGTAAATCATTGTGTTCCCAGAGAAAGTAACTCACTCCAGTGATCCTCCTTATTCCCTGGCCTGTGGGAATACTACACACGCCATAGTAGCTGAATCTTTGGTCCACTTCATTTATTGCAAGTTCTAAGACAACGCAAAAACGTTCATGAATTGGTCAGAGATGAAACATGAGCCTCTGAAAGCATGTTGATGGGGAGGAGCAGAAGAACTCATGGATGGAGCTTAGTGGGCTTGCCTGGTGCCATGGCGTGGTCAAAAGCATGGCCATGGTGTCAGAGAAAGAGCTGGAGGAACATCCATAGACTTGCATGTGCTCAGGTATGAAGTTGTGTGGTCAGAGTCAAGGTCATATTACCCCACGATGAAGAGAAGAAGTTTAAGTAATACATCTAGGTGCCCAGGAAGGTGTTTCCCTTCTGGAATGATGAGATTGTGTGAAATAGTAAAACTGTAAGCAGAGCCTTTATTTAAGGGAAAAATGAATAATAAAGGCCACAGAACTCAGAATTTTCTGCAGCAATAATGAGATATAGAGGAATCAAAGCCATCAAGAGCCCTCAAAGGGTAGATACATACCTTCTCCATGTCAGACAGCATCTCCAGGATCTGTCAGAAGACATCTCCTGGATCTCTTCCTTAAATGTATCTTTTCCCATTTATCAGCTGGTGTGTTTATCTCCCTGCTACATTAACCCTGAGAAAAGAAAAGAAAATTGTATCCAAGTAAGTTGGAAGAACTTGCAGATAAATGTTAGCCATTATATCTCCACACGATAACCAAAATTGTTTATTGTCCGTTCAATAGAAATACATCAGTTAAAGTGTTTCCAGTAGTGGTAGGCACTTGGGAGAGAGACCCAGAAAAGATTATGAAGTTGAAAACACGTTTTATTTTATATAAAACTCTGTATGTGCTAATATAAGAGATACAGAAACAACTCCCAGATCAGAGACATGGTATCACCAAGATGGTGCTGGAGGAGACCCAGCCTCTATCCCCCTGATGAAAATCACAAATACGCAGCTATCCACAAACAAAGCCAGCTCTGGGAGACATCTGGAATCCACAGAAGAATTTGCAGCAACACAATGGGACAAAAAAACTGGAGGAAAAAAAACACATAAAATGAGAAGAAAGAAGAGTTTCATTTTGCACACACCACCTTGCATCTTTGTTATGGAGAGGGCTTTGTTTCTTAAACCTCACGAACCAACCTCTGCTAGCTTCAGACTTGTCCTCTGCAGCCCCCACACCTCTCTCAGCCAACAGAAAATGGAGGAGAGTCAGGGCCTTGCTCTGGATGAGGCTTTGGCAAAAGGGAATGTTGGGGCTGCTTTGATCTTCCATCCAGGCCATTAACCTTTCTCCACATCAGCAATAAGGGTGTTTCTCTTTCTTATTGTCCATATGTTCCCCAGAATAGCACTTTTCATTTCCTTCAAGAACTTTCCATTGAATGCACAACTTAGCTAACCGGAGCAGGAGGCCTGGCTTTGGGCTAGGTCAGCTTTCTTCATGCCTTCCCTAGTATCCTCACTTCTAGCTTTCAATTTAAAGTAAAAGACGTAAGTGACTTTTCCTTTCACTTGAACAGAGAGGCCATTGTTGGAGTATTAATGAGCCCAATTTCGACATTGTTGTGTCTCAAACACTAGGGTTATCCAAAAAGAGGGAGAGAGATGGGGAGAGGCAGGCCAGTGGAGCAGTCAGGACACACACAACATGGTCACAACATGACCATTAAGTTCATGGTCTTTTAAGGGCAAGGTTCATTACAACAGCAATGTCGCAGGATTGCAGGGTTCTTGTCTCCCAGAGTCAAAGAATGATGCTCGTGCACTCAAAAGGGTGAAGTGAAGGAAAAGTTCATTAAGTGAGAAGGTGAGAACAGAAAGGGAAGGAAAAGCTCTCTAGAGTGAGAGACCCAAAGGTTTGCCACTCAAGATTTTTACGGCAGGTTTTTTTGTTGAAAACTTGACTAGGAGGTTTGTGGCCTTTTTGGTTAAGTTCATTTGGCATCTGGGAAGAATAATTTAGAATCCTGCTGGGTAAACATTCTGTTTTGCTTATTTTCTGTGGTAGTCCTACTGGAAGTCCTGGGAATCCCACCAAAGAAGCAGCCAAAACTATTGTGTCAATTTTTCTGAAGTTTACCTCAAGTTGTCTAGCTTAGGCAAACAACTTTTAAAGACAATCAGAACTAGATTTAGCATGTGTAAAAGTGGGATATTGAAACATAATTTCCTCTATAATAACCCTCATTGGTTTTTTTTAGAGATAGCCAAATCAAGACAAATTTGTTGACAAAACAAGTCCAATTTTAACAAGCTTGTTTTAATTATTTACATAAGTTCAGCCAGAAGAGCAATTGGCCATACAGAGCTTTTAAAATTTGCATGGCTGGAAGTTTTTCCAAGGAATCTCTAGTTTGAAGTCTTAGTAGCCTCTTCAGGCCAGAAGCCAAGCCAAGTGCTTACCACCAGGCATGTCAGCAATACCTGCAGATTTGGGTGGATTCCTCTTCATGAGGTCCCCAAAGTATCCTGAGGTTCCTGCACCTGCCAGGAAGTAACATTCTTTACTCACCTGGGGAGGCTGCTGGGAACCTGTAAGCAAGGTATCAGGCCAACAGTTCTAAGGGGCTTTATGGCTCCACATTTCATAAAGTCGACCTCAGTTCCTTAAAGCTCTCTGGTCCTATCTGAGTCTGTGTGTGTCTATCTCAAATACAACATTCCAGTCAAAGCCTTGGCAAAATAACCCATGTTTCCAATGATGTCCTATTCCTAGGAGACCAGAATCTTACCGAACTTATGCAAATAACTATGATTGCCATGGAAGAAAGAATACTTATTGAGACCTTTTGAATTTCAGAGGGTTCAAGTAGAGAGAAAAGTTAACTCCTTCAGTTTGTTGACAAATGCATACATTTCTGGAGTCATGGTTTTCTTAAGAGAAAGTTTTTTTTTAATCTGGAAGACTAAACATTAGAGAACCTGCAATGTTTTAAACAAGAGTCACAAAACTGTAATCATTTTCTTAGTTCATTCAGTCCCATGTTACTGTGCTCGCTTCAGCAGCACATATACTAAAAATAGTCCCATGTTACTAATTCCTGTTCAGTTTTTTTTTTTTTTAAGATTTTAGTTATTTGTTTGACACACACGGAGAGAGAGAGCACAAGCAGGGGGAGCATCGGGCAGAGGGGGAGAGAGAAACAGACTCCCCGCTGAGCAGGGAGCCCTGACCCAGGGCTCCATCCCAGGATTCTAGGATCATGACCCAAGATGAAAGCAGATTCTTAACAGACTGAGCCACCCAGGCACCCCCAGTTTATTTTTTTTAAGATTTTATTATTTATCTGAGATAGAGAGAGCAATGATGGGGGAGGGGCAGCGGTGGAGGAAGAGGCAGGCTCTCCATGATCAAGGAGCCCATGAAGGTCTCCATCTCATAACCCTGGGATCATGGCCTGAGCCAGAGATAGACAACCAACAGAGCCACCCAGGCGCCCTGGACATATAACATTTTTTTTACTAAAGATTTTATTTATTTATTTGACAGACAGAGATCACAAGTAGGCAGAGAGGCAGGCAGAGAGAGGAGGAAACAGGCTCCCTGCTGAGCAGAGACACCCCCCCCCAATGCGGGGCTCGATCCCAGGACCCTGGGACCATGACCTGAGCCAAAGGCAGAGGCTTAACCCACTGAGCCACCCAGGCTCCAAAAGTTAGCTTGTTTAATATAGAAGTTTTAACTAAGTAATCAAAGACCTGAAAAGAAAAATTAGAGAAACTGATTTTCCTGGGCAGATAAAAAAAAAAAGCAACTTTGTTTACATTTTCTCATCAAGAGTAGACCAACGATTTAGGAAAACTTCATCTTTTGAAGAGAGAGAAAGCAGAATTTCAATCTTCTCCCAATGTACCTTTAAAATCCACTTATTTCAGGACATCTGGGTGGCTCAGCCTGCTTCTCCCTCTACCTGCTGCTCCCCCTGCTCGTGCTCTCTTTCCCTCTGACAAATAAATAAAATCTAAAAAAATAAAATAAAATCTATTCATTTCAATCTAACTACATCCTACTACATACGAATTTTTTCTTCCAGGACGCCTGGGTGGCTCAGTAAGTTAAGTGTCTGCCTTCAGCTCAGACCATGACCTCAGATTCGATCCTATTGAGTCCCGCATTGAATCCCACATCAGGCTCCCTGCTGGGCAAAGAGCTTGCTTCTCCCTCTGCCTGCTGCTCCCCCTGCTCATGCTCTCTCTGGGTCAAATAAATAAATAAAATCTTTAAAAACAAAACAAAACCATGAGCCCATTTGACCTTCGGTAAATCTTAGTAGAATAAAAGTTTCACATTTAACGTTGAAAACTTTCAAGCCGTATTTATTTTAGTTAAACCAACACACTTACATTACTTAAAACACCAAATTATATTCCACCTGAATTCTTTTTTAGAAGCCCATCAGTTTATTTTGTTGATTTTTTTAAACAACATTTCCCTCAAAGTTACATTTTTCTAATCTCTTCAAATATTCCCCCTAATTTTTTAAAGACTTTATTTATTTATTTGGCAGAGAGAGAGAGCACAAGTAGACAGAGAGATAAGGGGAAGCAGGCTCCCCGCTGAGCAGAGAGCCCGATGCAGGGCTCGATCCCAGGACCCTGAGATCATGACCCGAGCTGAAGGTAGCGGCTTAACCCACTGAGCCACCCAGGTGTCCCTATTTTGTCGATTTTTACCTGAGATGCTGGTGGGGAAATCTGAAGTGAACAGTGCCCCAAAGGCCAGTCGCACGCATGACGGTACAGAAACAGGAAGAGGAGGGGAGAGGAGGCAGAAGACACAGATTCTGCCAGAAGGCAGAAAAAGAAGATTTCCGGTTCTAAAACCTGTCAGCCCAGACGGATGAGCAGACGCAGAATTGTGGACATTCGTTTCTCCTCCAAAGTGGAATCAGGAGTCCGTGTCAGGCCAGAGAAGACAGGGAATGGCCCAAAACAGAGGGAGTTTCAGCAGCTGCTTAGGAGTGTTCCGTAAAGCCCTAAGCTAGACTAACCAGAGGCAGTGGGTTCCAGTGGGAGTCACTGCGATGGAAACGAGGGTGAAGCCAGTGTAGATATTAAGAGGAACAACGAGAGAAAGAGAGAGAGAGAGAGAGTCGGCGTCCCCTTTGCTTGGGCGGGCCTGGGTTTATTCTGAGGAGGTCTATTGGCTCATGATCGCCCAGCATGTCAGGAGAAAGTTTATTGGTGGAACTCATTCAGGCAAACACATTTTTTTTAAGATTTTTTAAATTTATTTGACAGAGAGAGAGCAGGAGAGCACAGAAAGGGGGAGTAGGAGAAGCAGCGCCTCCCCCCCCCCGCCCCCATGCCCTGCAATGAGCAGGAACCCTGGGATCCTGCGAGAGACCCTTAGCTCAGGGTCCTGGGGTAAAGCGATGAAGGTACCCCAGGTCCATGTGCCTGTGTCCCGATAGATCCTGCTGGGGCCATGCAGTGTTACAGGAACTCTGGCCTTTCACAAATTTTGCAGTCCGAATGGTTTCCCGTGGGTTAAAAGGCACCCCAAGGGAGAGCCCTTGGGAACTGGAGAAGAGAAGGTCCATTACCAAAAAAATCCTTTTGTGACCCCCGAGAGGTTATGTTAGAAGTTCCCAGTGTCAAAGAGACCGAGGCATCCCCTGAACACAATCACGCCACCGTTAAAGGCCCCATAGGAGGCATGCTAGTGTCCCCCGCCCCAATCCACTCCCAGCTTCCCCACTGCTTCCTCTCCCTGCTCACGCTCTCTCTCTCTTGCCCGCTGTCTCTCTGCCTTTCAAATAAGTAAATAAAATCTTTTAAAAAAGAAAAGAAAAGAAAAAACACGAGTGTCCACACAAAAAGATTTTTTTTAATTTATTTATTTACGTAATCTCTACACTCAACATGGGGCTCAAACTCACAACTGCGAGACCAGCTCACATGTTTCTCTAACTGAGCCAGCTGCGTGCCCCAGAAAAGATTGATTCATTAGTGATCATGGAAAGACCCATGAAACCACCATGAGATAACATTCTCACCCACGTTAGCGATGAAAAGAAGAAAATAGGACAAAACCAAGGGTCAATGAAGACGTAAAGCAATAGAGACTCAAACTGGTAGTGAGCAGATTTTGGAGAAAACACAACCACTTTGGAAGATAATTTGGCTACATCTAGGGAAAAAAAAAAAAAGATTCAAGCATTGAATTGGTTTGAATCAGCAATCCCATTCCCAGGATCTCATATGTGCACCCGGAAACGCACAGAAAAAGTTATTGGTTGTGTTATTGCCCGCTGTTGGGAAGAAGCTAGTTAACCAGCTAAATGTCTATCATCCAAAGAATGGCTAGATCATTCCTGATGCCATCACTGCATTAACCTGATAGAGCAATTAACAGGAAATAACTAGGGCTTGAGGCTAGCTCAGTCGTAGAGCCCTCAACTCTTAATCTCACGTCGTCTCAAGTCCCACAGTGAACAGGAAGTCTACTTAAAACAAAACAAAATTGAAAGAACAAAAAACTACACCCACACCCACACCCCTGGAATCAATTCGAAATTAAGTCCAGTTTCTCGTGAGCGGTTAGAGCTGAGGGGCTAGACGCCTTCCAGAGGGAGCTCCACGCCCAGCGTTGGTTTTATTTAAAGTATCCTATCGTGCCTGTAGTCTACTCTGCAGAAAAGAAAGATTTGTGTGAGCCTATTATAAACTCTGCAAAACTGAGCTTGATTTTGCTTGCTTCTGCCTGGGATGCTGGCTCTGGCTGGCTCTGATCTAACCACAATGACCTTGGCTTCCGGAGGTCCCCAAAACCCACTTCCCTTGTGTTGCTGGTTTCAAACTGAGCTTAGAAGTAGGCAGTCATGATTGTCTGTTTTGTGTGAGTTCAGTTTGAGGAGTTCTTTATAGATCCTGGATATCAGCCTCTTGTCTGTACTGTCATTTGCAAATATCTTCTCCCATTCCGTGGGTTGCCTCTTTGTTTTGTTGACTGTTTCCTTTGCTGTGCAGAAACTTTTGATCTTGATGAAGTCCCAAAAGTTCATTTTCGCTTTTGTTTCCTTTGCCTTTGGAGACATATCTTGAAAGAAGTTGCTGTGGCTGATATCGAAGAGGTTACTGCCCATGTTCTCCTCTAGGATTCTGATATATTCCTATCTCATGTTGAGGTCTTTTATCCATTTAGAGTTTATCTTTGTGTACGGTATAAGAGAATGGTCGAGTTTCATTCTTCTACATATAGCTGTCCAATTTTCCCAGCACCACTTATTGAAGAAACTGCCCTTTTCCATGGTGTATTTTTTCCTGATTTGTCAAAGATTATTTGACCATAGAGTTGAGGGTCCATATCTGGGCTCTCTACTCTGTTCCACTGGTCTATGTGTCTGTTTTTATGCCAGTACCATGCTGTCTTGGTGATCCCAGCTTTGTAGTAAAGCTTGAAATCAGGCAACGAGATGCCCCCAGTTTTGTTTTTCTTTTTCAACATTTCCTTAGCAATTTGGGGTCTCTTCTGATTCCATAAAAGTTTTAGGATTGTTTGCTCCACCTCTTTGAAAAATACGGTGGAATTTTGATGGCATTAAAAGTATAGATTGCTCTAGGCAGTACAGACATCTTAACAATGTTTATTCTTCCAATCCAAGAGCATGGAATGGTCTTCCATCTTTTTGTGTCTTCTTTGATTTCTTTCATGAGTATTCTGTAGTTCCTCGAGTACAGTTCCTTTACCTCTTTGGTTAGGTTTATTCCCAGGTATCTTATGGTTCTTGGTGCTATAGTAAATGGAATTGATTCTCTAATTTTCCTTTCTGTGTTTTCATTGTTAATGTATAAGAAAGCAACTGATTTCTGTACCTTGATTTTGTATCCTGCCACATTACTGAATTGCTGTATGAGTTCTAGTAGTTTGGGGGTGGAGTCTTTTGGGTTTTCCATATAAAGTATCATGTCGTCTGCAAAGAGACAGAGTTTGACTTCTTCGTTGCCAATTTGGATACTTTTATTTCTCTTCGTTGTCTGATTGCTATTGCTAGGACTTCTAATACTATGTTGAACAAGAGTGGTGAGGGTGGGCATCCTTGTCGTGTTCCTGATCTCAACTCAACACACACAAAATGGATAATCATGTCAAAAAATGGGCAGAAGACATAAACAGACACTTCTCCAATGAAGACATACAAATGGCTGTCAGACACATGAGAAAATGTTCATCATCACTAGCCATCAGGGAGATTCAAATCAAAACCACATTGAGATACCACCTTATACCAGTTAGAATGGCCAAAAGTAACAAGACAGGAAACAACATGTGTTGGATAGGATGTGGAGAAAGGGGAACCCTCTTACACTGTTGGTGGGAATGAAAGTTGGTGCAGCCACTTTGGAAAACAGTGTGGAGATTTCTTAAGAAATTAAAAATAGAGCTTCCCTATGACCCTTCAATTGCACTACTGGGTATTTACCCCAAAGATACAGATGTAGTGAAAAGAAGGGCCATCTGTACCCCAATGTTCATAGCAGCAATGGCCATGGTTGCCAAACTCTGGAAAGAACCAAGATGCCCTTCAACTGATAAATGGATAAGGAAGATGTGGTCCATATACACTATGGAGTATTATGCCTCCATCAAAAAGGATGAATACCCAACTTTTGTAGCAACATGGATGGGACTGGAAGAGATTATGCTGAGTGAAATAAGTCAAGCAGAGAAAGTCAATTTTCATATGGTTTCACTTATTTGTGTAGCATAAGAAATAACACGGAGGACATGGGGAGATGGAGAGGAGAAGGGAGTTGAGGGAAATTGGAGGGGGAGATGAACCATGAGAGACTATGGACTCTGAAAAAACAATCTGAGGGTTTTGGAGGGGCAGGGGGTGGGAAGTTGGATAAGCCTGGCGGTGGGTATTATGGAGGGCATGTGTTGCATGGAGTACTGGGTGTGGTGCATAAACAATGAATTCTGGTACACTGAAAAGAAATTAAAAAAAAAAAAAAAAAGAGGTAGGCAGTCAGCAAGAGGCAATCCACAGCTGATAGACACTCTGGTTTGTCCCTCCCTCCCCCAAGGCCACACCTCCTGCTCTCTTCCTGCAGTGCTTACCAGCTAAACCTCAGTCTCCCCAGGGTGCAGAATGGAGAAGGCAGGTCTGTTGGCTCCGACATCCCCAGGCTGCTCTAAATTCTATTACTTTGGAGAAGGAGGACCCCAAAGGGAAGGGACGGAGGCTGAATCAGGTGAGAAGTAACGAACCTCCCCTTGTTAAATGAAGAAATCCTGCCTCCTGTTACTTATAACCTAATGCTCTCCCAGGGAGATGTGCGGTTACTGTCTTTCTATTTTATTTTATCTTGTAAGACTTTATTTTTAAGCAGTTGCTACTCCCAACGTGGGGCACAAACTCACAACCCGGAGATCAAGAGTTACCTGCTCTAGGGGCTGAGCCAGACAGGCCCCCCACTGATACTCAAAGGCAAATGTTTCTATAATAATGATTTTTACATTAATGTTTATGCTGGTGATATTCATAATTTTGAATTGTGCATGTAATACTATAATTATGACAGGGAAACTCTATTTTTTTCTTTTTTTAAAGATTTCATTTATTTATTTGACAGACAGAGATCACAAGTAGGCAGAGAGGCAGGTAGAGAAAGGTGGGGGGAAGCAGGCTCCCCCCTGAGCAGTAAGCCCAATTCATGGCTCGATCCCAGGACCCTGGGATCATGACCTGAGCCGAAGACAGAGGCTTTAACCCACTGAGACACCCAGGCACCCCTAGGGAAACTCTTATTTAAATTTAAATATATAGGGACATCTGGCTGGCTCAGTCCCTAGAGCTTGAGACTCTAGATGTCAGGATCAAGAGTTCGAGCCCCATGCTGTGTGCAGAGATTGCGTAAATAAATAAATAAATCTTGTTTAAAACATTGAAAAATATATATAGGATTTTGATACTATGGCTTGACTAACTTTGTCAAGCAAAGTGTTCTTATATGTAAAGTGGAGATAAAATTTCAGCATTGGCTAGGATCTGGATTTCATTGTCTTATTAATACTCGCTTTTTAAAAAATGTATGTTTATGTAATCTGGTACCTGGCATGGGGGATCGAACACACAACCCTGTGATCCAAGCATCAAGGGCGTGATGGCTCCACCAGCTAAGCCAACCCGGCACCCTCATGCCCGTCTCACTTTTCTCTCGAACCACACAGCCTCAGCAGCTTGGGCCTCAATTTCTTTATGTGCCGATAATGATACTATGTCGATTATCACCCTGTCTTGCTTACAGATGAAAACTGCAAGTCAATAACGCATTTTATTGTAAGTGGTGTTTAGATTATCATCATATTTTCTCAAGGGCCAATTTGGTGTATGACATCTTTAAAGTGTAGTTAAAAGGCATGTAGAATATAGGTAATATCAGTCACTTAAGTGTTTGCATTTGGCTCAGGTCATGATCTGATCCCAGGGTTCAGGGATCCAGCCCCGTGTTGGGCTCCCTGCTCAGCGGGGTGCCTGCTTCTCCCTCTCCCTCTGCCTGCTTCTCCCTCTCCCCTGCCCCATCCCCTCGATCAATACAATCTTTTTTAGAATTAAAAATAAATTTTAGGGGGCACCTGGGTGGCTCAGTGGTTGAGTGTCTGCCTTTGGCTCGGGTCATGATCCCAGGGTTCTGGGATCGAGCCCCGCATCAGGCTCTCTGCTCCATGAGAAGCCTGCTTCTCCCTCACCCACTCCCCCTGCTGTGTTCCCTCTCTCGCTGTGTCTCTCTCTGTCGAATAAATAAATAAAAATCTTTTAAAAAATAATAAATTTTAGAATAGAAGAATAGGGGCATCTGTGTGCCTCAGTCGTTAAGCGTCTGCTTTCCCACTGGGTCATGATCCCAGGATCATGGGATCGATCCTGCTTAGGGCTCCCTTCTTGTCAGGAAACCTGCTTCTCCCCCTCCCACTCCCCCTGCTTGTGTTCCCTCTCTCGCTGTCTCTCTCTCTCTCTCTCTCTCTCTCTGCCAAATAAATAAAATCTTTAAAAATAAAATAAAATAAAAATGGAAGAATATAGGGTACCATTGTGAGGTTGGCCAGTGACAAGGGTGACGAAGGATTGCACAGAGAGCAGAGCAACAAACAGGGCAGAATCGGTTCACTCTCCCAGGAGAGGAGAGGGGCCAGACATCCAGAGAAATATCAGACTAGTTCCCATCAGGCTAGGCCCTTTAAGGGGTTTGAGGGACGTGAGAGGGTTGCCTCTGAACCCACGGGAGGTCTTGGCGGACTGAGCAGGAGGTAGCTGGTGTTCGAGGGGCTCTGTCTGGGATGTGGGTTGTGGTCTTGCTAGAGAAGAAAGTGTTTTGGAGTTGGTACCTACTTTCCAACAATGTGGGGGCACTGAGACCACCAGAAACAGAGAGTTCAGGGTCAAGTGCAGACACTTGGGAGTTTTGCTTGTAAGTGTGGCTGGGGAGCAGCAAGGGCGGCGCTTTGAATAGATTCTGTTCAATGGTTATATTGGCTTCAGTGCAAAAGATCCCTAAATTTGCATGTTACAATTTTCCTTTTATTAAAAAAAAAAAAGAAGAAGAAGAACATATGTTTGTCGCCTTGTGCTTTCTGTTTTCTGGGTAAACAAAATGAAACTTTTATTTTTCCCTGTCTGACTTTCATTGTACATTAACTGGACAATATCATGTGTGTGTCACTACTGTGTCACTACTGATACATTTTGATTTGTTTCTACCATATATTTTATTTCTATTTTGCCTTATTTTAGAATTTTTTCTTTACCATTTCTTTTTTTAATTTTTTATTTAATTTAAAAATTTTTATTTATTTATTTGACAGAGAAAGAGATCCCAAGTAGGCAGAGAGGCAGGTAGAGAGAGAGAGGGGGGGGGGGAAAGCAGGCTCCCCGCTGAGCAGACAGCCCAATGCGGGGCTGGATCCCAAAATCCTGAGATCATGTGACCTGAGCCACCCTGGCACCCCAGTATGGGAAGGTTTAGACCACAAAAACTTGAAACTACCCAAAGGTCAATAAACTCTAGTACGCTACTCAGAATAAACAGTAATGAAGTTTTCAAACAGTCACGCATATGGCAAATCTCACATGCCTCCTACCCAGAGGGAAAAAACCCTGTCTCAAAAGCCTTTGCCTTGTGGTACTGCGTTTAGGACGTGTTTTCCCAAAACGGGAGAGAATAGAGGAGTGGTTGCCAGGACTTGGGACTGAAGCTGGCCACAAGGGGGCAGCCCAAGAAAACGTTTCCACTGCGTCAGAGTCTCTCCTACCTTCGGTCTGGCAGTGGCTTTGAAACTGCATTGTCAAAACTCAGAGCTGGAGCCTCAAAAACATGAATTTTATTAACTGTAAATTTCGTGGGGTTTTTTTTTTTCATTTTATTTTTAAGTGATATCTACACCCAACGTGGGGCTTGAACTCGCAACCCAGGGATCAAGAGTCCGCAGCTCCAGTGACAGTCAGCCAGGCGTCCCTAAATGTAAATTTTAAAGCAAACTTTAAAAATAGGAAGTCCAGAACTGTTGAAAATGGCATAATACAGCTGATTCATGGACTCTTTATTATTTTTATGATTATCTCAAATTCGAATTTGTCTTTTGGCCGTCTCCCAAAGGAGTCAAGAACTTAGTAACATAATCCTCTTAATTCAGTGGTTCCCGAGGTTGTCCCCACAAAGAAACACCTGAACAGACCCATTAATCAGTCATTCCTCATACGTCCCTCCTCTGGCCCCTGGTAATCGCTAATCTGCTTCCCGTCTCTATAGTTTGCTTCTTCTGGGCATTGATGACTGGTTTCTTTCCCTTAGCATAATGTTTTTGAGGTTCATACATGTGGAAGGACATAGCAATACTTCATTCCTTTTTCTGGCTGAATAATATTCCATTGTATCGATAAGCACGTTGTGTTTACTCACTCATGGACCTTTGGGTTGTTTCTACCTTTTGGCTTTCTACCTTCATAGTCCTACTATTATTCATGTACAAGTTTTTCTATGAAGATCTGTTTTCCGTTCCCGTGGGTATGTACCTAAGAGTAGAATCGCTGAGTCATGGAAATTCTGTTTAATTTGGGTTTGGGGTGGCTTTTTAGATTTCCTTCCCCCCACCATAACTTATAGAGAGAGATGGGATGGGGAGGGGCAAAGGGAGAGGGGGAGAGAGAGAATTTTAAGCACGCTCCATGCCCAGGTAAAGCCCAAGGTGGGCTTTACGTGTCTGGATCCCAGGACCCTCGAGATCATGGCCTGAGCTGAAATCATGAGTCAGATGCTTAACCAGCTGAACCACCCAGGTGCTCCATAGATTTCTTTTTTTTATTGTATTTATTTATTTGTTAGAGAGAGAGAGAGCACAAGCATGGGGAGCAGCAGGCAGAGGGAGAGGTAGAAGCAGACTCCCCACTGAGCGAGGGTACTGATGTAGGACTCGATCCCAAGACCCTGAGATCATGGCCTGAGCTGAAGGTAGATGCTTAACCGACCAAGCCACCCACGTGTCCCCATAGACTTCTTTTTTAAAGTAATGTCCACACTCAATGTGGGGCTTGAACTTACGACTCCCAAGATTAAGAGTTATGTGCTCTACCCACTAAGGCAGCCGGGTGCCTCCCCATTTAACTTTTTAAGGAAACCTGGGGAGTGAGTTTCTCGGGATCTTAGGAATTTTTCAAAGGTGACACCAATGCGAGGGCAAGATTTGGAATCACTGCCCTAGGACACGCATTCTGATCAGATTTTAACATGCAGCCCTCCTAATCAAGCACACATTTGGTAGAGGAGATCTCCACATTATCCCGCAGGGCATCTGAGAAATATGCTTCAGTGTTTCTTACGGTAGGATTCACCATTTGGAGAACGTCAATGGGATCCCAAACTGGGGTGATAATATCCAAGATTGTGGGTGGTTGTCAAATGTCTAAGTCACCCACAGGATGTATCAGAGAGTTGTGTTAGCGATCCGCATAGTGAGGTTCAGATTTTGGAAAAGGTAGAAAAAATGATCATCTTCAGTAACTTCATTTATGAATGATACATTTCTTCACATGACTGCCAAAGTCCCTGCTCGGTGGCCAACACATCCTTCCCAGCAGAGAGCAGCGTCAGATGTTAATTCCCCGGGACTGGTTTGCAGGAGGCAGGGAGGGGGAGGTGATGTGTTCGTCCTGACCTTGCACGTCTGGGAATCATGGTGTCCTCCCACGTGGTCTGAACTCTTGTAGCTGGAGTTCAGCTACAGGTATCACATGAAGGGGTCTTGGCCTATGCCTAGAAAGCCTCCCACCCTCTGTGAACTGCTCAAATACTGATGTCCCAAGAACTACTTTTCTCTGGGAACTGGCTTTCCATTTCACCTCTGAGAAATAACCACTCAGAATATTATCCTCCAGGAGTGCCTGGCTGGCTCTGTCGGTAGAGCACGTGACTCTTGATCTCAGGGTTGTAAGTTCGAGCCCCACGTTGGGTACACAGAGTACTATAAAATGTTTTTTGGTTTTTTGTTTTTTGTTTTTTTGAGAAGGAGGAGAAGAAGGAGAACAAGAAGAACAAGAATGTTGTCCTCTGATTCCAGGCAAGGGCCATAATCTGAACCCTGAAGATGATGAGCATTTCAAAGCAAGGCTGAAGGAAACGCCTGTTTCACTCAAAAATATCATTAGAATCAGTGAGACAGGTAACATACTATACCATCTTCTTTTTTACAAATTATCTTTAGAAAGGTATTTGAGGGAGAGAAAGCACAAGCAGGGGGAGCTGCAAAGGGAGAGTGAGAAGCAGGCTCCCCGCTGGGCAGGGAACTGGGCTCAGGACTCTGAACCCAGCCCAAGCAAGAAAATGTGCCTGGTGACCAGGGCCCAATTTGGGAGTTCTAGATCATTCCATTTTATTGCAGTGCTTCTTGCCAGAAAATATTTATCACGTCTTATCCAAATAATTGGATTTTTACCATCAAAAAAAATTCTTTTGTTCTTGAGTATATGTTTGCCTCCGAGTTTCCATTATAAAACAGTGTTCTTTGACCTCATATCAGTAGTATGGCAGATTTGTCGATCAGTGAATTTCTAGGAATTTATACTTTGGAGAGTAAGAACTTCAGAGAGGGAATTACCAATTTATTCGAGTGATTGGGGAGCAAAAAGTTGAGTGCCGAGACAGATTGGATCTTTCAACAATTTT
This sequence comes from Mustela nivalis, assembly GCF_964662115.1. Taxonomy (NCBI): domain Eukaryota; kingdom Metazoa; phylum Chordata; class Mammalia; order Carnivora; family Mustelidae; genus Mustela; species Mustela nivalis. Next base: position 55,872,679 of record NC_139037.1, on the reverse strand, counting down.
GCTACGATCACCCCTATGGCTGCATTTGGCCATGGTGTTGGGACTGGGATCATGAGGGAAATCCCAGCTAATTCTTTTTTTTTTTTTTTTTTTTTTGAGGATCTAGCATCAGATCCAATTCTAGAAACATCACGTGTGGAGGTAAAATCTAACTAGGAAGTAGATGTCATCTTTTGTGATGAGTTAAGAAAATCAGAAAATTGAAAAAAGCAAAAAAAAAAAAAAAAGAGAGAGAGAGAGAGAGCCTCTGTCACCATCACATAATCAAAAACAGGAGCCAAGATTATATCTAGAATAGTGCAGTCCGATAGAATTTTCTACAGTGATGAAGATGTGCCCCATCCATGCTGTCCAGTGCAGAAGCCACAAGCCAGCTGTTACTAGCGAGCACTTGAAATATGACTCATGTAACTGAGAAACTTGAATTTAAATTCAAGTTTAAACTTGTGCCTGGGTGGCTGAGTGTTAAAGCGTCTGCCTTCCACTCAGGTCGTGTCCTGGAATCCAGCCCCTCATGGGGCTCCCTGCTCAGTGGGGAGCCTGCTTCTCCCTCACCTACTCCCCTTGCTTGTGTTCTCTGTGTGTGTCAAATAAATAAAATCTTCTTAAAAAAAAAAAAAAGAGTGGGCGCCTGGGTGGCTCAGTGGGTTGGGCCACTGCCTTCGGCTCAGGTCATGGTCTCAGGGTCCTGGGATCGAGTCCCGCATCGGGCTCTCTGCTCAGCAGGGAGCCTGCTTCCCTCTCTCTCTCTCTCTCTGCCTGCCTCTCCATCTACTTGTGATCTCTCTCTGTCAAATAAATAAATAAAATCTTTAAAAAAAAAAAAAAGAAAAGAAAAAGAAAAAGAAAGAAAACGCTGTTGGAGCAGCTGCCTTCCCCCAGAGTTTGTTTAGAGAGAATCACCCGTGAGAATTTTCAAATGCACATTTACTTTCCTTGGCATTTTAGCTATTCCGCTGTCTCTGTTGGTGTTTTCTTCTGTGAAGACAGATAAATGCTCTGTGCATTGGGAAGATACACACATCCAGATCCATCATGGACTTGACCTGACCCATCGTGGGAATCATCCACAGGAAGACAAATTTGCCTTTGCTTTCTGATGCGGCCCCGATTTTCTCTCTCCGCTGTGTGATCCACAGGTCCTGGCTTTTTTCCCACTCACGTTCCTGGCTCGTTTTTGTCGATCCTGCATTTCTCAATCTTTATGTAAATGTAATTAAAGCATTTAATAGAAATGTCTTTGGAGCTCATTACCATGTTACTTACGGTAGCCAGAATAATGGCCCTCCAGACATGCCCATGCCCCGATCCCCAAAACCTGTGGATCTGTCCCCACGCATGGCAAAAGGGATGTGTGGCCAAAATGATTAAAATGAAGACTTTGAGATGGAAGGTTATCCTGCATTTTCCGAGTGGATCCGTGGGATCACCAGGGTCTGTGTAAATTGGAGAGGGAAGCAGGAGTGTTGGTCACAGACGTTGCGGCGGAAGCAATGGTGGGAAGATTCACTTTCAAGATGGAGGAAGGGGCCATAACCAGGGAATCCAAGCAGCCTCTCGGCGTAGGGAAAAGCGAGGAAAGGAAACGGATTCTCCTTGGGTGAAAGTTCCAACCCTCTGAACACGGGGTTGGTTCCCCTGGCAACCATCCGCACCCTACTGGGCTTTCTGGCGGTCACCTCATTAGCATAACAAAAACACATTTATCAGCCTTATGGGAAATTCCAAGGATTTTTAGAAGCTCTGTGCCCCACAGGATAGAAGGCTGCTGTAGATCAGTTCGATATGATTTCAAATCCCACTTGTTTATGACAAAAATGAAATTGTCCCCCACCCCACCATTTTTGTAAGCTCCAGGCCCAACGTGGGACTTGAACTCGTGACCCTGAGACAAGAGTCAATGTGCTGTACCAACTGAGCCAGCCAGGGGTCCTCCAAAATGAAATTGTTCTTAAGAGTAAAATCGTCTTGGGGGGCCTGAGTGGCTCAGTTGGTTCAGTGACTGCCTTAGGTTCAGGTCCTGATCCCAGGTCCTGGGATCCAGCCCTGCATAGGGCTCCCTGCTTAGTGGGTGGGGAGCCTGTTTCTCCCTCTCCTTTTGCCTGCCACTCCCCTGCTTGTGCCCTCTCTCTCTGTATCAAATAAGTAAAATCTTTAAAAAAAAAAAAAAAAGTAAAGTCATTTTGCTCGAAGCGTGAAGGACAGGATGTGGTCAAGTCATCCGTTGTCACTGGGAAGTTCTCCGTAGCTTCGCTTCAGAGGAAACCCGCCAGGGGCTTTATCAATAAAAATGTAAAAACAACTGGTGACCGGGGACATTGAGATCAGTGGAAACTGTTGCATCTGGGCAAGGAGACTGTTTGCTCTAAGTAGCTAGCTATGTAGAGGACCTTCTGAGGACCTTCGGAAGATTAGCTCCTGCCAAGGTCAAGGCAACTCGGTCCCCAACAGGTGGAAAGGGAACAGCGCCTCCCAAAGGCTGTCCGCGCAGGTGCTAGCAAGAGAGCGCTCTGGCGTCAGGGGACTTTGGCTTTTGTCCGGACAGCTGGGCGTCAGCTCACCAGAGTACAACGGGTATAAAAATACACCTCAATTGAACGACTTTATTCCCGTTCATCTCCCCTTGCCTGGAACTGTTGTGACTGATCTGCCATTGGTCTGGACTGTGGTATTTCTTTATTGGCTTCCTGAAGACATTAACCTATATGCTGTTGGCTTGCAAACTTACTAGGATTTCTCGCAGTGACCCTGTGTTAAATAAATTGCTGGCAAAGACAAAGTCAATCTCCGAGCACTAGTTTGCCTCCCGAAACAAAACAAAGACCGCACATATATTTCTTATATATTTTTTAAGATTTTTAATTAATTTTTTGAGAGAGAGCACGAAGAGAGTGAGAGGGAGAAGACGACTCCCCATGGAGCGGAGAACCCAATGTGGGGCTCGATCCTGGAATCCCAAGATCATGACCAGAGCTGAAGGCTGATGCTTAACCGACTGAGCCACCCAGGTGCCCCCCTCCCAACTCCTTGTTCAATAAAACTTAGCCCTCATGCATAAAGTAAGATCAATTAATGTAGATAAGAAAAGACCCTGCTTTGGAATGTCAGGATAGAGGAGAAAATCCTTAACTGCCTTGGGGGAACTTCTGGCTTCTTTTATTCTGTATTTTATTTTCAACGTGGATCACTTTCAAATCAAGGAGGCCCTAGGATGATACAAAGTCATTTTCCATTTCTTAAGTGTCATTAAGGAACGGAGTTACCGGATCTGTGGTGTTTGTGTTTTCTAGCAATGTCTTCCCACAATGAGAAGGAAAGACTTCTCCTCTTCCCTCTTAGGTTTGATGTAGGAAAGATGTTAGGGTTCAAAGCCGAGGCCAAGAAAGAATTCTTGAGGTGTGTTTAGTGCAAAAAGGTGATTTCATTAAAGCCCAGGGACAGGACCCTTGGGCAGAAGGAGCTGCACTGGGGACAGGAGTGGCCCATTATATACTTTCAAGCTGGGAGGGAGTTGGAGATAGTGTAAGTCTCTAAGGAATTTTGGAAGCAAGATTTCAGGACCTTGATGAGGGCTACCTATTGTTGAGAAAAGGCCTTTTATTACCATCTAATAAAACCTTAGTCATGAGACCCTTCAGATGTACATCAATGGGCCATGCGCTTGGGGGATATGAGCCAACGTGTATCTTGGGGGTAGAGATAAAGGAAGTTTCCAAAGGAATTTTTACATGTTAAAGTAGATTTTAAGGATCCTGCGGGTCAGGCTAAGATTGTCCTTTGCCCTTAGCGAAGTGTTAACATCAAGGTAGCTGAGTTTCTAGAGGAATGTCACTCTGCCTGTTTTAAGGACTTGTCAGGCTATAGGTAGTGGGGAAATTTAATATTTCTTTTGCTTTTCTTTCCCACATCAGGTTAAGCACCAGGGGCCTGCAAATTAAATAACAAAGGACAGATACATGGGAGAAAAGGCGCACAGCTTTTATTAATAGTTTCATGCTTGGTAGTTCATTGGAAAAAAGTGAAACTCAAGCAGTAGAAAAGAGGTTTTGGACCTTAAGGGAGAAGACCTAGTGAGGGAGGGGACTAAGAAATGGTGGGGCGGGGGGCGCTAATGAAAGATACGGGCTCTTTTAGTAAAGTCAGTTTATGCAAATTAGTCTTTGTGTTGACTCCCCCACCTTCCACAATAAGAGTCCTTTTTCTCTCCCTGGTACAGAGCTGAGGGCGGGGCGGAGAGAGGGGGTCGGGTAAAGGTACCTTCCCCAAAGAGAAATTTATGGTTTGCTTTCAGTCATTTAAGGGAAGGAGAGAGAGAGAGAGCTCTTCTTGCATCAACCCATTCTCGATTGCCTTCAGCTCAAAATAATCCTTACCCCAAAGTGACGGATTCTGGAGTGGCATTTCCTTTTTCTCCCCCACCTTTTTGGAGATATTACTGACATATAATATTGGTAAGTTTAAGTTTACAACGTAATTGATGCTGGGCAGTTGAGTTCAACAGTCAAGAAAGAATTCTGGCTCGATTGGTGGAGCGGGGACTCGAGCTCAGGGTTGTGAGTTCAAGCCCCATGATGGAGATAGAGATTACTTAAAAATAAAATCTTTAAAAAAAAAAAAAGGAAGAATTATTGAGATATTTTATGGTACAAAAAAGATGCTTTTATTATAGCCTGGGGACAGGACCTGTGGGCAGAAACTGCACGTGGGGAACAGCTGGGTGGTTCAGTCAGTTAAGCGGTTAAGTGTCTGCCTTCAGCAGATCTCAGGGTCCTGGGATTGAGCCCCACATCCGACTCCTTGCTCAGCAGGAAGCCTGCTTCTCCCTCTGCCTGTTCTGCTGCTCTCCATGCTTCTGCCCTCTCTCTGACAAATAGAAAAATAAAATCTTTAAAAAAGAAGGAAAGAAACTGCATGAGGGTGTTAAGGTGGGAATGATTATATATTCTTGAGTTGGGGGTAGGCAGGTAGAGGTCACATGAGTCTCTAAAGGGATTTCCCTTCATTAAAGAAGTCTTAGAGGGTCCTGGAGGCCTGGGGATTGTCAAGGTCAGGTTGTTTTCTGTCACCAGCCAAGCATTTAAATTAAGGCCGCCACAAGTCCCTTGAGGACTGTCCTCAACCATAGTGACATTCCTCTAGAATACCTGCCTCAGATATTTATCAGTGGGATTTAATTTTATCTGCATTTCTCTTCCCTTCATTCTCCTTATCATCATGATTTTATAGGGAAGGAAAGGCTTTCCAGCTGGACTAAGAATTAAATTTACTGGGGCGCCTGGGTGGCTCTGAAAGACCCGCGGATCCCCTTACCCAAGAATCCAACACTGCCACTGGATGCAATCAGCAAGAGGTTCTTTATTGTTACGCAGGCGCCTGCGGGTGGTCAGCGCGCGCCTGCGGGTGGTCAGCAGCTCCTGCTAGCTGAGCACACCTGGCTGGGGTGGTGCAGGATTTTTATAGACAGGTGCAAACAAGTTTTGGGTGGGGCGCAACTGATTGGTGGACAGTTTGAACTTTTGAAAAAGGCATTCGTGGAGTTTGCTGATTGGCTTTGGGGACCCGCTCGCGCGAAGAGAGAGGCGGGAAGGGGGAACAAGCTGATTGGTTCTGAGGGCCCGCGCGTGGGAGGAGAGAGGCAGGGAGGGGGAACAAGAAGGGGGAAGGTAGGAATGCCATCATGGCGTCTTCTATTATTTCTATAAGCGAAACAGTTACAGAAGGGCAAAAGAGCAATTAGTCACGCAATTAATAACCTAATCTACGCCTAAAAGCCAGCGGTTCACAGAAAAGCAAACAAGCGGTTAGTTATCCTATCTATCTTCCAGGGGAGGGGACTTTCCAGGGCAGGGGTCTTTCAGCTCAGTGGGTTAGGCCGCTGCCTTCGGCTCAGGTCATGATCTCAGGGTCCTGGGATCGAGTTCTGCATCCGTCTCTTTGCTCTGCAGGGAGCCTGCTTCCTCCTCTCTCTCTCTGCCTGCCTCTCTGCCTCCTTGTGATCTCTCTGTCAAATAAATAAATAAAATCTTTATAAATAAATAAATAAATTTACATGAGACAGGGGCACCTGGGTGGCTCTGTTGGTTAAAGCCTCTGCCTTGGCTCAGGTCATGATCTCAGGGTTCTCGGATCGAGCCCCAGATCGGGCTCTCTGCTCAGCAGGGAGCCTGCTTCCCCCTCTCTCTGCCTGCTTCTCTCCCTACTTGTGGTGTCTCTCTCTCTCTCTGTCAAATAAATAAATAAAATCTTTAAAAAAGATAAATAAATAAAATAAACTATTTTTTTAAATCTTGGCTGTATTGGGGAGGGAGCTAAGGAGAGCCTCTTACCTTTAAAGGAATAAAAATTGTAGTGACGGCTGAATTCCCAATAAAAAGATCGGACCACAGAGAAAGTACAGAGTGATGTCTTGAAAGTGTGAAGGAGAAAGTTCCTACCCAGCATTCTATACCCAGTAAAAATATCCCTAAGAATAAGAAGGAAATGGACCATTTTGAGGCAAGAATTTTAGAGAATTTATCACCAGCTGCCTTACACTAAGGGGGAAAAAAAGAAAAGAAAAAGAATGCAGATGGAAACAAAGATGCAGAAAGGACCAAAGACACAAAAAGAAGATTAAATATCAAGGGAAATTCAAATTAACGTTGTTCTTATAAAACAATAGGGATAACATCATGTAGAATTTAAAATGCAAACTGTTCCAAAACACATAACACAAGTAGGCCTATAAATTGCAAGGGAGTAAGTGAATTTAAATTCTAAGGTCTTGGGACGCCTGGGTGGCTCAGTTGGTTAAGCAACCGCCTTCGGCTCAGGTTATGGTCCCAGGGTCCTGGGATAGAGCCCCGCATCAGGCTCCTTGCTCGGCCAGGAGCCTGCTTCTCTCTCTGCCTCTGCCTGCCATTCTGTCTGCCTGTGCTTGCTCTCTGCCCCCCTCTCTCTCTGATAAATAAATAAAATCTTAAAAAATAAATAAATAAATTCTAAGGTCTTTACATTATCTTTGATGTAATAAAACTATAATTATATACTAGATATTTATGTCAAGAATATGTTTTCTGGGGCACCTGGCTGGCTCAGTCAGTGGGGCATGTGACTCTTGATTTTGGGATTGTGAGTTTGAGCCCTAAGTGTTGGTTGTAGAGATTACTTAAAAATAAAATCCTTTAAAAAAAAATGTATTTTGAGATCTCTAGCGTAACTGAAAAAAAAATTTAAAGATTGAATAATTTAGAGAGGAATTATAAAATAATCCAAGGTTTGGCAAGAAAGTAAAAAAAGGAACACAGGACATTAAGGAGAAAATATAAATTAAATTATAAAATGGTAGATTTAAATTCAGTTATATCAGTAACTACATTAAATATAAATGGATTGACTCCAATTCAAAGACAAAGTTTTTCAGATGGGATTTTTAAGATTCGGTTATTAAAAATAAAAATTCACTTACTACAGAGCTTATAGAAATGTGCTTTAAGTATAATGATACCGAAGAGTGGAAAGCAGAAGTCTTAAAATAAATTATAACATAAAAACACTAACTTAAAGGGGCGCCTGGGTGACTCAGTGGGTTAAAGCCTCTGCCTTCAGCTCAGGTCATGATCCCAGGGTCCTGGGATAGAGGTCCTCTCTGCTCAGCGGAAAGCCTGCTTCTCCCTCTCCCCGTCTCCCTGCTTGTGTTCCCTGTCTCTGTGTCTCTCTGTCAAATAATAAATAAAATCTTTTAAAAAAAAGGAAATGCAATGCTTTCCCACATCTCCAAGATAATTAAAAAACAAAACAAAACACTAACTTTAAAAAAAAATGTGTTTTTTACACCCACTTTTTTTCTTGATTTCTTTTTAAAATTTTATTTATTCATTTGAGAAAGAGGACAAGCAAAGGGAGGGGCTGAGGGAGAGGGAAAAGCAGACTCCCCACTGAGCAGGGAGCCCAATCTAGAGCTCATTCCAGGACCTGGAGATCATGACCAGAGCCAAAGGCAGACGCTTAACCATCTGAGCCCCCCAGGTGCCCCTCTTAAGACTTTTTTTTTTTTTAAAGCAATCTCTACACCCAACCTGAGGATCTAAATCACAGCCTCGAGATCAGGAGTCCCATGCTATACAAACTGAACCAGCCAGATGCCCCTGGACACCCATGTTTATAGCATAATGCACAAAAGCCCAAAGGGGAAAACAACCCACATTCCATGAACGGATGAAGAGATAAACCAATGTGGTGTAATCTTACAGTGGAATATTATTCACCAATAAAAAAGAAGCAAAGCATGGATACACACCACGACATGGATGAACCTTGAAAACATTAAATAAAATGGGGTGCCTGGTGGCTCAGTGCGTTAAGCCTCTGTCTTCAGCTCAGGTCAGGATCTCAGGGTCCTGGGATCGAGCCCAGGATCAGTCTCTCTGCTCAGCAGGGAGCCTGCTTCCCCCCACTCCCTCTGCCTGCCTCTCCGCCTACTTGTGTTCTCTGTCAAATAAATAAATAAAATCTTTTTAAAAAATTAAATTAAAAGCCAGACACAAAAGCACAAGTATTATATGATTCCAGTTCTAGGAGGTACTTAGAATTGTCAGAGTCATAGAGGCAGAACGCAAGTAGAGGTTATTAGCGGCTGGAGGGAAAAGGAAATGGGGACATGCACTAAAATTGTGCTAAGTTCAGACACCTCGGTGGCTCAGTCGGTTAAGAGTCTGCCTCCAATTCCAGTCATGATTCCAGGGTCCTGGAATTGAGTCCCGCATCTGGTTCCTTGCTCCTTGGGGAGCTTGCTTCTCCCTCTACCTGTTGCTCCTCCTGCTTGTGCCCGTGCTCTCTCTCTCTCTCTCTCTCTCAGGTATATTAAGAGAATAAAATATTTTTTTAAAAATAAAAAGTAGGGGCACCTGGGTGACTCAGTGTGTTAAAGCCTCTGCCTTCAGCTCAGGTCGTGATCCTACGGTCCTGGGATCAAGCCCCGCATGGGGACGGATCTCTCTCAGCAGGGAGCCTGCTTCCCTTCCTCTCTCTCTGCCTGCCTCTCTCCCTACTTGTGATCTCTGTCTGTCAAATAAATAAATAAAATCTTTTTAAAAAAGAACAAAGAAAAAAATAAGAATAAATAAAAATAAAAAGTAGGGGCGCCTGGGTGGCTCAGTGGGTTAAAGCCTCTGCCTTTGGCTCAGGTCATGATCCCAGGGTCCTGGGATCAAGCCCCATATTGGGCTCTCTGCTCCGCAGGGAGCCCACTTCCTCCTCTCTCTCTGCCTGCCTGTCTGCCTACTTGTGATCTCTGTCTGTCAAATAAGTAAATAAAATCTTTTAAAAATAAAAATATAAGTTAAATAAAATAAAAAGTAAAATCAAATTGTGCTAAGTGACTGATGTCAGCCTTCCGTGACCCTCTCAAGTGACCTCAAGGAAGAATCAAAACCAGAAAAATAAACAACAGTTAAACAGAGGCATGCAAGCAACACTTTTAAACAATCAGGTAAAAAACATAACGTATTAAGATGACCTGAGGGTATTTCTTGTGTCTCAGTGGAAATCCGTAAACCTTAATTTTAACAACTGTAACAAGTTATATCTTGTGATGCTCAAGTACTTAGAGAAATGCTTACAAACAGATACCCCTCTCCCTTCTGTAGATATAGTCCCCAGCAGCTAACAAGCTTTGGAGGACCTCTTCAGAGCAATCAGAAAGACTCCTTCCCAGGCTATGGTGAATAAAAGTCGGTTTTCTTGCAATTGGCAGGATTTAGTCTTTAATAGATACAGACCTTTCGTTTGGAAAGAGGAAAACGTTCTGCAGTCAGACAGTGGGGATGATTGCCCAACGGTTGGAATGGGTTTAATGCCACTGAACTAGACCCTTTAAATAGTGAAAGAGTTCATGTGTTGTGTATATTTATCACAACAGAAATTGATTGTAGTGTAGGTGGGGGTAGAGGGAGAGAGAGGAAGAGACAGAGCGCAGAGGATTCTTAGGACAGTGAAAATACTCAGTGTGAATTTACAGTGATGGATAGATGGACACATTTATCCAAATCCATAGAGTGTACACCGCGGAGAGTGAACCCCAAGGCAAACTATGGGCTTTGGCTGATTACTGTATGTAAGTTCATCTCTGGTTTAAAAAAAAAAAAAAAGGCATCCTGGAGAGTAATGTTGATAAGGAAGGAGACCATGTTTGGGGCCGGGGAGATACGGGAAATCTCTGTACCGCCCAAGTTTTATTGTAAACTTAATACTGCTTTAAAAATAATGAAGCATTTTTTAAAAAACGAGTTTAGGGGGTACCCAGCTGGCTCAGTCAGCGGAGCACGTGGTGAAGGACCCCAGGTCAGAACTATAGTATAGCCTATAAGTTTTAACATTTTTTTTATAACCAGCTTATGCTAACTAAGAAACTGTGGCCAGCTGACCATAGATAAGGGAGTCAGCAAGCAGCATAACAGGATAACAAATAGCAAAAATCTGTGTTTAACCCAGCTGTTTCTGGCTTCTGTATAATAATGCTTCTAGTGCTTTGCTACAAAATGAAAAATTGCTTAAACCCTCGCTCGCTGTGTAATCAAATAAAGTTATACCCTTCCCCTGTTAAGAATTTCCCCTACTACTAAGTAAAATTGATAAAAGTTGTCTCCAGTACCAAGGCCGGAGACGTGCGGTTCAGCACATATACAGATAAAGGTTAGAAAACGTGCAATTCAACATGTACCCTCTACTGTACACTACCTGAACGGTGACTGGCCAGAATGTATGGTTGGTTTTAAAGGATTGGCTACCTGTGTGTAGGCCTTGCTGTAATGCTTTGAAATTACTGGCTAGAAAAGTGAGGGCTCTGATGTAATGGACTGTAAAATTCTATATTAAGTCATTCCCGGAACAGATCGGGGCTCTCAGACACTGACCCATCCCTCGCGGATTTCGTGGTCAAGTGTCCCTGGGAGTCCGAGCATGCCCGAATAAAGTCCTCTTGCTTATTGCATCCAGTGGTCTGTGAGTGCGTCCTTGGGTGCGGGTCCACTAGGGTCTTTCAGTGGGACTGCTGATCTCTCTTGATCTGGGCGGGGCGGGGGAGGGGGGGGAGGGAGGTTTGTGAATTCGAGCCCCACCTTGGGCGTAGAGATTATTTTTTGAAAAACGAGTTTAGGCATATATTAGTATTAGACAATGAAAGCTTTAGAGTAGAATGGCATGACTAGAAAAGAGACATTTAAGACAAATTTAATTGATTTAATGGACTTTTGGTGGCTCCCTGCCCTTCTTTCCTAGAGTCAGAGGAACGGGCTGGGCTGGCCTCAGTCTTTGGGGGAGGGGCGGAGGGCGAGGACGGGAGGGTGGAGGGGAGGTGACAGGGTGGCGGGGGGAGGGGCATGTAAATCACGTCTTGTCGGGGCCCATCCAGAATAAATTCTCTAATTGAGGTTAAACGCTTTATTCCACCGAAGGGTTTCACAGGGCGCCCGAAGATCACGTGACTCCGGATCCAGGCGCTTTGACAGCAGCGAGGGGAGCTGGGTCGGGACCCTCGCCGGCTGACTTTTAGGCAGCTGTTTTCTTTCGCTGGAATTTGGGATCGGAGGTCGCTCCTGCTCCTCGCCGGAGGGTCGCTGGTTCAATCCCAGTAACGGTCAGAATAGTATTTTCCGAGGACTGTTCGCGCAAACCTTGCAGTTATCCGTCAGCCCGCGCTCGCCGGGTGGGGAAGGTTGCAAAAGGAAAAGAGGGAGGGGGGCCCAAGAGGGAAACCAGGGACCCCTCCACCCCACTGTCCTTTTCCAGCTCTGAGAAGTCCTCTTTTCCCTGGGAAGTGGTTCTTATTTCCGGGCGCCCCCAAGGACCAGAAGTGGCTGGGGAGAAAGTTCTGCGGGACCCGGGGGTGGGGAGGGGGAGTCCCAGAGCCCGGCAGGGGTGCAGGTCCCAGGATCCCCTTCCTGTGGCTCCTCCTCCCTCCGCCCCTACCCAATCCCTCAAACCATCCATTTTGAGGAGGGGGTCCGGAAGCAGGTACAAAGAGCCTGGGCAGGACGAGTCTCTGTCGTCCATCCTTCCTGGGGAGGGGAGGGGCGTCGTTTTGTTTTATTTGTTTCTTTAATTATTTTTACAGTCCCACTCCTCCGGTCCTCAGCCCTGCAACCCTCTGCCTCGCACAGGGAACGAGCCCTTAGGCTGCGCTGCCCGCAGGCGGGTCCCGAAGCCGGTGTTGTTGAGATGGTGAGTGTGCGCGGTTCTCGCGGAGTCCACACTGCTGGGGGAACCGGGTTGGGTTCCGGGGAGTAGGGAGCCGTTGTCCGGGGAAGCCTGATTCTTACCGTCCCAGAGGAGAGAGGAGGCCGAGAGTGGCCCGCGCGTCGAGCCCTAAATGCGCCTTTCTCCTTGCCTCAGGGGCACTCCCTGGCCGGAGCTGGGGGACACCCGCCTGCGGCGGAGGTGGGGCTGCAGCGGGGCGGGGCGGGGGCGGGGCGGGGTTGCAGTTTGGATCCAGGTAAGTCTTGGAGTCTGTCGTGATTAGGGCGAGCTGAAAAATTCTGGGCACAATCAGATCGAGGGGATGGCCATTGGGGTTCTCTTCTGGGGAAAGGGTTGCCGGATTTGAGTAGGGTCCGGAAGCACGTTCTTCCTTTTTGAGGAACTGAGGTCTCGGTTAAGGGCATTTATAAAAGGCCAAGGTGAAAGGAGTTCAGGGGAGTGGTCAGGATCAAACCCCCTGGTCTCAACAAGTTGCCTGTTTGTCCTTTACCGACTCCAGGAAGGTCTGTTCCCAGGGAAGCTCCGGGCAGCGGTGGGAACGAGTTTCACTGTCCGATGTGGGTGTTTTCCTTCTACCTGCTTACCTGAGCCCACCCAGAACTATGAATTCTCTTTTGGTTTTGTTTTTTGCTTTTCCCACTGCTCCAAACCCCAAGGTGTCTGAGATCACCAGGGACTCACCCGGAGCCCCAGTTATATGGGTTTGTTGCAAGGACAGAGAGACAGAGACCCACCCCGGCGAGGAACCTTGCAAATGAAGGGATGGAGGCTTTCATTCCTTACAGGATTGAGAGGTGCGGGGCGGGGAGGGGGTGGGAGGAAGGGAGGGGGTGGAATTCAGAGTAAATGTAACTGCATGCTGGCTTAGATAGGTTCAGGCTGAACTGCGTGTGAAGGAATGATCTGGACCGGACTGTCCCTTGGAAACTACAAGGTCACATAGAGGTGGAATGTTGTGTCCCAAACCCCTTATCTGAAGGTCTGCCCAGAGTTGCACTTGGAGGCTGCCTCCCGGTCCAAGTGACTCAGGACTCCCCCCAGGCAGGAGTGGGATGTACTTTTCTTACTGATAGGATGTCAAACAGCAGCATTTTTGAGGGCTGTGGTTTTTAGGGAACAAAGTTTATCGGTGAGTTAGCAAACAAGTAAGGGGGTGGGGGGGTGGGGAAGAGTCCTTTTGACTTTGCTGCTGGTTTCCTCGGGGTCTGATCTCTTCACCTGATGAGTGGTAGGGCGGGTTTGCAGCCTTGCATTCACAGTGATGGGGCTGCCTGTAATCGCCAGCTTGCCCCGACACTTAGTAACTTTGTCATACTGAGGGTCGTGTCTCTGTTTGTTTTGTGAAAACCTGAGTTCGCGTGAACCCCAGAGTAGTGAATGCGAGGGGATCTTGGGGACCCCACATAAATGTTTGGCATTTCGAAGCCTAGGTAGGATGGATGTCTGTTTCTTAAGAAATGGATTCGGTATATATTTTTTAAAGATTGACTTTCTTTATTTGTGGGAGAGATTGAGAGAGAGACAGAGAGAGCACAAGCAGGGGGAGCGACAGAGGCAGAGGGAGAAGCAGGCTCCCCCACCCAGCAGGGAGTCCTGATGTGGAGCTCGATCCACGACCCGAGAATCAGTGTATTTAAGAAGATGTGGGTACTCTGACACCTAGGGAATTTTGAAATATGAAAGCCATTAATTAAATCTCTCCAGTAGAAGGAATTTTTATTTTAGTTGGAAAAGATGACTTCAAGGCTTAAAAAAAAAAAAAAAAGCCAACCTCATCAATTGTATTGTAAATTATTTAATTGTAGGTTGTGTTTTGCTTGATAATGTATTTCTGGAATATGTAATAATAGATCAATGTGTTTAAAAAATTGCAGGTTGGTTGGGGTAGATCTTGAAGGCTTCCTCCATCTGCCCTGGTTCGCTCTGTTCGAGGCTCCTGGCTGCGCAGAAGCAGCCACTTTTGTAGATCCTTGCCTGTCTTTTCAAGGTTCCTTATTTTTCCTTTAATTCATGAAAATGAGAAAATGAGCTCATTGTGCACTCTTCTGCAGCTAGTGTTACAGATTTTAAAAGGCTCAGGTGACCGAATGTCATATGGGGGGGTCTTCCGAGACTGACAAGGGTATTTGATTCTATAAAAACACTACTGCTCATGTTTCTCTTTTAAAAGATATTTATTTATTTATTTGACAGAGGTAGAGAGAGAGATCACAAGTAGGCAGAGAGACAGGCAGAGGGAGAAGCAGGCTCCCCGCCGAGCAGAGAGCCCGATGTGGGCCGGATCCCAGGACTCTGCGACCATGACCTGCAGAGGCTCAACCCTCGGGGCCCACCCAGGTGCCCTTGTGGCCCCATTTTAAAAGATTCCTCATGCTTTAGAGATAGGAAATGCACGTATTTAAGGATGCAATGCTATGATAGCTGGAGTTTTGTTGACAATAGTGCGATAGGAGAAGGGCAGTGAAGGGGGATGGGTGGAAACAGGTAGATGGTGGGTGAGGGCTTGTTTGCATTTCCTTTTCCCTGTATTATGGGTGTTCACACTTTCCATGATTTAACAGCAAATGGTTAGATCTTTTGTACTGCTAAGCTTTTTTTCCCCTCTATTTAAAGATTTTAAGCAGTCTCTCCACCCAAGGTGGAGCTCCAACCCCCAACCCCAAGATCAAGAGTCACACATTGCACTGACTGAGCCACCCAGGTGCCCCCTCATGGTACCTCTTTCACAACCGCCTTCTTTCCAAATCTTGTCCCATTCACAGGTCCTGGCGGTTAAGACATTGGCATATCTTGGGAGGGGACACATTTCAGCTCATAACAGTGCTCCCCAAATGGGTGTGTTGTTCTAGGACCCTGTGACCTTCACAGACGTGGCCGTGAACTTCACCAGGGAGGAGTGGGCCCTCCTGGACTCCAGGCAGAGAATTCTCTATAGAGACGTGATGTTGGAAAACTGCAGGAACCTGGCCTCTCTGGGTGAGCATCCTACCCTCCCAGACATGTTCATGGCCAGGACAAATGCGAGTCAGACCCCCTCCTGGGTTCCCAGAGCTATGCTGAGAAATGGGGTGGGACTTGCTGAATAACCAAGATGGGGCCACCGCCCCCCCCCCCGGGGGTGGACTAGAGTTCACCCCATGAGACAGGAAATCTGTCCATTGCATTGCATTTTTATTCTCTTCCTGATTAACAGCCCTGGGGAGGTCCTTAGGTGGGTGAACATGGAGAACAGAGAGTTTCGTGAGGAAAACAGAGGGACCACTTTGTTGCTCCCTACTCACACTTACTTATCTCCAGAACCCCTGCAGACCACAATGTGCACTCCTGTTTCATGGAAAATCCTGGCCCTGCTCTCTTGAGCCATGCACTGTCCCGTTTCCCGTGACCGGGCATCTCAACTAGGCAAACAGAGTCTGGTCTCCCAATTGGAGCAAGAAGCTGGTCTGGGAATGGTGTGGGGGAATTTTACCTTGTGCACCTGCCTGCTGGGAAGACATGAATCCTTACAAGGAAGGATTTTACAATGTGGAAATGTTGATGAAGAATCCATTTCATCCATGTGCAAAACAGCTGTGGCTCCTCAGAAAGTTAAATGTAGAATTACTGTATGACCCAGTAATTCCATTCCTTAGTATCTACCCAAGGGGTTGAAAGCAGATGTTCCAAAAGATACAGGTGTGTTCATAGCAACACTCCCCACAGCAGCCACAATGTGGGAATCAACCAACTGTCCATCAACAGATGAATGGACAAATGAAATATGGTAAACAGGTTGCAATATGGACGAACCTCAAATGCAGCATCTTGTTAAGTGAAAAAAGGCAGACACGAAAGACAATGTATTACCTGATTTCATTTATATGAAATATTTAGCATAGGCAAATCTATAGAAACAGAAAGCCAGTTCGCGGTTACCAAGGGCTGGAGGGAAGAACAGGGAGTGGCCGCTTCATGGTCTTGTAGTTCTCTTTCCTTTGGGGGTGATGGAGATGTCCTGGAACTGAGTAGAGGTGCTCTTTGCACCACATGGCCAATGTCCTTGATGCCACTGAAGGGTACACTTTAAAATGGTTACTTTTATGTTAAGTGAATTTCATTGCAATTTTTTTTAATTTTTAAGATTTTATTTACTTATTTGAGAGAGAGACAGTGCACAAGCTGGGGAGAGGCAGAGAGAGAGGGAGAAACAGACTCCCCGCTGAGCAGGGAGCCCAATGTGGGGCGTGATCTCAGGACCTGGGATCATGACCTGAGGTGAAGGCAGATGCTTCATCGACTGAGCCACCCAGGGGCCCCACCCCTTCATCTTTAAAATTACACATGGGCTTTGTCTTGGTCTGTTAGGGCTGCTATGACAGAACACCACGGCTTGGGTGACTTACACACAGACTTTCTCCCACATTCTGGAGGCTGGAAAGTTCCAGGTTAAGGAGCCAGCAGGTTCATTCCCAGTGAGGTCTCTCTCCCCGGTTTGCAGATGGCCACCTTCTCATTGTGTCCTCACATGGTGGAGAGACAGTGAGTTCCGTTCCCCGGCTCTTGTAAGGACGCTAGTCCCATCCTGGTGGCCCCCACTGTCCTAGCTCATCTCAACCCCATTACTCCCAGAGGCCCCACCTACAAATACTATCCCATGGGGGGTAGTTAGGGCTTCAACATAGGGTTTTGTAGGAGACACAAATTCAGTCCATGACAGACTCTTTGTTCCATTCTTGCCCATGTGGCATTCCTGACTATGCTCTTAATCCCCACAGAACCCTGATGTCTTTCTGCTTCACTTGCTTGGTCTTCCTTCCCTTTCACATCCCCCTCACATATGCTGAGTGAATGTTTGAAAAGAAACCCACACCGGCGTTTGCCTGTTTTAGCATCTCCAACCCACCTTAACGGTCAACAAAGAACTTAACTTTTGTGTCCCTTTATTTCAGATTTGCTAAAGCAACATCAGACAAAAAACTCAACCCCTCAGCCGGACATTCTTGCTAAAAAGACACCTGTTGAAGCAAAGAGAGTATGCACCGTGAGCCATGCTTCCCGGCAGTCCCTATTGGGAGAAGACCGGAAATGCCACAAAACAGACGAACCACTCACACAAAGGGAGCAAAAGTTGAAGCGAGTTGCCACTGTACACGAAAAAGATGAGTCTCCGGTTAGAATCCATGACTCTCATGATATGAAGGACGACTCTCTGCCCCGCTCATGGAGAGATTCTACAGGAAACCGTATCCAGAAACATGGCTCAAACATTCTGAAACAAAATCCTGCCCTAACCAGTCATCAAAAGATCTACAGAAACAACAAAAATGATACAATCTTGCAGCATATTGAGACGACCCCATCTGTAGGACATCAGATGGAGCCAGAGTCCAAAATATGGACTGACCGTCAGAACAATGTGCTTCAGACCCATAATAATATCTGCAGGGGGGTGGACTTCCATGAATGGGATCCATTTGGAAAAACCTTTGAGGAAGACATTTCCCTTAGGTTATGCAAGACTCCCATGAAAGAGAAGACTTACGAGTCTAATCCATGTGAAATCCCCTTCCAAAATAGCTCGACCCATGATGTGCAGAGGCGACCCGATATGGCAGAGGCAAATCATGAGAAGAATCAAGGTGCGAAAACCTCTGTCCACATTGCAAATTCTGACTCACACAGGAAGACTAAGACCAGAGAGGGGAGATATATATGTCAAGATTGTAGGAAAAGTTACGTGTATCTGTCATTCCTTAGGAAACACATGGAAATTCACACCGGAGAGAAACCTTATGAATGCAAGACCTGTGGGAAAGCCTTTAGATATACCTTACACCTTGACAAACACTTAACAAAGCACATTAGGAAGAAGCCCTATAAATGTGAGAAATGTGGGAAAGACTTCACCAATTCTCACAGATTTAAAAGCCATCTGAAAACTCACCGTTGAGGGATGCCTGGTCAGCTCAATGGGGAAAGCTTGCGACTCTTGCTCTCGGGGTTGTGAGTCTGAGCCCCACGTCGGGCGTAGAGATTGTTTAAATAAATAAATGAGCTTTAAAAATAAATAGATAAAAATAAAAATTCACAGTTGAGGGGTCCTGTGAATGAAAGGAATGTGAGAAAAGCTTCATTAATTTTCTCAAAAGACCAAGCACATAAGGACATATTAAGGGAACTCAAGTCTTCCCTGAAGGATGAAAATGTGAGAATTCACACATTTACATATTCACATCTTGTGAAGGTAAGGTCTAGAAAGATTTTATGCCTTCCTGCTTTATGACTTCTTCATTTTTTATTAACTAGTAATATTTTTTAAGTAGACTCCATGCCCAGCATGGAGCCCAACATGGGGCTTGAACTCCCAATCCTGAGATCAAGACCTGAGCTGAGATCTAGAGTCCCCTGCTTAATAGACTGAGCCACCCAGGCACCCCCTTCTTTCATCTTCAGTAGACATTTGTTCTCACATTGGAGAGAAATGCCATGAATCTAAGGAATGTGGAAAAGCCTTCAACATTGTCTCAACATAATCCCAACGTAATCCCTGTAAGAACTCACACTGCAGAGTAAGGAATGTGGGAAAGACCCCTTTGAAACTTACTCCTTAAGTTACAGCCAGAGAGGTACTGTGATTGTAATAGATAGAAGAAAGCCTTCTGTAAGATGAGTACATAGTTGGAGAGAAACACAGTAAATGTTAAGATTGCTGCTATTTTATCATCTCATCCTTCAACTGGGACCAAAATTTGTGATTCTCCAGTTTTTCTTCTCTAATAAAATCCTAGAAGATGATGAAAATCCCCCTATGCGCCCTTGCAACTCTGCCATGTGAATTTCAGTATGTAGCAGATTTGTTAGAATTTATATCCAGATGGTCTCTCCAACATGAACATCTGTTTAAACCTCATTTAATTCCAATTGTGGTGTAGTGTGCTCCATGATAAGGCTTTTTTTTTGGTCAGTTGGATTTTATTGGTCATGATTTGAGGGCTTTATGGTCAGAGGATGTGGTCTTTATGATGTTGATGATGTGAGACTCGTGTTCTGATGATCGTTTCAATCTCTTGGAGCTAATTCTGTCAATTACCTGACCATATTATTTTTTCTCATCCTCTTTACTAAGGGTGCATAGACTTGTTTTTCCAGAGTTAGCACTGTTGAAGGTTTTTTTATTTTTATTTTTAAGATTTTATTTATTTATTTGAAAGAGATCATAAGTAGGCAGAGAGGCAGGCAGAGAGAGAAGGAAGCAGGCTCCCCGCTGAGCAGAGAGCCTGATGGGGGCTTGATCCCAGGACCCTGGGATCATGACCTGAGCCGAAGGCAGAGGCTTTAACCCACTGAGCCACCAGGTGCCCCTGTTGAGGGTTTTTAAATGCATTTTCTACTTTTTCTCATAACCGATGGTAGGTAGAGCTTACATCTTTGACAGAATTCATTAGCTTGGATGCCTAGAAAGCTGTTGGAAAGAGGAGAGTGTTTGTCATTCTTTTTCTCTTAACTAAGTTCCCTTTGCTCTCTTTCCCAGTTACTCTCTGGAAGTTGGATGAAGTTCACTGAATTAGCACAAGCAACTTTAGGATCATAGGGATGAAGGTTATAGCCTCAATAACACAACACACAAAACACAAGAACCCCCACTCCCCTGTAGCATGTTTTTGGGTGTCTGTGGCTGCAACAGGCTTTATTTCTAAACTTATTATGTGAGGTGATCCCCTAGTTAGAGTAAGAAGCATTTTATAACTCCAGAGTTAAATGATAAAACTAGTGTAGGGCCAGTGTTTTTAAAACTGCTTCTTGTGTGTTTCAAAACACTGATTTTCACTCCTTGAGTGTTTTACATTCTCTCACAAATAAAATTTTTGACTCTTCATCCGTCTTTTACTGAGCAAGCTTGTCATATAAAATCCCACTAGAGAAGTAGATTATCAAAGTCTTCACAGCTTTATCAATTTTTGTTTAATGTATTTGTAGACAATGTTATTAGATGCGTAGGAGTTTAGTCATTTTCTTTATTACGTGAGTTTTCTGTTTAATCTATGTTTGTTTGTCATCACCACTCCACGAATAAATGTTCATCATCTTCCTTTCATAACTGAGGAAACTGAAGCACAGAAGTTAAGGGAACCTTCTGATGTAAACAGCTTCTTTTGAGGTTCAAAGCAAGCCAAACAAAGTTTTCATTGTCAAGCTCAGGGTTTAGTGCTTGTGTTAGTTTCCTGTTGCTGCTGTTACAAGTTGTCACAAATATAGTGGCTTTAAACAACCTGAATTTATCATCTCACATTTCTGGCAGGCAGAAGTCCAAAGTGGGCCTTACTGGGTTAAAATCAATGTGTCCATGGTGCTATCTTCTTTCCTGGAAGCTCTAGGGAAAATTTATAGTCTTGCCTTCTCCAGCTTTTAGAGGCCACCTGCGTTCCTTGACTCATGGCCCTTTCCCCTCCTTCAAAACCAGCAACAGTGGATGAATTCTCACATCACATTCCTCTGACTCTTAGGCTTCTGTTAGAGTCCTTCCTCTTCCATTTATAAGGACCTTTTGACTACATCAGATCCATCCAAACAGCCCAAGATCATCTCCCATCTCAGGCTCAGCTGATTAGCAACTTTAATTCCATCTGTGACCTTAATTCCCCTTTGCTAATAGGATAACATAGTCACAGGCTCTGGACATTAGAACATACATATTGTTGGGGGCCATTCTTCTGTCTACTACAGTACATATATGAAATATCAAGCTTATTAATGGGCCAAGAGAAAACCTTCAGAACTAAGTTATTCTGGCTTTTGAGACCGTGCTGTTGTTAATCAGATATATCTTGAGCATCTCCTTTAGGCTGAGGACTGAGAGCCTAAGAGCATTTTAGGCTTCACAGGCAACACGTAAACAAATGGATGTGAAATTTATTTATAGACATTGAAATTTGAATTTCACATAATTTCACATATCACGAAATCTTCTTTTGGTTACTTTTTTCCCCAACCATTTAAAAATATAAAACCATTCTTAATTTAGAGGCCTGATCTGTGCCACCGGCTGTACTTTGCTGGGCTCTGGTCTAAAGGAAAGAACAAAACAAGCTTTTATCTCGTGTTTTCTTGGGAATAAGACAGAGCTATATAGAGGCATGGCTCTTTATATACTGATTTTTCTTATTAATTTTGTTTTAAATTGGGAAATATGGCTCCCCAAAAGTATATGAAAATGTAAACATACAGTTAAAAGTCAATAAAAAGGGCTCCTGGATGGCTCAGTTGGTTAGGCAACTGCCTTCGCCTCGGGTCATAGTCCTGGAGTCCTGGGATTGAGGCCTGAGTCCTCAGGCTCTCTGCTCGGCAGGGAGTCTGCTTCTCCCTCTGACCTCTCCCCTCTCAAGCTTCCCTCTCCCTCATTCTCTCTCAAATTAATAAATAAAATCTAAAAAAAAAAATGTCAAGAAAGAGATCAGCACATACCATTCACGCCCATCACAATTTATTAAATGCCCTAGAATATAGGTCTGTACCTACAGGTGTTACTTGCAAGCCCCAAGTGGAGACTAATTTATTGTCCATATAAGTATATATTCCCTTGTTCATCTTTATGTTACTGGCTTTGTATAAGTCCCCGAATACATTTTCTGACTTTTATACTACACACAATGACAGCACAGTGAATATGTCTTTGTGTTCTGCTTTTTTCAGAGAAAGATTTTTTTTAAATATTTTATTTATTTATTTGACAGAGACACAGCGAGAGAGGGACCACAAGCAAGGGAAGTAGAAGAGAGAGAAGCAGGCTTCCCACCGAGTAGGGAGCCCCATGGGGGGCCCATCCCAGGATCCCAGGATCACGACCTGAACCAAAGGCAGACGCTTAACAACTCAGCCACCCGGGTGCCCCCAGAGAAAGAAAGATTAACTCAGATGGTTGGTTCTTTTATTTTCACTGCCCCGTGGGTTATTTTTTAGTTAAATTCATCAAAGAGACCTTTGTTCATGTATCTCATTGTAAATATTATAAACATTGTTGCTAAAACCAATTTTGATAAGTCTCTGAATGGGTTTCTCTTGCAATAGAACTGCTGGGTTGTACAATCTGCTTAAGTTCAACAGAAAAGTGTTTTAGGGAGCACCAGGGGGCTCAGTCTGTTCGGTGTGGGACTCTTGATCCAGCTCAGGTCTTGCTTTCAGGGTCATGAGTTCAAGCCCAGCATTGGGCTCCAGGCTTGGCGTGGAGACTACTTAAAAAAAAAAAAAAAGCATTTTAGACTGGACGGTATTGTATGATTCCTTTATATGGAATTTCCAGAAGACGCCAATCTAGAGACAAGAGGGCATATCAGTGGTTGCCTGGGGTTATAGATAGCACAGGAACTTCACTGCAGGCAGCCAAGACAGAACCTTTGGGGATGGTGGAAATTATCTAACACTGGACTGTGGTGACAATTGCACAACTCTGTAAGTTTGTGAAAAATCACTGAATATTCACAGTGGATGACTTTTCCGGCCGGTAAATTATGCCCGAATGAACCCCTGAAGGCAGGGAAGGGGGAAGGAGGGTAAAAGACATCACAGACCTTGGGTGTCCACAGCTGCCTGACGCCCAAAAGCTCTGCTAAGTTCAGCTTTGGAGGTTTGGGGAGGAGCTGGGGGTCAGGGGACCCAGCCTGTGGGTGAGAGGGCTGTCGTGCTTGGCCTGCTTTGTGCAGCCCCACCATCTGCCTTTTCAACTCACTGTTTTGTCCAGGAATCTGGGTGCATTTAGGCCCCCTCCCCATCCGCCCAGGCCATGACCAGGAGCGCCTTGTAGAGGAAAAGGACTCTGCCTGGGAGTCAGGATCCCTGGACTCCACTCCAAGGAGTGGCGGGCAGGGAAGGTTGAATGAGGCTTTGGGATTCCTTCCGCTGCCCCATGCCTTCCTACAGGTGCAACATAGGAATTTGTAACAGTTGGTTTTAAAAACATGCCAAGCCCCTTCTAAGTGCTTTACAAATATTAACTACTTTCATACCCACGACAACGCTGTGCCATGGGCACTATTTTCCGTTCCATAGCAGAGAAAACAGGCACAGAGAGGCTAAGCTAGCTGCCCAAGGTCACACAGCCATCTAGGGGGCCCGATGGGATTCCACCCCCGGCTGTCCAGCACCACACCGGTCTCTAAGCACTAGGTGGGGAGGCGTCCCCTACTGGCGGGGTCGTGACTGTGGGTTCTCGTCTGTCCTCCCCTCCGGGACACAAAACTCTGGGAGCGGTGACTCAGCGGGAGGTATGGATGATCATTGCAGAACGAAGGGAGATGTAGGACTCATGGTGGCCGCATCTTTTCCTGACCCCCCGAGCCCTCCTGCCGCTCTCTGCTCGGGGAGCTGGACTCCTGGCCAGGGTCTCCAGCCCTGGCAAACTGGACCCTCGGGGCGATGCGAGACCAAGTGGAAACCCCGGGCCTGGACGGTGGGAAGGAGCAGAACCCGCTCTCGGCGGGGGGCGCGCGCCACCTGGCGGCCGAGTCCCGCCAGCACAGCGCCGCGAGGAGACCGGGAAGGTTTGCTCCGGGCGAGGTGGGATCGCGTCTGAAAGGGAGATGCTCTCGCGAGTGCATCCGGCGGGGGTCTGGAAATCAGTGCGAGGCTGGGGCCCGTCTCCCTGTGGCGTCCAGACTTTTCTGACCGTGATGCACAGTAAGAAATCATTCCACATTAACATAGCTTCAGGAAATAACCGTATGATTTTTTTTATAAAAAGATTTTATTTGGGTGGCTCAGTGGGTTAAAGCCTCTGCCTTCAGCTCAGGTCATGATCTCAGGGTCCTGGGATCGAGCCCCACATCGGACTCTCTGCTCAGCAGGGAGCCTGCTTCCCTTCCTCTCTCTGCCTGCCTCTTGGCCTACTTGTGATCTCTGTCTGTCAAATAAATAAATAAAATCTTTTAAAAAAAAAAAGATTTTATTTATTTGACAGACAGAGATAGGGAGAGAGGCAGAAAGCTCAGCCCCTGCTGAGCAGAAAGCCCGATGTGGGGCTCGATCCAAGGATCCTGGGATCCTGACCCGAGCTGAAGGCAGAGGCTTTAATCCACTGAGCCACCATCTTCAGGTCTAGGGTTTTTTCCGCTGACAAAAGATTACAGTGGAGAAAGGGCTAAGCGCCCAGACCGCCCTCTAGCGGTATTAGTCCACCACCTTGTGCGGTCGCCAGCAAGATAAACTGGGCTCAGAGGTGAAGACACCTGTCCAAGGCTACCCAGGCTGCTGCCTCGCTGACTTCCTGCGTGTAGACTCTACAAATACAAGAAAGCTTTCTCATCAGATCAGAAAGTCTATAGCTTTTTCCTCTTTTCCCATATGCATTATGGGAAATTAAAATCCCATTACTCTGATGGATTAATTATTTTACAAATAAAACTAGTGAGCCCACGTGGAATAAATGGTACCCGGACCACAAGTACGAACTAACATCCGGAATGGCTGAGCGTGGAAGGTGGCGACCCCTGCTGGTTTCCCAGACACACACAGGCTCACCGGGAAGCTTAACTCCGAAACAGGAATTTTCTTTTAAAAGTCTAAAAGGGGGGGGTGGGGGGGGCGCCTGGGTGGCTCAGTGGGTTAAGCCACTGCCTTCAGCTCAGGTCGTGATCTCAAGGTCCTGGGATCGAGTCCCACATCGGGCTCTCTGCTCAGCAGGGAGCCTGCTTCCCTCTCTCTCTCTCTCTCTGCCTGCCTCTCTGTCTACTTGTGATCTTTCTCTGTCAAATAAATAAATAAAATCTTTAAACAAAAGTGCAAAGTCGCACCTCTAAAAAAAATAAAATAAAAAAATAAAAGTCTGAAAGGGGGACACCTGGGTGGCTCAGTTGGTAAAGCAGCTGCCTTCAGCTCAGGTCATGATCCCAGCGTCCTGGGATCGAGTCCCACATCGGGCTCTTTGCTCAGCAGGGAGCCTGCTTCTCCCTCTGCCTCTGCCTGCCATTCTGTCTGCCTGTACTCTCTCTCTTCCCCTCTCTCTCTGATAAATAAATAAAATTAAAAAAAAAAGTCTGAAAGGTACACCAAAATACTCTACAAAGATTTGAATTAAGAGAGAACATAATTTGTTATTCTTCCTCATATTCTCATTTACTTTTTCTTAAAAAATGGGCTCCATGACCAGTGTGGGGCTTGAACTCACCACCCTGAGATTAACACTGGCATGCTCTTCCGAAGGAGCCAGCCAAGCACCCCCTTAGTCTTTTAAATTTTACTAAACCGTTTATTGATTCAAAAAGGAAGTAATATCCTTCCTAGATTCGTATGACAAACATACTCCCTTACCGTTAAAATGTTTGTGCTTCAATTAGGAATTTCTTCATAAATTTTGTACCTAAAATTCTGCACCAAGAATTCGCCACTTGAGCAATAAAAGAATGAAGGGTACCACCGGCCTCTTAGTCTTGCGGTGAAAATATACCTTAATGCTTCTGTGCACTGATAGAATTTCACCAGTAGAGAACACACAACTTGTGATTCTGGATTACCCGTATTGGAAAGTGCACACGCAAAAGTTAGAAAGTCCAATTAAAATGTTTTGCTCCTGTAACTGACCCTGTGATATGTGTGTGTGTGTGTGTGTGTGTGTGTGTGTGTGTGTGTGTGTAACCTATGTGATTGCAACATCACTAAACACCCACAAGTTCAGGGCTATTGCACTGAAATAGGTAGGTGGTAATTCATGTTTCCAGAGGCAAGGTCAAAGCCAATATTAATTGGCACATTTTGGACAGTTACTGAAGCCAAGGCCAAACTCAGATGCGCCCCAACATTATCCCCTGCCTCCCCACCCATGTGGAGGGCATTTAGAGCTTCCATGTAAAGCGGGAATCCACACCTTCTTTTCTAGCTCCGGACCGAGGTCCGAGAAAACTCCCTGCAGCAAAAAGTTCCTTAAAACCTCTGTGATCTAGCAAAGGAGTGAAAATGGGACAGTGCTAGACCTCACTGGCTTGAACCTTAAAAAAAAAATAAATCTAAAGACGGGGATTACCATACGCTAATTCAGGAAAACCCCACTTTTGCTAAAGCTTTCCGTGTACCAACTCATTTCTTCGCATAACAAGCCTTTGAGGTGTGTGCTACCATCAACCTATTTTAAGGAGAGTGAGGCACAGAGTATTACCTTTTTTTGATTGGGAGGGTGTTGATGGATTATCTGTCTGGATTTGGTCAGATTAAATTTAAACAGGGAATTCAGCAGGACAGGTCTCCATGGAGAAGAGTGACTCACAGTGTTCTAATCCCCCTCCCTCTCAAACCACCCCAGAGCAGGAAGAGGATAGTCTGCTTTAACTCTGTGACCCTAGTGTTAGGGAGGTCCTCAAATATTCTTCCCTCTCTCCTCCCAGGCAACAGACAGACTGTACTTCCCACCATACCTCCTCTTTGAAGTTACACATCGTCCAATGACCTGCTTGGGCCAAAAGATACAAGCACAAGTGACATGTTTCGTATCTAGGCAGAAGCTGTAAGTCACTGAGGCTTTGCCACTTCCTCTTCCCAGTGCTTTAAAACCAGCAACGCTCCAGAGAGATGCTGTTTCCTTGGCCTGGGTCACAAGAAGGATGTGGGGCAGAACCCTAAGGTGACCCACAAAAGACCAGTAACACTGGCAAGTAATAAGCCATTGCTGCGCGAGGCCACTGAGATCCTGGGCTTGTTTGTTACTACCACATAACCCAGCCTATCCTGACTGATACATCCTAGTCTTCATTAGAGCCTGAAATGTGACAGTCTCCAAAAAGGGAGTGGGAGGGGCAGGAGGGAGCCTGGGTGGCTCAGTCGGTTGAGCGTCTGACTCTCCATTTCGGCTCAGATCGTGGTCTCGTGGGTCATGCGATTCAGCCCTGCGTCCGGTTCCCCGTGCAGTGGGGAGTCTGTTTGAAGATTCTCTGTCCCTCCCCCAACTCACGCCCTCTCTTTCTCTGTCTCTCTAAAATGAATAAATGAATATTAAATGAGTGCATGAATGAATGAATGAATGAATGGGAATAGGGAAAAGGTCATAAATTTCCGGGCTGGAGGTAGAGGAAACTGCCATGTCTCAAGCTTGCTTCCACACACACTTGTAATCAGGATGGAGTCAAAGTCAGGCTCTGACCTTTATTTCCTACAGTCACAGCTCACTCTGACCCTCCAGTTCTTGCCCCGATGCTTAGTACCCAGGGCTCTCAGGGAGGGTGAGGAAGGAGGAGCTACAAAGATAGGGACATGAGGTACAAGGAGAGCCTGGAAGACAGACAGGAGCAGGGATTAGAGGTGCGGGAGCAGAAACAGGAGGTGGGGTGCAGGGGAGGACAGCTGGGGAGGTTAGGGCAGAGCTGGGGAGAGGCGAACCCAGGACAGAGATACTCTTAACAGGAAGCTGGGAGAACTGGAAATTGGGAGACAGGAAGGGAAAGGCGGGATGGGAACCGAAAGGGGCCAGGAGACAGAGCTGAGGTCTCAGGTGGTGAGGCGTGGACAGACACAGACAGGGACACAGTGCTGGGCAGGTGCAGACAGCCGTGGGCAAGAGAGACATGGAGAGTCATGAGGAAATCTTGAGACAGGGAGGTAGAGCCCCGGGGCCGGGGGGGTTGGGGGGGCGCCCTAATCTTTGCTGGAGGTGGAGCCGCGGTGGGTGCTGGAGGTGTGGCGGGGGCTGGAGACTTGGCCTCTGCTGGACCCGAGGCCTCCACTCAATTCCGACCCCATGCTTCTGCTCTCCACGCCCGCGTGGCTCTCGTGGACACCGCTGGACACCCCGTACCCGGTGGACCCCAGGTAGTTACTAGAGCTGGAGGTCCTGAAGGTCACATGGCCCCCCGTGGAGGCCCGGCTGGAGAGCGGAACCCCCATGGCGCTGGTGGAACCAAAGGTCACATGGCCTACACTGGAGCTGGGTTCACCAAAGGTGACCCGGCCGACATTGGAGCCAGTGGCACGGCCCCCACTGGACGCCAGGACGCCACTAGTCCTCTGGCTCAGGATAGAGTTGGGCATGATGCTGGGGCTCTTGGCGATCCCCACGGGTGAGCCCGAGGAGACCCGCTGGGTGCCCGAGAGGCTGGGTACGCTGGGCGCGCTCTCGACCTTCCGCACGGCGTCCGCCAGCTCCTTCAGCTGCTGCTCCCGCGCCAGCTCCCGCGCTTCCAGCTGCGGGGGAGGCGAGTCAGCGTCCCCGGAAGGAGGCTGAGGTCCGGCCCCAAGCCTGGCAGGCCCCCATCCTCACCAGCTTTGTCACTTGGTTCCGCAGCTCTTCCTTGCTCATCGGGGCGTCCTCTTTGGCCTCAAAGCCTGGGGTGTCCTCCCTAAAGTGGGGGGAAGACGGGAAGGGAGGACACTTGTAGCCACAAAAGGCTGAGAGCTCCTCATTGCTATGGACGGAGACCGTTAGCCACGCTCTGGCCGGCACAGCGGCCTTTGGCCTTTCTGGTCTACCTGGGGCCAGCTCAGTCCTCTGGAGCCCCAACTCCTTCAGGTGCCTCCAGAGCACCCTCACTCACCCTCTGGTACCCAAGAGCCACCTCCCCAAACCCTCCACCTCATTCTTTGTCCCCTCGGCCCCCATGGAACCGAATTCCGCTGCCCTCCTTCCTGCCCCGTGCCTCACTGGTTGTCAGGGAGCTGGGGCACGGCCATCCTCTTCGGGAGGTCCTCAGGGCTCTGGCCCAGAACCAGGAGGGCGGTGCTAACCAAGCTGGGGGTGCTGTAGTTCTAGAAGGTGGATAAACCTGTGGTCAGCTCATCCTCAAGGCCCCAGCTTCCAAGATTTGGGCTCCCTGCCCACCCCCCCGACCCCCCGGGACCTCCCGCCTCTCCACCTGAAAATCTAGGTAGGCCTGCACGGACAGGAGCTCGACCAGCCGCTTCTCGATGAGGCCCAGGAAGAGGCCAATGTCCCGGTCTCGCATGTGGGTCTTAACCCCCAGGAGGTCTTCGATGATGGTGTTGTCACACTTGGCCCTGGTGAAGAGCTGCTGGAGGTCTGAGGTTGTGGGGGGAGGGGACAGGCTGTCACAGACCTGCTAGCCCCTGGGGCCTGGCCACGGGGCTCAGGACCACAGAAGGCAGAAATCGAGGGAGGTCAGTGGAAAAGCTGACAAAAGCACTGCCAGCTCTCTAGGCCGCCTTCTTCTTTTTGTTTCTTATTTCACTTTGTTCAGTTAGTCTCAAAGGCCTCCTTCACACGGCTCCATCAGAAACACCCCACTTCCATCCTACCCAGTGACCCCAGAGAGGCACTCCTGTGGGTGCTCTACGGGAGAGGTCGGAGGCCAGCCACGCACCACCAAGGCTGCCTCCTTTGTTTTTTTCAATACTGGCCCCGACTTGCACCCGGCTGATTAGCTGTGGCCCTTGGCTGGCCCACCGGCCACTGCCACGACCCACCCTTGGCTCTACTTGTACCTAGTTGGCCCACTTGTACCTAGTCACTCTTTCAGGCGAACTGGCTATTGTTAATGACATTAGAAAGCACCCGTGACCTTGACACAGATCTGCAGCCCACGGCACTGCGTTCCCCCCACTTGTCCCCAGAGCTGCCTCCCCCTAAGCTCCCGACTCCTATGTAGTTTCCCCCTGGGGTCCCTCCCTGAACATCCCCCCCCTACAATGCTCACGCTGGGCTCAAGGGCATCCCCAAACCCACTTCTTCTCCCAAGTACCCCTCCCAGGCCAGACCCTGTGCAACCTCCTCAATCACTGCCCATCTGTCTGATACCGCTGGGTCCCATCCCTCCTCTCCATTTTCCTCCTCTTCCAACACCCCTGTCCATGGCCTCTCCTGCTCACAGCCCTCCCATGGCTCCCCAGTGTCCCAGCCCAGCACCTCTTCAGAATCTGCCATCCTCCCCCTCCCACTCCCACCCTTGCTCCCCTTCTCCACACAAAGAGCCTACACTCCTACACATATCTCCAGGCCTTGCCCCCACCTGCTGGGACCACCCCCGAACCGAACTTTTCAGTGAAATCCTCATCCTTCAGAATCAGCCTTGGGTGTCTGGGTGGCTCAGTGGGTTAAGCCTCTGCCTTCCACTCAGGTCATGATCCCAGGGTCCTGGGATCGAGTCCCGCTTTGGGCTCTTTGCTCAGCAGAGAGCCTACTTCCCCCTCTCTCTCAGCCTGCCTCTCTGCCTACTTATGATGTCTCTGTCTCTCTCTCTCTGTGTCAAATAAATAAATAAATAATCTTAAAAAAAAAAAAAAATCAGCCTCAAGCATCACCGCTTCCAGGAAGCCCACATCCACCCCGGCAGAGCCCACTTCAGCCAGCAGCAGGTGATGCCACGGCTCAGGGCGCCCACATTCACGAGGGTCCCACCTTGGGCTTGGGGCTCTGCTCTCTCGTTTAACAAAGGGCCCTACCTTTTCACTCTGTCCAGGGGCCCAGCCAATCCCGGCAGCCTTGAGGCTCCCACGCTGCTGTCCTAGGCCCTGGGATGTAGTGAGTGCCCAGCTGCCCTGCTGGTGTCCCTCCCAGCCCTGCCCTCGGGGGCCCTTCTCACTATGCACCAGGCTCCCTGCAGCCCTTACAGTCATGGTCAGGACAGAGAAAAAGAGGCTCTTCCGGTAGGAGAGCCCCTACTGTGACCACAGGCTGACCTCTGCCCCCACCTTCTCAACTTCCCAGCGGGGAACCCACCCACTGCTCCCGACCACCCCCCAAGCTGTCATCTGCCATCCTATTGCCAGGGGGGTTCGGCCGTGGAAACCACACACAAGCTTCCCGAATGATGGAGCTGGCTACAAACCCAGGGCAGCCGGACTCTGGAAGGACGGCAGGATGGACGGCAGGAAGGATCTGGGATGGACAGACAAGCCAGCACACAGAGACGCTGTGGAACACCTCCCCCGAGGCGGGCTGCGGGCTGGGCCCTCTGGGGAGGCTCATCGCATCCTCCCAGAGAAAAAAGCTGGGCCAGGCGCTCACCGGCCTTGAGCTTCTCCAGCCGCCCCCGCACGTCCTGGAAGTTGGCCTCCACGCCGAGGGCCTCCGCGTGCACCTCGTCCACGCGCTGCTCCAAGTCCTTCCTCTCCTGCTCTTGCTGCGCGCGCACGAGATCCTCGCTGGCGCGCGTGCTCGCCAAGGCCTTCTGCATCTGCGGGGCGGGGCAGGTGCCCATTGCCAGGGGAGCCGCTCCCGGAGGAGCCGAGGAGATGGGGGAGGAGGAGCGGAGGGTGGAGGGGACCTTCACTCACCTCGTTGATCTCCTCCTGCAGATGCTCCAGCTGCGAGTTCTGCTCGTTGATGAAGGTGAACTCGGCGAAGTTGCGCTCCTCCACTGGAGAGAGGCGGGTCGGGAGGGACGCACAGGACAGGGAGAGAGAGATGTTGAGAAAGACGACACAGACACTAGCACGCAGAGACAAAGAGAGACGGAGGTCCAGGAAACCAGAGGGGACACAGAGGAAACCGGAGCAAGTGAGAGTAAGAGAAATAGACGGCGGCAAAATCAAGAAAGACCCAGAAACACTAAGAGGCGCAGAGACACAGAGGAAGAGAGGAGAGGGAGAGAAAACAGCAGAGGTAGGGAGAGAGCCCGGGACCCGGGAGAAGACAGCAACAAGCGCCCGGAGGGAGAAACACAGAGGCTGAGGGAAGATGTGGAGAGAGACCGGGAGGCCCGGAATGGGGAGGTGGGGGGGGCAGACGCACCCAGAAACAAACGGACCTAAAGACGGAGGGGACTGAGAGATGAGGCCAGAGGGAGACGCACACAGAAGGAAGGGCTCAGAAGGCCCGAGACGGGGAGGGAGAGAGACTGGGGAGAGGGCTAGAGGGGCAGAGGCGGGGCGGGCGGAGAGGGGCGAGGAGGGCGCGCCTGACGCTCCGAGTCTCCAGCGCAGGTGCCGGAGTCCCCAGGGCCCAAGCGGAGGCCCTCGGTGACCGTGACGGAGCTCAGCCCCTGCGCCTGATCTGTGGGGGCAGGCGGGGGGGGGGGCGCGGGGGTCCTGCACCGGGGCCCCCTCCCTCCGCCCCGCCGGCGCGGCCAGCACTCACTCTCCAGGTACTTCTCCACCAGCAGGTCCGGGTCGCTCTCCCCCGTCAGCTGGGACAGTTTGTTCATGGCGTCCTCGCAGCGCATCACCAGCTTCTCCTGGGAGGTCTTCCGGAGGCCCTCGGCCACCTCCCGGGCTGGAGGGAGGGAGGGGCGCTGAGACCCGCACCCGCGGCGGCCAGGGGCGCACAGCGGGGTCTGGGGGGGTTGCTGAGCTAAGGCCGCGCGCGCCCCGCCCGCTCCGCCCAGTGGAGATCCCGAGCCCTTGGGGCGCGCGGCCGGGGCCTCACAGCGCTTCTCGCGCTTCTCCATGACCGCGGGGTCCGGCAGCCGATCGCTGTTCTTGAGCTTGAGGAAGCGGTGCAGCTGCTCCAGGTGCGCGATCTGCCGCTGCAGGGTCTGCACCTCCGCGTCTTTCTGGGCCACCTCCTTCTCCGCCCTCTCCCGCAGCAGGTCCATCTTGCTCTTGGCCTCCTCTCTGCCGGTGGGGGTGGGGGTGGGGGGGAGTGAGCCCGGGGTCAGCCTGGGATCAGTCCCAGGGCGCGGGCAGAATCAGGTTGCGGTTTCCCCGAGGTCACAAAAGGCAGAAAACTTTCTGGGTTCCCAGAGGGGTATCAGGTTGCAGGCGGGAAGAGGCGGAGAAGTGGAATCGGGGGTCTGGGGGGTGTGCTGGGCCATGGAAGGGACTGATGGGACACTGCTGCAGTGCACTGCGGGCCAACGGTGGGCCCAGGAACAGGAGGGTGGACAGCGAGGAGGACATCAGAGGTCATACTCGGCTGGGAGCAGGGTGGACCTAGGGCAGAAGGTATGGTGCTGGAGTTTGGGGGTCATGTGGTTGGAAATATAAGGAGCCTGGACCATTCGGGGCCTCATGTTGGGCAGGTGGATGACATCACCAGCGCGGTTGGGGTATGGGGACACTCTAGAAGCTTCAGTCACTGAGCCCCTTCTGACCTGCCCGTGGGAAAATGTGGCCTTTAAGCTTTTGAACACAGGGCGGCTCCCTGCAAATCCTGAGGGTCCCAAACCTACTTCCCAGGACACAGGATCACAGTCAGAGGGTCATTTTGTTGGGAGCACAGCCGGCCAGTGTCCTCATGTCCCTGCCCATGGACCATTCTAGTTCCCACCCTCACACCCTTGCCTCCATCCAGAGCTCCAGCTTCTTGTTCCGGTCAAATTCCTTTATAAGACCTCCCCGCACATCAGCCCGTCCTCCTCGATGGGACGCCTCCCCTGGTGGCCACCAGCCTTGTTTCCAGTGACCCCTCCAGGTGCTGGTGGCCGTCCTTCAGGGATTAGGACTCACAGTTCTTTCTGTGCCCTGGGCTCCATGCCAAACCAAGGGGCAGGGAAGAGGGGCCCCGACTTCCTGAGAGCCAGGCCGTGCGGTCATTACCGTCATGTCACAGTGGAAGAAACAGGCTCAGAGAGGGGATGCGACCTGCTCTGGTCATCCAACAAGGAGGCCCAGGAGACGCTGCCTGGCCCTGCCTTCTGGCTGAGACCACCCTGTGCTGGTACCCAGCAGCGCCCCCCACCCCTGCCCCATCGGCTGGAAGAGCAGTGGTCGAGGCTCTCACCACACAGACAGGCCACCATGGGTGGCACTTGGCAGAAGAGAGGCGCCAGCCCACTCAGATTCTCTCTCTCTGAAGCCGAGTTGGGAAGGGCTAAGAACGGAAGAGCAGGGAGCTGCCACTAGAAGGACGTGTGGAGAGAAGCCAGAGAAGGTCACATTCTGAAGGTCAAGTTCGGATGAAGCCAAAGCCGAGCGTGAGCAGAAGCCACCAGATGGAGTCGGGGCTCTGACAGGGTCGCGGTGGACCAAAGACAAGAAACTGCAGCATCAGCCACAAGAAGGAAGGAAGGAAGGACTGATCCGGGCTACAACATGGGTGACCTCTGAAAGCGTTATGTTCAGTGAAGGAAGCCGGACACCAAGTTATATGCTGCACAGTCCCGCTGCCCCGAGATGCCTGGAACCAGGAAGTTGGTAGGCACAGGAAGGAAACCAGTGGTTTCCAGGGAACTGGGGAAGACAGAGTGACTGCCTATTGGGTACCAGCTTCCTTTTGGGGTGATGAGAGCGTTTTGGACCCAGATAGAAGCGAGTGTCCTAGAGGCCACTGAACTGTACATTTTAACATGGTGAATTTTGTTATGTGCATCTTAGCAAAAAAGGAAGGAAAGGAAGGGAGGGAGGGAGTGAAAGAGAAAGATAGGAAGGGAGGGGGGGCGGGGAGGGACCCAAAGAAGTGGGTCCACACAGCCAACAAGTGTTGCCCGAGGACCTGGGATGTCAGTGGAGGGGGGAAAGGGGCACCTTATAAAAAATAATAGGTTGTGACAGTCTGTTCCTGGAGTTCTGACCCCTCCCGCCAAAGCCTTAGGGCAAGGTTCATAGTGCCTGAGCTCCCTGGAGGCCTGGGGGCACTGGGGGTGGGGTGGGGGGTGCCCTACCTGACGGTGTAGGCAGCCGCCGAGGAGACCATTAGGGAGCTGACCATGTGTCGCAGAAGCTCGATTTCCTGTGAGAGAACAAAACCAATGTCCTTGCTACAGCCTCCTCCCTGTAGGACTCTCCCTTCAGCCCCGAAGCTCTTCTGCCATCCAGGTGTGTGGACCTTCCCCATTAACAGCCGCCAGGTGGGGGCGGGGATCCTAAGAAGTACCAAGTACATGGGCAGGGAAACTGACAGCTGGGATGC
The DNA here is from genome assembly GCF_964662115.1 of Mustela nivalis. NCBI lineage: Eukaryota > Metazoa > Chordata > Mammalia > Carnivora > Mustelidae > Mustela > Mustela nivalis. The sequence goes on along the minus strand of NC_139037.1, from coordinate 55,837,752 downwards.
TGGCTCGGAGGGCTTCTCCCAGCAAAATCCTAAAAGCACCACCTAACTTTGTGGTCCGCTTCAGAAATGTGCTTGAATTTCGCAGTGGTGACCACATGAACCTGATTTCTAGTTCCAAAGAAATGTCTTTGCAGTATTATGGGTAAAAAATGTTCTTTTCAGGAGAAAGAAGGGAGGAAATTATATATATATTTGAACACACATGTGATGTGTGTATGTGTGTATAGATAGATATCCAATATACGTATATGCAAATAAAACATGTACACGCACAGTCGTTCACGTACACACATATATGAACATACGAGCACACATACACACACACACAAAGAGGGATCGAAGTGGAAGAGATGGAAAAGAAATGGTGTTTCTCTGGAATATCTTTTAGAATAGTTTTGTCTTGGGAAATCCTCTTAAAGTCTCATGTATTCGGGGGCACCTGGGGGGCTCAGTCGTTTTGCATCTGCCTTCTGCTCAGGTCATGATCCCAAGGTCCTGGGATTGAGTCCTCCATAAGGCTCCTTGCTCAGGAGGGAGCCTGCTTCTCCCTCTCCCTCTGCCTGCCACTCCCCCTGCTTGTGCTTGCTCTCTCTCAAATAAATAAATAAATCTTAAAAAAAAAGAAAAAAAAAAAAACAAGGGGCACATCAAAAGCACATAGAAGCCAACTTGAAGGGCCCTACTGGCTCCCACTGACTTGTCTCCCTGATCTGGGACGAGTTGAACATCACCACGCATGATGACTTCCATGCAGTAAAGGAAGAACTCACAGATGCTTACCGATAACACACAAATACCCAGAGGAGGACGAGAAGCTCTTCCTTACGTATGCTCTCTTACACACATAGGAGAAACAAGAGAGGTGGGGAAAAAAAGATCCCCATTCGGCATGACAGTGATAATCATAGGGCAAGAATCATTATCAGAGTCCCCAGCAACGGAGTGGAAATGTGTCGGGGAGCAAGATATCTTCATGGTCTCCGAGAATCTCCACTTACTCCTCACCAAGGGAAAACTCACTGGAGAATCACAGCTGACCCAGGGATCAACGTGGACCTCGATCACAGGGATAAATGGCCATCTCGTGCCTCCTACTTAATGAGCCCCCAGGACACAACATCGCCTCTGTGCTATTCCCCCCCAAACGCACCACACGAATCTCATCGTGAAGAAACATTGGACAGACCCGTCAAGGGACTTTGTATGACACAACCGTCTTCCAAAATGTCAAAGCCGTGACCACAAAGCGGGGCCGAGGGATGGTTCCAGAACAGAGCCTTGGACAGCCAAATGCAGTGTGGGACCCTGGCTGGGAGCCTGGAGCAGGAAAACCAAATTAGCTGTAAGGGACGTCATCGGGACCATTGGAGAACTTTAAACAGGGACTACGTAGAATTGTAGTAACATCAAAGTTCCTGACTTGGACAAGTGCCCTGTGTTTCTGCAAGAAAACGGTCTTATTCTTAGGACCAAAACATGCTGAAGTTTTTAGGGGCATAGTGTCTGCAGTGTGCTCTCCATAGTTCAGCAATGGTGATAACAAATCCTTTTTGGTAAAAATAATAATGAGAGAGAGAGAGAATACGGCAAATGATCAGCCTTGGTGAAGGCTGGAGTTCTCTGTACTATCCTTCCAGGGAAGCGAAGGTGGAAGAAAAAGGGAAGGGACACCAACAGTTACGGAGATGCCCACAGAATGTAAACGGTCTTGCTTGCTCATTGACTGTCCTGGCCGATGATTTTCAAAATGACATCTCTGGCTTCTGCAAGTCTGAAGGAGGCTGCTTTTTTTTTTTGTTAGAGGCGTCCCAGAACCTTCTCGAGGTCTCCATTCCCCCTGGACCCACATCAAACCTAGGACTCCGACCGATTCTGCACTTGAGGCCACCGTGCTGGAGTTGGCAAGGTGACCCTTGCAACCTCTCCTCTCCCCCGGCTGGGCTGAGGGGTCCCGGGTTTTAGGGCCACTGACCTTCTGCAGCTTGCGGTCCACATTCAGATAGCGGTTACGCTCAATGCGCAGGAGGTCCAGCTCCTCCCGCAGCGCCGCGTTGCGCACCAGCTGGTTGTCAAAGCGACACGTGACCTGGTGGGGAGTCGGGGTGTACAGAAGTCTGAGGCCTGGTCTACCTCCCTCTTCCATGCTCTGACAAGTGTCAGAGGCAGAGCCTGTTCCCACTTTGGAGACACTGAAAGCGCTGCCCAGCCACCCTAAGGATCTCGGCACCACTCTCCTTTCCTTGGGAACCCTCCATCCACCCAGGACCGGGTCTCCTGATCCTTCTCTGGGAGCCCCGTGTTTCAGGCCCACCTCCCTCCTGGAATCTGGTCCATCATTCCTGGAACTTGAATTCCATGGAACTCGCTCCTGCTCAGTTAACCCCCAACACCCAGAGATCAGGTCTGGAAAGAGCCAAGAGGCTGACTCTCACCCTGTCCAACTGGTCTTCTAGAATCTTGATCCTTTGCCGGATCTTGACTTTCTGATCCAGGATGACCCCCGGGGCCCTGACTTCCTTACCTAGGACAAAGATCCGGATCTCCCACTCCTGGATCTGGAGGAAAGAGGAGGATGCCTACTTGTTGGCTGAATGTGGAGAGACTGAGGCACCAAGAAAGGGTGAGGGGCTGAGTGTAGCTGTCCCCTCCCATCCTTGTGGCCCCAGGCATCTGTCCTACCCTTCTGCTAATGATGCCCAACCTTCCCTGTGGTTCTGGCTTCCAGTCACAACAAGGCACCCAGCCAGCCACATGACCTATGTCCCGACAATCACAGTCCTTGCCCTAGAGAGGGACAGGTTGTCTGACCCAAGTTGAGCCAGCCTCAATCCCTTCCCGGTATATTGGCGGAAATGAGCTAGATGCGTGGGGCTCTGAGACTTCCACGATCATATTCCCCAGCACACGGGGGGTCCTGGGAGGAGGAGACCAGTAGACAAAGTGGAGACAAGAGACTGAGAGATGATGAGAATGAGCGCTGACGTCATTAGAATGCCTGGGTCTGGTTACGGGTGAAACCTCTCTGAAGCTGTCCTCGTTTCTATGTTCATCATTATGTATCTGGGGCCAGGCATCTCTCTAGTTAAACTGGAAGCTCCACGAGAGCAGACTTTGTTTTCAACAAAAACCTACAAAGTAGGTGCTCAATAAAACATGCAGATCAAATGAATACATGAACTGCTGAAGACTGTGTTTTCCACATGGGTGGCTCAGTTGGTTACGTGTCCGACTTGATCTCAGCTCAAGTCCTGATCTCAAGGTCATTAAGTTCAAGCTCCATATTGGGCTCTACGCCCAACTTTAAAAAAAAAAAAAACTGGGCTTGCCAATTTGTGTGCTTTTTAGGGGTTGGTTTATGTCCTGTCCACAGCCCACACTCCCACCACTGCAGATTCTTCTGTTTAAGTGTGAATCCCCAATACCCCAAAAGAGTGGGTCTTTGCAGAGATAATCCAGTTAAGATGATGTCCTTAGGGGGGACCCTGGTCCAATATGACCAGTGTCCTTACACAAAGGGGAGATTTGGACAGACATGCACACAGGGAGAATGCCACCCAGCCAACACTTCCAGCCTCCAGAACAGTAGGACAATATCTTCCTGTCATTTCAGCCACCCAGAGTTTGTGGTACTTAGTAACGGCATCCCCTAGAAAACTAACACATGTCCCCCGCCACCCCACAGCATCACTGCCAACTCAAAGTCTGCACCACGAGGATGTTTAAGTCTGGAGGGAGACAACCAACATGGTCAGACACCACATGAGCTACGGCTCAAGGCAGTTCACAGGTTCAACACAAGGTAGTGCTATGTCCCTTTCGATGAGTCACATCTTTGTGAACAAGCATTTTTTAGCTGTTGCTGTGATAAAAAACCAAATACCCAAAAATGTGACCAGTGGGAGAAAGTGCCCAAGCGTACAAGGAATCTCTATTACTTTTTCCAGTTGCATGTGAAACTGAATTATCCCAGTAAAATTTTCAGTTACAAAAAGAAGAAAGAAAGAAAAGAGAATACTGCCCAGAAATCAGCACGGAGTAAGAGTGGTCAGTCCGATCTGACTCCAAGACCCAGAGGCACAAACATCCCACAGGCAAGTAATTATGGCTTTGGAGAATGAAATACAGGGCTTTTTTGTGTGTTTTTTTCTACTTATATATTCTCTTTTTTTCAAATGGTCTCTAGGTTGTTAGGATGAAAACACTGGTTTATTTAAAGTAGATCTGTTAGCAGAACAAGACTGGACCCCAGGACAGCTCTTGAAAGCTAGCTGATTGTTCCATTTTTAGGAATTACATGAGTTGAACTGTTGGCAGCTAGGAAGTAACCACTGTATTCATTTTCCTCTTTCTGCAAAACAAATTATCCCAAGCTTGGTGGCTGAAAACAACACCCATCTATGATCTCGAAGTTTCCATGGGTCAGGGGTCCCGCACAGTTCAGCTGGATCCTCTCCACAGAGGGCTGTGGTCTCATCTGGGACTCACTGCGCGGTCCCCTGCCAGGTGGCTCTCTCCGTGGGATGGCCTCTTGCACCTTCAAGGCTGGCCAGAGAACACCTGTCTTTGATCTACGCAGGGCCAGTCTAATAGAGCACACCTAATGAAGGGAATGTCGTTCCCTCCCTTCAGTCCCCTCCCCAATGTACTCTATTTTGTTGGCCAGAAGCAAGTCACAGGTTCTACCCCCACTGAAGGGGCGGGTAGTACACAGTGGGTGTGGGAGGTCACCTTGGGATATATTCACTACAGCCAAGAGGAGAATACTGGTTTCCCCATTCTTTGAAACTACAGCATTCCTATGAGACCCTTCATAAGCCAAACTGGCAGAAAGTGAAGAAGGAATTACCATTAGTTTTTATGGAAACAATGTATAGCATTCCCCTGGCCCCAAAATAACCCCTCTTAGGCTTTTCTGATACCTTAGGACAACACTTGCTGACAGATGCAGAAAATAAACTGGGATAAAACACAGATGCTCAGAGACGGTGCAAAAACTAGCAGCTGGAGGCTGACACGCTGAGTGTGGTCCCCAGGAAGGAGCTTGGGGCGGGGGGTGGGGGGGTGGCACACTCACTGCCTTCCTTCTGGAAGCTCCAGGCAATTTCTAGAAGCTGGATTCCTTGATTTATGCATTCCTTAGCTTGTGGCCACTCCAACCTCGACTTCTCTTCCTCACATCTACCCTCTCCATCTTCTCTTAATCTGACATTCCTACCTCGCCCCTAAGGACACTTGCGATGACATGGGGTCCACCTGGACAATCCAGGGTAACCCCCCGATCTCAAAATCCTTATTCACATCTGCAGAGTCTCTTTTGCCATGTAAAGTAACATACTCACGGGTTCCTGAGATTATAGTGTGGACATCTTGTGTGGGGGTGGGGACCATTATTCAGTCTACCATATTTCCTCCAGCGTAATTCTTTTTTTTTTTTAAACTTTATAGTTTATCACCCATATATGCACCCCTAAGCAAAAGTTTAGTTTGGCCTGATTTTATATTTTATGTCAGTGAGATTATGCTTCCTGTATGTTTTATGCCTTGCTTCCTTCCTCGTGGCTGTGTGTGATTCATTCATTTTTCATCACTGTATACTATTTCATGATACAAATGCACCACAATTTATTTATTCATTCAAATCCTGTCGGACATTTGGGTTACTTCCGGTTTGGAGTAGCTAGAGTGAGTAATGTTTCTTTCAACATTCCTTCACGTGAATCCTGGTTCTGTGGCACATGCTCAGAAGTGTACTTGCGGGGCAGGAGGGAGCTTTAACAACAGATCTAAACCTGTTTTCTCTTAGGTGACTTTGGCTTACTTTCTTCTGAAATGGTTTCCATGGAAACACACTGGGTTAAGGTAAATATGGAATGCCAGCTCTGTTCTCAGGCAACAGTGTTTATTATAAAAATGAGCCCTGATTGGTCAACTACTTTGGACTAGAAGGACTGCAAGCTGGGCTCATAGATCTCAAGGGCCAATATGACCAGCACGAAACAGAAACCTGGTTTCTCTTCGGGTTCCTCTTTTTTAAAGTAGGCTCCATGCCCAACGAGGGGCTTGAACTCATGACCCTGAAATCAAGAGCTGAGATCAACATCCAGATGCTCAACTGACTGAGACACCCAGGCACCCCTGCAGGGTATTTCCTGAGTGTGCTCCTTGTGGGGGCTTCGACTTAGACCCTATCCTCGGGCAGCAGTGCCTAGATGTTCAAGGAAGGTGTGCTTGATGCTCTCATGCCAAGATGCTGCTGTTTCCTGTCCTCCATCACCCTACAAAGTGAACCTGGTACCAAGTTCTGTAGCCAGAGCATCCTGTGAGCGTGAATGTCAGGTGGAACCCAAAACTGCTTCTGGTGACCATGCTGAGTGGGGGCGGCCCCGAATCACAGTGTAGGTCTATCAGTAAATGTAATTGATAATGGGGGGATCTTTTCAAAATACATGTGACAATTTATATACCCCTGACAACAGTTCATTAGGTGTTCCCACTTGCTGCTTCTCTCCCCAACACTTGGTATTTTGGGACACTCATTTTTGCAAATTTGGTGAGTGTTTAATGGAATCTCACTGTGATTTTCATTTGCCCCTCTCTGATTACTATTGAGTGGTGAGTAATTCCTACATTTATTGGACAAATGCACTTCTTATTTTGTGATGTGTCAGCTCAAATCCTCTATTTTTAAAAACTCGGCTGACTCAGGCATGTGGATGGCTCAGTCAGTTAAGCGTTTGTCTTTAGCTCAGGTCATGATCCCAGGGTCTGGGGTCAAGTCCCGCATGAGGCTCACTGCTTCGAAGGGAATTTGCTTCTCTCTCTGCCCCTCCCCCACTCGTTTCTCTCTCTCCTTCTAATAAATAAATAAGATCTTTTAAAAAATACAAGCAAAATAAATACAATTGAGCTGACTCTTCAATAATTTGTAGGAGTTCCTTGCATGTTCTTGCTACTAGTCCTTTGTCAGCTATACATGTTGCAAGTAACTTTCCATTCCATGACTTTGCACACTATGTTTCTTTTAACAGAAGTTATTAACCTTGAAGTCATAGGAAGCAACAATCTGTTCCTTTAGAAGTAGAGATTTCTATAACTTATTTAAGAAATCCTTCCTCACCTCCACACATTCAGATCTCTGATCCATCTGGAATTAATTTGGGGGTACGAGGCAAGGGAAGGGTCTGGTTTCATCTTACAGTATGAATATCTAATTTTCACAGCACCCTTATCCTCCTTTTCCATTTCTTGAAGTCATATGTTAAGTGTCGACATGTGCTTTGGTCTCTTTCAGGACTCTCTTCTGTCCCATTGATCCATGTGATTAACCCTGCATCAATTGTAAGAATTTTATAATAAATCTTGATAAATGATACGGCAAATCCTTTCACATTGTTCTTCTTTTAAGTCAGTCTAAGTCATCTTTTCCATTGTACTTCCATATAAACCTTAGAATCTGCTTGTCAGTTCCATCCATTTAAAAAAAAAAAAAAGTTCAGGGACACCTGGGTGGCTCAGTGGGTTAAAGCCTCTACCTTCGACTCAGGTCATGATCTCAGGGTCCTGGGATCAAGGCCCACATCGGGCTCTCTGCTCAGCGGGGAGCCTACATCCTCCCCCAACGGCTTGCCTCTCTGCCTGCTTGTGGTCTCTCTCTGTCGAATAAATAAACAAAATCCTTTAATCCTTTAAAAAAAAAAAACTTTTAGTACTTTGGTTTCGATTACATTGAATTTATACATCAATTTGGAGATCTGACTTTTTATGACACTAACTCTTCAAGTCCTTGTGTAGGTCTCTACACTTATTAAGCTCCTCTTTACCAGCCCTCAATAAAATATTACAACTTACTCCATAGAGGTCTTGCACACTTGTTAAATTTCTTCACAGGTACTTCTTCTGGTTATTATAAATGCATATTTTCTTTTATTTTGTTAACAGTTATTGCTAATACAGAGCAATATTAACTTTGCATATTAATTCTGTACCTGGCCACATTGTTAAAAGACCTTATTAATTACAATAAGTTGTGGTTAGATTCTTCTGGCTCTCCCATGTACACAAATACATCATCTACAAACAATGACAATTTCATTTCTTCCTCTCCAATGCTTACATTGTTTTTTCCCTTTTCCTGGCTGTACTGCACCAGACAGGACCTCCAGCACAATGTTACATACAAGTGGTGCTAGCTGACATTTTTATATTGTTACTGATCTCAAAGATAATCTTTGTCATGTTTTGTTATCGAACACAATATTTTCTGTAGATGTTTTATAGTTGCCCTTCACCAAATTCAGGAAATGTCCTTTTATTCCTAGCTTCCTTTTTTTTTTTTTTTAAGATTTTATTTATTTATTTATTTATTTATTTATTTGACAGAGAGACAGAGCACAAGCAAGCACAAATGGGGAGAGGCAGGCAGAGGGAGAGGGAGAAGCAGGCTCTCCGCAGATCAGGGAGCCCCATGCGGGGTTTCATCTCAGGACTCCAGGATCATGACCCAAGCTGAAGGCAGACCCTCAACTGACTGAGCCACCCAGGCACCCCTTATTCCTGGTTTCCTAAGATTTTTTAGCATGAATGTACGCTGAATGTTATTAAACACTTTTTTATTTCTACATAGACCAGTGCTATAAACAGGTGTAAGTCCAAGGACGTCCGTCGTCAGTCTCTGTGATGGGCTCAGAAAATGAGAGCAAGCATTGAAGTAAGCATCAGAAATGGCACAAGCCTTCTAAAAGCAGCAGTCAGTAGTAGATTGGAAATTTTAAACATTGGTCCATTAACACACATAGTTTGTGAAAATCTAAGTTGTCTACTTTTTTTTTTTCCCCCAGAAAATGTCTGTTCTCTCTCATTCAGAGATAATATTTCCATTGGGTACCTGTTTTTCTATTTTCTTAAAGATTTTATTTATTTATTTGAGAGCAAGAGAGAGCACAAACAGCGGGAGGGTCAGAGGGAGAATCAGACTCCCCGCTGAGCAGGAAGGCTGACCTGGGACTCGATCCTAGGATCCTGAGATCATGACCTGAGCTGAAGGCAGATGCTTAACCTATAGAGCCACTCAGGTGCCCCTGGGTATAAAATTCTGACTCTAATGAGTTTCCGTGAAAGACTGAGGAAAACCAATCCCAGCAGCCAACCCCCACAAAGCCACTGCACCACCATGAAACAGCCAGAAGTTTGGCATGTGTGAATCAGAATTCAGCTTCCAAAAGGAATCTTGGGGAGCTTGTGAGAGCAGAGCAAACAAACTGATTGAAAGTCAAATGGAAGAAAACTCCGTGGTAGGGGCACCTGGGTGCACAGTTGGTTAAGCGACCGACTCTTGGTTTCAGTTCAGGTCGTGATCTCACATCAGCCCCACGTCAGGCTCCCCACTCGGCATGGAGTCTGCTTGAGTTTCTCTCTCCTTCTCCCTCTGCTTCCCCCACTCACTCACTCACTCTAAAAAATCAATCAATCAATCAATCTTTTAAAAAAAAAACAACTATATGGTAGACAGAATGATGCCCTCCTACAGGGCCAATATGTCCACATATTGGGCCCAGGATAAACACAAAGGTCCTTATGGGTGGAAGGAGGGGGCAGGAGAGTCTGAATCAGAGAAGGAAGAGGTGGGAGTCACGCATATGAGAAGGACAGCTGCCCACGGCGGGCCTTGCAGACAAGGCAAGGAGCTGCAAACCAAGCCATGCAAGAAACTTCTAGAAGCCGGAGAAGTCAGAAAACACATTCTCCTCCTAAGACTTCAGAAGAGGTACAGCCCTGCTTACACCGGACTTTGGTCCAGGGAAGCCCGTTTTGGACTCCTGTCCTCCGCCGCTGGAAGATAATTCATTTGTAAGATTTTATTTATTTATTTGAGAGAGAGAAAAAGCATGTGCTTGAGCAGGGGGTTGGGAGAAAGAGAGGGAAAGGATTTCAAGCAGACTCCATGCTGAGTGCAGACCCTGACCCACGGCTTACTTTCCTCGATCCCAAGACCCTGAGATCACGACCTGAGCAGTAATCAAGAGTCAGGCGCTTAAGTGACTGTGGCCCCCAGGCGCCCCTAGTTTGTATTATATTTTAAGCCACCAAGTGTGTAGTAATTTGTTACAACAAAAATAGGAAATGATACAGACCACCAATATAAGTAACCTTCAAAGTCTTGTTTGTAACCCAACATGCGCAAGAAATCCTTTGGTCTAGGCAAGTGACTTTTTTAACCAAGACTAGAATAGAAAATCGCAGAATGCATCCTACCTAGGAAACATCGGTATTACCTGGTGAAACTTCTCTTTGAGATCTACGTGTGTGTGTTTATATCCACATGTGTGTGAGCTGCCTCTCCAGAGGTCATGGTCATAAAAACCTGAAGGGACACTGACCTACAGAAGTTGCATTGTTGCCAAGGTCAAGACCTGGAAGCAGGTGGGACTGAAAACCTATTGTAGACTCCGTTGTATTACCAGCATCCTCCTTTTGCCCATGAAGAAAGTAGGGCCCAGAGAGGTAAAGTCTTGCCCTCGGTCACACAGCTCTGACAGGACAGGGCCGGGATTCTAATGCAGGCTTTGCTGGCTCCAGGGGTGAACCTTTCCCCTTTAACCACACCAGCCCCCTGTTTGGGATGTGGGGGACTATGCTAAGCAGGAAGCACCCAGATTCCCACTACAGGCTGAATGTAACCCTCCTACGTGGCTGCTTTCCATGAGCCCATTTCTCAGGCGAGGAATTTAAGGCTCAAAGCAGTTCCTTCCCAGCCCCTATGTGGGATCCCCGGCGTCTGGTCTCAGAACCCACCTGCTTGTCCAGGGTTCTGGTCTGCTCCTGGAGTTCCTTGACCTCGGCCTGCACTTGGACCCGACACTTGAGCAGTCGGCCCATGTTCTCCAGCCTCTCACTGTCCCGCAGCCGCTTGACCTGGCTCTGGGCCACGCTGATCTGCACCTGAAGTTTATCCCGCAACCCTTCCAGGCGCTGGATCTCCTCACTGCCCAGGCAGGGAGGGCGGAGCAAGCCAGCAAGGGGCGGAGCTCAGAATCACTGAAGGCCAGAGGCAGGGCTGGCCCTTCCCCCCTCTTGGAGCCAGGAGTGGGAGCCCCAACCCCCCTCCCAGTAGAGCCCCCTCCCTAGCTCCAGGACCAGGCAGTGGGCTCACAGCTGCTTGTTGATGCGCTGGTGCACTTCCTTGCTGTAGGCCTGCCTCTCCCCCTCCATCACTTTGCATTGCCGCTGTAGTCTGCTCAGCTCCCAGTCTGCTGAGGGCAGGACCAGCCAGGGTGCTCAGGAGGCATCCAGGAGGCCCCAGCCCCTTCCTCTCCAGGACCTAGAAAATTCTGGCTCCCTCAGAGTCTCCACAAACTGCAGCAGAAGTGCACACCCAGGCCCGGCCAGCCCTCTGGAACTGCACCTCGGCTCCCATCCCCCTTCCCACTCCAGTACCCCAAGCTGACTTCAGGATTTTTCCCATCACTCCTGCCCCAGGTTTGGCACACATTCCCTTCCCCACTAGAGGGCGCTCCTGGTGGACTTCTTGGTCCTTGGGGACTTGCCACATAGGATCTGGAACTTGGGAAAGTTGAAGATAGGTGCCAAGAATTGGGGACAGCATTTTAGCTCCCTCCGTCCCCTCCAGCCCCCATCACCTGGCAGTCCTCCCCCATCCTCCTGCTTCCTCACTTTCAGCCTGGGCCCTAGGCTCAGGCTTTCTCCTGTCCCACCTGGACCATTGCCCCAACCTCCGCACCAACCTCCAGGCCTCCCTTCACATCCCCAACGGGTCTTTCTACACCCAGAACTGACACCGACCCTCCCCTGCTCACAGGGCTCCCTAGGAGCTCCAGGGCCTCCAGGATAATTTCCTAATTCCTCAGCCTGGTGTTCGAGGCCCCATATGATCTGACCCTACCCACCTCTTGAGTCTGGTCCAGCAGCTTCCCACCTCCCACGGCCCAGGGGCTCTCAACCAGCCATTCTGTCCCGCACAGAGAGTTTGCAATGTCTGGAGACATTTTTGATTGTCACGATGTGGGGACGGGGCAGGGGAAGGTGCTTGTGGCAAGTGATGGCTAGAGGTCAAGGACGATGCTAATCATCCCACAATTCCCCAGGACAGTCCCATGACTAAGAATGATCTGATCCCAAGTGCCACCAATGTGGAGGCTGAGAAACCCTGTTCTAGCACATGCTGTTGTCTCTGCTGAAACAGTCTTCCCTGCCTGCTCCCATTGGGAATTCCTGGGAAGAGTTCCAAGTCCCACTCCAACTTCTCCTGCAGGAAGTCTTCCCAGACTGTGCCACTGCCCAGGTCGGCCTAGCCCCTCTGCCTGCTCCACCTCCATTCCCACGGCTAGGTCTCCCCGTCCTTAGTGTGCTGCAGTACAGTACCTGGAACTTGGGGAACGGAAGAAAAGAATGATGGGGGGGGGGGGAGCAAGACTGTATGAATTACCCATTCCTTCCAGGAAGGCCTCACTTCCATCCTCCGAGCGGGTGCTCCCTAAAGTTTGTCCCAAAGGCATCTTGGCCAAGCGGGTGGGGCTCCTGCAGGGGTGACACAGGACCCCTTCAGACATCAAGCAGGAGAGGGCCAGAAGGAAGGTGGGGGACCAAGCGCGAGGGACTAGGAATTGGAAGGTGACCCCAGAACCAGCTGCGATCTTTGAGTCTAGGTGCCTCCAATGTGTTGGAGGGGGTCACCTCTCAGGCCTCTCTCCACGCCCCTCCCGACCTCCCACCTCTCCCATTTTTTGACTTGTGTTTCAACTCTAAGTCTGGCGCGGGGGACAGGCCGCCTAGGCTCGCGGTATCTCTGAGGCGTGGCTGTTTGTGGAAGGAGACAGGGACAGGGAAAAACCTCCGCCGGCTGAGAGGAGCGAGGCCCAGTCCCTACCTGCTGGAGTGCCTGCCCTGTCCTTGGTGCTCCGAGTTCACTGTTGTGGCCTGGTTACTGGGGAGATAAAGGGCCAATGAGGCCTGAGGGTGGGACCAAGGACTCGAGGAGAAGCCGTGGGATGGGAGACTGGGGAGGGGGGAACCTCTGGGGAGGAGGAGCCTGGGAGGGGAGGCGGAGCCTGGGAGGGGAAGCTGGGGAAGAGGGGCCAGGACAGCCAGAAGACCTGAGAAGACTGGGGGGGGGGGGCGGTACAGATGAACTGGAGGGGGCAGAAAGCCCTGCGAGGGGCGGGGCTGGGAGAACTTGCGGGAGCGGAGCTGTGAGCCTTGCGAGGGGCGGAGGAGGGCAGGTCCTGTGAGGGGAGGGACCGGGCGTGCCCTGAGGGGCGGGGCTGGCCGGGCCACGAGGGGCGGGGCTTCAGCTCCCGAGGGCCGGGAGACCTGTAAGGGGCCGGGCTCGGGTGGGAGGAGCACTGTACCTGCGGAAGGCGGGGCTGAGGGGGACTAGAGAAGGACCCCGGAACAGTATCCGTAAAGGGCGGGGCTGGGACCCAGAATGGGAGGTGACTATGGGGTGGGACTATGGGGGGTGCTGCCGAGGGGAGGGGGCACCGGTACCTGCCCACGCCGCAGCTTCACAGACCTACGAGGGGCGTGGTTAGAAGGACACCTGAGGGGCCTGGTGGGGAGATGCTGGAAGGTCTGGAAGGAGCTAACGGGGATCGGTGGGCGGGGGGGGGGCTCTGTGAGGGGCGGGCTGTGTGTTTTCGGGAGGGAGAGGAAGGAGCTGAAAGACCCTATGGAGCCAGGGTTGGGAGAGAAACGTCTGGAAGGCTTTGGAGCTGGCCGAGGTCTTTCGGGACGAGGCCCGAGAGATGTTATTTCGACCACGTTATTTCGAAGACTCTCATTAGGAAGACCGTGCCGACACCGGGAATTGTGAGGGGGAGGAGTGCTCACCACTAACTCAGGTCCCTGCAGTGACCCACTACGCATGCGCGGCCAACGGCCTCCTGCGAAGCCGCCAAAATCCTCTTGCCTGCTGGGTCCGCGCACTGAGAGGCGGAAGTGGGCGGGGCCGCGAGCTCCTCGTACCGCCCCCGTCTGGCCACGCCCCCTCGCACTGCTGGGCGCGCCTCCTGGGCTGCAGGCGGCTACCCACGTGGGCCTCCCCCGAGCTGGCGGGCAGTGGGCGCCGCTCCCTGCAGGCTGGGTGTGCCTGAAGCCTGCGGTTTCCTGTGGGAGGAAACCTCCCGCGGGCGCTCAGCTCGGCTTTTAGCTCTGGAGGCCCAGGAAGGGGAGATTCCGTTACCACCCTCCAGCTCCCTGATTCTCCCCCTTCCACAGGTTCCTAGCTTAAGGGACCTCCTCCCACGCCCCGACCCTACATTCCCAGGGTACCTAAATCTGAGCTGATTCCACTCAGGGAATTTGATTTAGAGTACTAGCCTCCTGCTTTCCACCTCCCTCACTCACATTTCCATCTCCCCAGCCCCTGGTTTCCAGATTCCTAACGGGGCCAGGTCTTGTCCCTTTGCCTACACTCCCATGAAGAGCACATGACCCACCCCACCCCCCCAGCCTCTAATTTTTCCCTCAGTGACCCAGACTTCCTAACTTCCTTGGGTTCTGAATTCAGAACCCCAGTCTCTGTCCCCAGGGACCCTAATTCTGCACTCCTAACTTTAGCCTTGATGTCCAGTGGACCCAAGAATTTTCCCCTACCCCAAATCCTAGAGACTATGAACTAGAGTCCCCCAGTACTAAATCCACTCAGGGCCCCAATGCTGGGTATAACAATCACATACTATGTGCTGCACACTCCTAGAACCACCCTATGACGGATTTACTATGACTATCCTTATTTTACAGATAAACTGAGGCATAGAGAGGTTATTAGTAACTTGTCCAAAATCACAGAGAATGAGCACAGCAGCTTGGATTTGAATCCAGCCCATGTGCTTCTGTAGACTGCTGTCCTGGTCCCCAGCTTCTGGGTCCCCTGAGTACCTGCCTAGTCACTGAACTGCCCATCCCTCACCCATTCAGGGAGCTGAGAGGACCAACCACACTCCTGTCCCCTAGCTCTGGCCCCATTGAAATAACCAGACATCCAATAGTCTAGTTTCCTTCCCTTGCAAGAACCTAGGATTTCAGTCCTACAGCTCCCAATTCCCTATCAGGACCCCAGACACCTGATCCCCTGCCCCTCACTTTTTCTTTTTTAAGATTTTATTTATTTGACAGAAAGAGACATAGCAAGAGAGGGAACACAGGCAGGGAGAGTGGGAGGGAGAAGCAGGTTTCCCAGGGAATGTGAGACTCAGTCCCAGGACCCTGGGATCACGACCTGAGCTGAAGGCAGACCAGACGCTTAACGACTGAGCCACCCAAGCACCCCTGTCCCTCACTTTTTACTAGTACCCACACCCTCCAAGAGACCCAAGTATATAGTAATCACATCCCACCCTGATTCAATAATTCAACAATAAGTAATAATAACAGTGAACATTAAGTCCCTGGTACTACACTTCTGTTTAAAACCCTCCAGTGGTTTCTCACTGCCCTTAGAATAAAAGCCAAGCTTCTCCCCTAGTCTTCAAGGGCCCTCTTTAATTTCCCTTCCTACCACTCCCTCCAGCTCCCCCCAATTCCAGCCACACTGGTCCTTCTGTCTGCTCTCCAAACAACCTGAGCTTGTTCTTTCGAACTCCAGCCTCTCATTTCCCCTTCCTCCAGCCCTGAAATGACTCCTGTCCTCAGGTCTCCACTCAGATGTCCCCACCCCACAGAGCCCTTGTCTGATCACCTTGTTTAAAGTAGCTCCCTGCCGCTACTTCCTTCTCACCTCCACTCTGTTTTATTTCCTGCAAAGCACTTAGCACTGCCTCTGAAATTTCTCCACTGCATTGATAGGTTTTCTCTTTAGGGTCCATCAGCCCCTACTAGGAAAGTAGCCTCCATGATAACAGCAGGCATCACATCTGTTTTCTCTCTTATGACCTCCCGGTTCATAATAGATGTTCAATAAATGTTTGATGAAGAAAGGAACGAATGTGTGGCTGCGTTATAGTGTACCGGCATTACCTTATTCATTTCGAGTCAGTATCTGAATTAAGATTACCGCTATTAGTATATTGCCAATATTATCATTTTTTAAGAGATTGTATCTATTTATTTGACAGACAGAGACACAGTGAGAGAGGGAACACATACAGGGGGGGTGGGAAAGGGAGAAGCAGACTTCCCGCTGAGCAGGGAGCCCTATGCCGGGCTTGATTCTAGGACCCTGGATCATGACCTGAGCCAAAGGTAGATACTTAACGACTGAGCCACCCAGGTGCCCCTATTGTCAGTATTTTTAGTATTACAGTATCCATGTATGTTGCAGACGAGGAAAGCAGGGCTCAGAGAGTTGAAATAATCAGTCAAGACTGCCCCCCCCCGCCCCACCGGGCAGGAAATAGTGGCCCTGGCATCAACTTCCACTCCCTGTCCCCTTCCAGAATTTTACATGTTACCATTTTCCATCCCCTGACCCCCATTGTGGGGCGAACTCCCTCCCAGATCTCAACCCACCTCCACGCAGTAGGAATCTGGCCCTTTCTCCTAAACCCCCATTCCTCGAAGTATCCAGTCCTAAGTTCCATCAGGGAAAGCAGACTCAGGCGGGCCAGCTGGGGACAGGACCCAGTCTGGAGTCCTGAAAATCGGGCCCTCCCTCTCCTCGATGCTCGCCCCACCCTGCCGCTTCTCCACTCCCTGGACTCCAAGGACTTCTCATCTCAACGCTGGGAGTGAGCCCCAGAAGATGCCTGTTTGGGGGCAGTGGGTGGTGGCACAGAGAATGAGAAACCCAAGCGCCTAGTCCCTCCCTCTGACTACAGACCTCAGCTGGGTGCGGTGCGAGTGGGTATAAAAGGGTCAGTATTTATTGGGAGGAGCAGAGAGAAAAACCAGGAGAGTGAGAAGAGAGAGAAAGGAGGCATAGGCAGTGAGGACTGGAGAGAGAAAGAAGGAAGAAAGGAGAGAAAGAGATCCTGATTGAAGGGGAGAAGGAGGAAGAGAGCCAGAGGGGAGAGCGAGCGAGGGAGGGAGGAAGGCGGTGAGAGAGGCGGGGGCCTCGAGAGGGTGGAAGGAGGGAGGAGAAGGGCGGGGCGCGGAGGCCCCAGCAAGGGACGAGACTCCAGCTCCGACTTTTTCTGCCGCTCTCGGTAAGTTTTCAGTCCGTTATTCGGACTGGGATTTCTTTATTTACTTGGGAGTGCACTAGTTTGGGAAGGATACCCCCAGGCAGGGAGAGACGCCCTGCTCTCAGACCTCATGGAAATCCTTGTCATTTAAGAAGTGATCTCTTAGCACTTGGGGTGGAGATTCGGGAAGGGGTGGGGCCCGGTAAGGATTCGGGGTTCTCAGCAGAGCCCTCCACTGGTAAACTTCCTTTAGTTTTTCCCCATAGCTGTCCAATCTCTCCTGAGGACCCTTGCCAGAGAACACCCCACATCTGGGGGACGTCTAGGCACCCCCTTTCTGGACACTGATGGGTTCATTTTGTCAAGCCTCCTACTGCCAACCCAGGCCTCCCACCCCCAGCATGGATCTCACCCATTTTTCTTACAAGATGGGGTGGGGTGGGGTGGGGACCTCATGGGCATAGCCAGGGACTGGGGTTTCCCTGTTTCTTGGAGGCAGGGGGTGGGATGAGTCACTGGGTGACTCATTGGGTCCCCCTCCTCCCTACTCCAGGAGAGGAGGTGGGTGACTCAAGGATGCCGCCTGTCTCTGGGGGGAAGCCCCCAGCTTCTGATGAATCTAGAGGGGTGTCTGCTTGAATTTTCACATCCTGGCTCATATGTGCCCAGGATCAGGACTTTGAGGAGACGGGAGGCAACACTGCTCATCCTACTCCCTCCTGGACCCAAGAGTCCATCCCTGGCTTGGTCCAACCTCTGGAGAATTCAGGAGTGCATGCCCCCAGCCTACCCCCACTCAGACCCTGGAGTCCCGGCCCCCAGCCCTCTTCTTCATCACCCCCGGGGAGTCCTGACTCAGACCCCTTCTCCACCAGGATTGGAGCATCTCACCAGCACTTGTGCCAGCCTCTTGAAACAACCATCTCCTGACACCCCCCAGCCCAGGCTTCCACTGCAGCCATGTCTCTCCTCCTGCTGGTGGTCTCTGCCCTTCATATCCTCATTCTCATCCTGCTTTTCGTGGCCACTTTGGACAAGGTAAGCCTACTCCAGCCGGCAGGCATTTTCTCCTGCAGACTCCCACCACACCCCTCTTCTAAAGTCCCTCGGGCCCCACCCCTTTTCTCTAGCATCTTCCCTTCAGAGGTCTGCCTCTGAGGCCTCTACCGTGCCCTTTCCCCTGACTGCTCCCACCCCTTCTTACTAAATCCATGCCTTCCCCAGTCCAATGCCTTCTCAGCCCTACCCACAATTTCCCTGACGCCACCCACTGTCCTCTCCTAATGCTGCCCCTGTTTCTCTGTCCATCCCAGTCCTGGTGGACCCTCCCAGGGAAGGAGTCCCTGAATCTTTGGTATGACTGCACGTGGAACAATGACAACAAAACGTGGGCCTGCAGTAACGTCAGCGAGAATGGTGAGGGGGTTGCGGACCAATCTGCAAAGGGAGGGGTCACCCCAGGTCTCTTCCCGGGACCAAGAACTAGGACCCCTTCAAAGTTTGAGTGGACAGCTCTGGGTCTCAATGCTGAGTGAGTGGGGCTGCATGGTAGGGAGCAATATGCTCTTGTTCTAGAGAGAATGGACTAACCCCCTCCCTCCTTTATGATTCAGAAAGAGGGGAGAGCACATGCTATAGGTTTAAGGAATGGGGGAAGAAAGCTCCCAAGATCCTGTGAAGGTAGGATTATGTTTTCAAAATTCTAAGGAAATGGGACTGGTGTTTGTAATGGATGTCTGGGACCAGTTTGTCCAAGTTCCAAGGCATTGAAGCTGGAACCACATTAGGGTTCTAAAGGGGTGGGGCTAAATCCTTCCAGGGTCCTGAACAAGGTGGGTTGGGGGTATGGTGCTGTTGCATCTGAGTGATAAAGGAGGAGAGCTGTATCCTTCTAAACTTCCAAGAGAAAGAAAATGAAAGATTAAATGCTTTTCCCCTAAGAGTGAAGCAAGAACTTCTGTTCTCACCAGTTCTATTCAGTGTTATACTGGAGTTAGCCAATGCAACTGGGCAAGAAAAAGAAATAAAAGGTATAAAGAGGGGAGAGGAAAAAGCAACAATGTCTCTCTCTTCCCAGTGGACATGTTCATGTAGAAAATCCTAAAGAATCTTGAAAAAAGCTTCTAAAACTGATAAGGGAACTCAGCAAAGTAGTATGAATCAAGGTCAATATAAGTGATATTCACAAGTATCCAAACCTGTATGGCTGTGAACGGGGTAGGACAGTGAACGATGCGCCAGCTGGTGGAGCTGGGACTCTGGACATACTGCGACTTCACCTCTATCTCCTCCTTACTGCAGGCTGGCTGAAGGCAGTTCAGGTCCTCATGGTGCTTTCCCTCATCCTCTGCTGCCTGTCCTTCATCCTGTTCATGTTCCAACTCTACACCATGCGGCGAGGAGGGCTTTTCTATGCCACTGGCCTCTGCCAGCTTTGCACCAGTGAGTACGGGCCCCAGGGAATTGAAGGGAAGTGACAGGGGACTGTCTGGGTGCTGCGGGCCCTGAGAATGGACATCAGGTCAAAGAAAACAATTATCAACAGCCCAAGGACCACCTCGGACTGTCCACCTTGGACAACAGCCCAAGGACCTGCCTTGTCAGGCTACCTCTCTGCCTGGGGACTTTTGGGAGTTGTACTTTTCACTGATTCCGTGTTTTGTGGTATGCATCTCTGAGTCATGTGGAAGCCGACACTTAGAGCTTCAAGGAGCCGGGGCTGGAAAAGGTGGTGTGAGCGAATACTTTAGATCCCAAGGATGGGAGGGAGACAGTTAGCTAAGTAATACTCCAGGAGAGAACTCTGAATCATAATAGCAGTGATTTTGTACAGCGAGCTTCTGTTTCTGGTGGACCTACCGCGTATCAGACACTCCAAGTTCATACACTTTAAAATTTTTTGCCTTCAGGAGCAGAGAGCTAAGTGATCATAGTCATTTTCTAGAATATTCTCTTAGGTTCCTATAAAGTATAAAGTCCCTCTCGTTTTAATTTACTATTTTCGAGCTTGGCTCACAGAAAGGCACTAAAAAATGTTCCTCAAAGGGATGGGTGGATGGATGGATGAATGGGTGGATGAATATTATCTCCCATTTTATGAATGAGTAAAGGGCACCCAGCCAGATCAGCTAAATTGCCCAAGGACCATATGCGGTGGCCTCGTTGCAAGGCTCTGAAGGAGCGAACCACAACTCCCAGAAGGCACCGGCGCTGAGCCCTGGCTCTCCAGCGGCTTCTTTGCCCCGTGGGTTGTTGGGAAATGCAGTCTTCTTGCGGGTACAGCGTGACACCTGGTTCTGGTCTCCCCGCAGGTGTGGCGGTCTTTACCGGAGCCCTGATCTACGCCATTCACGCTGAGGAGATCTTGGCGGAGCGCCCGCCGGGGGGCAGCTTTGGTTACTGCTTCGCCCTCGCTTGGGTGGCCTTCCCCCTTGCCCTGGCCAGTGGCGTCATCTACATCCACCTGCGGAAGCGGGAGTGAGGGCCCCCGCGTCGCCCTGCCGCCACTGCTGGTGCCGGGCCCTCTGTCTCATCCCTGAAGCCCCCGCCCCCGGCCTCCTCCAGAAAATAAAACCGTTTAACCGCTTGCTCCGCCTTTGCCTCCTTCCTTCCTCCCTGCCTCCTCCAGGGACCCAGGCTGCTAAGGCCTGATCTTTCCTGAACCTGGGAC
This sequence comes from Mustela nivalis, assembly GCF_964662115.1. Classification (NCBI taxonomy): domain Eukaryota; kingdom Metazoa; phylum Chordata; class Mammalia; order Carnivora; family Mustelidae; genus Mustela; species Mustela nivalis. Next base: position 55,817,004 of record NC_139037.1, on the reverse strand, counting down.
AGCACCTCCAGCAGCAGCCTTCAGAAAGTCCAGCTTCAGGCCCCCAGGCCCTTCTAAACCAGGACACAGGAAGCAGGGGTCCCAGCCGCATTCCCCCTTACCTGTGGCCCTGCACTCTCCCGTCTCAGGATTCCTGCAGAGTCTAGACCTCTAGGCACTTGCCGGGAAGAACCAGGCATGTGGGTTTCCTGTCCTCTTTTTCCATGTACAAGGGGGTCTTTCTCTCAACCAGGCAGGGTATGTGTTGTTCTAGATTGTTGGTCTCCACCCCCCGCCCCCCGACCTCTGGGAAGACTTTTCTGTTTCCCGCTTGGAACTCAGACACCTTCCCTCCTTAGAACCCAACCCTCTTCTTTCCCCTCCCCTGCCCAATTCTGCCACTAGTCCATATGACATCTTAGTAAAAATAAGATGGTATCCCCCACCCCACCCCTCCAGGCTGACCTAGCCGGACCAGGACACACGTGGGGTATGGGGAGATGGCTGGATTTTACATTCAACCATGCCCTGGCTGTGTGCCATTGTGCAGTGAACAATTTGCACAACCGCACATGGCTCTCCTTTCTTCCCTGTTCATAAGATCCAGTCTTTGGGGAACCAGGGCCTCTCCTCAGGAACCAAATCTTCTCTCAGATCCTCTTCTGTTACCCACAGCCAGTCTATTTCACCAACTGCGAACCCAGTCTCTTCCTAGGACTACAGCCTTCTCTGCCTAGGTCCCACCCACATGCATCCCTTCTTTCCAAGATTCTGATGCTTTCCTTCTCTTCAACCCCTGCAGCTATCCCACGCATCCACAGCTATTAAACATGATTTATTCCTTTGAGAGAGGGGACAGGGCAGAAGTTGACAGACCAATAAATATTGCACAGGCCACTGGTGGAAGAAAGATCCAGACCGAGGTAGTTTCTGCAGAAAGGGTGAGGAACCTGGGCAGGAAAGGCACCTGAGATTGTTGGGGCCTGAGTGGAAACGAGTCTTGGGAGTGAGGACGGTCTCTGGTTCCTCCTGACCCCCAGTCTTCTGCCTGAAACCAGGCTCTCAAACCCCTTTAGCCTGGACCAGCTGAGCAGCAGCAGACCGGAGAGGCTGCCTGAGGAGCGGCGGCAATTGACGAAAAGATCGGGTTTCCTTTAGAAGTTCTGATTGGTCGCTTCTACGCAGCGACAACTGACAGTGCCCAGCAGCTGTCATTGGCAGTTGGCCAGAGAGCTGGGCTAACCGGCTCCCATTGGCGGTGGCCTGGGGCTCCGCCTTGGTGAACGTGTTGGGCGTTTTGCCCGGAGCGGGCTAAAAAGACGATGATCTATGGCCTCGGGAGGGACAGTTTTAACCAGGGTGCCTGGTGGTTTGTACCACCGAACAGCTGTGATTGGCGGACACTCCTTCTCAGCCCAGCCTTGTTTGGATGTTCACGGCGGGGTGGGACTAAGGGATGGCCTAGAAGCAGAGCCAAAAAGCTTTGACTGGATGTTCGGGGTGGGGGGGGGGGTGCCTAGCAACTGCAGGCTGTCACAACTGCTAGCTTTGTTTAAGAGTGCAGTGTAACGGAAGTGATTGCCTGTAGGCGAGTGAGTTAGGGAGGGGCAAATCGGAGTAGCTTTGATTGACAGCTTACCGTGGGGGTGGTGCTTAGTGCCTCCCCAGGTGGCCGAGTGGGGCTGGGCGGAGGTTTCTCTCAGGGCTGGTCACGGCTGGGTGCCGGCTGTGGGGTTTCGGAGATGACTGTGGACAACAGGTCCAGTTTGGGGAAACCCGGGGGTGGGTACATCCCGATGCTGGGGGTGAGGGCCTGCAGGTGGGCCAGGGCCCGAGTTCCGTTGAAGGCCACGTCACAGCCTGACTGGGCCAAGAGCCAGTGCTCTACCTCGGACTGGAGCCACTGGGAGGTCTCTGCGGGGAGAGAAGCAGGTGTTGTTAGGAGGAGGTAACTGGGACCTAGAAGGACCGGAAGGGACAGCAGGGAGGGCACAGGGCAAGGAACATGCGGGGTCTGGGTTTGGGAGAAGCCCAGGGGTAGGCTTGAGGTTAGCAAGTAAGTGGGACAAGGCCTTGAGGGGGTTGGGGGGGGGGTGCTGTCCAGCTCTGGATCTGTCATCTAGGGACAAGTCAGGGAGGGTCCTGTTGGAAAGGAGACAACCTGAGGCTCACATTGGGAGGGGACAAGAGTCCCTCCTTTGGAAGGAGCGCTAGGGAAGTTGGGACCAAAGGAGGGCGAGCCACTCCAGAAGTCCGATGATCCAAGACCCTTATTCGGGATAAGGTCAGAATAGGGAGGTCACTCCAGCAGGGACCAGGTCCATCAAGATCCGAATCTGGCTTCGGGGGCTGGGAGTGGGAGTCCCATCTGCTGAGGGGCCGTCTTGACCCCGTGGGGACAGGATGGAGTCAGTTCCAGGTGGGGCCAGGTCACTACTGGGCCGCGATGGGATGGGGGCAGAGCAGTAAAGGCCGGGGGCGGGGCAAGGGGCGGACCTCAGGGCAGGACCACCCACCAGGGCCAGGGCCCAGGCTTACCCTCCGGCTGGCCGCGCGCGCCCTGGGGCAGCCGGGCCAGGAAGCTGTGGGCTAGCAGAGCCTCCTTGGCATGTTCGTCCTGCGCGCGCAGGGCCAGGGCGCTGAGCAGCTCCGAGTTGTTGGAAGTGCTGCGGTAGTAGAGCATGTGGGCCAGCTCCAGCGCCTGCACGCTGCGCCGCTGTCCGAACATCTGCGGGCAGGACCACACCGCGGGGTCAGCCGGGCTGCCCGGGGGGCTGGGGGGTAGGGGGAGCGTGGGAGGGGCCGGGACCCCGCGCCCCTACCCATACCACGCCCCCCCCCAGTCACTAAGTGCTGGGATGGTCCTTTCTGCAGCCTCAGCCAGGCGACCGGGGGTGGGAGAGGCGAGAGGAGGGAGGGCGGGAGGTGCTGGGACCCCACGCCCCCACCTATACACTCCCCCTCCCAGTCACTGAGCGCTGGGAGGGTCCTTCCCGCCCTCTGGCGCGCTCTCCTGGGACTTCCTGGGTTCAGGTCTCCAGGAGCAGTGCCCGGGTGTTTGTATTTCTAACACACACACATTCCCGACGCCGCCGCTTCACGGGTTTGCCTATCTAATAGATTTGTTCAAGGATTTCCGGGCGATTAGAGCTTTAGCCTTGGAACTCTGTGACGATGATTTTTTTTTAAAGTCCTTATCTTTTAGACACCTACTCAAGTATTTCCAACGATATGTTTAGGATTGACTCCAAAATAACCCAGTGGTGGGTGCGCAGGGGGTCCTTAGGTGAAAACCGAATGACTGTGGATAATTATACACGCCGGATGCTGACGACTCGGGAGCTCATCACGCGGTTCTATTCCCGCATTTGCTTGAAATTTACCGTAATAGAAAGTTTCAAAGGTTAAATTGTCAAGAGAAGTGTTAACGGGAAATAAATACTCCAAGCTTCGTTGAGGGAAGGAGAATGGGGTAGATAGAATGCGGGGAGGGGCAAGTTTGGGGTCCCTACTAAGGAGCAGTCCCCTTCCCCACCTTTGCCCCTCCTTGGCTGGACCCCTTTCCCCAAACTTGGCATCCCTAAGGAGGGAAAGGAGAGCCCACAGGTGCCCTCCAGGGCTCACACTAAAACTTCCACTCTGATTGCCCCATTCATCCACAAAATGAGTTCAAGCCCACTGGGTCCCCAAGCCGGCGAGGGCAGGGGGGGGGGGGGGAAGAGTCCCAACTCTGTCCCCTACCCTCTGTGAGCCCTTGGCTGAGACCTAAGTCCTTTGTAGGGGGCACTGTCAGTCAAATGAGGTTCCAGAAGTTTATGAGACACCTGGCACTGCGCCAGACCCATAACAAGAATTTTGACATTAGCTACTATGGAATATTCAACCGCACTTCAGGCTAGGTGCCGTCTTTTAAAGGCACGTACTGTCTGCCGCCCATCTTACACGGGGACCCAAGGTGAAATGCCTCTGAAGTCCTCAGAGTCGTGGAAATGGCTCAAATGACCAGCCCAGGACCAATGACAAGGCTGTGCGCAACCCTGCTCTCCCTTGTTGCAAGCCCTGCTCAGGCAGTGTCTGTCCCTGTGTGGGAATGAATGGCCATCTCAGCGGGGGGTGGGGGGGTGGGGGGTGGAGAACTGCGTGTGTTAGGGACCCTCCAGGATGAACCACACCCTGGGTTTGCTGTCTTTCTGCTGAGCTTATGCCGGTGAATTCCCAGGCCGGTCATGCTCTGTGGCATGGAGATGACACCAGACCTCTCTCCCTGGAGAGGACAGAGCAGCTGCCACCCGGGTGTTCCCTTTAATCCTCACCGTGGCCCCTCACCGCCCCCCAGCCTACCAGTTCCCCCTCTCTTGTGCTCCAGATCTGGGGTGGCCTCGCCATCTGCCCAGTCCCAGGCCAGACCCCTGGCAGCATCCTCGTTCCCTCCTTGGCAGACTGTCGGTCCCTAGCCCTGTTCTCCTGCCTGACTCTCTCAGCCCTATCCCCTCTGCAAACTGCCTTGTGCATGGCCTCCTCCCGCCTGCCCCTGCCCTTTCCAGTTTGTCTCCTCAGGGCCTCAGAGCTGACCCTGCTCCTTCCCCGCTCACATCCCTGCCATGGCTTCCCAGTGCCCTCAGAGAGTCCATGCTCCCTGGCCTGATGCTAAGGCCCTGCGTGGCCCAGCCCCTGAAGATTTCTTCTGCTCTCAATGCGTCTCCTGTTGATGAGCCAATTCAGCCCAAACATTATCCTGAGCTGCCCTCTCTCTCAGGCCTCCAGGCCTCAGAGCAAGCCAAGTCACCCCTGGTCTGTTCTTAGAAAACATTCACTGCCTCATCCTCAAGGTTCAGGGTGGACATTGTGTCCCACAGAGGAGCAGTGTCATCGGGCTCCTGCAGTGATCACTGTGACCTCTGTCAGGCATGCTAGCAGTCTGTCCATGCGTCTGTACCCACACTGGGAAGGGTTCCTGAAGCCTCCAAGCAGAGGGTAAAGGGTGAGCGGGGGGTGGCCAGCCCAATGGGGTGAAAGGACATCTCAGTCCTTGGTCCTTGGTTGGGAACAGCATTGCAAAGGGGAGAAGAGTGCAGCGAAGCTGTAGAGCGCGGAACAGGAGGGGGTGTGAGCACTATGTTTTGGGGGAGCTGAAGCATACGACTGTGCTGGGTGAGGCTGGGGAAATAGGGTTTCTGGGGCCAGGCTATGAGCAAGGAGCAGGGCCAGCTCTGGGGCCCCTGGGGATGGGCTGGAGAGCTGGGACGGGACCGACTGGGGAGGCTGGGAAGACCTGCGTTATGGCCAGGACAGAGGGAACAAGATGGGTGCAGAATAGGGGCAGTGAGGCCAGGCTGGGGACTGACAAACAGGGGGGTAGGGCAAGGGCCATCTCCAGGGGTCTAGCAAGTAACTGGGGGGACAGGGCCCTCTACAGATGAGAACCACAACCAGAAGTGGGTGTGGGGAGCTGCTGCTGGAGGGGAGGGCAATGTGCCCACATGGGGCTGTTCTGGACTTGGCCTGCTCCAGGCTGAGCATGGAGCCCCGATCTAAGAGATGACAGAGGGCTACCTGTGCAAACCACAGAAACGGATGAGCTTTTGGTTTGGCGGGGGAAGCGGCTCGCAGGGGAAGAAAGAGGGACATGCACAAGGCCGCAAAATCAGCTCCCAGGCATCTGATCTGAGACCAGTCCTTAGAAGGGGGTTTGGGGGAAAAGGATCCTGGGCACAGGGGATGAGGTGTCCGTGGGAAGGGTGTAGGGACATCCAGGAGTTTGCACCAGAGACAGATACCTGGGAGACACTGACACACAGGAGGGGACAAGAGTGTGCAGCTGGAGGGAGGCTCAGAGGGCCCACATTTAAGGACTGGAGTTTAGCCCAGAGCATGGGAAAACATTCAATGGGGATGCACTAATTAACTAGGGAACTGGGTTTTAACATGGACCCTGCAGAGCCCGAGAGGCTCCACAGCCCCCTGGAGCCTCAGGGAGGTGGGATGCATGGTGCACCTAGGGCTGAGCCTCTGGGTCCCCTTCCAGACCAGTGGACACTCCTCACCAGCCTCCCTGCCGCTGGGCTCACAGCCCCACCCCCTCTGTGGTGGCTCCACTCCCTCTGGGCTCGAAACTCTGTTGTGGCACTGTGGCACTTTATCCACGAGCTGCCCTGTGGATAAAGCCCGGGGTCCCTATTCTAGCATTCAAGGCCCTTGCCACCCTCTGGGGCCTCACTTCACCCTGTACCCTGGATTCCAGCCCTGTGAGAACCCTCAAGCTGTACTCGTTCAGTCCCTTCCCCACTGGGTTCAATCCTCCCTCTTGCAAAGCTTCCCTTAGATCCCACCTGACCCCTAGTCCTCAGCGGGAGTTGCTATCACCCCACAACCCCCTACACCCCACCCTGGCCCTTCACCCTCTCAGCCAGCCCAGCCTGGCTATTATCTGTAGGCTTTATTACCAGTCCTCCTAAGACCCCGCTGGGATGGCTATAAACAGCTTGAAAAGCAATAGACCAGCGAGTGAATAATCAAGTACAATGGATGCCATACACCAGTCCACACTCCTGGGGCCGGTGCCAGCCCTGGTGAGAATCGGTAAAAGGCAACCCCCCTGGGCCGACTCAGCCTCAGGTCAGCACGCATGGCGCAAGTCAGCTTTCAGCCCCCAGCCCTCCCCTCGGCCTCGAATCCTTGGATGGTGAACAACCTGCGCAACTGTATGAAGCAGCCATGCGTTCATATGTAGCGGAATCAGGAAGAGAGTGTGGTAAAAATAGTTTCCTTGGCCCCAGTCCCAAAGTTTCCAATCAGTCCGTTTGAGCTGGAGCTCAGGAGGCCACATTTATAAAACTGGTCCCCTAGTGATAATGCCACCCCGCCAGGATGAGGAAGCCCGGACTCAGAGAACAATAGCCCAGTTAGTAATAATAATCATCAGAACAGCAAACTTATATGGTACATTTTGTACTATATGTCAGGCTCTGTTCTCAGCATCACCTGTGTCTTCATTCATCCAAACCCCCAACAACCCTGAGAATCAGGTTCTTGTCATCCCCACTCCCCAGATGCGGGAGCTGAAACCCAGAGAGGTTAAGCAATCTGCTCAAGGTCCCATAGCTGGGAGATGGAAGAGCCAGATTCAAACTCAGTGTTGCTCAGGACAACCCTACAAGGCAGGTCTCACTCCTGTCTCCGTTTTCTAGGTGAGGAAACTGAAGCCCCGAGATGTTAAGAGGAAGGTTGCATAGAGTACAGAGGATCGAGAAGGACGAGATGGAGGGAATGTGGGAATGACAAAGTAAAGGAGGGAAGGAAGGAAGCACAGCAGGGGGCAGGAATGCATGAAAGAAGCAGAAACACAGGGCGGCCCAGCTTCTGGAGCAGGGGGAGGCAGGGACCGCATAGGCACGCCAGTGGCCGGCCACTCACCTTGGATGCCCGTAGGCCCATGAAGATGGCAAAGAGGAGCAGCAGCAGGGAGGTGGCCATCTTGAGGTCCGTGAGCACCACCATGCCCACATTGACGAAGAATGCCAGGCCCGAGACGAAAAGCGTTAGGTTGAGCAGCGCGCGCTGCGTGGTGGACGTGCGGACCTTCAGCTCCGGGAGCAGCTGCTCTAGGCCCTCTAGGGGTGTGTCCTTGAAGCTCTTCAGTACCAGGTGCCCCCGCTTGGTACGGGCGGCCACCACCACCCGCTTGAAATACCTCCTGCCAGACAGAGGGGGTATGGGGGAGGCAGGGTGGTCAGATCACTCTGGGGGAGCACCCTCTGACCCCCTGCCCCGAATACCCAGGACACTCTCTAGCTCTGGAGTCACACACTCAGCATAAAGGCTGCTTAATGGGGACGGGAGGAAACTCAGAAAGAAGACCAGTGTCCAACAACAGGGCATCAGTGAAAATAACACAATCCCCTGTCATTGGACACATAGATGGCTTCCAGCTTTAGGTACTTCGTGAATGGGGAACTGAATGCCGATCTTTTCATTAGTTCTTTTCCTTTCTTTCTTTTTTTTTTTTTTAAAGATTTTCTTTATTCATTTGAGACAGAGAGATACACAGAGAGAGAGGGAGCAGGAGAAAGGGGAGAGGCAGAGGGAGAGGGGGAAGCAGGCTCTCCGCTGAGTCAAGAGCCCTACTTGGGGCTCGATCCCAGGATCTGGAGATCATGACCTGGAGCCGAAGGCAGATGCTTAACCGACTGAGCCACCCAGGTGCCCCTTGGTTATTTTTCAAACTCAAATCCTACTTTCCATTTCGGGTGTCTGCGAGGTGCCAGGGAGCGCTATTCAGCTCTGGAGAGGGAGCCAAATGAGTCGGTCTCCGCCTTTGTGGGGCTTCTAGTCCAATGTGAGAGACAATAATTAAACACACAGTCTGCAAGTATAAATATCTCCTTGGAATAGATTCCTGGAAGTGGAATTACTAAGGGGTATATAGGGATAAGAGGGTTGGTTTTTTGTTTTTTGGGGTTTTTTGTGTTTTCTTTTTTTTTTTTGTCTTTAGATTTTTTGTTTTGGTTTGGTTTTTTGGATTCATGACCATATTTGATAAACTGACTTCCAGAAAGGCTGGGTTATTTACAGGCCCAAGAGATCTGCCTCTCCTCACCCTGCTCTGTATTAGAGCAGTTTCTGTTTAAAATATAATGTTCACCAGAATCCTGGCTGCGCCATTTTTAAAAAAATGTGGCCTTCTCTTTCTGAGCCTCAGCCGTCCTCATTTGGAAAATGGGAGAAGTGTCCCTACCCTTCCTCTTCCCTGGGCACTGTAGTTCTTACTTTCCCTAGGGGAAAAAAGGACAGCATTTGGATGATCTCCCCACCCCTTTCTTGACTTCCCCTCCCAGGTCCCGATACCCAAATCCAGACACTGACCTGTCAGTCCCCTCTCGACTCTAACCTTGCTCCCTTTCTCTGCAGCTGGGGAACAAGGGCCGCCTCACCTCTCTGCGGGGGGTGACCTGCTGAAGAAGCCACGTTTGGAGCCCACGCTGGACTTACGGGGCATCTGCCCAACTCGCTGGCCCAGGGCCCAGAACTGCATGTAGATATACTGATCCAAATTTATTGTCACCTGACAAGGGGGACAAAGGAAGCAGAGGCAGCTGAGCATGGGCAAGGGTGAGAGCGTAGGCTACTAGAATTAGATGCCCCTCCCCTCAATGATTTCCACTCCTCTCCCAGGCTTATCATCATCTGGGATGGGTCTAGACAGGATGGCCATGTACAGTTGCTCATGTTGTATACTGCACAAGGGCATACTATCTAAGATGGCATCATTTACCTCAAAGTCATTTTTATTACCACATTTCCGAGAATCTAAAATAACACTGATTTTAAGATACTCCATTTTTTTAATTGAATAAATATGACATGCAACACTGTAAGCTTAAGGTATACAGCATGTTACTTTGACACATTTATATATTGCAATAATTGTGAACTGGATATTCCACTATTTTATGAAGCAACTGAAGGAGAATTATATTGTCAGTTAAAACTATGCCACACTACCACTTATAAGTCATATCCCAATTTCAGACAAAATATGGCTCTGGAAAAAAAAAAGTGTATCCTAAAAATCACTAAATGGGGGACTTTGGAATTTTACAATTTTTATTTTAATTTTGTTGACTTTAAGGATGAGCGTTTTGTATTATTTATTATTACAGCTTTCTGGAAGATGATGATAAAGGCTCTAGTCCTAGGAAGATCCATATATTATGATACTTTTCCAACAGATGGCAGTGCCGTGACTGGGAAAGAGGTACTGCATTCTAATTCACCAAAAATGCTGTGGGCTCACACCCTGTGTTCAGGGCAACTCCCAGCAGCCTCTGCCTCCCAAAGGCTCCATGCTGCCCCAAGGCTTCCTGGAAGTTCTGGGTCTCCCCTAGAAGACAGGCACCTGGACCTCATCCTGAGGGTGATGGACCACCAGAGCGTAGGCTAGGGTGTCCTCCGAGAGCGGGGAGAAGTTGGCCTGGGCCAGCAGGGGCTCCAGAGCCCGGAGCACCTCCTGCTCATTGGACAGACGCTGGGGGTCTGTCAGCGAAGGCTGGTCGAGGGTCTCCCTGTCGGGGTTGATGGGGTCATACAACGCCTGAGAAGAGAGTCAGAGAGAAGAAAAATGGGCTAGGGCACAGCATGAGGGATGGTTCCCGGCCCACCCTTTAGGGGATGGGGTGCCCCAGGGCTTGTGCTGGGCTCTCTCCCCTTCTCTCTCCTCGCGCTTACCTTCAGTAGCCTCATTACTCCCATCCCTTTAAACACCGCTCTACAAATCTGTGTCTCTCCGGGCAACTTCACATCTCTAGCCCGGACCCGTCCTCCAAGTTTCCAGACCTGATACCCAGTTCCGGGACATGAGCATCTGTCCCCAGTAACAGAGGGGAAGAGGGATGCAAGGATGCAGAGGGAGAATATGTTTCCCAGTCTCTCCGGAGGCTAGATGTGGCCAGAAGGCAGGTCTCATCCACGGACCGTGAACAGAAAGGCTGCAAAAGGTCCGACTTCCCCCTCACTTCTCGCTCCCCTACATCTCCACTCTTTTCCTTCAACTGCTGGCTGAAAACACGGCTTTGCCCCCGGCTTAGTTTTGACCACACAGATGGAGACAGCATTCTAAGGAATGCCACAGCAACACGAAGGAAGGACCCTGGGTCCTAGAATAATAACCTCATTTGGAACCCTGGCCCACTTGTCACCGGAGAGTGAAGGGGGAGAGAAATAATCCCCCACTTCCTTTTTTGTTTTTTTGTTTTTTGTTTTCAAGATTTTATTTATTTGACAGAGAAAGAGTGAGAGAGGGAACACAAGCAGCAGGAGTAGGAAAGGGAGAAGCAGGTTCCCACTGAGCAAGGAGCCCAATGCAGGGCCTGATCCCAGGACCCCAGGATCATGACCTGAGCCAAAGGGAGACACTTAATGACTGGACCACCCAGGCGTCCCCTTCTATTTCCTTTAAGATTTTTTTTAACTTATTTATTTGAGAGAGAATGAGAGAGAGCACAAGGGCAGGGAGGGTCAGAGGGAGAAACAGACTCCCAGCTGAGCAGGGAGCCCGATGTGGGATTTGATCCCAACACTCCAGGATCATGACCTGAGCCAAAGGCAGTCGCTTAACCAACTGAGCCACCTAGGCATCCCTCTCTGCTTCCTTTAAACCACTGTGTCATGGGGTCTGCTTGTTATAGCAGATAAGCCTTTATACTGACTAAAGCAAACTCTCCAGTTGACATCCCTTGTGGGACGTCAGTTGCCTCAAATGCAGCATGTCCAGCCACAGGTCATGTCCTTCTACCCCCATCTTCCAATAAATTTGAGTTTCTTCTCCCAGACCTCTTCCTCTGGCAACCAGCCCTGGCCTCCACCCCAAGCATCAGACAGTCATAGTCAATGATCTCTTCCGTACCTCTCATTGGAAACGGCATCTCACAGCTAACCCAGCCAGAGGAGAGTGCCTCATTTCTTCCTTCCCCTCCACCAGCCTTCTCTCTAAAGGAAATAGTACTGGGATGCCTGGGTGGTTCAGTGGGTTAAGCTGCTGCCTTTGGCTCAGGTCATGATCCCAGGGTCCTGGGATCGAATCCCACATTGGGCTCCTTGCTCGGCAGGGAGCCTGTCTCTCTCTGCCTCTGCCTTCCTCTCTGCCTGCGTGTGTGCTTTCTCCCTCTCTCTTTCTGACAAATAAATAAATAAATAAAGTCTTTTAAAATAAATAAATAAAGGAAATAGTACTACCCAAATCTACAGACGCTCTGATCAGATGTTTTGGAGGCACCCCTGATCCCTTCCTTCTCTTCACCACCCTCTCCAACCCTTTAGCAAGTTCACAGGCTAGACCCTTGAGTTGCCCTTGAATCCATCTGCCCCCTCCCCCATCTCCATGGCCACCTTTTCCTCCTGCCCCAACAACTGCATTGGGCTTCTGTTCTTCCTGCTTCTTTGCTCACCACTTCCAAACCGCTCTCCTCAAAGAGCTTATTCAGACTAGAAACAGATCCCGCAACCTCTCCCCTCCAACCCCCCGCAGTGGCATAAATGCCAGAACTTGTCCACCACCTCCAAGGTCCCCCCCAAACTGGCCTCTGCTCTGCCCATTTCATTTTATATACCCACAACCCCCTCCTCCCCTGCCCACAAGAAAAGAAAAAATGCTGACTCAGTGAATGAATGCAAGAGGGAGTTTCTGGGTACCTAGGCTCTTTGCTGGTTTCAGGATGACTTGTGACTTGTCCCAGACTATATAGTGAACCTCATGGAGGGATCATTGGTCCAGAAGCCCAGTACCCTGTGTGTCTCAGGACAGGTAGCCCTAAGGAACAACTTGTCTAGGCCAGGTGTGATTTTGAATTAGTGGAAGGAAAGAGGTACTCCAAGTGGGAAGAACACCCGGGCAGAAGTTTGGAGGCAGGGAGGCCCGGGGCCATGGAAACCACTGAGCAGGGGGACAGGACAGCTAGGACAGCTGAGCCTCAGCAAGTCCCCTTCCAAGTGAACTCCCATGGCTAGGGCGTGCTGCCCGAGGACAGGACTCTGGCCCAACGCTGGGGCCTGTGCCAGAAGCCCTTCAGGTCCCACAGGCCAAGTTCTCGGACTCACAGAGTGACCTTGAGAAATTCCACTGCCAGGACTGAGCCGCAGTTTGAGGGGGAGGGAAGCTCATAGCCAGAGGAGAGAGAAATCTGCATTCATCAAGCATCCACTGAGAGCCAAATTCTCTTCTGGACTCCTCCCATCCATCTCCACCCACGGCTCCGGGCCAGAAACCTGGATGTCACAGGTGACCCCTGGATGTCACAGGTGACCCCTGCTACTCCCTTCCCCCACGCAATGAGCCCTGCTGGCTCTACCTCCAAAACAGATCACCACTTTGCACCACCCCCCTCGCCCTACCCCATCCACACCCCCATCTGCTCCTCCTGCCTGGAGGAGTCCAACAGCCTTCTCAATGGTCTCCCCACATCCCCTCACCCCACTCCCAACAATCTGCTTTCTACACAGCAGCCAAGATTCTATCAAACCATAACAACAACAGTAATAAATGATAGTGCACATTTATATAGAACTTTCTACACACCAGAGACTGCTTGAAGCAGGTTGTTCTCACCATGTGACAAGGTACTATTGTTACCTTCATTTACAGAGATGGGAACTGAGGCACAGAGAGGTTAAGTAACTGCACAAGGTCACAGCAAAGAAGTGTTATATCAGGAATTACACTTCTAACTACGTCGATCTCCTGCTAAAATCATTCCAAGGCTCCTACTGCCCTCAGAAAATAGGATCATGCTCTGTACTGTGTCCTGCAAGGCCTCAGAGGACCTAACACCACAATCCCCCTTGGTGGCTCAACACCAGCCACACTGGTGTAAGTTCCTCCAGGCACAGGGACATTGTACATGCTGTTAAAAGACTCTCCCTGCCCCCCTCCCTGTCCACTACTTAAGTCCTATTCTTCTACAACATTCCAGTTCCCTTATCACTCTCAAAGAGCCATTCTTCGCTCCTTAGGCTGAGCAGAGCTGCCCTGTGAGGTTGGGCAGATTGGGCACTGCACAAATGTGCCAGATCTAATGAGCACCATTTTAGATGCAGTAGACATATACATTTATCCTGTCACTCTTTCAGATGAAAATAAAGAATGTAGAGTAACACCATCCAACAGAACTGCTGACAATGACAGAAACATCAAGATCTGCACCATCCAATAGCCTGGTCACAGGTGGCTACTGAGCCCTTGAAATGGGGTGAATACAATGGAAGAACAGAATTTCACAATTTTATTTAATTGCAATGATCTCAAATTTAAACACAGCCGCATGTGGATAGCAACTACCATATTATGCAGCACCAGTCAAGAGAAAGGAGTGCATTTCACCAATTTGCACACGGACTTCGGTACAGAAACCAAGGTCAGCTTTGCTATCTGCTGCTATGAACCATGCCCAGTGAGTTCACTGTCTGAATTTATCCACTCATCGAGGAGAGCACCTGACTTCCACCTGTCCGCACCACTCAAGTTCAGCTCCTTGAGGGCAAGGTACATGCATGAATTTGCTGCTGACGTTCCTGAGCCCCAATCAACGCTTGCCGGCAGACGTCCAAATGGGCCTCCTGACACCTGCACGCGGGCATCTGATGGGCTCCTCTCAAACCCACTGCCTCCCAAACTGGAGTCTTGAAACTCCTCAGACCTGCTTCTCCTGCCACCTTACCTGGCTCAGAAGAGGCCAAGTCCGTCCAACTCCTCTATTTCTCACACACTGAACCCACTGGCAAATCTTGGTGGCCCCACATTCAAAACAGATCCAGAATCTGATCATTTCTCATCACTACCCCCTACCACCCCCCTCTCGCCCCAGGTCTGAGCTACCCTTACACCCTGGACTGTGGCAGTGGCCTGGGCACTGGTCCCCCTATACACATCCTCCAGACCCAACCCAGTCTGTTCCCCAGGCAGCCACCTGAGGGCACCTGTTGTCATTGAAGCCAGCTCCCATCCCTCTGCTCAGAGCCCTCTGGTGGCTTCCACCTCACTCAGAGTCAAAGCAAAGTGCTCACCAAGAACCTCTGCAGAATCTGGGCCCCAGCCCCAGCCTGCTCTCATTTCTGGCCCTCTTCCCCAGATTCTTTGCTGTTCCTCCTGCACACCATGCACACTCCTGCCACAGGGCCTTTGCGCTTACCATTCCCACAGATCTCTTGGCTCACTCTTGCCTCCTTCAGGTCTCTGCTCAAATGTCATCCTCTCTGTGAGGCCTTCCCTGACTATTCTACCTAAAATTGCAAAATATTCCTGCTTGCTTTTTCTTCTTAATTAGGTTACCAGATTTAGAAAAAAAAAATTAAATTAAATTAAATTAAATTAAATTAAATGCAGTACACCAACTTAGATTTGATTTCCAGATCAACAATTAACAATTTTATATTTGAGGACTGTATTATATAGGACATAATTCTACTGCAAAAGAAAAAAGTTATTCATAGCTTATCTGAAATTCAAATTTAACTGGGTGGAGAGGGTTGAACTGTATCCTCCAAAAATTCACATTTCTTTGGAACCTCAAAATATGACCTCATTCAGAAATAGGGTCTTTGCCGGTCTAATTAGGTAAGAATCCCAGGATGAGATCATCCTGGATTAGGGAGGGCCTAAATCCAATGAGCATGTCCTTTATAAGAAACAGAAAAGGACAAGCGGAGTCACAAAGAAGGTGATGTGAAGACAGGAGACAGAGGTTGGACTGTTGTTGTCTACAAGCTGAGGAAGGCCAAGGATAGCAGCCTGGGTGGCTCAGCCGGTTGAGCATCAGACTCTTGGTTTCCACTTGGGTCGTGATCTGGGGGTCGTCAGTTCGACCCCCACATCAGACTCTAAGCTGAGAGTCGCGCCTGCTTGGCTCTCTCTCTCCCTCTGTCCCTCCCCCTGCTCGCTTTCTCTCTCAAATAAATAAATCTTTAAAATATGTACATACATACCCACTGAATGAATTCAAGGATGAATAAGGGAAAGGAAGTGCAGAGAGAGGTCACCTGTCAAGGTCACTGTTGGGCTGATAAACAACATAGCCAGCTCTCTGCCTGCCCAGGGGTGGCTTCCTCAGGGGACTTAGGTCATCAGGAAAAGGTCCCCCATGGTGTCCACGTGTCTCTGTTCCCACCCTTCCCTTCCCCTCTTAGTGTCACAGTTTAAAATCTCCTACCTCTTGGCACCTGGGTGGCTCAGTGGGATAAAGCCTCTGCCTTCAGCTCAGGTCATGAACCCAGGGTCCTGGGAGGGAGCCCTGCATTGGCTCTCTGCTTGGTGGGGAGCCTGCTCCCCCGCCCCCCGCCTGCTTCTCTGCCTACTTGTGATCTCAGTCTGTAAAATAAATAAAATCTTTAAAAAAAAAAAAAAATCTCCTGCCGCAGTGGTAATATGCATCTTCATTTTACATGTGTTCTGTGTTTCCATATATTTAACTGTTTATAGAATAAGATAATTTTCTAAAAAAGTTAAAAAAAAAAAAAACTGCCTCTCACGGACCCCAGGCTAGGGCTCGGAGGCAGCTAGACCTGGCTGCAGATCCTGGCTCGGCCAGGCCCTCCCAGAGCCTCCGTGTCTGCATCTGTAAATGGGGCTGATGGCAGCTGCCCCTCGATGCCATAGAAAGAGGTCCGTGAGCCTGACCAGGAGTGCGTGCTCAGTGGCAGGGGGCTGTTGTCACTGCCCCTCAAAGCACAGAGGGGACATGTCAGGGCAGTGTGCAGTAAGGGTGGGCTCAACACGCCTGGGTAGTCCAAACCCTGCACATTCCAGAGGACTGCCCCTGGCCTTGGCTCCTGGGTTACTTCTAAGGCCTTGGAAATGTTTGCTTGCTAAGAGGATCTGGGTTTCCCCGGGGCCTTGGGCCACAGCAGCCAGTCTATGCTAACAGTGTGATTCATGGTAGGGGACTTGGCTACAGAGGAGCAGTTTCATGGCCCTGGAGGGTGACTGAGTAGCTAAGGCCAGCCAAGCCAGCACTGACCAACCCTCAGTAACCATCCTGGATCCCAGCTGGGGCGCCTGGCTGGCTCGGTCACTGGAGCATGCAACTCTCGATCTCGGGGCTGGGGTTCGAGCCTCACACTGGGTGCAGAAGTTACTTAAAAATAAAATCTTAAAAAAAAAAATCCTGGACTCCAGGGCTCAGGTGAATTTCCCTGGCGGGCCAATGTACTCCATACACGCTATCCCACCTTGCTGGTGAGAGAACTAATTGTCATCTTGTAAGACACTTCTGGGAGAGATGGCGTGGCCTCTTTGGAACCCCACCCCAGGGCCTTTTTCCTTTGCTGATTTTGTTCGCTATCCTTTTGTTGTAATAAACTATTACTGTGAGCCTAACAGCTTTTCTGAGCTCAGTGAGTCACACAGAGAAAATCACTGAGGCCCATCACTGTCTCAGGGACCCCTCCCCACCGCCACCCCCCACCAGGGGGAGGATGTGAGAATGTGGCTTGATGACATCACCCTTCCCTGGGGTTCCACTTCTCTGTCTAGCTGCTCTTTGGCTGTCCCCCTCACCGGGTCCAGTTCCACTTCCTGATCTCAAGGCTGGCATGTCCCAGGGCTCCACTAATCCCCCTATTGATCTCATCAGCAAAATCTAAATGCTCCCAGGGGATGCTGCTCAGCCCAGACCCCTCCCATGACCTCCGGAGCCCCCATTTGGGTCCATCTTTCCATCTGGCTGTCTTATAGGCATCTCAGATCCCTAAGTGCAAAACGGAGCTCGCGTCATCCCTGCAGATCTGCCTCCCACCCCCGCTCTGTCCTCTGCATCTTGGTAAATGGCAGCTCCATTCTTCCAAGGGAGCGGGCCCAAACGGCTGGAGGCCCCCCCTGGCTTCTTCCTCTCCCTCACCGCCTGCCTGCCCAGCCAAACGCTGATGCCATCCCACCATTACCAGCATCTGACCACTTTTCCCCACTTCCACAGCTATTACCCTTGCTGGGGCTGCCATTATCCCTTACCTGGACAAACATAATTGACTCTGAATAGATCTCCCTGCCTCCGATAGTCTGTTCCAGAAGGATCCCGTTAGCACCTAAATCAGCACATGTCCCTCCTCTGCTCAGAGCCCTCCCGTGGCTTCCAGATCACCTAAGGAAACAATTTACCCCCAACCCTTCTCTGCCTTCATCTTCTGCCGGCTCTCCCTCCCTCACTGCCCCCCAGCCACAGGGCTCCCTGCCTTGTTCTCCCAACTCTCTGTGCCCCAGGACATTTGTATCTGCTTTTCTGCCTAGAATACTGCCTAGAATATCTGCCTAGAATACTTCCTGCTGCCTGCCACCAGACATCTATAGGGCTCTCTTTCTGTGTCTCCACCCAGGTCTTCACTCAACTGTCACCTCCTCAAAGAAGGCTTCCCTGACCACCCTAGTCTAAAACAGGCCCTCATGTCATCCTTCCCTATCCCACTACTCTGCTTCATTGTTCTTCACAGCACTTATGGCTCTGGGCCATCCCATTTCATATTCATTCATTCATTCATTCATTCATTCATTCATTGTCTCCCCAACCAGAATTTCAGTTCCACAGGGACGTGGCTTCATCTGTCTGCTCACTGATGCTTAGAGCAGGGCTGGGTTCCAAAGAGAGACTCAGAGGATTCTTACTGAATGAACAGATAAGCAAACAGGCACACCAAGGATGGTGCCAGGGGCCTGGTCCTCACCTGCAGCCGGGCCAGGATGTGGTGGTAGTGGAACAGGGTGCAGAAGTCCACGTGGGCCGCAAAATCGGCTAAAGCTGCCTTCTCCTTGGGGCTGGAGTGGAATTCCTATTACCTCAGGAGGCAAAACTTCTCGTTAGGTTTCTTTCCCCTTTCCTCTCGGGGTGGGATTTCTTTCTCTGGCAGTCCATATGATCTGGGTTTTAATTTAAAGATTTTGTTTTGCTTGGGGGAGGGGGAGCAGCCAATTTTACTGACCAAGAAACTGAGACAGCCCGGTGTAGTGGAAAACAGACAGCAGAAAGAGCTAGAAGGTCAAGTTCCCGCTTTGACACTCACTTGCTGACATTGACACAGTGATGGTGTACCAGCTGCAGCTCGCTGGTCTATCACCCTCCAGAGGCTGCACAGGGCTGGATGGAATTATATTTAAACCCCCATTTTTCAGAAGGGGAAACTGAGGCTCAGTGGAAGTCACTCACTGAGGGCCACAGTGTTTGTAGGAAAAGAAGCTGAGACTCTGATCGGGGCCCGTGACTCCAGAACACACATATTTAACCACTTCTTTATGCTTCCTACCTCCGTGCTCTAGATGAATGTCTTCACCTCCCTGAGCCTGTTCCCTCATCAGCAACAGAGGACCACACCCTCTTTTTGAGAGAGCGATGGTGAGAATGAGATGCAGTTCCATGTCCCTGTACACATAGTGTTTGTGTGTGTTGATACCTACGTGTGTGCTTGTGAATAAAGTCTAGCATTGACCTTAGTACATACAGAGGTATTCAATAAATTATTTTTAAATAAATGAATGATAATCCTCACTAATGACAAGTAGGATGATGAGAGTAGGGTAAGAGCTTAGCTCTGGAGCTGGGCCCTCAGTGCAGCAGGTGCCTAATGCCTCACTAGAGATCATAGTCCTTACCCTGCTCTGGAGTCAGGCCACTTTGGTTCTAACCTGGGCCACAACATCATCACCTTGATAAGTCACTTTCTCTCCTCACCTGTTTCAGTCACCTCAGTTGTAAAATAGGGACCATGGTAGTCTCTCTCTTACTGGGTTGTTCTGATGACTCAACAAGATGTGGAAAATGCTTAGCACTGTGCCATACAGTAAGAGCTCAAACAGTGTGATAATAATTATGATGATGTTTTCACTAGTATAATAATTATTATTACATGGTAGTAATAGTAATGATGAGGATGATTATTATACCCATTTTGCAGAGGGAAAACCCATGCCCCAGAGAGGGCTTGCTCAAGGCCCTAGAACAAGGGAGAGTCCGGAATTGCTTCTACATCAGCACCTCACAGGTCTGTCCCTGAACGCCTACCCGGGAGAATAAAGGGAACGGAACTACAACTCCCAGGAGGCTCCAGGACAGCCCTCTATGGCACGAAGGGCTGTGCCACCGCGATGCCTGCCGGGAGCCGTAGTCCCCAGGCTCTCGGACCCGGGACGGGCGGTACCTGTGTCAGGAGGCGGAGCAGCTGCTCCTTGGAGAAAGGGATGAACCGCTCGCGGTACTGCTGTGCCCAGTCGCGGGGCTCCGTGGGGTTCCACATCTTGCGGTACTCCCCCATCTTGGCCGCCAGCGACGACAGGGCCCGGGGGGGCCCGAGGAGCGTAGGCAACAGGGACCATACTCGGACCCTGGATCCCCAGACCCCCCGGGTCACATGCAGCATGGCCAGACCCTTTCCCCGGAGCCTGAACAAGGGAAATGAACAGGGGTCAAAGGTCATCTAGAGGAACCGTACCCTCCCACCTCCAGGGGCCGTCCCTTCCCCAGGCAGGGCGCAGAGCCCAACTGCTCGTCTGGCAGCGCGTCTTGCCTGTGCCCTCCCACATTGCTCCTGTGGCCCCGAACTGCAGGCAGGGGTCAGAAGTCTTGAGTCCTGGGGCGTTTTAAGGGCCCAGAGACCCTATAGTGGTACAACGGGTTTCTGCGGGGTCTAGGCAGCAGGTGGATCTTAGGAGCATAGGAGATGCTCGGAAATGCTACATAGGGGGTGTAGGGCGGCCCTCCCCCGGCCATGCAATCCTCCGCCCTCTCCCTCACCTTAGCCAACGCTCGACTGTCATTGAGCCTCCTGCGCATGTGTAGGAAGGCGTCCTGGGTCCCCCAGTTTCTGCTTCAGCCTGCAGTAAGACGCATGCGCAAAGCCTGGGTCATCTAAAGCCGTCCATCTTTCCCCTAACGCCCTGTCTCAACTGCGCGTGCGCAATCTGCCGGCCTTTCTTCTCTCGCCCTGTTTGAGTGCGGCGCGTGCGCAGCGGAAGTGTCTCCTTGGCGGCGAGCTTCAAAGGGAAGGGGGCGGAGCGGGCGCGAGACTCGGAGGAGAACTGGGGCCGGGCTGGACTCCCGCGCGCCGCCAGCCAACGGCGGGCAGCCCAACGTCCGCTCAGGCCACGCCCCGACTCGTGTCAGCTCCTGAGTAGGCGGGAAAAGCGCGGGGGCGGGACTTGGACCCAGCCAATCAGCTGTGGAGGAGTGAAAAGGCGGGAAAAAGCGGAACCAAAAGGCTGAGGCGGCGCCAGAGACCAGGAGGGGAGGGTGGGCGGAAGGAAGAGCCGGCCTTCAGGTGACGAAGACCGGGCCTCCAGCGTAGGGGTGGCCCTTTGTCAGGCAGCATCACCCCAAGCCCAGCACCCCCATTCCAGGCCCTTAAAGGGAAGACTCCGATTCTAAGAAGGTAGCCTGGTGCCTGGGGCGTGACCTCGTAATTCTGAGGGGAGAGCTCCGTTCTGAGCCCATGTTCCCCACACTTCTGAAGTCCAGCCTCCCCCCAACTGGAGGAAATGCACTCTTAGGAAGATGGACTTCGATTCTAAGGGGAGGCCCTTATCCTGAGAAAATAACCCCAAGTCACGAGGCCGGCCTAAAATACACCCTGAGATGCCTTGATTCTCCACTATGGGGGCTGTCACCCAAACCTTGAAAGGGATTCCTCTGGCTCAGACCTCCCAAGGGTTCTGATCTATGTTCTGGTACCCCCTAATCTCTGGAAAATCCTACCCGTGGCTTCTCACCCAGAGAGTACAGTCCTTAGAATGAGCTCCCTGGCTCTTGAGTCAGAGATGTGACCCCAGTCTCAGGAGCTCTCTTACCCTTTACCCCATTTGTGGGACCCTCAGCCACCCTCTCGCCCTGCACTCCCACCTCTGGGACCTCCGGTGACCCCTTCACCCCCAAGCCCCAACCCCTTCAACCCTAGTAGACCCGTCACTCGACATAACCCCATTCTTGGGGGACCCCCTGAACCCTCTACCCCATGCCCCCATTCCTGGGACCCCTGGCAGCTCCTTCAGCCCACACCTCTGACTCTGACCTCCACCATCCATCTTGTCTTGCAGCAGCCGAGCCCAGGGTGGGCCTGGAGCCCCTGGACGGCAGCGCCCAGCAGGCAGCACCCAGCATCCCTACTCACGCCCCCCCAGGACCCCAGAAGCAGAGCAGCCGCCATGCACATCCCTGAAAGCCTCCAGGACCTGGCTGACAGTGAAGCCGTGCAGTTTCTAAAGAGGCCCAAGACGATCACCCGGATCATTGCAGGGGTGAGGCCCTCTTGGGGCCTGACTGCCCCATGGGTGACAGGAAACAGTGTGGAGGGAGTTGGTGGGGGTGGGGAGGAAGTGGCCAGATTGGGAGAACAAAATAAAAGGGAGCTCATAACAGAAGTCCCCTCTTACTGAACATCTCACTCTAGGCCCTGTGCTACCCTGAGCGCTTATTAACTCTCAGAGGAAGACACAGCATTCCCAAGTACGTGCTATGAGCCCCATTTTTGTGTTGAGAAAACTGAGCATCGGAGAAAATCAAATCAGTGTTTATTTTTAAGGACATCATTGTTTAAAGGCTGCGCTCTCCAATGGGGTCTCCACAAGCCACGTGTGGCTCTTGCAATGTAAACTAATTAAAATGAGTTCGTTTCAAAAGGGGGTCGCAGTGGCCACCTTTCAGATGCCCACCAGCCTCACATGGACGGTGCAGATCTAGAGCATTTCCGCCATGGTGGAAAGTTCCATTGGACAGTATTGGCTAAGGGCCCCCAGTAAGAGGCAGGGCTGGGATTCAGATGCAAACTGGGGTCTGTGAAATGCCAGAGTCCTTTCAATTTGGCGCCCCTCAGACAAGGGGATAGGACAGGAGCAGGGGCAAGTTCCTCTGGGAAGGAAGAGGTGCGCAGAGGGGAGACAACAGCGTGTCACTTAGGACTAAGATACCAGGCATGGGATAGCCACTGTGGGCCAGTCACTGTGTGCCAAGCCAGGGCTTTATAGATGTTTTTGGATCATTACCACGTTCCCAGACTCAAGACCCCCGGGCTCAAATCTTCATTCAGCACAGACTTGGCTGTGTGACCTGGAGCCAATCACTGTGCCTCTCTGGACCTCAGTTCCTAAAGGGGTTAGGTGACTCGGGGCTTTATGCTCGGCCAACTCCCCTGCTCTCCTTTGACAGAGCTGGAAACTGAGGCCCAGGTTGCTGGTGAGACTTGACTGGGGTCCTGGGAACAGGTGGATCAAATCCAGGGTCCTCACCTGGAGCTTCTCCTTCCTACCCCTTCTGGAACCTCTGGATGGAGAAGGATCCAAAGGGCCTGGTTTAGAAGCCTTAGAATCCTGGCTCGGCCACGCACTGCCCCCCTGGGGTGGCACACTCCTTGCTTTGCTGGGGCCACACCTGGTTGAATCAGCTCGAGTGCCGCCCTTGATCCCCAAAAGTGCCCCGTTTTTGGTGGATAACGTACCCAGTCATTCTATATCTGTGACCTTGAGAAAGTGACTTGATTTCTCTGAGAAAAGGCTCCCCATGGCCTGCTGGTAGGAAAGACTGTTCTGCAAGTGAAACCAGTTTCTGTCCCTAAATGGAAAAGCACGGGCCTGGAAAGTCTGAATCCCTAAATAGAGATTATTATTAGGACAACTCATTTCTGTGAGCAACTCGAGGGATGGGTCTGGGGGGCTGAGGGTGACGGGGAGTCGTGTACATTGCCGTTCCTCCCCAGGGGACGAGGGGAATTAGGAATTCCACATTCCGAGTCTGTCGTGGGCGTTAAATTCTGCTCCTCACCGTGACCCAATGGCATGGCCGTCAACTACCCCTGTTCGACCCAAGGGGAAACTGAGGCTTATGGAGGTGGAGTGACTTAGCCAAGGTCATCACCCAGCTGGCGAGCTAGTCAAAGGATTCTCGCACCTCCCAAGCTTTGGAAGGAAAAGCGGGTGGCAAGGGAGGAGGCCCAGCTGGTGTGAACGGGCTTGGGGAAGGGAGAGGGAAGGGCCACGGGCTGTGCCAGACGTTTTGGTCACGGACTTTGCCCGCCGCCTCCATCCTCCCTCCCTCCCGCCCTCTCCTCCTTCCCCCCTGGCCTGGCTCCTCAGTAGGGAGTCTCTGGGCAGCTGGTCCTCTTGTCCTTCTCACTGCCGCCTGCCAGCTGGTGTCTTAACTGATGAATCTTTGCTCCTTCCCTGGGGATGGGCCAAGGAGGGCGTGGAAGGAAGTTGGAATCTGGCCTCAGATTCTGAGGTCCCTCTGGCCCAGCTGAGCCCCCTCCCTGAGTCTCCAGGGCCCAAGGTCTCCAGGGTCAGCGGATGAACAGACCCCAGGCTGGGAAATCAGGAGGACCAGAGCCCAGTCCTTGCCCCTCCTTCGCTGACTGACCTTGAGAGGACACATCCCCTCTCTGGCCAATCATGAGACCCATCAACAGGCCTAGGCCCCTGCCCCTCTGCACAGCCCCAAGACAGCCTGGGAAACTGAGGCTGTAAGAGGTGAATGATTTGTCCAAGGCCACACAGCTGGCAGAGCCGGACGCGCCTGGCTCTTTCCACTCCACCTTAATGGCTTCCATTCATCACCTGTGAAACAGAAATCGACCACGTGGGGCTGGTGCGAGGGAGCAGGTAACATGGAGACGGGCTCGAGTGATCGATGGGTCTTCCAGTCCTCGACCTGGCTCCGTCCCCAAGCAGCTGACCGAGATGCTCCCCTTCTGTGAACTCCTTGCTCCGAAACCGGGAATGGATGTGAACAGCTTTGGATCGTGCAAAAGGGCCAAACGAAAGAGAGACTGGTTGTCATTGTTCTGTTACGGTTTTCATTCAGAGAGGGCAATTAAGGGGAAGGATAGAGGAGGATGGACACAAGCTGAGGAGTTAAAGGGCTGAACCTTTGCCTCCTCCATCCCCATATATATAAATAGATATATACATATATGTATATATCTATGTATCTATATCTATCTATCTATCTATACAGGGTGGGAGCAGAGAAAGTCCCAAGTACTCCAACACACATTGGCTGAGGTCCAAGCTGGTGGTGGGATAGAGAGATGGGTCCCCTATCCAGGAGGAGTTCCAATTCCGGTGAATTCCTTCCGCTCACCTACTCCCCCACTCCCGCCCCCTACACTGCCACATCCAATCAATCTCCAAGTCCAATTTTACGTACTAAATATCACTGGCCTCCCCAGAGCTCTGACCTCAGCTCAGGCCTCCGCATTTCTGCCCGGAGCCTTCCCTCCAATCTCCTCTTTGGTCTTGGCTTCTCTCTCTGTGTGTTTCTTTCTCGTCTTGCCCCCAACCCCAATCTATCATCACCCTGAAGATCTTTCTCTGACTCCAGGGCTAAGTCTGATCCCGGCCACCCTCTGCTCGGAATACTTCCATGCCTGAAGTTAAATCCAAGCAAGAAATTTCACTTTCCATGCCTCCCAAGTCTACACCCTATCTGGTGTTCAAGGCCTTTGAGGCTGTCGCTCCCGCCCACTTCTTCGGCCTCATCTCACTCTCAATCCCTCCAGTGGGTTTCTCTCCAGTCCCTGAAGGAGCCCCATTGGCAGCATCTGGCTTTTGCACACACAGTTTACACCACCCCCCATGCCCTTCCTCCCAGTATGCCCGAAAATCTCCTTATTCTTTAATGTGCAAATCACACCTCACCTTATTTCCTCCTAAATTAACCCCCCACAACTTCCATTCTGGCTCAAACCTTGATTTTCTCCCAGACCCCAGGTCCACAGCTTCCTCCCTGGCCTCCCAAACCTCCAGTCTCACTCTGTCCAGTCTGTCTTGGCTCAGATCTGCCCCTGCCCTCCCCTGATCACCACTCTGCTATGGCTCCCTATTGCCCTCCAGACAACCTTTCTCACCCTGCGTCACTCCAGAATGCCTCCCTGGAGCAACTCCCACCAACCACTACCCCTACCCAACCAGTTCCTTCCATAGCTGGTGTGGAACTTGCCCCACGGCACAGTGCTGGAGCTTTCCCTGAGTGGCACTGCTGGGAACCCCTGCCCTCCAGACAGCTGATTTCAGCTTCAGGCCTTAGAGCTGGGCCTTCAAGCTGGCTCTGGGGCTGGGCAGCTTCCATCCAAACCCAGCCTCTGGCACCTGCCAGCTGACTGGCTTGGGACAACTCCTTGGCCTCTCTGTGCCTTGGTTCCATTCTCTAAGGAAATGGGGCTGGCAGTACTACCCACGTCCTCGGGAGGCTGGGGTCTTGACCTGAGCCCAAGGCAGACGCTTAACAACTGAGCACCTGACACCCCTCTCCCTGTACTTCCGTGTGTGTGTTTGGAATACTTCACAAATTTATTTGAACAAATTCAGAGGAACCAGGTGAGTGGGGAGGGAGGAGGAAGAAGTCACAGGCAGAAGGAAGGGCGGGCAGGCAGAGGATACTCGTGGGTAGCAAATGCTTCTGGAGCTCCTCACGTGTCCCAGGCTCTGCGCTAAGGCCCCCGGGTTTGGTGGCAGGTACCTGTTTGGGGTGGCAGAAGGGAAGCATGGGGGAGGTGGGAGATGGGGGCGAGAGTGGGGAGAGAAAGATGGAGTTGGAGGAGCGAGACCAGTACAGACCACGGAGAAGGGAAGGGTGTGAAAGGACCTCCGTGGGAGCTTGTGGGCCAAGACTAGAAGTGGGGAGGCCAGGGAGGAGGCGGGGTTGAAGTTCCAGGGGGGAGGGCCTAGACCTGAACTAAGATGGAGGGAAGAGGGGTGAGGAGCAATAAAGACAGGCTTGGAGGCCCCGAGGATGTGACAAGGAGGGGAGCGAGGCCCACCGCTCCTCAACGGGGACCCAGGAGAAGGTGCAGTTTCGGTGGTTGCTGAGCTCCACGTGGGCCGGCTGGGAACCCCCTCCTGCGCCCACAGGTCTTCTCCCTCATCGTCTTCTCCTCCCTGCTGACCGATGGCTACCAGAACAAGACCGAGTCTTCGACACTCCACTGCGTCCTGAACAGCAACAACGTGGCCTGCAGCTTCGCCGTGGGAGCCGGCCTCCTGGCCTTCCTCAGCTGCCTGACCTTCCTCGCCCTGGACGCCCACGAGAGCCGTGGCGGCAGCGCCCGCTTCAAGACAGCGTTCCAGCTGCTGGACTTCATCCTGGCTGGTGAGCGCCCCCCGCTCCACCCTGGGGCCCTGGGGACCCCTCCCTTCTCCACCCTGCCTGCCCACCGTCCTCCACACGTGACCTGAGGCCTCCCTCCTCCCTTTCTGGAAGCTCTTGTGCACCTGCTGTTTCCCCCCAGGGAATTATTACTCATCCTTTCGACTCAGTGTAAGGGTCACCTCTTCTGACCCCCAGGCTAATTCTAGAAGCCTCCCTCCTGCCCTGCTTTTGCCTCGCATTCACCTCCCTTCTTCACAGAACATTCCTTGAAAAGCCCCCCGGGGACCGGAGGTGGGGCTCCAGCACGGAGCCAGGCAGACCTGAGTTTGAAATCTCCACTCCTGTGGCTCGAGCTGCTCTGAGCTTCAGTAGAAGCTGGGATGAAAACCCCCACGACGCAGGGCTTTTTCTGAGCATGAAATAAGAGAGAGGAGGCCTGGAGTAGCATTGCCCTTTTCTGGGCACTTCCCACATGTCAGGCAAAGAGCCAGGGGCTCCACGTGCCTCATCCCATGCACAATGAAGACCCACCTGAGCAGGAAAGTCCTGCTCCTACCCCCATGTTGCAGAGGGGGAAACTGAGGCTGGAAGAGATTACGTAATTGGGCACAGGGCTGCTGAGTGGCAGTTCTGGCCTGCAAAGCACGGTCTCCCCTTACGAGTTCCTTTTCCTCAGGCCCTGGGGCTCCCTCTTCTTGGTCTGATCTCAACTGTCCCCACCTCCTCTTCCCCATCTGCAGGATCCCAGCATCTCAGGCTGGGAAGGCCCTCAAAGGTAAATGAATCCAGAAATTTCTGTGAAGATGGTAATGTCCCATATGTGCATTCCCCAGTAGGGGAGCCGCTGGCCACATGGGGCCTCTGAGCACCTCAGGTGTGGCCAGTGCAACAGAGGAGCTGCATTTTTAAATCCAATTTTAATTGATCGAAACACAGCACGTGGCCAACGGCTCTGGGCTCCAGGAGGGGACAGCCCAGCTTCTCCAGTGGGGTGCTTTCTGGAGGGCTGGGAGGGAGAGGCCATCCAGCCAGACCCCAGCCGAACCCTTCCTGAGCCAGATTCCCCCTGCCCCTCTTCTCTCCTGCGACCCCCCAGTCCTGTGGACAGGCATCTGGTTCGTGGGTTTCTGCTTCCTGGCTAACCAGTGGCAGCATTCTTCACCCAAAGGGTTCCTCCTGGGAAGAAGCAGTGCCAAGGCCGCCATCACCTTCGCTTTCTTCTCCATCCTCATCTGGGTGAGGATGCACCCCCCCGGAGGGCAGGGCTTGGGGGGCTAGAACTTTCTCACACTCAGCTCCCCTGGGGGTGGGGGAGGGCTCCTCCTGGGGCCTCTGCTCATCTTTCCTGTGACTGGGCAACTTGTAAAGAAGTTGCAGCTCAGATGAGGCTCAGCATCGTGCATCGTGCTGGGTGCCCTTGTGCTGTGCAGTGAGCAGTGAGCACAACCATACCTTGCTCTCCCTCCTAAGCTGGTCCCCAACCCCGGTCCCTCTCCTCCCCTGGCTAACCCAAGCCAGCCTCCGGCATGCCCTTTCCTGCCCACAGATATTCCAGGCCTACCTGGCCCTCCAGGACCTCCGGAATGACACTGCAGTCCCTTACAAGCGCTCCCTGGATGAGGGTGGTGTGGTGCTGACCACCCTCTCCCCGCCCTCAGCTGCCAGCCCTGTTAACACGCCCACCGCTGGCCCCAACAACCTGAGTTATGCCAGTTCTGCCCTGTCCCCCTATCTAACCACCCCGAAGGCCCCCCGCCTCGCTATGATGACCGACAACTGAACATCCTCCTCCACATCAGTAAAGAGATACTCCTCCCTCCAGAAGGTTTCTGAAAACAGCCCTCGGTCCTTTTTGTGTCTGTTCCTCTCTGATCTTTTGAGTGGCCGGGGTGGGGAGAAATCCTATGAGGCCATTTCCGGGGTCTCTGCAGGGGGCCACATTTCCCATACTGCATCCCAGACTCTCCATCTTGGTACCCCCGGGATGATGGCACACCCCGGTGACAGGAAGGGGACATCCCTTTTGGTCCCTTCGATCCTCACTCTGACCAGAGGAAGGAGGTGCAAGGCGGTCCGATGCGTGGTCGGGCAAGTTCACATGCAGAGAGAGAAGTCTTCTGCCTGTGGAGAGAGCACGAGGGGGATCCAGAGCCAACACTGGAAGCAGCCCTTCCACTCACCCCAGTGACAAGGGACCCAACTCAAAACCAAGGAACAGGGGGCCATGAGTGCGTGAATAAGATCAGGGGAGATCCTTGTCTGTCAACATTTGCGAGACTGTCTTAGGGAAGAGGAAGGGATTTTATTCTAGAACCCAGAAGGTAACTGGGGACTCAGACACAAGCCGAACAGGGACCCCAGTGAGTGAAGCACTCATTAAGGGAGTAGTAGGGACAGGGGCCGTGTTGTGGAGAGGAAACCTTCACTCAGCATCCGCCATTCAGCTGCGCGGGCCTGGGGTGTCTAGCACGGCACTGTCCAATTAGAATATAATCAAGCCAGGGGGCCTGGGGCAGTTTCAGAATATTAAATGGTCAAGTAGCCACATTAGGAAAAGTAGGATGAAACAAGTGAAATTAGCTTTTGTAGATTTTATTTAGCCCAATATATCCAAAATTTTATCATTATTTTCAACATGTCATCAGTAGAAAAATCAAGGTCTCCTACATTCTTTCCTACAAAATTTCTGGAATTCACAGACAGCCCATTGATCTAGACCCGCCGCATTTCAGGCGCTAATGGTTGCAAGGAGCCAAAGGCTACTGTATCACACAGCAAAGCTCTAGAACCTTCTGGTCTCCCTCAAACAATCAGAAATCCATTTCTTTTTATGTGGAGTTCGCAGGCAATGACTAGCAAGAAAAACTATTAATGTTACACAGGCCAAACAAAACACCCACATGAGGGCCACTGGGACCTGCAGAGCGTTCATTTACCAACTGGACAAAGGGATACGAGCCGAGAGTGGGGGCGTCCCATGCGGGTTCTATGGTCCCTTTTATTTTATTTCGTGCTCACTCCTGAAGGTAGGAAAACAAGTAGCATGTGGTCCCTGTGGGCATCTTGGGAAAACCACAGCCGCGCAGCGGAGTGGGTCATGTTCCGAGGTTCGAAACAGGAGGTCTCTGAGCACTAGTCCTCGTTCTGCTGCTAGCTCGATCAGCTGGGATATAGCCCTTCATCTCTCCTGGCTAAGCTGGCTTGGCTGAAAAACTAAAGACTCGACCACATTTCGATTGATGGTGCTGAGATGGCACAGAGAAAGGGGCCACCTCCACATCCCAAATCATGGCCCAAGCAGCCATCCTCCTGCGTTTTTTTCCTCTCAGCCTTCTGGGTAAAATTCCTGTCAACAGAGGATGCCTTAGCTTACAAGGAAACAAAAAGAGTGAAAAACCACAGAGGTGGCGAAATGCACGGGCTGCGGCATCAGGAAGCTCAGGGACAAACACCACTTCTGCCACTTGCCCCTACGCCTTGATTTCCTCCTCCACAAAGTACTCCCCTTTAGGGGTGCTTTTGGGGGTCCGGCGGCCTCATCCATGCAACGCACCCTGCCTGGCACTTAGGGTCGGGAAACGCCAGCTTCCCGCCTGCTGAAGTATCCAAGCCGTCTGACAGAACCGAGCATGGTTCGGGAAGGTCTCAGCAGACATCTAGGGCGTCTGCGCGAACCAGGGGACAAAACTCCAAGAGCTTGACAAGGTCCAGGCAGGTAACGCAAGTGAAGGAAGTAAGAGGCCAGATGTGAAGCCAATCTGGAGGGAGCCAAAATATTTGGCTTTTCTTCTAAGTCCACCACACAAAAACAAAAAACGCCAGTGTCGGCCGGATAATAAATAAATGGGAGCAACCCCTTAGCCAAGTCCCGGGGTTTGAGATGGAAGGCTCTCGTCCTATCAGTTCGGCTCCAGCCATCTGCTGCCGCCCGGAAGTGAGGACTCGGCCTTGTCAGAGTGATGGAGTCTTTTTCAAGAGAAGCCAGCAATCCAGGTTTCAATGTGAAAATCTGATTTCTAAAGGCTGGCAACAGATTCCATTCATTCATTCATTCATTCATTCATTCATTCATTCATTCATTCTAAGAAAACAGAGTGGCTCAACAAAATGGCAGATGAGGGTAGGACAGGGGCTGCCCGCTGGTGACCTCTAAATCACGTGTTTTGGAAGGCTCTCGGCAGTCCTGGGATTTGGGAGAACTGCCAGGGAAGCTCTATGCCAGGATAAAGAGAATCTTCAAGATTTTCCTTCCCCTGCCCCCCGAAACCTCTTCCCCATCACAGCCATGAGGAGTGAGGGAGGGTGCAGCTCAGAGTCTTGGGGAGCCCAGCTTCTCACCTGCCTCCTCCCTAGGCTTCGGTCACCTGCAGGCTGTTGACGGGATAAAGGAGAAGCAGACGGGGGCGGAGGAACGGGAGGGACCCCAAAAACACCAGAGAGAGGGCAAGGAGTAGCGAAAGAGGCATCATTTTCCTCGGTTTATTTCAAGAGAACAAAGAATCAACCATCAATTCTGTACAAAAATGTGGCTGATGAGCCACAGTGACCCTCAGGCCAACCCCCTTTGCCACGTCCGGCCCTGCACCCCCACCTCCCCCAAATTGTCAAAAAATGAGGGCAAGACCAAAAAATCCAAACTCTGGAAAAAAATTATCTTGAAAAATCAGGGATACCGTTCCTCCCCTCCTCCCTCTCCCCAGTCCTGAACTTTTGGGGGGGTTGGCGGGGAGTCTGTATAATTGGCCATGGTGGGAGGTCAGACAGGTGGGTATGTGCAAGGTTAGTGTTTGGCAACTGGCGGGCTGGGGGTAGGATCTGGAAGGAAGCCGAGGGGCTTGGGGGAGGGAAAAGATCTCCGACCCTGCCCCGCCCCACAGGACACTCAAAAACAGTTTATAAAAATCGGGGGCCAGAGAGTAGAAGAGAAGGGAGTCATCAGAATCAAAAACTAAATAGTGGAAAGATTTTTTTTTCTTCTTCTCTAAAAGGCAAAAAACTACAAACACCCCAGGTCCTGAGCTCCCCAAGACTTGGGTCCTCCACCGCCCCCCTGAAACCTGGCAGGAGGGGGACTGGGGAGTGCGGAGAGGTTGGTTCTTTAAAAAGTCACCCCTGGACGGGAAGGCAATCTTTGTCTTTCGCTGCCTTCCTCTGCCTCTCACGGGGCCGCCGAGGAGAGGGATGGCCAGGCCCAGGGCTACGCCGGCAAACTCAGCTTCTTCCCCTTCAGGACTGCAAGGAGACAGAGGGGGCAGGTATTAGCAAGGGACCCTGCGGAGGGGACAGCCTCCAACATGGGCTGGAGGGTCAGCCGTGGGACCCCGCATCATGAGCTGGGGAGGACAGGCCGTAACTGCCCAGGGCTGGGCTGAGCAGTGCAGGCAAGAGGCACCTAGGGGTCTCCAAAGGACAGGGTCCAAGGCCCAGGAGGGCTGGCCAGGTGCCATCACTCACCCCCCCACCCGCCTAGCCTTAATCCGGAGGGCCCACAGGCTGTCTCCACGCTCTGCCCTTACTGTCCCCTCTCTCCTTCATACTGACCGGCTCTTCGTGTCTCAGTTCCCTGCTTCCATCGTCCCCCCCTCAGACCGCTCCCCTCGCCCCACCCCCTGGTTGTTCCCCGACCCATCCCTGGTTTCCTTCTCTCTTGCTGTCTGTAACCAGCTCTCTCTCCTTGGTCCTACACCATCTCCCCCAGCCCCGCCTAGAACACAGGGGAGGGGAGGGCAGCCTTTCTCCCTTCCGCTGCTCACCCAGAGCCTAGCCCTGGCTGGGGACACAGCAAAGTGCTCAGTACGTTTGCTGGATGGCTGAAGGAATGAGTGTATGAACCATGGTGGGCCTGAGTCCCGGAGGGTGAGGACAGAGACCAAGCAGCAGAGAGGAGGCTCTCCCTTCTCTGAGCACTGCTGGGGTTGGGGAGATAGAATTCTGATTTTTTTCTCATGGGATCTGGAACCTGAGGCCGAGAGGAAGGCCTAGGATGGATTCTGAGTGCAGAAATGTCAGAGGCCTCTCCTGCCCTCTTTTTATCCTGTCTCCTCATCCTCCAAAGGCCCAGGGGCTGGGGAGAGGGACGCCCACTCACTGTGGGGTCACGGGAGGTCGCTAGTCTGCAGTAGACAGCAGGACCCCGGGCCCCGGATGCCTTGCTGTTCCTTCCCCAGGGACACAGGGGCTTGGAGAACTAGAAGTATGATGCTTTGGTGCTTTGGTAGGCGGGAGCTGGAGGTCCAAACTCCTAGGAAGGCAGTGAGCCGGGGGCCCCAGAAGCCAGGAGAGGAAGGCTGCAGGGCTAGGGAGACAGAGCCTGGGCCCCACGCAGGGCGGGAGCTGGGGACGGGAGCTGGGGATGGGACAGGATGCCTTGCGGCTGGCCCTCCACGCAGTCTACCTTTGGTGATGTAGAGGTAGAAGAAATCGCAGTAGAGGACAGTCTGGACTAGGCCTGCCACAATGGCGATGAGGTCGAAGAAGCCCTCGAAGTGGTAACGCCAGATCCAGTTGAAGAGATAGAGCGTGCGGTAGACGCCCAGCGCGAACAAGTAGTGGCTGGTGATGGTCTCGGCCTCCCCCGTCTTGCTCACCATGAACAGCTGGGGCAGGATGGCTACCGACTCCAGGTAGATGGAGAAGGTCCAGAGGATCTGTGCGGAGCCCAAGAAGCAGGGATGGACAGCGGGGTGAGGCAGTGGGGGACAGGGTGGGGGAGCTTGCGGTGGACGGCCTCGCAGTCACCGGCGCAGGGACGGTGGAGAAAGAACAGGGACAGCAGTGCTGACCCGGCACTCGCCGTGTGCCAGACACCACTCTGCCCGTGTCATCTGTACCCCCACAATTTAATCCTCTCCACCACCCCAGCAAGGAGATCCCGTCACTGGCATCCCCATTCTATGGATGAAGAAACTGAGGCCCAGAGATCAGCCCAGGAGCACAAGGCTAGGAAGCAACACAGCTGTGATGAGAAGTGAGGGTGTGGAGGCAGTGCTCCTGAGTACTTTGCAGTCATGCCCCTCTGAGAGGCAGATTGGGCTGGACTCTTTTTTTTTTTTTTTTAAGATCTTATTTATTTATTTGACACACAGAGAGAGAAATCACAAGTACGCAGAGAAGCAGGCAGAGAGAGATGGGGAAGCAGGCTCTCCGCTGAGCAAAAACTGGACGCGGGGCTCGGTCCCAGGACCCTGAGATCATGACATGAGCTGAAGGCAGAAGCTTAACCCACTGAGCCACCCAGGCACCCTGGGTTGGAATCTTGGCTCTGAGATTTCCCTTTTATGAGACCTTGGACAAGAGACCCAGATTCTCTGAGCCTCCGTTTCCTTATTTCTAAAATGGGGCTAATTTTCCCACCCTTGCTGGGATGACATTCAATGCAAAATCTTTAGAGAGATAAATCAGGTTCTCTCACTCCCTGACTTAAAGTCCAGTCACTGCTGCTTATCACAACCAGAATAAATTCCAAATTCCTAACAGTGGCCTTTAAGGCCCATTCCAGCCTTACTCCCTCCCTTGCTCTCCAAGAGGCAGCCTTCCAGCTGGTCCTCCAACACACCACACTCCTTCTTGCCCCAGGGCCTTTGAACTTGCTGTTCCCTCAGCTCTTCCACAGACTGTCATATTTGGCTTCTTCCACCCTCCTTATTGCCTCACTGATCTATCGCTTCTGAGAGACCTCCCTTCACCGTGTGCCGTGTGCCAGACACCACTCTGCCCGTGTCATCTGTACCCCCACAATTTAATCCTCACCACCACCCCAGCAAGGAGATCCCATCACTGGCATCCCCATTCTATGGATGAAGAAACTGAGGCCCAGAGATCAGCCCAGGAGCACGTGGCTAGGAAGCAACAAAGCTGGGATGAGAAGTGAGGGTTTGGAGGCAGTGCTCCTCCTCCTACCCCTAGGACTGTCACATCTCCCCCCTTCTGTCCTCCTTCTTAGCTCTCACCAGAACAAGAGCGAGCTCCACGAGGCCCAGATCCCACATCTTGTTCACCCCATGGCCACAGAGCCAGGCACCTATTTGACACCTGAATGAATGTGTGAGTGAACGGGAGCCAGCTCCCCGTGTGCCTGTCTGTCACCGGCCACCATTTAGAAAACAGTGACAATCATCACTTGTGAGCAGGACAGGGATCGTAGGAGCGGGAAGGGAGACTACAGACATCTGTCAGCTCCTTCTCAGTCCTCAGCCACCTGAAAGTCCCACCTGGGTGACTTTTGGTCGGACACCCACCGAAATTTCCCCTCAGAGCACAAGGCCAGGTGGCGGGTGATGCTCTTCCCCTGTTATTTTGGTCTATGGGAGAAAAGGGGGGAACATCTCATGCTCACCCACCATTTACCATACCCAAGGCGCTGCTCTACCACCTTATGTCTTACTCCCAGGAGCTGAATCCTATTGTTATTCCCATTACACAAAGAAGACTGAGGCCCAAGGTCGCACAGCTACAATAGGGATAGAAACAGATTCCTGCCCAGGCACTCCAGCGCTTGCTCCCGTGATCACTCAGAATCCTCCAGCACCGCTCTCAGCAAGTCAAGCATATCAAGGCTCTCAAAAAAATGTACCCATTAAATTGATGCACGCCCAACTGTTACCCCTGGGATCAATCTTAGGGAAGAGAATTATGACAGAAGAGGAGAGGGAAGATCATATTTTCATCATGTTAATTTCTCTATTCCTAATGTCTGAATTCTTTTTATTTTTTCCCTAAGATTTTATTTACTTATTTGACAGAGAGAGGGACAGTGAGAGAGGGAACGCAAGTAGGGGGAGTGGGAGAGGGAGAAGCAGACCTGACATGGGCCTCAATCCCAGGACCCTGGGATGATAACCTGAGTCGAAAGCAGATGCTTAAGCCACCCAGATGCCCTGTGATGTCTCAATTCTTAAAAAATAATTTTCTTCCATAATTTAAAAATCTTTTTTTTTTTTTTTTAGCATGCACCAGGTAACAGCATGGGTGGTGGACCAGGGTTCAAATCCTGTGAGCTCTCCCCTCTAAGCCTCTCCTTAGTGCTCTAAGAAATGGGGATGAGGATGTCTGCGTCCTGGATGGCCAAGGGATCAGAGGATGAGGTATCTAGAACAGCCAGTGCAGAGCAGGACACACCATGGGTGCCAATACTTTGCACGAGTGACCTCCCCGCTCTGAGTGAGGGAATTGCAAAAGCTGGAGTCAAGTGTCCTGAGTTCTAGCCTGGCCACCTTCATCTAGAGCAAGCCCCAGTTCTTTCCCCCAGCATCTATTTCCTCATCTGCAGAATGGGTAAGTGGTCCAGAAAAGTGGTGAGGATGGTATGCTTGCAAAGACCAGGGCTCCCAGGGTTCCCGCCACAGCACGGTACAGCCTCCTTCTGACATTCCTGGGACCTGTGAGCCAATGCTTCCCTTGGTCAAATTTGTCTGGCCTTCACGGTGCTTTTGAAAATATATTTTGGGGCGCCTGGGTGGCTCAGTGGGTTAAGCCTCTGCCTTCGTCTTGGGTCATAATCTCAGGGTCCTGGGATTGAGCCCCACATCAGGCTCCCTGCTCAGCAGGGAGCCTGCTTCCCCCTCTCTCTCTGCCTGCCTCTCTGCCTACTTGTGATATCTCTCTGTGACAAAAAAATAAATAAAATCTTTAAAAAAAAATGTTGAGGTGTGCCTGGCTGGCTCAGTCTGAAGAGCACAGTACTCTTGATCTCAGGGTCATGAGATCGAGCCTCATGTTGGATGTAGAGATTATTAAAAAAAAAACAAACACACAAAAAAATCCTTAAAAATAAAAAAAGAAATATAATTCAAATATGTGGGCAAATTTGTAAAGCTCAATCTTTTAGGAAAACTCCCTAATTGAGATCTATGTGGAAAACATCAGCACATCTGGCCACCCAAGGCCAGCTTCCTGCAA
Organism: Mustela nivalis; assembly: GCF_964662115.1. Taxonomy (NCBI): domain Eukaryota; kingdom Metazoa; phylum Chordata; class Mammalia; order Carnivora; family Mustelidae; genus Mustela; species Mustela nivalis. The sequence goes on along the minus strand of NC_139037.1, from coordinate 55,780,534 downwards.
GGCCAGAAAGGGTCTAGGGGAAGGAGGGCTGCTCTATTTTCTGATTCCCACTGGGCCTCAAGAAGTGTGAGTTCACAGACTTAGCACAGGCCCTCTCAAAATTGTTCCCAGGAATTTGTACAGGTGCAAACCAAATTATGGGATGAAAACCGTGCCTTTTAGGAGAAGTATCAACAGGGTATTAAACTTCAGTCATTAAATTAACATTGACACGGTATTTACAACTCAGGACCAGACACTGTGCTTTACCAATACAAACCTCTCATTAGAACCATAGGAATGGACACCTGAGTGGCTCAGTCAGTTAAAGCATCTGCCTTCAGCTCAGGTCATGATCTCAGGGTCATAGGATCGAATCCTGCACTGGGCTCCTTGCTCCACAGGGAGCCTGCTTCTCCCTCTCCCTCTACCTGCCTCTCCCCCTGCTTGTGCTCTCTCTGTCAAGTAAATAAATAAAATCTTAAAAACAAAAACAAAAAAAACCTATGAAATAGGAATTGATTATCCCCATTTTACAGACGAGGAGACTGAGGCCCAGCAAAATGACAGACTTGCCCAAAGTCCCACAGTCCTGCAGCTGCTGAGTAGCAGAAGCTGGCTTTGACCCACCCCTGCTCTCTGCTTCCACAGTCTAGGTGTTTAACCACAGGACCATGCTACATGATCAGTAAATCCTCACAATGACCCAATTGGGACTTTACAGATAGGGAAACCAAGACATGGAGGAGTCAAGTCACATGCCCAAGGTCACAGTGATAGAAAGTTGCAGATGTGGGATTCAAATCCAAGTAGCGTGGCTCCAGAAACCCCATTCCCAATTCTGGAGCTATTCACTAAGCCAATAATCTTGGACATGTCATTTACACTCCCTAAGCCTCAGCTGCCTCCTCTGTAAAATGGGGCTGCTGTACAAAGAAATGCTTAGAGCAGCACTAGAACGCCGTGAGCGCTGCTGTTACTGCATTAATACCATCGGACTCCCGAACCTGTGTGCTAAACTTGCATGTCCTAAAATAAGGAAGTCTGGGGGCACCTGGGGGGTTTGGTCAGTTAAGCGTCCGCCTTTGGCTCAGGTCATGATCCCAGGGTCCTGGGATGGAGTCCCGCATCAGGCTCTCTGCTCAGTAGGGAGCCTGCTTCTCCCTCTGACCCTCCCCCTGCTTGTGCTCCCTCTCCCTCATTCAAATAAGTAAATAAAATCTTTTAAAAAATACAATAAATAAGGAAGTCTGAGAAAACCCTGCACAAGGAAGCCTTCGAGAAGGTCCACTGTCAACAGCCGTTCTGCCACCAGCCACTACAGGGCCCCTGCCAGGTAGCCTACCTCTAGAGGGGTGAAGTCATGGTTGACCAGGAACGCCAGGATGGCCGTGGGAACAACAAGGAACTCCACCCGGAATGTGTCGTGATTCCCATCATAAGTGGCTTTGAACTTGCTGTAAATCATCCAGACTGTAGTGAAGGAACAGGCAATGTAGACCACCTGCCAAGGGGGATGACCAGAAGCGCGCTTCAGCACAAAGCACAGGGCCTGAGGCTCCAAGCAATTTGAACCTAGGAGTCTGGAACTCCGGGCCCCCTCCTCCCTCAGACCCAGGAGTCCTCACCCCCCCAGCCCCTCCTCCCTCAGACTCAGTAGTCCTCACCTCCAGCCCCCTTTTCCCTCAGACCCAGGACTTTGGAACCTCAGCCCCTTCCCCCCTTGGACCTAGAAGTCTGGGATCCATACTCCCTCCTCCCTAGGACCCTTGCTTGGCTCCCCCCTCAGCAGGGGAGGCCCACAGGAAGGGCAGAGCCTTTACCTTCATGCACGTGTTGTATAGTGAGATGTAGTTGGTGAAGAGGTCCAGGTATCGGGCAGTGAACACCACAGCAAACAGGACCTGGCTCTTCCCTGAAATCCCTGTGAGAGAGTGGGGGGGGGGGGGTAGGCTGGGCGTGGGCTGTACAGCGAGGCCCAGCGCCTGGGACCATCCCAGAGTCGGCTCCAGAGTGCAGCTGTCCCTGGAGGCCTCCCCGCCCTCCCCGCCGGAGCAGGGCCCTTTCCCACGGCCCACAGCCAGGGGGCAGCCCGGCCCTGAAGCTACTCCAGCCCGAGGCTCTGTCCCAGGCTAGGCCTCACCGCCACTCCCGGCCCCCTCGGGGTCCTCCCACAGTCCGGACACAAGGTGGGGCCTCGGAAGGACCCCATTTGACCTCAGCCCCCTGGAACCGGTCGCCGCTCTCCCGCTCCCTTCCTGGCCGCCACGGTCCACGTCACCAACTCCCAGCCACCTCCCTGCCCGCCACGGCTCCGGTTCCCAGCCCCGAAATCCTGGGGCCAACAGAGAAGGGCCCGCGGGACCTGAATTGGGTGCCCGGAGCCACCCCCACCCAAGTGTATGCACCCCTATTCTGGGGAAGGGAACTGACCCTCCAGTGACCCCGGACCTGGAAGGGGGATACCCAGCAAGCAGTGGGTGGGGGGAATGGGTGGGGAGACCCGTCCCCTTAGTGCCTCCAAACCCTTCCCCGAGTCCTGGGATGTCCCCCGCACTCTCCCCCCTTCTCCCGCCCCGGTGGGCATCTCACCGGCACAAGAGCGGGACTTCCAGATTTTGAGCAGTAGCAAGATGATGGCTAAGAGGTGGGAGAGGTCTCCCAGGAATCGGAAGAGATTCATGCTTTGGGGGGGTCTGGCAGGGCTGGGCTGGTGGGAGGCAGGCTGGAGGGGGTCTGACCCCCGGGGCTGATGTTCTGACTGGGTGGCTGGGCTTGGGGGGGCGGGAGAGGGGCCCTCGGGTGGGCTCCGCTCCGGGGAGGGGGCTCTGGGAGGGGGAGCCGAGGCCGGAGCTGGTGGCGGAGCCGGAGCTGGGAAGAGGGAGGAGGGCGGGAGGGGGAGGAGTCGGGCGTGAGGCTCCGCCCCCGAGGGCGGAGTTCCGGGTCTCCGGCGCCCCCTATCCCTCATCTCCCAGCTTGCAGCATCGGAGCTAAAGGCACCCCCAAGGCTGCTTGGTAGGAATTTGTGGGGTCGATGGGATCTGAAACTCCCAAATCTGGCGCCTGCTCCTCCGGGCGATCTGTGCCTCTGCAAGGGCGGCAGCTCAGCCTCCCAGCCTCTGCCTTTGTCAAGGATTCGGGAGGCTGGTCTGTGAGCTTTAAAAATCCTGGACAGGGCCCCAGACACTGGCCTTTCAGGGGCCTCCAGGTCCAATCCACCCAAAAAACCAGAAAGCAGGCCCTAGCCCCTCCCTCAGACCCAGGAGTCTGGATCCTCAGCGCCTTCATTCCCTAGGACCCAAGAGTCTGGAACCTCAGCCCCTTTCTTCCCTCAGACCCAAGAGTGTGCACCACCACCACCACCACCATCCCCCCCCCCCCCCCGCCCCCGCCGGCCCAGTTCCCTGAGATTTAGGGTCCCACCTCAACCGACTTGTGTCTCCAGCATCCTGGCCCAGGAACCTAGATGCACAATCCCTCCCTCCCCATGGGACCCACAGATTCAGGTCCCCAGTTTCTTCTTTATCACCCCTGTTCTCCCAGACCCTGGAGTCAGCCCCCCACAGCCCTGTCCCCTCACAGGCATGCACACACACTGTCCTGGGCTCTGCCCTCAGGGGCCCAGGGGCCCTGCACTCCACCCCACCCCAGCACTTTAGAGAACGGTGGGCCCAGCCTCTCCAGCATGAGGGCCACGACCTGGACAGCTGGCCCAAGGGCTGCTCTGGGGTCCAGGCTGTGTCTAGGAGGAAGCAGTCACTGCTTTCCTCTTGGATGTTTGAGTACCCATGGGTGACGGAGGCCAGGGTACCTCAGCAGCAGAAGTGGCATTGGTTTCCTCAGAGGCCTGGATGGATGGGCTGCCTGAGGGTGACATCCATCAGTCTCGGACTCGTGGGCCCCTGAAGTCGGCTTGTGCTGGGGGGTCGGGTTGTCTGAGTGCCCAATGAGGACCCGGCCTGGAGGAAGGGATCTGAGGGAGGAGGCACTGGGGGACCTTAGGGTTGGAGGGAGGAGGGGGCTGGGGACTTGAATAGCCAAATCTGAGAGAGGAGGGGGCTGGGAGCCCAGACTCCTAGCTTCATGATGGAGACCTAGTTTGCAAGCCTGGCTTCTGGGGCAATAGAAGCCAAAAGATGGGTCCTAGCATGGCGGAGACGGAAGTCTGGGAATGGCCTCCTGCTTCTCAAGCCTCAAACTGGGGAGGGGGCAGAGGGCAGTAGCCCCTAGGCTCATGGAGACCAGGACCAAAGCCACTGTGTCAATGCTGGGTTCTGAGTCCCTGCCTCCCTCCCCTCCACCGCCCCCCCACCCCGCCCCACTCAACACACACTTCCTCCCTTTTTATTTGCGACCCCTCATTCTCTTGTCCCAGAAGGAAGGCGGAAGCTGGGAGTTGGGGTTGGGGGCAGCCCCCTCCCCCAGCCCCGGCAGAAGGAGGGGTCCCCAGGGAGGCCAAGAGGGGGGCTGTGGGTCTCCCGGCAGGGGCGGACGGGGACTGAATGTTAATCGCATCCCGAGTGAGTGTGTGTGTGCGAGAACAGAGCGAGTGTGCGAGTCCCTCCCGCTCCAGCTCCTCCGAGCAGCGGCTGCTGCCGCCACCCTCCGCCCGCAGCCGCCCTCGGCCACCAGTGCCCAGCTGGGGGGTGTCGACCTGGGTGGGTCCGCCTGGCCCCCAGGGGTCTCTCGTGCATCTGCCATCTGCCCGGTGAGGATCTGTGTGTCAGGGTGTCTGGGGCTGGGCTGGTGAAGGGGGGGTGTGTCTGTAAGGGCTGCGGCGGCTGAGGGAGGGAGGGAGGGAGGGAAAAAGGGAGGGAGGGGTCTGTCTGTCTGTACCGATTCTGAGCCTCCTGCCTAGGTGTCGTGGGGCCCCCAGTTTCCTCCCTCCAGCCCCCCAAACCCGAATGGATGGTGTGTACCTGGACTCTGTGCCTCCTGCCTGCGTCCGGCTGGGCGTCTGGCGTCCCCAGCTGCCTGTGTCCTCCTGTCTGTCCGAACAGCCCCGGACGGCAGTGGCAGCCTGGCCCCCATTGGACCCCCTGTGTGTGTGTGTGTATGTGTGTGTGTGTGTGTCTGTGTATGTGTGTATGTCTCCCTCCTCAAGCTCCGGGGGTGTTGAGGGGGAATCCCAGGGAAGTGAGGCCGTGCGTGTATGCGTGTGTGTATGTGTGTGTTTCTGCCTGGGTTTGAGTGTGGGGGTGCTGAGGGGGGTCTGGAGGTGGCCAAGAGAGGAAGGGACAAGCGGGTCCCCAGACAAGCACCCTCCCACCCCTCACACAAACGCACACACACCAGCCGCGGGCTTCAGAGGTGACCCAGACAGACAGACAGACACAGACGCTGGAAGGGGGGGGCGCTGAGGGCACAAAGGGTGGGGGTGCAAATGAGCCAGGGAGAGGCGGGACCGGACACATGGACAGGGGGGAGGAGCCGGGGCTGAAGCGGCAGAGGGGGGCACCCCAGGTGGGCGGAGGGGGGATCCCCACGGGGTCGGGGCGGTGAGAGGACACCCCGACAGCCTCCGCAATGTCCGGGGCCCAACTTCCAGCGCAACATGTGTAGCCGCGTCCTCGCCTAGTTGGGGTGGCCGCAACCTTGGGGGACAGACAGGGCAGGACGGGACCGAAGACCAGGAGGGAGAGCCGGAGGAGCCGGGGACAGGCAGGAGGTCCCCACCGCCGCTGCTGCTGCTGCCACCACCACTGCCGCTGCCGCCGCTCCGGGGCCTGGCCCCCCCAGCGGTTCCCTGAGCCCTCCACCGAATCTTTGGGTCGCTGGACTCTGGGTTCCGGTCCTGCCCCCCCGCAATACCCCCCACAGAACAGGGTCATGAAAAGGTAAGGCCGGGGTAGGGGATGCAGGGGTGGGTGGGAATGTGGACCCCCAGATCTAGGACAGGGAAAGTTGGCCAGGTCCTCTGGGGGGGGGGTGGCACGGAGCAGGGGTCTCTGGCCCTCCCCAGCTCCCTTGTCTCCTGGAGGCTCTCCTCCGCCCCCTCTCTTTCTCCCTCTCTGAGCCCCTTTTTCCTGGGTCTCTACTCCTCAGACCTCCTAACCCCCCATTTCTTGGACACTTTGCACCCTCTCCCTAGCACTGCATACCTGACACCCCATATCTGTCTCTGTCCCCTATCTCTCCATCCCATCTTCCCTCTGCATCCCCCTGCCCGCATCGGTCTCCCCCCTCGCTGGCCGGCCCTCTCCCTCTCTCCTCTCGCTCTCCCCTCCCTTCTCAGAGCTATGAGTCTGCTATTAATACCCCCGCCAAGGTCCTTGAGGGCATCCAGGCCCCAAGCACCCCTCACCCCAAGCTACCACCCTTTCCTCAAGGTTCTGGAATACCCTTCCAGCCTGGTCTGAGCACCAGGATTAGGGTGGGGAGAGAATGGTGTTGGAAGGTGGGGGGGACGGAATGCCGTCTGCAGCACGCTGGGAGGGGGGGGCGGGCTGTTGATCAAAGTGGCCTCTTGCCTCTTTTGTGATGGATTGAGGGGGTAGTGATGGAGACAGGGACACCCCAGGAATCTCTGGCACCCTCCTCCTTCTTAGCTGGGGGACAGCCTGTGCTGTGTACAGGACCTGAGTGGGATGACAGGAAGCTGGAGCTGGCGGGGAATGGGGGGGGCCTCCCAGGATGGTGGGACTGACGGAGTTTGAGGCAAAAACGGGGTTCTTAAGAGAGGAGAGGGCTATGGACCTGAACTTCTGGTTTCTGGGCATAGAGGAATCTGGGCACCCAGTTTAGGGGCTGGAGGGGGCCAAGAATTCTGGGTCCTGGGAAAAGACAGAGCAGAGCACCCAGACTCCTGGGTCTTGGGGGAGAAGGGTGCTGAGACTCATCTTGAGTCTTTATGGGAGAAGTTAAGAGAGAGCTTCTGTGTCTGAGGGAAGAGGGGGTTGGGGGCCCAGTCTCCTGAGTCTCCAACAGGCAGAGGATGAGGGGGTTCGGCTCTTGGGCCCCATGGGAATGGACCTGGGGACTGAGACAAGGTGGAGGTTGAGGACCTGGGCAATGTGATCCCTGAGGGCATAGGTTCTGGGAACTGGGCCTCCAGAGTCCCCCAGTGGCTAGAGATGCCACTACTCAGACCCTAGAGGAGTGGGAGACTGCCCTCACCACGAGAGGACTCGGTACCAGCTTCCTAAGAAGGGTGGGGCTGGAGTTGCCTCCTGGGCCTCAGCGGGGAACAGGACCCTGGGGTCCCCAAGGACAGAGGCCAAGCAGGGGTGGGTCTAAGAGAGGCAGAGGAGGGTCTGAGGGATGAGAAGCAACGGGCAAGGGAGGAGAGAGTGAGTGTTAACCCCGCGGGGGCCAGGCCACAGCTGTGGGTTATTTTGGGGTGGGGGGGTCTATTCTGAGCACTGATTGAGCCAGCTGCTTGGGGAAGGGCAGAAGAGAGGAGGGGCCAGGGGAGCCAGGATTTGGGAGGGACGGGCACACTAGGAGTCCCCACCCCCATCCCTGGGGAGACCATGGCCCAGGATCCCTAGGAAGGCAGGTGTGGGGGGGGGGCAGGCAGTGAGCCCTGTAAGCAGGGGAAGGGGTGTGGGCCTTTCCCCCACCCTGTGGGGTAGAGGAGGCCTGCGCTACCATGGCAACCGGACAGGAGCCTGATTGACAGCCAAGAGAGAACTCTTCCCCCTCTGGACACTCACCCCCTCAGGAAGCCCCTAGTGCAGGCTCTAATCTCTCTCTGGGAACCAGGAGTCCAGGCCCCCAGTGCCCTCCTCCTTCAGACCCAGGAGCCAGGCATCTGGGCTCCCAGCCCGACCACCCCAGGCAGCTAGTATTCAACAGGGGACACAGGAAGAGATGCTGTATTTCCTCTAATTTACTAAATTGCTCTGGGCTGGGAGCCAGGGACCCCTGCCCCCCCAGTTCTCCACAGCTGTGCCCCCCAACCCTGCAACCTCGTCTGGGCCGTGACTCTCTTTCTAGCTCTCATTGAGACTTGGGGGGGGGATAGGGACAGTATAGGGGGACAAAAAGAGGTTGGGGGTTGTGGTTGAGGTGGGGGGTAAGGTCCTGGGGGTGTTTTCTCTCCTTGGGATGCCCTGCTCATTTCTTTTTCTCTCTTCTTTCTCTCCCCCCACACACCTGACCCCTTTTCCCTTTCTCATTTTTTTCCCCTCACTTTTCTTCCTTTTATTTTTGATCCCTCCTGCCACCCGCCTTCCCGGCCTTCCTTTCATGTCTGTGCTGGGCACCTCCCTGGTGGGGGTCTTGATCTTTGCCTTGGTTCGCTATTTCTGTCTTCCTATGTTTTCTGTCTGCTCTGCCTGCCTCCTCCCTCAATCTGTTCTGCCTGTTTCTCCATCTCTTGTGTGTCCGTGTCTCTCGGTGGCCGTGGGGTCCATCTCCGTCTTTCTGGGCTTCTTTCCATCTTCCTGTCTCTGTCCAACTTTCTCGCCTCTCTTATCTCTCCCACCTTTCTTGTCTATCTCTGCATCTCTCCTTGCCTCCCTATCATTCCCTCCCTATTTCTGTCACTCTGTCTTATCTCTCTCTGCCTCCACTTCTCCCTGTCTCTGTCACTCTGACCCTCTCTCTCCTTATTCCTGTCCATGTCTCTCTCTGACCATCTCTCTCTGGCTGTGTTCATCTCTCTTCGCATTTCCCTCGGTCTCTCTCTGCTCCGATTCTGATCCCATTTCTGTGGGTCTGTTACCCATCTGTCCTGTCTCATTATCCTCCCCATTCCTGCCTTGTCTATCTTCTTTCCCTATCTCTGTATCTTCTTTGTCCCCATTACCCACCTCCACTTTCCCTGTCTCGTATCTCTGGCTCTCCCTTTGCCTGTGTGTGTGTGTGTGTGTGTGTGTGTGTGTGTGTGTTTCTCTCTGTCGCTCCCTGTCTCTATTATCCCCACCTTTCCCTCTTCTCCCTATCTCTGCGTCTCTCCCTCTCTGTCTCTTCTTCTCCGTGTCTCTGTCTTGTCTCCTCTGTCTCCCCTTCTCTGTTTTCCTCCCATCTGTGTCCTTTTCCGCTACCGGGGTCTCCCCGGCTCGGCGCGCCCGCTCTCCCGTGTCAGAGGCCGCCCGGAGGGGCCCGCAGGCGATGCGCGGCGCCGGTGGCCCCCGCGGCCCTCGGGGCCCCGCTAAGATGCTGCTGCTGCTGGCGCTGGCGTGCGCCAGCCCGTTCCCGGAGGAGGCGCCGGGACCGGGCGGGGCCGGCGGGCCTGGCGGGGGCCCCGGCGGGGCGCGGCCGCTTAACGTGGCGCTCGTGTTCTCGGGGCCCGCGTACGCGACCGAGGCGGCGCGCCTGGGCCCGGCAGTGGCGGCAGCCGTGCGCAGCCCTGGCCTGGACGTGCGACCGGTGGCGCTGGTGCTCAACGGCTCGGACCCGCGCAGCCTCGTGCTGCAGCTCTGCGACCTGCTGTCGGGGCTGCGCGTGCACGGCGTCGTGTTCGAGGACGACTCGCGCGCGCCCGCCGTCGCGCCCATCCTCGACTTCCTGTCGGCGCAGACCTCGCTGCCCATCGTGGCCGTGCACGGCGGCGCCGCGCTCGTGCTCACGCCCAAGGTGCGCGCGACCTGCGGGGAGGCGGGGCCAGCCGCGTGTTGGGGAGGCGGGCCGTATGTGCGACGGAGTGGGGTCCGAGGGTAGAGTCCGGTCTAGGGGAGGGGCGGGGCTGACTGGGGGGCGTGGCCTATAGGGTGAGTGGACCCCGCAGAGGCACTGACCCAGGAGCAGGGTGAGAGACAGGCCTGTCCTGGGCAGAGTATACGGAGAACTGAGGGTCTCCGGGAGGACCGAGTCAGGGGAGGGAATGGAATCTGGGGAAGAGGCGGGGTTAGGGCAGCGAGGGGTGGGGACTGGGAACAAAACGGGTGTGCCAGAGGGGGCCCGCTCTGAGGGAGGAGTGGGATCTGGGGATCAGCAAGGAAGGGGTCAGCTGGAAAGGAACGGGGTTCAGGAAGGGGTGGGGTCTACTGAGGAGGCAGGAGACAGGAAAGCAGGGAGAGGGCCAGGAAAGGGTACACGGAGGTCAGGGTACTGAAGGACTTGGTCAACTGATTCGGCCAGCTGAGCAAGCAAGGGCTCTCGAAGTCTAGGTGGGAGGACGGAGCCATCCTGTGAAAGGAGGAGCGGGAGGAGAGGGGTCGCAGATGAGCTGGGGAAGGGCAAAACCATGCAGCCAGGAAGGGGGGGCGACGGCAGTCGGGCAAGGGGAGAGCTAGCTGGTGAGGCGGCACAGAGGGAGGCCAGGAAGATGGCAGGGCCTACGCTCAGGACGAAAGGGGCGAGATCTAGAGTGGGAAACAGTCCCAGGAGTGGGGTTTGGGCAGAAGCACAACCCCAGTCGTAAGGTGTGGAAAGTGAGAATCCAGAAGCTGGGCCTGGGAGGCTGAAGGCCCACCAGAAAGGCAGGCTCAGCCAATTAGAAGGCCAACCCAGGAGCCTGCAGGAGAGAGGGGCAGAGGCCGAAGCGGGTTGTGGCCTGGAAAGAGGCCTGCCACCCGAGGGCACGAGGGGTGTGTGTGTGTGGGGGGGGGGGGACCAGCTGGAGCAGACTTCTGGTAGGAAAGGACCAAGCCCAGTTGCAAGTACTGAGAAGTAGAAGGGATAGGCTAGGACCAGCTGTAGGAGAAGGGGCGGGGCCTGTTTGGGGGTGGAGCCAGTGTAACGAATTGGTGCTAGGGTGAATGGGGCCATCTGAGTGGGTGGAGCCTAAGTCCCCACCAGTTCCCACGTGGAGGGCCAGTAGCTTCGTGACTAGGTCCCACTTACATCCTGGGACTTGCAGTTCTCTCCTGTCCAGGGCATTCTGGGAAGGGCCTCTGGCCAACTTTCTTCTTTAGACAGTTGCCCAGAGATTTGCAGGCAGATCACCTTCCACATGAACTGCTACTCCCTGATGCTGCCTTTATGGCCTACCCAGAGATGTGGTTCTCCTGCCTCCACTGATGCTGAGAAGCGTGGAGCACTCTGTTCTGTCACCTGGGTACTGTGGCCCGCTCGGGTACGCGCGTTGTCTTTTGGGAAATGTAGTCCCTTCAGTATCTCGGGATGGGAGAAAGAGGGGTCCTCATAGGGCCCTCGTGCTTCCATTGAATGCTGGAAATGTGGCATATCTCCGCTTGCCAAGGATGAGGTCCTCTCAGGATTCTCACTGCAGGCTGGGAGGCCTCATCCGCTCAGGACAACTGTCTCCTGTACGTAAAACCACAGGTACATGCCTAAGGAAGAAAGTTCACTATTTCTCACTGAGGGCTGACTCTGTGCAGGGGCTGTTTTAGCTCCACGGAAATATAGTTGTGAAAAGGTGGAGAAAAGATAGGATTCCTGCTCTCTTTGGAGCTTGCATTCTAATGGGGAGACAGAAAGCAAATAAGAGATTGTGAAATCCATTCTGGCAGAAGGGTAGGATGGCAGTCAGGGATGGCCTCCCTGAGGAGGTGGCAAATGATCTCGACCTGAGGAATGAGAAGTGGCAGGTCCAGCATGAAGGAGCTGAGGGAGAGTGTCCCCGCGAGAAGCAACAGCTAAGGGCCAAGCCCTTGAAGCTGGAAGGAACTTGATGTGTTTGAGGAAGAACAGAGAGGTGGGGGTGGTGGGAGATGAGGTCAGAGAGGCAGCAAGGGCCAGTCCATGCAGGGCCTGTGGGCCAAAGTGAGGGCTTTGGCTTTGACTCTAAGGTAGGAGTATTGGAAGGTTTTCAACGAAGAAGAGATGGGATCCAACTAATATTTTGGAAAAGATGACTCTGGCTGCTGATGGAGAATGGACTGGAAGATGCAAAAAATGTTAGCAGCGGTCACGAAGCTGTTGCAGTTCTCTAAGCAAGATAGCAGTCAACGAGGGTTGTGATGGAGCAGTAGCGAAGAATGGGGTTGTGGTTTTTTGCTTTTGTTTTTTTAAGATTTTACTTATTTGTCAGAGAAAGAGAGACCACACAAGCAGGGGGAGCAGCAGGCAGAGGGAGACGCAGGCTTCCAGATAAGCAAAGAGCCTGGTGTGGGGTCCCCATCCCAGGATCCTGGGATCATGACCCAAGCCAAAGGCAATCGCTTAATCAACTGAGCCACCTAGGCATCCTGTGAATGGGGTTGTTTTGAACTGAGAGCTGAGAAGACTGGAATATGGCCTGGATTAGGTGTGAGGGAAATGTAGTCTCTCTCAGTAGATGCTGGGGACTGTAGTTCCCTCCTTGGATGCTCCGTGTGTTCTAGGGTAATGTTCACTGCTGTGACAGATAAACCCCCACGTCTCGATGGTTCCACCCAATGGAAGGTTGTTTCTCACGCATCTAAAATCCAAACAGGTGTTCCTGATTAGAGGTGGCTCTCTGCCAAAGAATGACTGAGGGGCTCATTCTCCTCCCTCTCATGGCTTTGTAATCCACATAGGACTTCAGAGTTCTCTCCTGGAGCCTCTGCATGTGTTCTCAGGGAAGAGAGTAAGGTGCATGGGAGGAGAGCTTTTCTGGATGAGTCTAGAACTCAGTCCCATGGCTAAACCTAACCCAGGTCTAGCTCTGTGCACCAGCAAGGAAAAGGGGAGGGGTTTGGTGAAGAGCTATGCAGTTGCCTTATTGAGACCTGTGACATACCCGTGGCCACTGGGAGCTAGGATGCCCTCATCAGTTGCTGGGAGATGAGGTCCATTTGAGAACTGGGAACTGAAGGCCCGCTCCTGGTTGTTGGGAGCTGGGGTCCCCCCCACCCCAGGAAGCTTGACATCCTCCTCCTCCTCCCCGCAGGAGAAGGGCTCCACCTTCCTGCAGCTGGGCTCGTCCACAGAGCAGCAGCTCCAGGTCATCTTTGAGGTGCTGGAGGAGTACGACTGGACATCCTTTGTGGCGGTGACCACACGTGCCCCCGGCCACCGGGCCTTCCTGTCCTACATCGAGGTGCTGACTGATGGCAGCATGGTGGGCTGGGAGCACCGCGGGGCACTGACACTGGACCCGGGAGCAGGCGAGGCCGTGCTGGGTGCCCAACTCCGCAGCGTCAGCGCGCAGATCCGCCTCCTCTTCTGTGCCCGGGAGGAAGCCGAACCCGTGTTCCGGGCAGCGGAGGAGGCTGGCCTCACGGGGCCTGGCTACGTCTGGTTCATGGTGGGGCCCCAGCTGGCCGGAGGCGGAGGCTCAGGCGCCCCTGGAGAGCCCCCTCTTTTGCCAGGAGGAGCCCCACTGCCTGCCGGGCTGTTCGCCGTGCGCTCGGCTGGCTGGCGAGATGACCTGGCCCGGCGGGTGGCCGCTGGTGTGGCCGTAGTGGCCAGAGGTGCCCAGGCTCTGCTACGTGACTATGGCTTCCTGCCCGAGCTCGGCCATGACTGCCGTGCCCAGAACCGCACCCACCGAGGGGAGAGTCTGCATAGGTGAGTGGGGTTGGTGTGGGAGGGCTGTGGGAAGGTTCCAGAGCCTGACTACTCACTGGCTGAGCAGCCTCAAATGGGTCACATCCCCTCTCAGAGCCTCAGTTTACTTTTCTGTAAAACAGATACAGTTCGCTCTCCTGCTTGGGGTTAAATCAGGTAATTTGGAAAAAGCACCCAAGACACAGTGAGTGTGTTGCCGTATTTCCTGATTTTAAGATGAATTTTTTTTCCAGTTTCATGTCTTTGAAATCAAATATACTTTACAGTTGATGGCTTATAGCACCTTTTTCTTCCTTTGTGGTACAAAAAACTAGAGATGCACCCTATAGTTGATGACATCACGGGTATGATGATATTCCCTAGAGTATAAGCTGAATTCCAGCAACAAAATGACCAACAATCCATAGACCCAAAAGAGATAGAAGTTGTTCTTCCTCACTTAACAAACCGGAAATGAGGGGCCCCTGGCTGACTCAGTTGGTGGAGCGTGCAACTCTCCAACTCGGGGTTGTGAGTTCGTGTCCCATGGGGACACGGGGTATAGAGATCATTTTAAAAATATATATTTTATTTATTAGAGAGGGAGAAAGAGTACAAGGAGGGGGAGCGACAGAGGGAGATGGAGAAGCAGACTCCCCGCTGAGCAGGACCCTGGGATCATGACCAGAACCCAAGGCAGAACGCTTAACCAACTGAGCCACCCAGGGCACCCCCTAAATCGCTTCAAAATAAAATCTTAAAAAAAAAAAAAAAAATTCCAGAAATGAGTGTTCCAGGTTATCAGGTGGCTCTGTTGCTCCATGTGATAGGTCAGGATCTGCCACCTTCTTGGTGCAGTCGAAGCAGGGTCAGCCGCACGTGTGAATTCTAGCTAGTGAGAAAGGGGAAAAGAGAAAAAGTGGGGAGCAAGTAATTTCCTTCCGGGCAAGCGAGACAGTGGGGATGTCCTGGGGCGACCGGGGCTGCCTTATTGGTTGTTTACAGGCTCGTCACATGCAAATTATTTAGAAGTCGATTCTGATTGGCTAGCTGTGATTGCGGTGGAGGCGGAGGAGGTGCAATTGTCCTAGGGTCTTACTTGCATGGGGTCTGGACTAGAGGACCGAGGTGTGGACTCTAGCTGGACAGGTGTGTGCCTGGCTTACACACTGTTGTTTTATTTATTTTTTAATATTTTATTTATTTATTTGACAGAGATCACAAGTAGGCAGAGAAGCAGGCAAAGAGAGAGGCGGAAGCAGGCTCCCCGCTGAGCAGAGAGCCCGGTGGGGGGCTCGATCCCAGGATCCTGGGATCATGACCTGAGCCGAAAGCAGAGGCTTTAACCCACTGAGCCACCCAGGCGCCCCAACACACTGTTGTTTTAGAATAGAACAGGGTTTGGTGCATCTTGGAAGGAGGTGGTGATGGGTGGAGAAGAAAGCCGGAGGGACGAGAATTGAGAATTGGTGACTTGGGGGACAGGATCCGGAGACAAGAGGGTGAGAAAAGCATCCCTCGTTCATAAATACTTACTGAGCACCCGCTAGGAACTAGGGATCATGCTGGGCTCTGGGAACACGAAGATGTATAAGACCATGGACTTCTCTTCAAAGAACACAGGGTCCTGTAGGGGTGGCAGACAGGGACGGGATAATGACAACACAGTGTGATGCTTGCTATCACAGAGGTGGCCCGGGCATTGTGGGAAAACCAGCGGGAATACTGTCTGCGCCAGGACATTTCGGGTTGCTGGAGGCAGATTCTCATTCAAGTTTCCTAAGGGAAAAGGGGGTTTATTGGGAAGATAAACATGCACAGAAACCCAGACGCCAGGAATTGAGGCCAAGCCTGGGGACCAGCTACCCTTTCATCTCTTTCTGATTGTCTCCCTCATACTCTCTCCACCTCCACCCCTCTCTGTCTGACCTGCCACTCCCAGAGGCTGTCCAGTTCTTCTCTTACCACTCACCGTTTACCCAGAATTTCTGCTCTCTCTGCTGATACTCATAATTTCAACCTATCCTGTCCACCACCCATTCCCCCCAGCACCCCAAATCTCACAGCCAATGTCTTCCCAAAAGACAGATTTCATCGGCCCCAATCAGCCTTCCAAACTAGGCTACTCTGTCACAGGTCAGCATATGGGGTCAGGGAGGTCCCCAAGAGGAGGAGACATCTAAGCAGACAGCTAACAGACGAATGGCTCATTCATTCATTTATTGAATGAGTCCTTATCAGAGTCTGCTATGTGCCAAGCACTGCTTTGGGCACAAGGGTACATTGTGTTGAACAAAGTCCCTGTTCTGAGTCGACAATCTCACAAGGGAGACAAACAGTGAACAAACAGGATAAAGAAGAAATCCCAGCAAGTGATGAAACAGGTAGAATGTGGTAAGAAATGCCCAGGGTGGGGTGCCTGGGTGGCTCAGTGGGTTAAAGCCTCTGCCTTTGGTCCAGGTCGTGGTTCCAGGGTCCTGGGATGGAGCCCCGCATCAGGCTCTCTGCTCAGCAGGAAGCCTGCTTCCCCCTCTCTTTCTGCCTGCCTCTCTGCCTACTTGTGATTTCTGTCAAATAAATGAATAAAAATATAAAAAGAAAGAAAGAAAGAAAGAAAGAAATGCCCAGGGTGCAGGTCACCTGGGTGGTTCAGTGGGTTAAAGCCTCTGCCTTCAGCTAGGGTCATGATCCCAGGGTCCTGGGATCGAGCCCCACATTGGCTGTCTGCTTAGCAGGGAGCCTGCTTCCTCCTCAATCTCTCTCTGCCTACTTGTGATCTCTGTCTGTCAAATAAATAAATAAAATCTTTTAAAAAAAGAAAAAAAATGCCCAGGGTGCTAGGTTAGGTGAGGCTGTCTGGAAAGGTCTTTCTAAGCAGATGAAATTTGGAGGTAAGAACAAAGAAACGGGCAAAGAAAAAGAGCCAGCCATTGGAAGATCTGAATGACGAGACTGGAGGGGGGACAGCAGGTGCAAGGGTGCTCACTCGGGCTGGAACTGCCCATTTGGGAGCCTGAAACAAAGCCATTGTGGCTGGAGCTTAGCGAGTAAGGCAGGGATAGGGTCTGGAGAAACAAGTGAGGTCCATGTAGACCCAAGCTCATACAGGGCATTTTGGCCACAGTAAGGGGGTTGGATGTGATTCTAATTTGTGGTTAGAATGTGGTTAAAATTTCAGGCAGGAGGAACAGCATTGCACAAAGGCCCAGCAGGGAGAAAAATTCAGGCATGTTGGTGAGACCGCAACAGCTCAGGGTGGATAAAGGGAAGAGAATTGGGGTTGAGGGTGATGAGGCTGGGGGTGGGGGCAGACAGGGCCAGGCCACAAGGGCCTCGAATGCCAGGTTGAGAGGCTGGACTCTGTTCAAGAGCACTGAGGAGCCATGGTGGGTTATGAGCAGGAAAGGAGAGATGTCAGTTTCACATACATAAAGACCCCTGGGATCGGGGTGGTAGAGTGTGGAATCGACTGGAGGAGAGAGAATGGAGGTTGGGGGTTGGGCAGGAGGCTGGGGCAAGGGTCCAGGGGGTCTGTGGTAATGGAGAGGCGGGATGACATGGAGAGATCTTGGGGGCAGGAAGGTGGCACTTGGGGACTGAGTGTGGAGGCGAGCGAGGAAGTGAGGATGGCAGTTGAAGGTCCCATGCAGTGACTGGGGCGTAGGGACAAGCATTCACGGTACAAGTGCCATGCATTGTGAAGATCATCTGCAAGTCCAGAGGCCTCCTGGGGCTTCTCCCAGAGGAAGGGACACTTGAGCTGAATCTTGGAAGGCATCAGAATTAATCAGGGTGAAAAGGGACAGAAAAGCATTTTTCAGGCAGACAGCATAGCCCCTACAATGCAAGGGATAGGAAACCACTCGATATGTTTGGGGGGTAACTTTGCATTCAGAAAGGGCTTGGGGTGGAAGGAGTTTGAGGGGAGGCAGGGATCAGAGATGGGCCAGCACAGCCAGATGGGGCCAGAACACACAGGGTCTCTAAGAGGACCTCAAACTCAGGCTGAGGGTCTGCAACCCTGTTCAGGGAGTGCTGGCTATCAGGCAGAGACTCCTGAACAAAGAAGGGGGATGTTTGGGTGTTCAGAGTCTTGGGGGATAAATTCCAGCTAAGGGCCAGGGCTGGTCCAGAGAAAGGGGATTTTTCTCTGCCTTCAGCCCCTTAGGTCCAGTCCAGGTACCCACATGTCACCTCCCTTCCTCCTGGGCAGGTATTTCATGAATATTACCTGGGATAACCGGGATTATTCCTTCAATGAGGATGGCTTCTTGGTGAACCCCTCTCTGGTGGTCATCTCCCTCACCAGAGATAGGACTTGGGAGGTGGTGAGTCCTCGCCCCAACCCCAGGCACGGGAGAGGCCTGGAGTCCCAGGCACTGATGGGGGGGGATGTGGGGACACAGACCCCTTGGTCCGGACCGAGAGGAGGACTCTGGCCTCTGAGGGAGGAAGGAGGCCAGACTTCTAGGTCCTGGCAGAAGTAAGTGGGAGCCCGGACCTGTGGGTTTGAAGGGGAAGAGGGAGATGGGGCCTAGACTCCCAGATCTAAGGGAGAAGGAGCTGGGGCCTGGGGTTCTGAGGAAGGAGGGCCCCGATGGCCAGGACATGCTGCAAAGTCGCCGCCCTGGAGCCTGAACCCCCTTCTCTTGGCCAAGGTGGGCAGTTGGGAGCAGCAGACTCTCCGCCTCAAGTACCCGCTGTGGTCCCGCTACGGCCGCTTCCTGCAGCCGGTGGATGACACACAACACCTCACCGTGGCCACGCTGGAGGAGAGGCCCTTTGTCATTGTGGAGCCCGCCGACCCCATCAGTGGCACTTGTATCCGGGACTCTGTGCCTTGCAGGAGCCAGCTCAACCGCACCCACAGGTGACAGCCCAGGCTCCAGGGCTTGCAGCCCCGCAGTCCTGGCCCCCGCCCCCTCCTCCCTTGGAATTCAGAACCCACAGAGCCCTCTCGCTTGGTCATCCTGGGCAAGTCACGAAACTCCTTTGAGTCTCAGTTTCCCCAGAAAGCGCTAACCATAGTTTTAGCTGCTGTGTGTCTCTCCCGCCATACCCTCATCTCCTGGGAGAGTCTGAAGTGGGGCGGGGGGAATCCCCAGCATCCCCAAGCCTGCTCACTCCCCGCAGCCCTCCTCCGGACGCTCCCCGCCCCGAAAAGCGGTGCTGCAAGGGCTTTTGCATCGACATTCTGAAACGGCTGGCGCAGACCATCGGCTTCAGCTACGACCTCTACCTGGTCACCAACGGCAAGCACGGAAAGAAGATCGACGGCGTCTGGAACGGAATGATCGGCGAGGTGGGGCGCCTGATGGGAGTGGGAGTGGGAAGGAGGCGAGCTGGGGGGGGCCACGGTGCCGGAGCTCTGTGGCTGGAGGGGCGTGGCCAGAGGGAGCAAAGCCCGGGCCTTGAGGAGCGGGGCCTCGGCTGGGGGCGGGGCAAGAAACTGTCGGCGGGTGGGGCGGGACTCGGAGGGTGGTCCTCTCAAACGAAGGGGGCGGGGCCGAGAGGACTGAGCCCAAATCCAGAGAGCGTGTTCTGGGAGCGGGACTGGGCTTGGGGCTACCTCTTCCCACCCCTGCTCTCCGCCTCTCACCTCCTCCTCTCCTGCCCCACTCTGCGCCCCCTTAGGCCACCCCGCCACCCTCCTAGCCCTCTCTGTCACCCTGTCACTGGTCACCTGGGGCTGGTCTTGCCCACCATCCGCCTCTGTGCGCTTGACCCAGCCAGGTTCCTTCACCCCCTCCTCGCCCTCACCCCAGGTCTTCTACCAGCGTGCGGACATGGCCATCGGCTCCCTCACCATCAACGAGGAGCGGTCCGAGATCGTGGATTTTT
The DNA here is from genome assembly GCF_964662115.1 of Mustela nivalis. Classification (NCBI taxonomy): domain Eukaryota; kingdom Metazoa; phylum Chordata; class Mammalia; order Carnivora; family Mustelidae; genus Mustela; species Mustela nivalis. The sequence continues at coordinate 55,761,412 of NC_139037.1, read as the reverse complement.
CTGTGCCCTTCGTGGAGACGGGCATCAGCGTCATGGTGGCCCGCAGCAACGGCACTGTGTCCCCCTCCGCCTTCCTCGGTGAGCCCGGGGCCCTGGGATGGCAACACTGGGACACCTGTGTGCTCAGTTCCCATCCTGGTATTGCCTGTCCCCGTACCGTGACTGGTGAGGTGGTGTCGCTTCTGACCTTGGGTTTCCCAATCTGTAAAATGGGAGAAGCCATTTTACCACGATGCCAAGGGAACTGGAGCTTCAGGAACCTTCTCTCGCACATTCTCTTCAAGGCCCTGTACCTTGTATTCTTGTATTCATAATTTCGTGTTCTCCTCCTCCTCTTCTTCTTCTTCTTCTCCTCCTCCTCCTCCTCCTCCTCCTCCTCCTCCTCCTCCTCCTCCTCCTCCTCCTCCTCCTTCTTCTCCTTCTTCTTCTTCTTATTCTTCTTCTTCTTCTTCTTCTTCTTCTTCTTCTTCTTCTTCTTCTTCTTCTTCTTCTTCTTCTTCTTCAAGACAACCCTCCACATTGTACAAGCCTCAGGCCCCCACAACTCCCAAGTCTTCCCCTGTATATGAGATGAGGAAAAGGGATTAGCATGAGAGTGGCACATGGTAAATGCTCCAGTCCCTTCTCAGCATTTACTGAGCATCTATCATGGGCCAGGCTTTGGGCTGCGCCCACACGCCCCTCTCCTCTAAGAGCTCTTGGCCTCGTGGGGAAGACAGAAATTAATCTCTTAAGGCGATACATGGGCAAGATCACTTCAAGTGGTGATGACTATAATGAGAAATTAAGCCAGGGTGAGGAAGTGGAGAGGAATGGGGCTGGTGCTGCCACGAGAGGGCCGGAAGGCCCCTTTGGAGATGGGACCTGAGAAACCGTTCCAGGCAGGGGGCAAAGAACCCAATGCGGGACTGTGTGTGGAATATTTGGGAAATAGCCGGAAGTCTGTGTGACCAGAGGGGGCAGTGAGTGATTGTGAGGGGGTAGGAGGCAAGGGCTGAGAGGGAATTGGGGGACATGGGGGGAAAGTTCAGGGCCTTGGTGGCTCTGGTAGGAAAGTTGAGTTTTATTCTTAGGGCAATGGCCAAGGTTTTAACTGTAGATGGTGGGGGAGGGGGTATATGGTCACATCTAGGCTTTTAAAATATCCCACTGCAGGCAGCAGGGGCAGGAGGCCCATGAGAAGGCAGAGGTCTGCGCAGAGAGGAGGTGGATGTGGGATAGGAAGATGATAGTGAGCGTGGGCGAGTAACCAGGCTTGGAGTGTGGGTAGGAAGCTGGCCCCTGATGGGTTGGTGGCTATGAGGTGGATGGGGCAGGGATCTCGCTGAACTTGGAGACAAGAGAAGGAAAAGTGCACATCAGGCCAAGGGCAGCTGTTCACGTCAGTTCCCTCTTGCTCTCTGAAGTCTGGGCAAAGCTCCTGGGAGTGACAACGCTGAGAGAAGGGACATCTCTTGCTTTACGTTTGGTTTCTGTCTGTTTCGCCAAGAGCATCTCTGTGGCCGTCCCTTGGCCAAGGTCTCTGCAGGGCACCCTGAGATGCACCACATGGGGCCCCTGCCTTCACCAGGGAAGTGACAAGGTCATTTTATGCCCCACCACGTTGCCCAGTAGAGGCAACAGGAGTGTCCCCAGATGCCTCAGTGACAGTCTGGGGTGGTGACCCTGCTGTGACGGGGGCAGTCCTGGCCACTTGCGCTTGGCCCAGGGAGGGCAGATCACCTGGTATGAATCTCAAGAAGTGGTGATTTGGGTTCATTGCCAGTGTGAGGAGGAGACACATGGGTGCAAGTGTGTCTGGTCGATGGGTCAGCGTGGCGGGGGTGGCAGGGACGGCGGAGACAAGGCAGAAAGGGTGAGGCTCATTCTGGAACCATGAGTTCTGGCCAGTTAAAGCACTGGTCTCTTGAGAGAGCAATCAGGCCAGAGAGGAGCTTGCTTTAGAGGGAGCTTGCAGAGAGGGGCTTGCTTGCCCCTGGAAGCAAGGCTGAGGGGCAGTGACTTTCATGGAGGCGCTGAGGTGCCACAGGAGGCTGTGAGCAGGGGAGAGGCCAGGTCACCTCTGGGTGCCGAAGGAGCCCCTAGGGCTGCAGGGTGGGGTGGAGATGGGCCAGGAGAGAGGATGAGGCCTGAGCCTGTTGCCTGAAAGAATGGGGAGGAAAGGCCAAGGTAGGGGGCAAGGATGGGGGGTATAGACTGTGGCTGCGGAGGGGTAAGGTGGGAGGGAGGGAGCGAGGCTGGCAAATGGGGGGTCGAACTGTGATGGGATGGAAGGATGGGGAGCCTGGGCACGGATGCTGGCCTCAGTGTGGGACATGGTGAGTGGCTGGGGAGGTGGGGGAGACTCAGGTCTGGGACTCAGGAAACATTTAGGATCTATCTACTGACCAAAACTACAGAAATGATTGAGTTGGCTTTCTTGAGAGAGACTGTCTCCCAGGCGTCTGGATGTCCCTGAGGTGGGGAGACTGGGAAGGGGACAGAGTAGGACAAGATCCTGTCTGCGATGCACCTTGTTCATATGTCTTTGGTCCCCCCCACCTCCAGTCCTTTGCTTGGCCAAGCCATGACCCCATACCTCCTTGCCCCCAGAGCCCTACAGCCCTGCCGTGTGGGTAATGATGTTCGTCATGTGCCTCACTGTGGTCGCCGTCACCGTTTTCATCTTCGAGTACCTCAGTCCCGTCGGCTACAACCGCAGCTTGGCCACGGGCAAGCGTGAGTCCCCTTCCTCCATCACCTCCAAGTGCCCAGAACACAGATAGAACTACATTTCCCAATAGCCCCTGGGGTAGAGCAGTGGCCTTTGGAGGCGCCAGAGGCCTTGGGAGCTGCTGGGAATCATAGTTCTTTCTGCTCCCTCATGGAGTAGAAGGGATTTCGGGTCCATGTCACCCTCCTGGCCCCCTGCAGGGCCTGGCGGCTCAACCTTCACCATTGGGAAATCCATCTGGCTGCTCTGGGCCCTGGTGTTCAATAACTCGGTGCCCGTGGAGAACCCCCGGGGGACCACCAGCAAAATCATGGTGTTGGTGTGGGCCTTCTTCGCCGTCATCTTCCTCGCCAGCTACACAGCCAACCTGGCCGCCTTCATGATCCAGGAGGAGTATGTGGACACCGTGTCTGGGCTCAGTGATCGAAAGGTGTGTGTGTTTGGGGGAGAGAGGGAGTTGGCTAGGGTTGGAGGTCAGGCTGAAATTTGGCACATGGGAGGTCCGAAGAGGATTCCTGGGGGGTCTTTTCCCAGGAAGAGTTCCAAAATGGTAGAAAAGAATGTTCTAGAAGAGAATGGTTATGTTTCACAATGGACTATTTAAATATTCCCAGGAGAAGAGAGTAACCCCAAATGTCCTGGGGGGGCAGTAGTGCCAAATGGAATATTCTAGATGAGTGCTTCTCTCAGAGTGTGATAAAGAGCTAATCTTTGAACTTTCTCCGGTAGAGATCAGTGCTTTTGTAAGATACAATAGAAATGAATTACGAGAAATGAAACATAAAATTGAAAACCAAGACATGCACAATTCAAACCCGAATTTTTATGTAGTTTCAACAGACATAAAATTATTCTGTCAAATTGTTCTAAATGCCCAGTGCCTGGCTGACTCAGTCGGTAGAACACGCAACTCTTGATCTCAGGGTCATAAGTTCGAGTCCCACATTAGGTGTAGAGTTTACTTTAAAAAGAAACAAATTTAAAAATCTTCTTGAAAAAATTGCTCTAAGTGCTTATTCTCTTGATTTCTATACTTACCTCATTGCAGATCACAGTTTGCTCAGGTACTAGTGGTTTGCAGAGCACGGTTTGAGGTTGAAGTGGTTCACTGGATTATCATGACCTATTAGAAGGTTAAGAAATCAGTTCAGTGGATTGCAATAAGCATTTTTATAGGATTTTATTAATTTATTTGTCAGAGAGAGAACACAAGCATGTCGAATGGCAGGCAGAGAAGCAGGTTCCCCGCTGAGCAGGGAGCCTGATACCGGGCTCAATCCAAGGGCCCTGGGATCATGACCTGAGCCGAAGGCAGACGCTTAACCAACTGAGCCACCTGGGCATCCCAACAAGCATTTTTTTTTTAATTACTGAGCAAAAATATGTCTGTACCTTTGTTTTAGTCATATACGCACTTGACACTGAGTCAGCACACACCATATGGCTATGTCTGTTGTTCAAAGAGTAAACTTTTGGGGCGCCTGGGTGGCTCAATCGGTTAGGCATCCAGCTTTTGATTTCAGCTCAGGTCATGATCTCAGAGTTGTAAGACTGACCCCTGCATTGGGCTCATGCTGAGCATGGAGTCTGTTTAGGATTCTCTCTTTCCCTCTGCCCCTACCCACCCCATCCCGGCGCTCACGCTTGCATGAGATCTCTCTCTTTCTCTTAAAAAAAAAAAAAAGTGTGCTATTTCTGAATGGATTTGTAAATAACAATTGCCTCCAGCTCCCCACCAGGCCAAACCCCACCCTTGTGACCTCCCATGATCCAGCAAGCTAAGGGTTAATGCCTGGCACATCAGAGGCCTCTGCGGCCCTTTTCTTTTCTTTCTTTTTTTTTTTAAAGATTTTATTTATTTATTTGACAGAGAGAGATCACAAGTAGATGGAGAGGCAGGCAGAGAGAGAGAGAGAGAGAAGCAGGCTCCCTGCTGAGCAGAGAGCCCGATATGGGACTCGATCCCAGGACCCTGAGACCATGACCTGAGCCGAAGGCAGCGGCTTTAACCCACTGAGCCACCTAGGCGCCCCCCTTTTCAAACTCTGTAGCCAGTGCCTTTCCAAACTGGACTATGATCAGGCCATGCCAGTGTTAAATATTTCAGTATTCCTCCAGACTCTGTATGCATATATGTGTGCGTGCACGTGTGTGTGTGTGTGTGTGTACATGTGGCTGGCTGCAGATGGATCTGCTGGGTGGGAGCAGAAGAGGGTCACGGTGAGCATGTTGGAGAAACACTTCTGGGCTGGGGTGCCTGCCAGTTGGCAGGTGTCCCCCAGAACAGAGCATCTGGGTCAAGGCTATTCTTGACCCAGATGGCCCCAGGGGGGCGCCCTAATAACTTCCCATTCTGCCCCAGTTCCAGCGGCCCCAGGAGCAGTACCCGCCCCTGAAGTTTGGGACGGTGCCCAACGGGTCCACGGAGAAGAACATTCGCAGCAACTACCCCGACATGCACAGCTATATGGTGCGCTACAATCAGCCCCGCGTAGAGGAAGCGCTCATTCAGCTCAAGGCAGGGTCAGCGCAGACTCGGGCTGGGGGGTGGGGGGCCGCCGGGGGCCCCAAGGATGCGGGCAGAGAGCCAGGGGCCGGGAGCCACTCATCAGCATCAGGTCAGCCAGGGGTGGTTCGGCCTGGAAGGCATGCCTAGGTCATTGAGGGTGGCAGTGAACGGCCCCCCCTTGCACAACCAGGGTCCTTGTGACACCTTCAGATGTCTGCAGAGACCCGGGACTTAGAGATTCCAGAACCGGATTGCCGGGGTTCAAATCCAGGCTCTATCTCTTCATGGCTGTGTGATCTTGGGCAAGTTACTCAACCACTCTGAGCCTTCATTTCCTCCTCTGTAAAATGGGGATAAGAAAAGGACCCACCTCCTAAGGTTGTTGTAAGAATGATTATGGCTGTTATGATTGGGCTGTGTAATATATTATTTGGTAGCGGTAGTGCCAGCTCGCTGTGGACGCTTGCTGCTGAATTATTATTTTCATTATGATCATTAGATCTGAACCCACTGGAATAGATACTTGGATGAGGTTGTTTGGTTTTGTTTTCGAACTTCAGTTTCCTAAGTCATGAGGGTAAAATTAAGTTCAGACTCCAGAGTACCGACCAAGGTTACAACAAAGTTGATTACAGTGACTTTCTCCCTGCGCCTCTTTGATTTCATCATTCAACACGCTTCATTTATTTTCTTGGCCCCCTCGTCTATGCCAGGCAGGCTCCCTCCATTCAAGGGAGCTTAGGGTCCGGGGATAGGACATGAATAAGAAATGTACAAACGGAAGAATCAGGATGATCCAGAAAGTGATCATGAGCTAGGGTGTGACTAAACTGAAATATATTCACCAAGGTGTTCAGGGCGGGCCTCTCGGAGGAGGTGACTGGAGCAGAGCCCTAAGGGAGGTGAGGGCTAGCCTCGTGGACTCACGGAGGCAGAGCCTTGCGGGCAGAGGAAACAGGGTGTGCCGATGGCACGAGGCAGGCGAGGGGTTACTGGAGGAACAGCAAGAAGGTCAATGTGGCTGAGGGCCCGGGAGGGGACGTTAGAGGGGAGATGAGAGTAGGGTACACGGGTGAGCCCTGAAGCTGAGATCAGGGTTGCATTTTCTTTGAAGGGCAGCAAGAAGCCATGAGGCAGGGAGATTTTAAGTAGGGAAGGGTGTGATCTGATTTCCATTCGCAAATGCCACCCCCCCCCCCGTCACGCCCCAGTGCAAGGTGGAGAGTGGATGGACAGACATCAGTGTGGTCCTTTGGATCACCTTCCCCATGTAGCTCACCCCTCAAGCAGCTCCTCCTTTTTACCCCTCTGTCTTGATTGGGATTGTTGAGCTGCAAGAAAAGAAACTCAGCCAACCGGGTGTAAGGAAGATGATTGGGTAAGCATCGCAATGCAGGGGCTAAGCATCGCGATGCAGAACTAGTAGCAGGAAAGAAATCTAGGCTTTGTGGGAATACCAGCTTTGTGCCAGGCACAGTTCCTGCACCGGATACCAATAGTCAATAAAAGAGGTAGGTCACCCGGATCCTTAGGACTGCTTAAACAGAGAGAGGTTTCTTTTCCTCTCTCAGTAAGAAGTCCGAGGCTGGCATGATAGCTCAAAGATACTATCAATGACCCAAACTCTTCCCATGTATTTGTTCTGCTAACCTTGGTGCCTAGACCTTCTAGCTCATTGTGCTTGCCTCATGGTCACAAGATGGCTGCTGCCCCGCCGTGGAGCCTATCTTGGTTGTAGGCAAGAAGGAGGAGAAAGAGGAAGAGAGTGGATTTCCTCCTGGCAAGCCTTGCCTTTTTACTGGGGCAAGTATGCCTTTCTGAGGAACTTGTGGCTGTTTCAGAGCGTGTGCCAGAGGGTCACTCCCAGTTTCAGAGGAAGCTGGGAAATTGGGTGTGTTGGCCTCCCAGGCTCTGTGGTAGACAGTGGCAGACGGAGAGGTTGCAAATGGAGATTGTGCCAGAGTCCCGGCCTTGTGGAATGTGTAACTGTGCCGCCAGACAGCCTCCCTCTTGCCTCTTTGCCTTCTCCAGGGCTCTACTTCCTCTCTCTGGACTTCTGGGGGGTCACAAGGTCTCTCGTCTCCGTCTCTCCCTGTGTCCTCTCTGTGTCTTCTTTCCCCGCGAGCCTCATTTCGGACACTGAGCCCCTTCTCATTAGTCACGTGTCCTTTCTTTCTGCCCCACTGGCAGAGAACTGCTCTTTTCTCCTCTACCCTCCCCCTCGAAGCACCATGAACTGGAGGCATTTGGGGTAACAAGCTCTTCTTTTTCAACCAAGACTTTGGGCAGCCCGATGGCTAACGTTTGCAGAAGAGTACACACAGAGGCTCGCATACCTCATGTCCGACTATTGAAACTTTTATCGATCGTGCTAGCTGACCATTCATGAGGTTGGGTCCTCCTGCCTCGACAAATAGACCTTAACCAACAGAAAGGCTAAACAAGTTCAAGTTCGGGATTCTGCCTTCCAGGAGAGCACTTGACTCCTTGTCCTCCCACCTGAATCTGTCTGCTCGTCTCTCGCAGCTTCTCAAGGCCAAACGCATTCCTTGGCTCCTGGCCCTGGGTCCTTGAAACTCTTCTAGCATTGTCACAGCTTCTATTCTGACTGACCCTCCGCCCTTCCTCTTGAAAGGACCTTGTGATGACATTGGGTCCACCCGCATAACCCAGGCTAATCTCCCCATCCCAAGAGCCTTCATTTATTCACATCTGCAGAGTCTCTTTTCCCGGGTAAGATTACAAGTTCCAAGTATCAGGGTGTGGATACCTGTTTTTTTAATATTTTCAAATTTACTTATCTGAGAGAGAGAGAAAGAGAGTGTGCACAAGCATGAGTGGGGGGAGAGGCAAAGGGAGAGGGAGAAGCAGACTCTCCACTGAGCAGGGAGCCTGACCTGGGGCTCGATCCCAGGATCCTGGGATCATGACCTGAGCGGAAGGCAGATGCTTAACCAGCTGAGCCACCCAGGCACCCCAGGGTGTGGATATCTTTGGGAGACCATCATTCTACCTACTCCAAGTTCCCAGAGCATAAATACCCAACAGAGATATAGATTCTGGGTGGGTACAACTCCTTGACCCCAGGATTCCTCTGGAAAAGTTGGGTGGAGTGGGGATGCTCAGAAGCACAGGGTCTAGAATAGCAGTCCCTTGAGGGAGGTCTGAGATGGGTACTAAGTTTGGAGAATCCCAGGCAGAGGAGCTAGGACACAGAACAGGAAAAACTGTTTTTTAAATTGTGCATCCCATCCATCCATCCATCCATCCATCCATCCTTTCATATTTTTTCTCTAGAGCCCACCCATCCAGATCGTCCCATATAATGTTGGGGTGCTGGTGTCCCCCAAGCAGTATTCTGGGGGTGTTTAACAGCACTGATTTTTTAAAAATTATTTTTATTAACATATAATGTATTATATGCCTCAGGGTACAGGTCTGTGAATCATCAGGCTTACACGCTTCACAGCACTCACCATAGCACATACCCTCCCCAGTGTTCATCACCCAATTACCCTATTGCTACCCTCCCACACCCCTGGCAACCCTTAGTTTGTTTTGTGATATTAAGAAGAGTCTCTTATGATTTGTCTCCCTCCCGATCCCATCTTGTTTCATTTTTTCCTTCCCTACCCGCCACAGCCCGCCCCCCGCCTCTCAAATTCCTCCTGAGAGATTATATAATAACTGTCTTTCTCTGATTGACTTATTTCACTCAGCATAATATTCTCTAGTTCCATCCACGTCATTGCAAATGGCAAGATTTCATTTCTTTTGATGGCTGCATAGTATTCCATTGTGTATATATACCGCATCTTTTTTATCCATTCATCTGTTGTTGGACATTTGGGGTCTTTCCATAGTTTGCCTACTGTGGACATTGCTGCTATAAACATTCGGGTGCACGTGGCCCTTTGGATCCCTACATTTGTATCTTTTTTTAAAATTTTTTTAAATTTATTTGACAGACAGAGATCACAAGTAGGCAGAGAGGCAGGCAGAGAGAAAGAGAGGAGGAAGCAGGCTCTCCGCGGAGCAGACAGCCTGATGTGGGGCTCGATCCCAGGACCCTGGGATCATGACCTGAGCCGAAGGCAGGGGCTTTAACCCACTGAGCCACCCAGGCGCCCCTACATTTGTATCTTTAGGGCAAATACCCAGTAGTGCGATTGCTGGGTCATAGGGTAGCTCTACTTTCAACTTTTTGAGGACCCTCCATACTGTTTTCCAGAGTGGCTGCCCCAGCTTGCCTTCCCACCAACAGGGTAAAAGGGTTCAGTTCCCCTTTCTCCGCATCCTTGCCAACATCTGTCATTTCCTGACTTGTTAATTTTAACCATTTTGACTGGTGTGAGGTGGTATCTCACTGTGGTTTTGATTTGTATTTCCCTGATGCCAAGTGATGTGGAGCACTTTTTCATGTGAGTGTTGGCCATCTGGATGTCTTCTTTGCAGAAGTGTCTGTTCATGTCCTCTGCCCATTTCTTGATTGGATTATTTGTTCTTTGGGTGTTGAGTTTGGTAAGTTCCTTATAGATTTTGGACACTAGCCCTTTATCTGATATGTCGTTTGCAAATATCTTCTCCCATTCTGTCGGTTGTCTTTTGGTTTTGTTGACTGTTTCCTTTGCTGTGCAAAAGCTTTTGATCTTGATGAAGTCCTACTAGTTCATTTTTGCCCTTGCTTCCCTTGCCTGTGGTGATGTTTCTAGGAAGAAGTTGCTGTGGCTGAGGTCAAAGAGTTTGCTGCCTGTGTTCTCCTCAAGGATTTTGATGGATTCCTGTCTTCCATTGATGTCTTTCATCCATTTTGAGTCTATTTTTGTGTGTGGTGTAAGGAAATGGTCCAGTTTCATTCTTCTGCATGTGGCTGTCCAATTTTCCCAACACCATTTGTTGAAGAGACTTTTTTCCATTCGACATTCTTTCCTGCTTTGTTGAAGATTAGTTGACCATAGAGTTGAGGGTCTATTTCTGGGCTCTCTATTCTGTTCCATTGATCTATGTGTCTGTTTTTGTGCCAGTACCATACTGTCTTGATGATTACAGCTTTGTAATAGAGCTTGAAGTCTAGAGTTGTGATGCCGCCAACTTTGGCTTTCTTTTTCAACATTCCTCTGGCTATTCAGGGTCTCTTCTGGTTCCATATAAATTTTAGGATTATTTGTTCCAATTTTTTGAAAAAAATTGATTGTATTTTGATAGGGATTGCATAAATGTGTAGATTGCTTTAGGTAGCATAGACACTATTTCTCAATATTTATTCTTCCAATCCATGAGTGTGGAACATTTTTCCATTTCTTTGTGTCTTCCTCAGTTTGTTTCATGAACACTTTGTAGTTTTCTGAGTACAGATTCTTTGCCTCTTTGGTTAGGTTTGTTCCTAGGTATCTTATGGTTTTGGGTGCAGTTGTAAATGGGATCAACTCCTTAATTTCCCTTTTTTCTGTCTTGCTGTTGGTGTATAGAAATGCAACTGAGTCTACGGCCATACCACCCTGAACGCGCCCGATCTCGTCTGATCTCGGAAGCTAAGCAGGGTCGGGCCTGGTTAGTACTTGGATGGGAGAAATGCAACTGATTTCTGTGGATTGATTTTATATCCTGACACTTTACTGAATTCCTATATGAGTTCTAGTCGTTTTGGAGTGGAGTCTTTTGGGTTTTCCACATAAAGTATCATATCATCTTCAAAGAGTGAGAGTTTGACTTCTTCTTTGCCGATTCGGATGCCTTTTATTTCTTTTTGTCGTCTGATTGCTGAGGCTAGGACTTCTAGTACTATGTTGAATAGCAGACAGCACTGATGGTTAAACCAGATGGTCCAGGGTTGGAATGGGAAGTACCCCTTACTTGCTGTGGGCCCTAGGCCAATCTGTTGAGCTTCTGAGCCTTAATTTTCGCCTTCATAATATGGCATCAACAATCCCAGCTGGTTATGAAGCAGCTCTGGGAAATAAAACATCAGGAACCAAGGTTCCTCCCTTGCTTCTCTGCCTCTTCCACTGGTTCCTGTCTTAGTCTATCTGCACATTACCTTGGCCCCCAGCTTCCACGCAGCCTTTCAGCTCCAGGGTCCCCTGTGAGCCCTGGCACGCCTCAGTTCAATTTCACATCCTGGCTAGTGACATTGCAGTGGATCCAGCTGGGAGTCAGCTGTCTATTCTGGGGCCAATCAGGGGCAGTCAGGGCAGGGCCTGGTCACATGAGTTCTGGCTTGCCACACCCCTGCTCCGCTAGGGTTCTCAAAGATGAACCTTCCGGCACTTGTGAGCAAGCAGTCTTGGGATGCTCCTTCAGCTGCGAAGCCTGGTGGACCCCTTTGTACCCCTCCCCGGGCCTACCCCATCTGGAGGACACCCCCTTTCTCTGTGCCTGGCACCCTTCGCTTCACATTCCCAAGCCCTGGAACAAAATTTCCCTTCCCTCAAATGTCTTATAACCTCTCTTTAGCGGTTTTACTTGCATAGCACGACACTTCCTTGGTGTTAAAAATAATAAGGCAAAGGGGCGCCTGGGAGTGGCTCAGTCAGTTAAGCGCCTGCCTTGGGCTCAGATCATGATCTCAGCATCCTGAGATTGAGTCCCATCTGGGGGAAAAAAAAATCTCTGCTTAGCGGGGAGTCCGTTTCTCCCTCTCACTCTCCCTCTGTGCTATCCCTCTCTCAAATAAATAAAATATTTAAAAAAATAATAATGAGGTAAAAAGAGAAGATCTCCCCGCTTCCCCTCCTTATCCACTGTTCATGATTCCAGGAGTTTCCTCCACCTTTTTTTTTTTCCCTAGAGCAGAGCTGGGGAGCCATATATGTAATTTAAAATTTTCTATTGGCCATACTCAAAAGAAACAGGTGATACTAATTTTAGTGAAATACTGTTTACCCCGATATCTCCAGTATATGACTACAATATGTGATATAAAAATTAACAATTTATTTTTTTATTTCATTTTTAAAAAAAATTTTATTTATTCATTTGACAGAGATCACAAGTAAGCAGAGAGAAAGGGAAGCAGGCTCCCTGCTGAGCAGAGAGCCAGATGTGGGGCTCAATCCCAGGACCCTGAGACCATGACCAGAGCCTAAGCCGAGGCTTTAACCCTCTGAGCCACCCAGGTGCCCCTATTTATTTATTTTTATAATTTGAAGTATGTCCTACTCACAGCACATCTCAGTTTGGACTTGCCACATTCCAAGGGCTCATGGGCCACACCTGACTAGTGACTGACATTGTGGGAAGTGTCAACCCAGAACTCTTGTCTTTTTACCTTTTCATTTTTTTAAGTTCATTTATTTATTTATTTGTAATCTTTACATACTACGTGGGACTCTAACCCACAACCCGGAGATCAAGAGTCCTGGGTTCTTCAGACTGAGCCAACCAGAGCCTCTTCTTAGCTTTCTTGTTCCTATTTCTTCCCTTCCTTCTTTTCCCTTCATTTCTTCCTTCGTATCCTCTTCCTCCTCCTCCCCTCCCCCTCTTCCTCTTCTTGTACTTGGACTTCTTCCCCTTCCTGATCTTCTTTGCTTGCCCCAGCCCCAGAGGTCATATAGGGGCTCCCCGCCTCCCCACCCCGCCAAGGATTGCTCTAACATTGGCTCCAAACTCCCCTCCAGAGAAGCTGCAAATTTCCTGTGCTTCTCAGACTCGCTCCGGCTTCAAGCTCCTCTTTGCCAGATCTAATTCGCTTTCTGGAGCATCTCACTGGCCCCGAGTGGGTCTTCCCAGCCCCAGAGCTATTAACCAAAATCAAAGCCCACCCCTTCCCTTAATCCCCGTAAAAGCCTCCACTAGCCTCAGACCTGAGTGTCCAGTGCTAAGTTTGGGATTGAGCCTGGGAAGCCGCTGTCCTCTGGAATGCAGTGTGGCTGTAAAGTTTTTTTAGTGGCCACAGTAAAAGACGTAATAAGAAACGGGTGAAATTAATCTTCGTAATGCATGTTACTTAACCCAGTGTATCCAAAATATTATTGGATCCAAAATAATACAGCATAAAAATGGTTGGGACCTTTCACATAATCCACCCCCACACACACCCCTCGGCTTCCCTTCCCTTCCCTGCCCTGCACGAAGCCGGCGGTGCATTTTACACCCAACACATCTCAGTTCAGACTCGCTGCGTTTAAGAGTGCGGAACAGCCACAAAGGCGTGTAGCTACGCTATTGGGCCGCCCCGTCTACATCATGTAAATGCAAATTTTCCTAATGTACAATAGGAACAGCCCCGGCCCCCACCCCCGGCCCCCTGGGACTTTTTCCGCTTCCGTGCTCACCCCCAGAGTACCCTCCCCAGGCAGCCAGCTGACTCATCTCTACCCCCTTGCCTCTTCTTCCGGTTGGGCCTCAGCCCCTCCCTCCAGGAAGGCCCCTGGGAATTCCAGATCTTCTCCCTTTGTTCCACAAAGCGGGGCAGCTTCCCCAAGCTCTGCCCATCCACCCCTACTCCCGGACAGGGACAAGCTCTTCCTTGGGAAGCTGAGGAACTGTCTTCTTGTAGTTCTAGAGCTACGTGTCACTTTCTCCGTCAATTTCCTTACCTTCAGAGAGCAAAAATTCAGACACTGTGGGGGGGGGACCCCCATGTCCCGATCCACTTAGTTCCTGAGTTTTCGAGAGCAGCCCCATCTCAAAGAATGAATCCAAATCTCTCCTGCCCCTGACTTGAGAGAAGGATGGATATGCGTTTTTGTGTGTGTGTTTTTGTTTTTGTTTTTGTTTTTCATCCAAAGGTCAGCCACAACCCCTGCCCTTAATAGCTAAAAATGGACTTGAGGCTTCATCTGTGTCATTTTTTGTTGTTGGGAGAGAACCTGCAAATCTTAAGTGTGAAGCTCATTGACTGTCTACATAACACGTGGCTGTTGTATATGACCAGATTAGGGTATGGACCATTTCCGGTTCCCCTCTGTCCCACCAGTCCGGCTTATTTTGCCCCCACGCTCTACCAGGCTCGTTCATTCCTATATCCCACTGAGTATACCACTCTCTGAATACACCACAATTCGTCCATTCTACTGCTGGTGCACATCTGGATTGTTTCCAGAGTTTGGCCATTATGAATGCTCTACTGTGAACATTCTTGTACAAGTCTTTGGGGGATGTGCGCCATTCATGTTTCTTGGGTAAATCCCCCTGGGCAGAATGGCAGGATCACAGGGAGAGAGAGGCTTGGCTTCAAAAGATCCTGCCAGGCATCCTCCAAAGTGGTCGTGCCAACTTACACGCCTACAGTGCAAAGTTCCCCTTGTCCCATATCCCTGCCAAGGCTCAGATCGTTCCTCTCTCTTTTCAATTTACTAGAGTGTTTATTATATATCCAGTTCTGCTCTAACTCATTTAATTAGTTCATTATTAGTTTTCTGGGGCTATTGTAAATTTGTTGCCTCATGGTTCTGGAAGCTAGAAGTCCTTTGGGTTCCTTCTCAGGGCAAGGGAAGGAACTTCCCTTGGCTTGTGGATGGGTCTCTTCTCCATTGTCTTCCATTTATGTGTCTCTTTGTCCAAATTGCCCCTTTTTGAAAGGATACCTGTCTTACTAGATTAGGGGCCACTCTAATTACCTTAACTTGATTTCCTCTGTAAAGACCCTTTCTCCAACTGAGGTAGGACCTCAATGTTACAACTGTTGGGAGACCATAAGACCTTAGAGGTGAATATTATCATTCCCATTTTACAGATGAGGAAATTGAGGCACAGCCAGATCCCACAGGTACCGAGCAGCAGAGCTGGGATCTGAACCCTGGTCATCAGATTCTGAGCCCAGCCCCTCAACCACTACACTACATTGCCTCAGGTGGGCCGCGAAAATTCCAGAATTATCCTCTTTGTACCCCTTCCCAGCAGCCTCTTGGATTCACAAAGGGTACCTTGTGCTTCTCACTGTTACTTCTTGCTCTGATTTCTGCTTCTGCCGAATTCTTTTTCTCCCCAGTATTCCTTTTTACATTTTCCCCCCTAACTTTTAGTTCTATTTTTATCTGAGTTATACATCCACATAGTTTGGAAAGTCAAATACAAGATTTTTTTTTAAACGAAAACCAACAGTCTTCCATCTGCCTACCCGCCCCCCATTTTTCCCACCCCAGAGGAATCTGCTTTTACCTTATTTATTGTATCATCTTGCTGTTTGCACCCCTGTCTCTAAATACCATGTTTGTGTGGCTACCTCTTGATTTTTCAATTTTAGGTATTTTCCATTCACTGCTTACTATGGAAGACACATACTCATACTCTTATTTAAATTACTCCAGCCTCCCACACTGTGATTCTGGCTAGATGAATATGCAGTGTTTACATGTTATGACTGTGTAAATGCTCCCACAGCTGCCACAAGTAGTAAACCGTGATTACTTTCCTCTCCCACACAATTCTTTGTTTTTCCTGGAGTTAATAATTGTCTTTTTTTTTTTTTAAGTTGCTTAGTGGCTGAGTTTTCTTTGTTAATTCAAAATTCTCTGTTAACCAAACCAACCTCTTCTTCACATATTCATTCGCATCACGTACTCCACTAATTTCATCATAGGGAAGAAGTTTCTCTCGTGGCCTCTGGCCTGCCCCATCTGCCACATAGCTACCATCTAGATCCCTTCACCTGCCCCCTGGTTTGGTTCTTGTCATATTCTAATTCTCACTCTTCCTGGGTTTTTCTCCCTTGTTCTTCTGAGCCTCCTGACAAAAAGCACATGGGGAGGGGTGGGGTGGGTAAAATTTTAGAGACACTGTGTATCTGAAAACATCTTTGGTCTTGATAGGCCTCCTGGATAGGTATAAAATTTTGGGCTGGAGATCATTTTCTTTAGAATTCTGAAGGCATCATTCCATTGTCTTGTAATTTCCAATATTACTGTTAAAATCCCAAAGTCATTCTGATCCATAAGCCTGTGTGTCACCCGCTTTTCTTTTCCTTGTCCTCAGTAAGCTGACATTTCTCAGCAACATCTTCATTTATTTTCATTAATGGATCTTTCAATTGTATTCTCATGGCATTCATTCATTGATTTTTTTTTCAATTATGATTTCCCCCTTCCCTCCATTTCTCTCTGGAACTCTTTTTTTAAAGATTTTATTTATTTATTTACAGAAAGAAATCACAAGTAGGCAGAGAGGCAGGCAGAGAGAGGAGGGGGAAACAGGCTCCCTGCTGAGCAGAGACACACACCCCCACCCCACCCCCCATGCAGGGCTCAATCCCAGGACCCTGGGATCATGACCTGAGCCAAAGACTCAACCCACTGAGCCACCCAGGTGCCCCTCTCTCTGGAACTCTTATCTTTTCTTTCTGGAACTCTTATTAATTCGATATTGGGCTTCCTGAATTCTTCCTTTTATCCTCTCTTATTTTTCCATCTCTTTATCTTTCTGCCCTACTTCCTGAGAGTTTTTCTTAACCTTACCTTCCACCCTTTTATTAAGCTTTTCATTTTTGCTAGTATATTTTCAATTTCTAAGAACTCTTTCTTTTTTTTAAGTTTATTTATTATTTTTAGTAATCTTTACACACAACACGGGACTCTAACTCACAACCCTGGGATCAAGAGTCACAAGTTCTTCCAACCGAACCAGCCAGGCACCTTGCTAAGAACTCACTTTATAATCTCTGAATTTTTTTTTTTAAGATTTTATTTATTTATTTGACAGACAGAGACCACAAGTAGGCAGAGAGGCAGGCAGAGAGAGAGAGGAAGTAGGCTCCTGGCCGCGCAGAGAGCCTGATGCAGGGCTTGATCCCAGGACTCTGGGATCATGACCTGAGCCGAAGGCAGAGGCTTTAACCCACTGAGCCACCCAGGCACCCCAATAATCTCTGAATTTTTACAGTGTTTTATAAATTTTATAGTATTATTTGATAGTACTCTATGTTTTATGATATGCTGTTCAAAGTTGAATATCTTGTCTTGTTTCTCTGATGATATTGGTAGTTGTTGGGTTTTTGGCACTTTTTCCTCTCTGCATAATCTGTTTCCTCCAAGTCCCCTTTCCCTCCCATTTGTTGGTTTTGTTTCTGTCTTTTTTATTGAGACTTTACTGATGTGTAGGAATCCTTGGTAGTCTGTCCATATCTTGGAGTGGAAGTCCAAAACTCTAGAAATGAGCAAAACTGTTCACTGAACGTCAGAGGAGGTGATCTGTCTGGATCATTTTGTTGTGGAATTCCCAATGTCAGTATTTTCTTGTCTTTTATCTTAGTCATATACATATATATATGTACATATATATATGTGTACATATATATATGTATATGACTAAGATAAAAGACAAGTACACACACGTACATATGAAATATATATATGAAATATATATACATATATATACATGTACATATGAAATATATATATATGAAATATATTTCATATGTACGTGTGTGTACATGTATCATTCATTATATGTAATGTTTTTAATATAGAGAGGACCAAGGAAAACAAATACTGAATCATGATCTCCTTGACAAAATAACCCTCAATAATATAAAAGTTAAAAGACATTCATTCAGGGGTGCCTGGCTGGCTCAGTTGGAAGAACATGACTCTTGATCTCAGGGTCGTGAGTTTGAGTCCCATGTTAGGTGTAGATTACTTAAATAAATAAACTTAAAAAAAAAAGACATTCATCTAGTAAGTATTAAGATCTTCGTGCACCAGGCACTGGGCTAGGCACTGAGGGTAGAGTAGTGAACAAGTTGAAGTCCTTGCTCTCTTGGACCTTCCTTTCCAGTCTGGGAGACAGACACACATATGTTCCTAGAGTATCAGTCTCCAACAGCCCTCTCTGCAATGACAGAACTGTACCAGATCCGGGCAGTCCAACGTGGTAGCCAGCAGTTCCTGATTGTTTGACGTGTGGTTGGTGTAATGACGGAACTGACTTTTTAAATTTTTTTTGAATTTTTAAATTTTAATTAAAAATTCCAATTCACTTAGCTCTGTGTGGCTAGTGGTCACCACTATGGACAGCACTAGGAAATGCCATCCTTACAGAGGGGTAGGACGGAATTGGCAGTCACACATGGGTTTGGTGGCTCACATACCAGATGTGGTCTTACCCTACTACAGGGGGCAAGCAAGGTCACAGGAAAAGAAAAGAAATATATCTCTTAAAAAGAAATACAGAAACATGACTTCTCCTCCCAGCCAGTTTTGGAAGCGCATTTGGTGAGAGATGTTCAATTTCTCACTCACACAGGAAGGGCAAAAAAGGAAACTTCAAGTCCCCTTTCCATTTTTTTTTTTTATTTCTCTCCGATCACCTAAACTATGTGTGCCTACATATCTCTTCATGCATTCCTTATTGAAAGCACACACTATTCTCATCTTGCTTTTTTCCATGGAGGAAAAAACCCTTGGCATCTTGTCCATATTAACTCTTGCCTCCCAGTTCCATGCCTGGCCCCCAGAATGCCCATCTTGGGCCAGCCTGAATTCATTCATCGGGCTGTACTTTATGAAACACCTGTCGTATGTCAGGTCCTGTGCTAGACCCTGTGGAAACAGCAACGAACCCAACAGATAAGACCTGTTCCCTCATGGAATTTAAATTCCAGTGGGAGGAGATGGACAATAAACTTTTTTCTAAAATATTTTATTTATTTATTTGACAGACAGATCACAAGTAGGCAGAGAGGCAGGCAGGGGGCGGGGGGAAGCAGGCTTCCTGCTGAGCAGAGAGCCCAATGCAATGCAGGGCTTGAGCCCAGGATCCTGGGATCATGACCCGAGCCCAAGGCAGAGGCTTTAACCCACTGAGCCACCCAGGTGCCCCTGGACAATAAACTTAATAATCAAGAACATATAATAGTTACAAGGGGGATACACGCTATGGACAAAAATACGGCCGGGGGAGTGAGTTTGGGAGAGCTGTGGAGGAGGCTATGGGTTGCAGTATTAAATAAGGTGCTCAGGAAGGTGTCTTTTTTTTAAAAGATTTTATTTACTTATTCGACAGAGAGAGATCACAAGTAGGCAGAGAGAGAAAGGAGGAAGCAGGCTTCCCGCCAAGGAGAGAGCCCGATGCGGGACTCGATCCCAGGACCCTGGGATCATGACCTAAGCTGAAGGCAGAGGCTTTAACCCTCTGAGCCACCCAGGTGCCCCAGGAAAGTGTCTTTTAAGCAAACTCTTGAAGGAAGTGAGGGACAGAGCCAGGCAGCTCTCTGAAGAAGAATGTTCCAGCAGAGGGAACAGCCAGTGCAAAGGCCCTAAGGCAGGAGGGTGCTAGAGCCATCCAGGAACTGCGCGTGAAGGCCAGGGTGGTTGGAGCAGGGGGAGCAAGGAAGGCATGGGTGAGAGATGAGGGCAGAGGGGTAGGAGGGATCCAGGGGTGCTTGGTGCTGTGAGGCCTTGCAATGCGAGGTAACTCCAGTTACTGAGCGATACTGGGAGCCAAGGGAAGGTAGTGAGCTGAGGAGGGACCGGAAGCTGACTCAAAGGTTAAGATCCTGAACCTGAGTCTAAACAAGGCTGTGGAATGTGGCTGAGTCTCAGGAGAGGTTTAGTGACAACGGCAGGGAGTAGGGGATAGGGGGTAGGGCGTAAGGGAAGGGAGGCAGTTATTCTTTGCTGAGCAAAGCATCCCCTCTTCCTGAAAATCCCTCAAACCTCCCCGCCACTTGAAGCCTTGATTTCTGGCCCTCTCTGCCATGTCCCCGGGTCTCTCCCCACTAACGCCCCTCAAGGACCTCTGGACACCCTCCTTCCATTTCATCCTAGTCCTCAGTACCTCCATCCCTCCTCTTCCGATATTTACTTATTTATTTATTTCCAGATGTGAGCTGGGATCTCCCTGTTAGGAGCCATATAAAATTAATTCGAACACCATTCCCCAACCGTGGGCTAGTAACTGGCCTCCCCAAGTTTCTGCTCCTTCTCCAGAACCTCAAATTCTTTGCCCCACTCCCAATTTTTTGCTTCGGCCAGAGTCAGTTCATTGTGGGGAAATCTCTGACTGTCTCCCCATTCACGGTCCGTGGACTAATTCTGTCCTTTTCCTTCCTTTCTCTGTAACCAGTCATGCTGTGTAAGTACAACAAGGCATTTATGGGATCGTGTGTGCTAGTGTGGACAGGGCTTTACTGAGGATTTGGAGTCCCAGAGGCATTTATGTCTGCAGATAGGCAAATGGCTCCAAAACTCCTTTGCCTTCCCCATGACCCAGCGTCCAGCCACATACCTTGATCTCTCTTGTTTTCCCTAGACCTGCGATGTCTAGGACTATTTAAATTAATTCAAATTAAGTAAAATTTAAAGTTCTGTCCTTTGGGGGCGCCTGGGTGGCTCAGTCATCAAGCATCTGCCTTCAGCTCAGGTCATGATCTGGGGTCCTGGGATCGAGCCTGGGATTGGGCTCACTGCTCAGTGGGAAGCCTGCTTCTCCCTCTCCCACTCCCCCTGCTTGTGTTCCCTCTCTTGCTGTCTCTCTCTCTTTCTCTGTCAAACAAATAAATAAAATCTTAAAAAAAAAAAAAATCAAGTTCTGTCCCTTGGGCTTACTGGTCACCTTGCCATGGGGCTGGCGCCCCACCATGTTGGACAGCGCGAAAGGGCCATGCCTGTCATTATGGAACATTCTCTTGGACAATGCTGGGCAGGACAGGTCCCTTCCTCCAAGAACTGGCCTGGTGTCTGCAGTTGAGACGACCAAAACTATACCCCACTGTACCATTTAAAAAAAAATTAATGTGGGGTTATGCTCTATGTGGGATTCTGGGACTCCTTTTTTTTTTCCCCCTCATGGATACACCCTGGTCATCTTCCTGTCAGATCTTGTCTCCTAGAATAGTTACCCAGGGTTCCCCACCGTGGATTGATTTATTCACTCATTCACGTATCCCACAAGTGTTTACAAGTACCCTGTTTGTGCCAGGAACCGGGCTGGGTCCAGCCAGGAGTGTGTCCCAGCCGATCCCGCTCGAAGGGAGCTCACGGTCTAATGGGAGAGGCTGACAGGAATCAGATAATCACAGAAGCATGTGTGAAGGAAGTAACACGCACGGTGTATCCATCTGTGAGCGCTCCTTCCATCTCGCTGCTTGGCTTCGGCTTCCCATCAAGGTTGAGAAATGAGGGCCTAGTCGGAAAACCCAAGCAAAGTAAGATGCATGTCTGGGCCTGCATTTCCCATCGGAATGATGGAGATAACGAGTTTCCACCTCCCAGGAACGTTGAGAGGATTGAATGAGTTATTACGGTAGCTGGAACGGTATCTCGCACAATATAAGTGATCGTTAGCGTTATTGCTCTGTGTACGAGTCCCCTTTCCGAGCCCCAGTCCTCCCCTGTAAAACAGAAGCATTTGCAGACTCTTCTGCGGCTTGGGGTGGGGGGCGTTCCATGAAGAACGATCAGTCACAGCTAACATGTCTCCAGCACTTGCTTGGCACCAAGCACCCTCTTACCTTTGCAAGGACCAGGAAGGGAAGTGTTACCATTAACCGCACTTTACAGATTGAACTGAGGCACCAAGAGAGACAGTGACTTGCTCAAGAGTTCACCACCCATCAGGATTTGGAGCAGCTGGAGGTTAGGGGTGAGGGAGGGTTCTGGGCTAGGCCATGAGTGTGTCTGGGTGGGACTGACCCTGCCTTTTATGCACCCCCCACCCCCACCCCCAGGAAGCTGGATGCCTTCATCTATGATGCAGCAGTGCTCAACTACATGGCCCGCAAGGACGAAGGCTGCAAGCTCGTCACCATCGGCTCAGGCAAGGTCTTTGCCACAACCGGCTATGGCATCGCCCTGCACAAGGGCTCCCGCTGGAAGCGGCCCATCGATCTGGCACTGCTGCAGTTCCTGGGGGACGGTGTGTGGCAGCGGGCTGGGATGCCTTGGGGGTGGGGCATGGGGGACCAGAGTCCTGGGTCCTGGACGAAGGAGGGGATGAGGATCAGGGCACCAGGGTCTGAGGGAAGAGGGGGCTGGGTGCCTAGACTCCTATAAGAGGATCCTCAGATGGTGCCCATGGAAGGTGACCTATGACAGCACTTCCCCACCTTCCCCCCCCCCCCCATGCCTTTTCTCCAGATGAGATCGAGATGCTGGAGCGGCTGTGGCTCTCCGGGATCTGCCACAATGACAAAATCGAGGTGATGAGCAGTAAGCTAGACATCGACAACATGGCGGGTGTCTTCTACATGCTCCTGGTGGCCATGGGCCTCTCGCTGCTGGTCTTCGCCTGGGAGCACCTGGTGTACTGGCGCCTGCGGCATTGCCTGGGGCCCACCCACCGCATGGACTTCCTGCTGGCCTTCTCTAGGGTAGGGGGGTCAGAGGAGGCAAAAGGGCGGAGCTGGCGGGAGGCAGGTGGGCATGCCTACAAGTGCAAGAGTCCTGGGGCCTGCTGCGGGAGAGGTGGGAGGAGCCGTGGAAAGGCAGGGGCGGTAGGGGGTGCTGGGCATCCCGCGCTGACCCTGCCTTTCTCGCCGCCCCCCGCAGGGGATGTACAGCTGCTGCAGCGCGGAGGCCGCCCCGCCGCCGGCCAAGCCCCCGCCGCCGCCGCAGCCGCTGCCCAGTCCCGCGTACCCGCCGGCGCGGCCCGCACCTGGCCCCGCACCTTTCGTGCCCCGCGAGCGTGCGGCGGTGGACCGCTGGCGTCGCACCAAAGGTGCAGGGCCCCCGGGGGCCCCGGGCCTGGCCGACGGCTTCCACCGCTACTACGGCCCCATCGAGCCGCAGGGCCTGGGCGTGGGCGAGGCGCGCGCGGCACCCCGGGGCTCGGCCGGGCGCCCGCTGTCCCCGCCGGCCGCGCAGCCCCCGCAGAAGCCGCCGCCGTCCTACTTCGCCATCGTGCGCGACAAGGAGCCGGCCGAGCCCCCAGCCGGCCCCTTCCCCGGCTTCCCGTCGCCGCCCGCGCCCCCGGCCGCCGCCGCCGCCGCCGTCGGGCCGCCTCTCTGCCGGCTGGCCTACGAGGACGAGAGCCCGCCGGCGCCCGCGCGCTGGCCGCGCTCCGACCCCGAGAGCCAGCCCCTGCTGGGGCCGGGCGCTGGCGGCGCTGGGGGCGCGGGGGGCGCGGCCGGCGGAGCCCAGGCCGCGCCTCCCCCTTGCCGCGCTGCGCCGCCCCCCTGCCCCTACCTGGACCTCGAGCCGTCGCCGTCTGACTCGGAGGACTCGGAGAGCCTGGGCGGCGCGTCGCTGGGCGGCTTGGAGCCCTGGTGGTTCGCCGACTTCCCCTACCCGTACGCGGAGCGCCTCGGGCCGCCGCCCGGCCGCTACTGGTCGGTTGACAAGCTTGGGGGCTGGCGCGCGGGCAGCTGGGACTACCTGCCCCCACGCAGCGGCCCAGCCGCCTGGCACTGCCGCCACTGCGCCAGCCTGGAGCTGCTGCCGCCGCCGCGCCATCTCAGCTGCTCGCACGACGGCCTGGACGGCGGCTGGTGGGCGCCGCCGCCCCCGCCCTGGGCCGCGGGACCCCCGCCCCGGCGCCGAGCCCGCTGCGGCTGTCCGCGGCCGCACCCTCACCGCCCGCGGGCCTCGCACCGCGCGCCCGCCGCCGCCGCTCCGCACCACCACCGGCACCGGCGCGCCGCGGGGGGCTGGGACCTCCCGCCGCCGGCTCCCACCTCGCGCTCGCTGGAGGACCTCAGCTCGTGCCCCCGCGCCGCCCCCGCGCGCAGGCTCACCGGGCCCTCCCGCCACGCGCGCCGGTGCCCGCACGCTGCGCACTGGGGGCCGCCGCTGCCCGCCGTGCCCCACCGGAGACACCGGGGCGGGGACCTGGGTACCCGCAGGGGCTCGGCGCACTTCTCCAGCCTCGAGTCCGAGGTATGACGCGGCCCCGGGGGCTCTAGCGCCCCCTCGGTCAGCGCAGGCCACGGCCCGAGGGGGCACGCGCAATGAAAAGGACCCGCGTGGGTTGGGAAGGAAAAAAACGGACCTGGCCGGACCCCGCCTGGAGCAGCGTCCTGCGCCCCCTCGCTTTGGGGGCACCACAAGCCGGAAAGGATTTGGCCCCCCCAAATCTCACCCAGCCTGAAAGGTGGGGGTCTCGGAGCCCACTGGAGTTTGTTTTTTTTTAAACCCGACAAGGGCTTTTTAACGTCACCAGATGGGGCGGGAGGTGGGGGGTCACGCCACGCCCGCGTCCCACCCCCACGCCCGGGGCCGTGGCCCCCTCATCACTGTGCAGTTCCCCGGCCCCAGCCACGCCTCCGGGGAAGCCCGTTTTTAACCTTTCATCCATTGGGACTCAAAACTGTGAGATGCGTTCGCCAAACTGTGACCCCAGACCTTGGCCCCGCCACACAGAAACCCCTGACCCCAGACTGTGACTTCCGACCCCTAAAATGGTCATCAGACCCCAGACTGTGACCCTCGACCCCAAACTGTGACCCGAATCCCAGACTGTACCCCGACCAGACTGTGACCCTTGACGTCAAACCTTGACACACCCTCCTCCTCCCCGTAGCTTTTCCTTATTTTGACCTAGGACACTCCCAACGGAAGCCTCACCTCCCCTTGCCCTAGCGTTGATCCCAGCCAACGTGGGGCCAAAACTTCCCACCCTGTCGCACCTCACTCCCACCCCCCACGTGCCACCATCCACAGCCTCACCAAATCTAGCCCTTATTTGCGACCCTCCCATGATCACCCTGCAGACCCCCCCCCCCCCAAGCCTCCTCTTCCTAGATCTCCAGCCGGGTCTGGAGCTGGGTTGTGGAGGGGACGGTCTGGGAATCCACACCCACCACCAACCTCCCCTCCCACTCTCCTGTTACACATTGCAGTGTTTGGAATAAACCATGTTTTTATGCCTCCTCAGTCCCAAGTCTGAGCTCCGTGTTTGTCTCAGCTGCCCTCAACTTCTCTGGAGGAAACAGAAACTGAGAAAAGTCCCACAGAGGAAGAGAGGGCAGAAGGAAAATTGTATTGAGAACAATGAACCTGGAGGGAGGTGGGAGACAAAGACCCAGAGGAAGCTGTGAGAAAAGATCCTAAGAAGAAAAGGAATGAGAAGGGGTGAGGGCGGACAGAGACCTAGAGAGAAGGAACAGCGAACTCCACAAAGATCCAGGATCAAAACATTTCAGGATTAAGTCTAGCGTCCCATTCCTATGGCTGCAAGCAACGCGGCTTGCTAGAGTCTTCACATCCTGTTCATGCAAGCGAGGGGAGAGTCTAGTATGTCCTAGCCAATCCATCTACCTTGAATGCCCTCAATCTCACCAATGAGAATCTATTTTAGCATTTAATTATGCCAATTAGCCAAACCTCCGGTGCTGATGAGCGATAAGGAGAGCCAAAGCACACGTAGTAGTGGTCTCCAGAGGGCTGACTTTCTGATTATCTCTGACCATAGCTGCAATGTGAACGCCTGGTTAGGCTACTGACTGCCCCAAGAGGGTAGACTCAACAGACTAACTTACACATATTATCCCGTCTACGCTAAAGGATTTTGAAGTGAATTAAAGCCGTCATAACAAGGAGGGGTAAGGAAACAGGCTTTACGGTCCTCAGGGAGCAAAAACCAGTCCACTTGCCAGTAAGAACTCTTATTTGCATACATGAATAATGTAACGGAAAGGAAGCAATGAGTCAAAAGTGAAAGATGGAGTCGAAGCTCGGAACTCCTCCAGTAGGAGAAAACTGGCCTCGTACAGAACTACAACTCCCAGGAGGCCTTGCCGCTGCTCTGCCGAATAGTGCCGCAAAGTCACGCGAAGGGTGTAGCTTCTCCGTAACCGCAGGCCTCGGTCGCTAGGCTTGGGACGCCATTACCTTAGCTCTCCTTCACCCGGTCCCCACCGCCCTCTCAAACTGGTGAGCTGGGAGGTTTCCAAGGCAACCGTGCCGCAAGGCGGAACTCCCAAGGAGGGAAACGCAACCCGGAAGTGACGTCCTTACCTCGCGCCCGTGGTGAGAGGGTTCGAAGATGGCGGCGCGCAAGGGTAGGCGGCGCACATGTGAAACCGGGGAACCCATGGAGGCCGAGTCCAGCGACGCAGGGACCGAAGGCCCGACCCAGGTGTACCTGCCGGGTCGCGGACCGCCGCTGCGAGAAGGAGAGGAGCTGGTCATGGACGAGGAGGCCTATGTGCTGTACCACCGAGCGCAGACTGGTAGGACTGAGCACCAGGACTTCTGGTTCCTGAGTTAGGAGGGGACCGGAATCCCGAGTTCTGAGCGAGGCTGGTACTGAGTGTTTAACTTACGAGGCACTCAGAGAGAAGACTGGGTTGTAAGATGGGTGAAAACATCACACACGAGGAGGTTGAGATCTCTGTCCCATCCTAATTTTCCAACTCCTTCTATCCACAGGAGCCCCCTGCCTCAGCTTCGACATAGTCCGAGATCACCTGGGAGACAACCGAACAGAGCTCCCTCTTACACTTTACCTGTGTGCTGGGACCCAGGCGGAGAGCGCCCAGAGCAATAGGTGAGTGAGACCTGAGGTTTTATCCAGCCCCCAGGTCCCCCTCCCTCCTAAGGATCTGGGCATCCACTCGCCCCACACTTTTCCCCAGACTGATGGTGCTTCGGATGCATAATCTGCATGGGACAAAGCCCCCACCGTCAGAGGGCAGCGATGAGGAGGAGGAGGAGGAAGATGAGGAGGATGAAGAAGAACGGAAACCTCAGCTGGAGCTGGCTATGGTGCCCCACTATGGTGGCATCAACCGGGTCCGGGTATGTACAGTCCCTGGCGCCTTCTGTACGTTCTCCTAACCCCCCTCCACCCCTAACCCTCTTGCCCATGCCTCTGGCTTTTAGAATAGTACCTGGCACACAGTTTGCATATATTAGTTTGTGTCTCTCTTAGGTTTCTTTGTCATTGTCACTGTGTGTTAGGAGCCGTAGGGCGCTGTTTTTTACTACGTTTCCTCTTCAGTAAAATGGTGAAAATTGCAAAACTTGCCTGATGAGCTGACGGGAGGCTGAAATGGAATAACATATGGTTATTTGAAGTGTCTAGAGACAGCATTTGGTTGTAGTATAGAAATGTGTGTTTTATTGTTATTGTTCAGGAACTGGCCTGTGCTGTAGGGTCACTTTGGTGCTGCTGAGTTATAGCCCCTTCAGAGCAGCTGATGTGTGAATGAAACTAGATGGTGTTTGAACAGCACTCGCGGCAGTGCGTGGTCCACAGCTCTTCCTGTGTGTTCCCATTCAAGGCTTACCGTGTTTCAGGCAACGTTCTGTGCCCGGGAGATTTAACAGAGAGCAAAAGGTCTCTGGTATTCTGAAACTTAAGTGCTAGCGGGGAAGGGAACAAGAAGAAGCTGAGTAAATGCATCCAGAGGTGCCAGGTATTGTGGGGGAAAGTAAGGAAGGAAAGGGAAGTAGGATGTTCCTGGAGTGGATTTGCTCTTTTAAATAGTGTCGTCAGGGAACTATTTATGGTAGGGTGCCATGTGAACGGAGACCCACAGGAAGTAAGGGAATGAGCCAAAGGAAACACAGAGGAAACACAGCAGAGGAAACACAAGAGTAAAGGCCCTGGGACAAACATTACATGTTTGGAAGTTCAAGGGAAGGCAGGGAGACCAGTGCATTCACTAAAGCACATGGACGAAGGGGAGAGTGACAGCATATGGGGGATGGGAGTGGGTGGGTTGTATAGGGCTTACAGGCTGATGGAAGGACTTGGTTACTTGGGGAGAAAGTTTGAGCCATTGGAGGGTTTAGAGCAGAGGACAAATGGGATCTGACTTAAGGGTTTTTGTTGTTGTTTGTTTTTGAGAGAGGGAAAGAGGGAGTCTTAAGCAGGCTCCACGCACAGCATGAAACCCTACACAGGGCTTGATCCCGACACCCTGAAAGCATGACCTGAGCCAAAATCAAGAGTCAGACACTCAACCGACTGAGCCACCCAGGTGCCCCAGGATCTGACTTGTGTTTTAAAGAGATTTCCTCTGACCACTGTATGGAGAACAGATGCAGGGAGGCAAGGGAGGACAGTCCTATGGGGAAGCCATAATTCAAGGGAAAGGAAGACACAGTAGCAGGAGTGGTGACATTAGAGGTTCTAAGGGGTTGAAAGTGGTGCATTTTGAATGTAGCCAGTTTAGCATGGGGTGGGTGTGGGGAGGAAAAGACAAGTCAGTGAGTCTAATAGTTTGGGGCCTGAGGCGGGGAGCCCCCGGAAGGAGGAGGTTGCCAGTGGTGACTAGGAGCTTGGCTTCGGTCATGTTTGAACAGTTGGTGTGGTAGGAGGGATTACTGGAAACCTTGAGGCCGCGTGGGATCTCCTAGTGAGCAGATGTTATAGGGCAGAGACACCCAAGGACAGAGGCCTGTGATCCACCAGCATTTAGAGGGTTACGGAGACCGGTGGTCTGAACCCTTTTCCAAGGGTTGGTGGAGTTACGGCCTCTCTTCCTGGGGCTCTAGGCATTTTCCGTCTCATATCACCGCCCCTACACAATGTGGGAAGTTGTCCCAGGTACCATGCTGGTCCTGCCGGCTAATTCCATCCCCGCAAAGGCTTCTGGGAGCCAGAGCCCCACCCCTGAAGTAGTGGGAGTTCTGAGGAACTGCAGTTCTGATTCTCAGGGGATGCTGGGAACTGTGGTCACCACCCTGAGCCTCCTGTCACTCTCCCCTCCCTCTCCCTTCTCTCTTCCCCTGCAGGTGTCGTGGCTGGGGGAGGAGCCGGTGGCTGGGATATGGTCAGAGAAGGGCCAGGTGGAGGTGTATGCGCTGCGGCGGCTCCTGCAGGTGGTGGATGACCCCCAGGCCTTGGCGACCTTCCTCCGGGACGAGCAGGCCCGTGTGAAGCCCATATTCGCCTTCTCTGGCCACATGGGCGAGGGCTTTGCACTTGACTGGTCCCCTCGTGTGTCTGGTAAGTCACTGGGGTGCCTACTCGGTCCCCGGAGGATGAGGGAGCAGGGTCCATAGGAAGGGTGGGGGCTGAGGGTGTGGGGAGAAGAGCCAGCCGGGGCCAGCTGGGCCCCGGCAGTTTCCTGAGTCCTGGTTCTAGGGCGCCTGCTGACTGGTGACTGTCAGAAGAACATCCACCTGTGGACGCCGACGGACGGCGGCTCCTGGCACGTGGACCAGCGGCCGTTTGTGGGCCACACACGCTCTGTGGAGGACCTGCAGTGGTCCCCAACTGAGGACACAGTGAGAGAGGCCTGAGGGGTCCCGACTCCTGGGTCTTGGGGCCAGGACGGGGACTGGGGCTACGTCCCAGTGAGGGGGACACTGGGAAAAGAGGGTAGCCCACCACTCGTCCCTGGTCTCCAGGGTGGGGAGGCAGGTACCCCGGGTCACACAGACGCTGCCTCGCCCAGGTGTTCGCCTCGTGCTCAGCTGATGCCTCCATTCGCATCTGGGACATCCGGGCCGCCCCCAGCAAGGCCTGCATGCTTACCGCCGCTGCTGCCCACGACGGGGATGTCAACGTCATCAGCTGGAGCCGCCGGGAACCCTTCCTGCTCAGCGGTGGGGATGATGGTGCCCTCAAGGTCTGGGACCTGCGGCAGTTCAAGGTACTTTCCCAGCCAGACATTTCCCTCACTGGAAGGGGGCCTACTCCCAGCAGCTGCTAGGATTTGCAGGTTTCCCTTGGGTTCTTGTCTTCCAGAGCTGGGAAGGCCTGTTGGGGGTGGTCTGGCCCTGTTGGGGTACAGATGTGGAAGCAGGCTTAGCGGGAGGAATGCTGTTAGGGTTGCTTGTTCCGCCAGCCGGAGAGGGGACAGGAGACAACAGGCCGAGCAGCAGCCATGGCCCCCAACTCCATGCCCCCGCTCGTGAGCCGGGCAGCTGGAGGCTTCAGGCGCCGCTGAGCTGTAGCCGTTTTGTTAACGAGCTCTGTACAGTCAGCTGAGACTCGGAACCTGCGTAGTTCATCATAGGAGAGGAAACAGGTGCAGGAAGGACAGGAGCAGAGGAGACATCACCATCGGGCCAAAAGTTGACTTCCCGGAGTCGGTGGCAGCTCTGGGCAGGAGGAATTGCAACTCTGGCGCCCCCCTGGCCGACGCCCCCACTAAGTACAGCTCTGTACCCTTCCTGGGACCCCCATGACGTAATCTTTTCTCCCCTCTGGTATGGTGAGTTCCACAGCATCAGCTCTAAGGAAGCTTCTAGAAACGGGTTCCAGCCCCCAAGGCAGGTGTCGGGGCAGTTTCCATGGCCAAGTTGATTGGCCACTGGTACTTGGGAACCTCGTGGCCAATCCAGAGAGACTCCAGCACCCAGCAGCACCTTCGCTTTAGTAAAAGTGCTGTTTTTCTTTTCCTCGGCTGCCCCTGGAGCCTGGGAGCTGTGCTTCTGCCCTCTTTAAGGCCTTCATAGAATCTGCAGGTTTGAGAATCACCACCACCCCTCCTTTTTTAAGATTTATTTATTTAGAGAGAGAATGTGCACGCATGAGCAGGGGTCAGGGCAGAGGGAGAGAGAGGGAGAGAATGTTGCAGAGCTCCACGTGGGGCTTGATCAAGGACCCTGAGATCATGACCTGAGCTGCAAGCAAGAGTCGGCGCTCAACTGGATGAGCCACCTGGGGCCCTGAGAACTGCTCCCTTTTATAGGAAGGGAAACTGAGGCACACCCTTAGTTTCAGAGGACCAGTGGTGGGGATTTTGTGACCTGGAGCTGGACAGGGCTTTTTTGCAGGTGAAACCACGGTTCTCAGCAGCCCCCTAGGACATTAGGCCCTGTATCACCCTTGCACTTGGCCTCCTGTCCCTTTCGGAGAACCTGGGCTTGTGTGGGTCCCAGAGGTTGTGCCCTAGGGGAACCCGACAGCCTAGGAGTGGTGAGGGCTCGGCCTGGGCCACCCCAGGGAGTCAGGCTGAGGTGCTCAGAGCCCCGCACTCTCTTCTTCCCATAGTCTGGCTCCCCGGTGGCCACCTTCAAGCAGCACGTGGCCCCCGTGACCTCAGTCGAGTGGCACCCCCAGGATAGTGGGGTTTTCGCGGCCTCAGGTGCGGACAATCAGATCACGCAGTGGGACCTGGCTGTGGAGCGTGACCCCGAGGCAGGCGAGGTGGAGAGCACTGACCCCGGGCTGGCAGGCCTCCCGCAGCAGCTGCTGTTCGTGCACCAGGGCGAGACGGACCTGAAGGAGTTGCATTGGCACCCGCAGTGTCCCGGGCTCCTCGTCAGCACGGCGCTGTCGGGCTTCACTGTCTTCCGCACCATCAGCGTATGATGCGCCTGCTGCGGCGGCCCCAGGCCCTTCACTCGGCCGCCAAGGCCAGAGCT
Organism: Mustela nivalis; assembly: GCF_964662115.1. Taxonomy (NCBI): domain Eukaryota; kingdom Metazoa; phylum Chordata; class Mammalia; order Carnivora; family Mustelidae; genus Mustela; species Mustela nivalis. The sequence goes on along the minus strand of NC_139037.1, from coordinate 55,730,052 downwards.
GGGTCCGCGGGCAGGGGCAGGTCTGCCGACCCATCCTCCTCCAATCCAAGGATGTCAAGCGGGCCATTGGCTGCCGTGATGGATTCTGTGTGACATCTTGTTCTTTGAAATGACTTCATTTCGTCCCACCACCCCTCTTGCCAAAGATTCTGGTTTAACCCATGACTGTAGAACTGCGTGGTTCCGTCCAGGGAGCCTTCTCACCACAAGGCCCCGTTTGGTGCCGGGGGCCCTCATGCGGGAAGACTTGGTTTGGCCCAGACTGCCCTCCCCTTCTCCCCACCACCTGTGCAAGGACCTGCTGGCCTGTTTCCCAGGTGGGCCTGGTGGGGGCCACTGTCATCGTGCATATTTTGTGAGCTCTGGCCCCTGGCTCGACCCTTTGACCTCTCCGTCCCAGGACCCAATTGTCACCACCAGTCTCCCCGCAGGGAACTCAAGCACTTCGCCATGGGTAGGCCAAAGTGGTGAGCTGGGCTCCTCTGGCAGAATCTGGTTTTGCCCTTTGTCTTCCTGCCACACAGGGTTTGGTCCGGACTTCCTAGTGGGGGCTGTCGGGGGACAGGGGGTCTTCCTCCCCTCTGTCCACCATGCAAGATGGGCTCCATGCGGGGAGGAATGCCAGGGGGCTCCTGAGGCAGTAAAGGACCGGAACAAGGCCTGACGTGTGTGGGACTCACTGGCGGGCTGCTTCCCTGTGCGGAGACGGGAGGAGGCAGTGGGAAGTGGGCCCCCAGATGTCCAGAGGCCTGTGTGTCTGGAGAGGCCCCTGGGAAGCCCCGCATCATGTGGTCCCTTGGCCCCATCGGGTGCTGTTGACATCCACCTGCCGTAGATTTTATTCCATGTAGAACTCAGTCTGGGTCTCTAGAAGGGTGGCTCACCTGTGTCCCCCCAACTTTCGAAGGCTTCATTTTGGAACCAGGGAGTCCCCCCCATTTCTCTGTCGTTCCACTGCTGTCCCCTTTCTCTTTGTTCCCTCATCTGTGTCCCCACATCCCCGTGTCTCCCTGCCCCCCCCTCTGTGTCTGCCACCGCATCTCCTCCAGCCTGCTTGGGCTACGGCCCAGCCGCCCTGCCTGGCCGTCCTCCCGGGCTCCCCCCTCTGCGGCTCTGAGCTGGCCCCACCCCCTGCCCCCTCCCTCGGCCGGGCCTCTGATCCGCCTGTGGACACAGAGGTCGGGCGCCCAGCACAAGGCCCCAGGACACATCACCGCCCCTTGGCACTCACAGAGGCCTCCCCACAGCCCTAGAGAAGGGCATGGGGGTGGGCTGCCCCACCAGGTATGTGTCTCCATACAGGGACCCTGGCCGGGGAGTGGGAGGGTCCTGGGCTGAAACCATCCCACCCCCCCACCCCCCAGTCCACGTTCCTCCTTGCACCTTCCTTGCCTGGACCCCTCTGCCCTACATCCCTCTCCTCGCTATTCCCCCGGGAAGGTCCTGCCTCACCAATTCCAGACCCAGAACAACCTCTTCCCTGGTTGGGTGACCAGCTCTGACCCCCTCTCCATCTGGCTTCTGCCCCCTCATGCCTGTCATCACGAGCCTCTCCCGCCCATCTCTGTCCACAGCTCCAGCCCTCCGGCTTCCCGTTTCCTGACACATCATCTTCCCTTCCAAATTGCTCCTAGTCTGCCTGTCTCTCCTGCCCTCTCCCGCCATGTCTCTGTCCCCTCATGCTGTGGCTTCGATCTCTCTCTCTAGGTCTCTGATACCTCCCCAGGTCTCTCTACACCCTACCACTACCCAGTCTCTGTCCCCCTCCCTCTACAACCCATACCCTTTAGAGGGTTTTTCCCTCTTTCTAGGCTCCCTCTCAGCACCTTTCCTGTCCCCTCTGAGCCTCTGGTTCCTCACACCCCAGCCCCCACTCTGGCAGTCTCTGCCCTCCAACCTGCTGCTCAGACTCTGTTGGTGGGTGGGGGAAAAGTGGGGGGAGGGCAACACCCGGGGTCTCCCGAAGTGTGAAAGTACTCCTTTTGGGGGGGGGGGGGAGTTGGGGCCTGGGGGCGGAGCTTCTTGGCCTCAGATTAGACAGTGACTTTGACACCAAGTTGACACACCTTAAGCCCCATGTCTCCTTTATATGGAAACATTAAGCTGCTCTGGCAGGTCAGGGGGAGGATGGGGGAGGACTTGAGGCTCTGGATCCTTTCCCCTCCTGTCCTGCCTTCACGGGGCAGTGTGGGGGGAGGAGAGGGCAGGCTTGAACCTCTGTCCCATCCACCCTGTGTGAGCTGGGCCATGTGGGATGCAGACATGGCCCCCTGGAGGTGAAGGCCCCCATCGACTTTGTGAAATGGCCACAGCCACTTCTGCCTCACAGGGCTGAGGGGGGAATTTATGAGGCAGAGTCCTGCATTGGAAAGGCTCAGGACCCAAACCGGCACCCCACCCTCGGCACTGCATGGGTCTGGCCAGGTCGTGGAGCCCGCTCCCGACCTGTGAAGTGGGGTGGTGATCTTGACCTCCTGGTGTCCTGGACAGTTGAGGTGAGGTGAGTGGTGGAGTCTGGCGGAGTCCAGTGGGCGGGCTGCAGGCATCCCTGAGCTCATGCAAGGTCAGGGACACGGTAGGTGCTCAGGGAGCAGGAGTGCTCCGATTAGGTTGTCCGTGGGTTGTCGCTCAGGCTTTGGCAGCTGAGAAACCTGGATGGGAGCCTGAGAAAAAGAAGGGACCTCAGGGCCTCAGTTTGCTTTACTGTGAAAAACAAAGCCCACCCACCGCCACATCCAAGGTTGTGGTTAGAGACCGGTGAGCAGGTATGGGAGGACCCAGCCTGGCACGCAACTCCCCTACCGTGTCAGTGGTTGCTGATGGGACCAACGTGTAGCTGCGGCTTCTGGGCGGGAGAGGGCTGCAAACACGGAGCTCAGAGGTTGGATTCAAACCCGGCCCCTGCAGCATCAGCTTCACTTAACCCCTCTCAGGAAGAATGCTCTCCCATCTCCCAGGGTTGTTGAAGGTGAGAAAAGAGTCAAGGTGGGGGTACGTGGTTGATGCTCAGTACAGCCAGGCCCCGTCCACTCTGACCTCAGCTGCCACTTTGCATCCTCAGAGTCAACAGCCAGAGCCATCCAGGTGGTTATGGACAGCAGGTGCAGCTCTCCGTTGTTGGCGGGGGAGGGCAGTGCGGAACCCACTGGTGCTGGACTTGACATTGACTAACAGCTCTCTCAGTTTGAGCACTCCAGGCCCTGCCTAGGAGCTCATGGGGGTCCCAGAGTGTGACCCAGGGGCCACACATACATAGGCACTTGGTAAATAGTGGTGGGACTGCCCCAAATCTAACCTAGCCACCTCCACAGCTGCTAGGGTGCAGGGTGACGAAGTCCCTGGGTCCCGGCCCCACAGTTTCCCTTCCTTCTCTACCCTGTGAGCAGTGGTGATTCAGATTTCCAGAGGAGGGAGCCAGGGCTCAGGCAGGGATGTGACTTGCCACCAGTCCCACGGTCAGGAAGCATCAGAGCTCGGATTCAAAAGCGCAGATTCTTTCTAGAGACCAGACTCCGGGAAAGGAAGCCAGTGGTCCCAGGGCATACGGTGCGTCATCCACTGAGCCAGGACCGGGGCCATTGATCCAGATGACTGGGAGACCCTGACCTTGAAGAAGTCTGATTTTGCCCCATTTTATAGTTGAAAAAACTGCTTAGAAAGATTTGCCCAAGACCTGAGATGCAGGACAGAGCTTGGGTTGGCTCTTTTTTGGGTTTTTGTTTGGAATTTTTGTGACAGTTCATTGAAATACAAGTTCGAAAAGGGGGCTCCTGGCTCAGTGGAGTGTGCAGCTCTTGGTCTCAAGGTCATGAGTTTGAGCCCCGCAGTTGAGTGTAGAGATAATTTAAAATTTGAAGAAATACATATAATTCAGATAAAATACAACTGATACACTGAAGTATACAATTCAGTGTTTTTTAGTATTTTCATGGAGTTGTACCACAATCAGTTTTCGAACATTTTCATCACCCCAGCATGTCCTCTGGCTATCACTCCCCCACCCCAGCCCCATCTCCCCAGCCCCAGGGGAGCTCAATGTACAGACTTGCCCATCTGGACATATAAATGAAAGTATACACTATGTGGTGGGAGGGTCTTAACAGACGTTACACTCAACGCAGAGCCTGACACAGGGCTTACTCTCATGACCCTGAGATCAGACCTGAGCCAAAACCAAGAATCAAATGCTTCACCCACTTGAGTTACCCAGGTTTCCCAACATGTGGTCTTCTGTATTCGGCTTCCTTAGCATGACGCTTTCAAGGTTCATCCATGTTGTGGTGTGTCAGCATATTTCCTAGCTGGGTAGTATATCACTGTGTGCATAGATCATGTTTCGCTATTCATTCATCAACTGATGGCTCCTCAGGTTGTGTCCATCTGCTGGCGATCTCAAATAACACTGTCAGGAAGATCTGTGAACAAGCCGTCTGTGCGGATGTTTGTTTTGTCCTGAGCGGACGCCCAACTCCTCTTCCCAAGTTTCACTGTGCTTTTGATTTGCGTTCCCCTGACGGCTGACCACGTGGAGCATCCCTTTAGATGCTTTATGTGCTTATCTTATTGGCTACCTGTAAATCCTTCTTAGACAAATGTCTTTTCAGGTCCTTTGCCTATTTTTTTTCAGAGATTGATTGATTGGTTGGTTTGAGAGAGAGAGACACAGAGAGCACAGGAGGGAGGGACAGAGGGAGAGGGAGTCTTAAGCAGACTCCGCACCGAGCATGGAGCCTAACACAGGGCTCAAACTCAGGACTTGAGATCACAACCTGAGCTGAGACCAACAATTGGACGCTTGACTGACTGAGCCACCCAGGTGCCCCTCCTTTGCTTAGTTTTAAATTGTGGTGTCTTTTTACTATTGAGTTGTAAGGGGTGTTTAAATATATTTTCTAAGATTTTTAAAACTTGGAGAGAGAGCAAGCACCAGTGGGGGGCAGAGGGAGACAGAGAAGCAGACTCTGCACTGAGCAGGGAGCCGGAGGTGGGACTTGATCCCAGGACCCTGAGATCATGACCTGAGCTGAAGGCAGGTTCGTAACTGACTGAGCCATCCAGGTGCCCCTGTTTAGATATTTTAGATTAAAGCTTCTTACATATATAATTTGCAATTATTTTCTCCCATTGGTGGGTTGTCTTTTCACTTTCTTTTTTTTTTTTTCAAGATTTTTTATTTATTTATTTGACAGAGAGAGAAATCAGAAGTAGGCAGAGTGCAGGCAGAGAGAAAGGGGGAAGCAGGCACCCTGCTGAGCAGAGAGCCCAATGTGGGGCTCGATCCTAGGATCCTGGGATCATGACCTGAGCTGAAGGCAGAGGCTTAACCCACTGAGCCACCCAGGTGTCCATCTTTTCACTTTCTTGATAGTGTCCTTTGAAGCACAAGAGCTTTTATTTTTCTTTTAAAGATTTTATTTTTAAACCATCTCTATACCCACTGTGGGGCTTGAACTGACAACCCCAGGCTGGAGGGACTGAGCCAGCCATGGACCTCTCAGAAGTTCTTAATTTGGGGGCACCTGGGTAGCTCAGGGGGTTAAGCCTCTGCCTTTGGCTCAGGTCCTGGCCTCAGGGTCCTGGGATTGAGCCCTGCATCAAGCTCTCTGCTTGGCGGGGAGCCTGCATCCCCCCCTCTCGCTGCCTGCCCCTCTACTTATGAGCTCTCTGTTAAATAAATAAAATCGTTTTTTTTAAAGTTCTTAATTTGGGAGACACCTGGATGGCTCAGTTGGTTGAGAGACTGCCTTCGGCTCAGGTCATGATCCAGGACTTCCAGGATCTCGTCCCACCTCGGGCTCCCAGCTCCTTGGGGAGTCTGCTTCTCCCTCTGACTTTCTCCTCTCTCATGCTTTCTTACTCATTCTCCCTCAAATAAATAAAATCTTTTTTAAAAATTCTTAATTTTGATCAAGTTCAAATTCATCCACCATTTTTCCTTTTGCTGCTTCTGCTTCCTGAACCCGTCTTTGAGCCATAGGTGATGGAGAGCCCTGGCCCCTCTCTCCAATGCGGATTCCATGTTGAGAAACAGTCACCATTCTGTGGACTCTGGATTGGTGACACTCAAATCCTTGTTTACTCAGCTCCAACCTTGGGCAAGTTAAACATTTTGTACCTGTTTTCTCATCTATAAGATGGGTGTCAGACTCAACTATGTAAATTCATGTCAGGGGCTCCCAACAGTGTCTGGCGCAGTACAGATGTCTGCTCTCATTACTGTGGTGCTTGCTATCATATTGTCACAGCTATGACTTTGTTGCTGCTGTTCCCCTATTGTTGCAAGCATCCCCTATCATTGTCCTCGATGCTGAACTGTTCCGCCTTTCAGGGTGAGTAATGAGCCACCCATTTGCCAGATGAGGCCACCACGGCCCAGGGAGCACGCCTCGCCGAGGAGCCCACCCTTCCCGGCGCCCCCCTGACGTGGCTGCCCGCTTCTCGTTTCCACAGGTTCGGGGCGCCCGCCCCCCACTAGGACAAGTGGAGGGGGTGCCCCCGCCCAATGGGCCTGGCCAGGGCCCTGCGCCGCCTTAGCGGCGCCCGGGAGCCCAGGGAGGGCCGCGCCGGCGATGAGGAAGAAGAGGCCGGGCCGGGGCTGTGCCGCAACGGGTGGGCGCCGTCGCCGGCGGGGCGGCGCCGCGGGCGCTTCGTCAAGAAGGACGGGCACTGCAACGTGCGCTTCGTGAACCTGGGCGGCCAGGGCGCGCGCTACCTGAGCGACCTGTTCACCACGTGCGTGGACGTGCGCTGGCGCTGGATGTGCCTGCTCTTCTCCTGCTCCTTCCTCGCCTCCTGGCTGCTCTTCGGCCTGGCCTTCTGGCTCATAGCCTCGCTGCACGGCGACCTGGCCGCCCCGCCGCCGGCGGCGCCCTGCTTCTCGCAGGTGGCCAGCTTCCTGGCCGCCTTCCTCTTCGCGTTGGAGACGCAGACGTCCATCGGCTACGGCGTGCGCAGCGTCACCGAGGAGTGCCCGGCCGCCGTGGCCGCCGTGGTGCTGCAGTGCATCGCCGGCTGCGTGCTCGACGCCTTCGTCGTGGGCGCCGTCATGGCCAAGATGGCCAAGCCCAAGAAGCGCAACGAGACGCTCGTGTTCAGCGAGAACGCTGTCGTGGCGCTGCGCGACCGCCGCCTCTGCCTCATGTGGCGCGTCGGTAACCTCCGTCGCAGCCACCTGGTTGAGGCGCACGTGCGGGCCCAGCTGCTGCAGGTGGGAGCCGTAGGGGTGGAAGGGCCCGCCCTGGGGCAGGAAGAGGCCCGCCGCGGGGGGAGCGGGGTAGAATGGTGGGAGATGTAGGCCTGAGAGTGAGGTTGGAGGGGTGGTGTGCGGCTGGCCTGGCTGGCGCGTGGACTACAATTCCCAGCAGTCACGCGGGCAGGAAACCTCTCGTCTCCATTGTGGCCCAAGGCTCCTTCCTGGATCAGTTATAGGAGGTGGAAACCCAAGAGAGAGATCTGTGACCAGTGCTAACCGGAGACCTTGGCTTGAAACAGATCTTGAGACATAAAGAGCTTCGTGTGGCTTGAGGATGGGCCCCCAATGGGGTTGTGGGATATCGAGACCTGTGGAGGCCACACCTGGCCTGTAAAGGCTCTGAACTACAATTCCCAGAAGCCTCTGTGGGCAGGGTACCCGTTAGGAAGGGACGGTCTGAGCCAATGATGTCGTTTTGTGGGTGGCTGTAAACCACAGCTCGGGTTTACACACATAGCCCACAGAGCAGTACCTACAGGGGTCTATGACTTGAGGCTAGGCCCATGGGATTGTGGGAGATGTAAGCCCAAGGATGGGGTGCAGGTCACACCTGCAGAAGAGCTGTGGAAGGCAGTTCTCAGTGGCCCAGCCGGCCTTACCAGCCTCCTGCTCAGGGGAGTACAGGGCTGGAAAACACCCTTGAATTGTACGGTATTGCTAAGATAGTCAAAACAACTGACCCCCATTGGCGCCTGGGGTAGCAGCTCCCTCTGGTACCCGGAAGAAGGCGCCTTAGTGTTTCTCTAGAATTGTGATGAAACCGCCCAAAGCCTGGGGCAGTAGTTGTCCTTGCCCAGGTAGAGACACTTAAGAACCCTGGGGTGAGGTTGGAGTTTGGTGAAAGGGAGGACAGGATGGTGGTGGGAGCTACAACTCCCAGCAGCATCTGGGGGCTCCTTCTGGATTCATGACTAAGATTCATGAATAGGAGAGATACTCTCTCTTCCGGGAGTCTGTGGGGCACTGACACGGCTTGGGAGCTTGCCTGTGGAACCAGTGGGGGGTTGTAGGTGGAAAACTACCAATATCTGGCCTGGGGACTGCATTGTCCCCACCCCGACACACACACACACACACACACACACACACACACAGTGGGACAGAGAGTCTTGTAGTTGGGTTGCCCCCAGGCTAGCCCCTGGGTAGCGCCCCAGGGGCTAGCCTGAGGCTGTGGTAGAATATGGAGTGTGGGACCTAGGTTGTCATGCTTATTTATCCCTCTGTGGCCATATATTGAAAACCATTTTTCTATCCCTCTCCTCCTCCTCCAATTGCTGCTTGCACATGACTCTTCCCTTCTGTTCTCTCTTTAACTTCTGTCTCTGTCTTGCTGATTTCTGCTACTCTGTGCCAATCATTCTGCCCCTCTTGCATCTCTATCCCCAAACCCTCTGAGTCTCTGTCCCTCACTCTTTACCTCTGGTTCTGTCCCCCCACTTTCTCTGGGCCTCCATCATCCTCTCTCTGGGCCTCCATTCCCCTCTCTCTGGGTCCGTGTCCTCACCCCACCCCCCTGTCTCTTTCTGCTCCCCCATCCTTGGCATCTCCATTCCATTCTCTCATCATGTCTGTCTCCATTCATCTCTGTGCTCCCTGTGGGCTGTCTTTGGACCCTCCCCTCTTGCTGCAGCCTCGTGTGACCCCAGAGGGCGAGTACATACCACTGGATCACCAGGACGTGGACGTGGGCTTTGACGGCGGCACCGATCGAATCTTCCTCGTGTCTCCCATCACCATCGTGCACGAGATTGACTCTGCCAGTCCTCTCTATGAACTAGGACGTGCCGAGCTGGCCCGGGCTGACTTTGAGCTGGTGGTCATTCTCGAGGGCATGGTTGAGGCCACGGCCATGACCACACAGTGTCGCTCCTCCTACCTCCCTGGTGAGCTGCTCTGGGGCCATCGTTTTGAGCCAGTCCTCTTCCAGCGTGGCTCCCAGTATGAGGTTGACTATCGCCACTTCCACCGCACTTACGAGGTCCCAGGGACACCGGTCTGCAGCGCCAAGGAGTTGGATGAACAGGCCGAACGGGCCTCCCACAGCCCCAAGTCCAGTTTCCCCGGATCTCTGGCTGCGTTTTGTTATGAGAATGAACTTGCGCTGAGCTGCTGCCAGGAGGAAGAGGAGGAAGAGGAGGCCAAGGAGGGGGATGGGGTGGAGGCCGAAGATGGGACTGCCAGCCCCCAAGTACTAACACCAACCCCCGCACTGACCCTACCCCCGTGATGCCAGTTGGTGTCCCCCTATTTGTACCCCCTTCCCAGAAATAGCAAGATGGAGAGTTCAGGCCCTCTCCTGGGATGGGAGCAGGTGTTTCCCAAGACCAACAAGCCTGCTGGGTAAATTATTAGCTGGTGAAGTTCTGCCATGCGCAGTGGACCCACCACAGACATACTGGATCTTAATCTCTCTGCAGTCCATGCTCCTTCCTGAGACCCCTTTATCAGCCTGATTCCTGAGTCTCTCCAGAACTTCAGGATCCAGAATTCCAGACCACCCAAGAGGCAAGGACTTGTGGTTCTAGATTCTTCTACGTGGCTGGGTTGGGTTGTTGAGCAGGGTCAGGCCTCCAGGTATATACTGCCTCCAGGTACAGCAACGAGATTAAGAGTGTGTAGGTCTGGATTGACCTAAGATTCAAGGGACTGTTGCTTCTTGCCTCAGCTAACCAAGTAGCAAATCATTTTTTTTCCTAGACCACGTAAGGAGGGAAGGTTATGGAATTCCCCAAGAATTCAAGATGATCTTTAATAACCAATGACAAAGATTGTTGAAGGCAGGTCAAGAAAAGAACTTGTGGTTTCAGAAGGCCCAAGAGTTAAGATTCTGTGAATCTGGATTGGCCACAGAGGCAAGCACTGGTGGTTCTAGAACACGTTGATTAGAATGTTGAGCTACTGAGGAAGCTTAAGAATCATGTTTCTAGAATGTACAAACAGTGTCTGTGGGTCTGGAAGCGCAACAGCAACAGCTTGGGAGTTCTTGATATTAGATAACTCCAGGCCACTAGCCATAGAACATCAAACCAAGGGGTTTGGGTCCATGGGTCCAGGGGATAATCAGTGCTTCTTTATGACCCACAGTGGTTTTTTTAAAAAAGTGCCATTCTAGAATGTCCAAAGGAATCAGGATTCTGTGGCTCTAGATTGATCACAGAGTCAAGGAAGGAGAGGTGATGCTAGATGACTGAGATTGGCCGGTTCCAGTTTGCCCAGTGGAGTTGAGAATCTCGATGATTCTTTGTGGTTCTGTAATGCCAAAAGGAATCAAGGCTCCAGGGATCCAGGGCTGTCCATTATTAAAACCTGGAAGGTCTAAGCAGCACCTAGAACTTGGCAGTTCTGGGAGGGGGGCTCGGGACTTGATTGGCAGCATTTCTGGGCTGACCCAGAAAGGGAGGGCCCACACAAGACCCTGTGGATAACAGGGCTGGTCGTTGGGCAAGGGAAAGAGAGGCCCAAGGCTGATGGGTCAATGATGCTCTGGAATCCTACACCTAGCAATGTGTGTCTATTTCTTAAAGATGTTACACATATGTGTATTATATATATAATATAAATACAGATATCTATCTATATTTTCCTGTGGTTCGTACAAAAGGGTTAGAAACTGAGTTTGAGCTAATTGAAATGGAGTCCCTTATGAGGATCCAGGAAGCTTTGCTCTAAATCCCAACTCTGCAACAACTTGCTGTGTGGTTTTGGGCTAATCATTCCCCTCTTGCCTCAATCTCCCTATCTGTAAAAATGGAGCACTCAAACTTGAAGTTCTCCAAAGACCCTTCCACCAGGATGATTCCTCACTTCATTGAAGGGGACAGCTGGAGGCAGGCGTGAGGGTCCTATACATTTCCCAGCTTTCCCTGGTGCTGGAAGGCATGGCCTTCCAGGGGTAACCAGGACAGGAGATGCTCTTGAAGGCCAGCTCTGAACTTGGATGTGTGAACAACGCAGCAGGCAAGGGGTAGTGTGGGCTGTGGCTAAGGGCCCCAGTCCAGGTTAGGGGGCAGGGAAAGGAGAAGGTAGGTCTAAATGCCAGGAGAAAGTATGTGTTCAGGGGAGAATTGTGCCCCAGATTAAATCACTGGGGCCTCTGTTGGTGTGTCTGAGTGTCCTTCTGCGGATGGCTCATCACACCTGTCCTCCAGCCCACACCGTACTCCTATCTAACTAAGTGCCCAGCAGGCTGGGAGCCAAATGCAGAAGGAGCCGGTGGAGGAGGACACATTCCCACCCGTGTCCCAGGACTGCGGGTAGGCACTGTCATTGCCCATTAGCTTGCCTGAAGGCTGCAGCAGCCCAGGTCCCCGGATCTGGCTTCTCCACCTCCCTTTATCCTTCAAAATCCCCCCTTAATAACCGGATGGGATTAATTAGCTAGCTGTTCTCCCAGAGCAGGTGTCTGGGTAGGGACGGGGGTACTGGAAACACAGGCACGGAGAAGGATGTTAAATTGGGGGTGAAGGGACAGGAAAAGCATTCTGTTTGGAAGGAAAGAAGAGTGGGGCAAAGCTGGCACAGCCTAGCTTTCCACTGGGGAGGACAAGGCCTGGGCCACTCATAAAGGTCAGGGAGAGATTAAGAGGCTCCGTGTCTAATCTGTCAGCTTAACCAGGTCCTGGCCCTGAATCTGTGCCCCACCTGCCTAGCCCAGGGACAGCAAATGAGGACAAGGCCCAGACACCACCTGAGACCCAGTTAGGGAACCCCCCAGGACAGGGATGCCCAGGTACGCTATCCTGGCCAGCTGCCTGCAACTGCTTTTTCTGCAAGGAATGGAAATCAGAGGCTGGGGTTGGAGAACGGGGAGGGGAGAGAAGGGCATCCTATATGGGGGGACTCCGAGGGGAGGGAAGAGTTTTAGAAGAGGGGGTACCTGAAGTGAGGGGAGTCACAGAGGAAGGAAAGGACTTTGAGAGTGAGGAAGGAACCAGAGAGGTGGAAGGACGTTGAGTAAAGGGAGTTGTTATGGGCGGGGATGCTAAATGGGGCGGGGGGTAGTTTGAGGGCGAGCGGAGGACCCTGAGAGGCAGAAGGCGCCAGGGAGGCGGAGCCTTCGCTGTATTTGGCCTTCCCCTAATGTCCCATTCTCCTTGACAGACACCCAATAGCGTGAGAAGAATAAGTCTTTTGTTTCACCACTCCCTAACTCTCAAGAGGCTGAAGTGGATGGGAAAGTCCTGAGAAGGGTTAAGGAAAGGATCTGGAGATCAGAGGGGCCAGTACCGGGAGGACAGAGGCCAAAAGACCGGCCAAAGCCGCTCCCAGTTGCCTGGCAACCGCTGCGGTCAAAAGCCTGCTTGGCCAGCCGAGGAGGTGTCGCTCCCGGAAACAGCCGACAGTTGTGGCGCCGCCCCCTGGCAACGAGACTAACAAAGTACCGCTCCCCAGCAACCTATGACTAGAGGCGGGGCTGGACTGGACTAGCAGCCTCCCAGTGCCCTGGAGCAGGCGCAAGACTCTCTGCTCGCGCATAGTCCCACCTCCATGCAACTCCTTTCCGAGCCTTCTCATTGGCGGGCACACCAGCCAAATGCCTTCTATTGTTTCGGAGGAGGGGCCCGGCTCCCTCGTCGCACTCCGATTGGCCCCACAGACCGTCTACCTCCAGCCGGACAGGACTACGTCTGCTCCTTGTGTGCCTATTGGCCCTGGAGGACGATACTTCGGGGTCGGGGGCGGAGCAGACGAGAGGGCCCTCCGTGGATTGGACAGTGTCAAAACGAGGGGCGGTCCCTATTGGCGGGGCGGTTGGGAGGCGAAGGGAGAGTCTTTTCAGCGCTGAGGACTGGCGCTGAGGAGGCGGCGGTGGCTCCCGGGGCGTTTGAGCGGGCTCATCCGAGCCCGCGGGCCAACGCGGATCCAGGCCCGACCGGCGGGACCGCCCCGGACTCCCCGCGGGCCTTCCTAGCCGCCATGGAGGACGGTGTCTATGGTAGGTCAGGGAGGGGCGGGGCCGGCTGGGAGGGGATGGAGCGTTTCGACCCGAACGTTCCGCCGCGAACATCCCTCCCGGCGCGCGACGCGCGGAGCCCTTCGGCCCCGTCGTCGACTAGCTTTTGTGGGGCGCGAGACGGGCTTCCGGCGGGGCTCGAGAGCAGGGCGTTCCAGGCCATTGTTTGGGCCGAGCCTGTTTCCGGTGGCGGCGGGAGGGGGCGGGATGGAGCGACGGAGGCGAGGCCGGGGCGGAACCATTCCCTCTGGAAAGGCTGGGCGAGCCCAGTGCCTGCTGGGAGCCGCGAGGGGGGCTTCTGGGGCGCTTGGGTGGGGAGGAATCTTGGGGGCCGCAGCGATCCCGCTAAGGCGTGGGCGGGGGCCTTCGATGCCCCGCCCCCTGCCCCAACTCTTCCAAGCTGTCAGGCTTTGCCAGCCGTAGTTACTTTTCATGGACCCAGGAGTCCGGACACCCAAGCTCCCAGTTACCTCGCCAAGAATGGAGGCCGAAAACCAAGGCCCCAGCCCCCTTCCAAGTAATGGACCCAGCAGCTCGGGCTCCCAGCCCCCTTGTCCCTCAGACTTAGGAGTCCTGACCCCTAGCTCCCTCTCCTCCCCCAGAACTAAGAGTCTAGATCCACAGCCCTTCCTGCTCTGGGATGAGGAATCTAGACCCACGCCACCCCCCAGCCTCTTCTTCCAGCAGACAGTGGAGGCCCTCCCCTCCAACCTAGTTAGTCCTGCCCGCCCCAGCCCTGTCCTCCCCCAGATTGCAAGAATCCTGGCTCCCAGTCCCCAGAACTGACCTCCAACCCCTGACCCTACTCTCAGAGCCCCCAGACCTGACTCCGGAGGAGCGGATGGAGCTGGAGAACATCCGGCGGCGGAAGCAGGAGCTGCTGGTGGAGATCCAGCGTCTGCGGGAGGAGCTCAGTGAAGCCATGAGCGAGGTGGAGGGTCTGGAGGCCAATGAGGGCAGGTGAGGGCTGGGGTGGGGAACTTGGGGGTTATGGGGCCAGGCCAGGGCTGCCCCGGCATTGAGCCTCCCTCCCCTGCTCTCTCCTGCAGTAAGACCTTGCAGCGGAACCGGAAGATGGCGATGGGCAGGAAGAAGTTCAACATGGATCCCAAGAAGGTGCTTGGGCCACAGAGCTGGGATCTGTCAGGCAGACATCCAGGCAGGGGGCTCTGGCAACTTTAGATTCCAGAAACATGCTTAAGGTGGACAGATGGGGTCCTAATCCCCGGATTCAGATACTGGCTGTCCATTTGGTCTCTGACCACTCACCAGGCATTCCAGCCTCCTGACCTTTGCCCGTGTGGTCTGTGTCTTCTGCGGGGGGAGGCTCTCTTCCTATTTCTGGACCCTCTTATGGGGCCACCTAGAGTCTCATGAGGAGCTTGAACACTGAGAGGGAACACGAATGGTGGCATGCGCAAGGCAGGGTTGACTAGGGCCACTTCAGAGAGAAGCCAGGCTGTGGACCCTCCCGGGGGAGCCTCGGAAAGTGAGGGAGGGCTTCCTGGAGGGAGAGGACAGTCAGGTCCCGTTTGAAGGTCGAGTCTGTGTTCACCAGGTGGAGAGCGATGTTTGTTTATCCGGTCGTTCCCGCTCTCTGACACTGTCTCAGGTTTGCCCCTGTGCTGGGCAGCTCTGGAGCCCCAGAGTGGCCCTATCCAGCCTGCGGCTTGGCACTCACAGGCCTTGACCGGCAGCTGTAGTTTATCAGACATTCAACAAACTCCCTGGGCTCCCGTTCCTTGCTGGACCCTGCTCCTGGTGCGGGACTCAGCAGGCAGAGGCAGAGGGCTCAGTTAAGTGCAAAGGCTCTGAGGCGGGAGGGGTGGTGCTTAAGTTCCTGGGTGAAGCCTGAAGACAGAACCTGGCCGAGTACTGTTGAGAGCGGGGGTGGGTGTGGATGCTGAGGTCCCTGGGGAGGCCGCGGTCGGGGGAGCTTTCTGGCTGTCGGGGCTGAGACCCGGCCCCCATCCACCAGGGGATCCAGTTCTTGGTGGAGAATGAACTTCTGCAGAACACACCCGAGGAGATTGCCCGCTTCCTGTACAAGGGTGAGGGCCTGAACAAGACAGCCATCGGGGACTACCTGGGGGAGAGGTGAGACCCCGCCCAGTTCCCACAGTCCCTTGCGCCCTGCTCCTGCCCTTTCCGCCCACTTCTCCCAAGGAGAGGCCCGGGTGGATCAGCTCTCTGACTGGATTGTGACAGAGCGGACCTCTGAAGGGGTTGGTGGGAGCCTGGGATCATCTAGGGGAACCTGGGGCTGCCTGTGACCATCTGGGGGCATGGGAATCTCCTGCAGACCCCTGGAAAATTGAGGCCCATCCATTTAGGTCTGGGACAGCGGAGAACAGCTGTGAGCATTGGGGGGTGGTGAGAATCCTGTAGACAGCTTCTAAGCGTGGTAACCACATAGACAGCTAGGGAGTATGGGAGTCCTCAGGGACACGGGGACCCATGGACGTCTGGGGCATGAGGATTGTCTATGGTCTACGGCCATACCACCCTGAACGCGCCCGATCTCGTCTGATCTCGGAAGCTAAGCAGGGTCGGGCCTGGTTAGTACTTGGATGGGAGGATTGTCTATGGACATCAGGGGTGATATGAACATCTGAGGTGCTTGGGACCAGCGGGATGTCTGGGTAGCGTAGGGATTGTGTGGACATCTGGAATGTGTGGAACCTTCTGGACATCTGGCTTGTATTAGGGCTCGCTGGTTGTCTGGGGATCGTGGGGATTGTATGGACACCTGGAGATGTCTGGGGGACCCTCTGTGGACACCTGGGGTGCGTGGGAGTGTTTCAGGAGCATCTAGTCTGTGTGGGGACTGTCTGGACATCGGGGGGAGGTGGGTAGCCCTCTGTAGATGTCCAGGGGCCATCCGGGGACAGCTGGTGTGGTGGGGACTGTTCTGTGGACAGCTGGGGTGCACGGGGACCATCTCTGGACATCTGCAGAAGGGCCATCAGAGAGATGATAGTGGGTGGAGCATGTGTTTGCTGTGCTCCTCTCGACCACGAGGGTTTGCTAGACCGGCGGTGATTGTGTAGCAGATGGTCCTCCCAAGAGCGTGTTCTGAGTGTTCCTGTCCTGGTGCCAGGCCTGTGATGGGGCCAGGCTCAAATTTCCACCCGCCCCAGGGGCAGACACTCCGCCCCAGTGTTTGCTTCCTGTCCGCTCCTGCTCCAGCCTCCCCAGACTCTTTCTTGTGCATGACTCTATGTCTTTCTGCCCTCCCAGGGAAGAGCTGAACCTGGCAGTGCTCCATGCCTTTGTGGACCTGCACGAGTTTACTGACCTCAATCTGGTGCAGGCCCTCAGGTGAGAGAGGGATGGGGTTGGGAGGGCAGGAATGTACCTATCAGGGCTCGCTCTTTACAACTGATGAACCGACTCAGAGTAAAAACAGAAACAAAGATCAAGGGATTGATTGTCTCACGTAACACAGAAGTCCGTGGTAGGGCCTCCTTCAGGCATAGCTATATCTAGGTGCTCAAGTGGTGTCAGAAGGTCCATTTTCTCTAGCTTTGGGTTGTCCTTGCCACTGTATTGGCATTGCTCTCTGTAGACTCACCTGTCACATGGCAACAGAAGTCCCTGCAGACTTGTTTAGCAAACCTAGCAGAAAGAGGGGTTTTGGGATTTTTTGTTTTTGTTTTTTTTTCCTGTATAAATCCACCAAAAGTCCCTCGGCCAGTGCTCATGGGTCAGTGTGGAGCCATACCTGAGATAGCTGCTGAGGCCATAAGGCTGTTACTGGCTGCTTCCTGACATGGGGACAGAGAGCAGCGAGGGCCTTCTGCCAGACATGGCGCCTATACCTGGCTCCTCTCTAATGCAGGCAGTTTCTCTGGAGCTTCCGCCTCCCCGGAGAGGCCCAGAAGATTGACCGGATGATGGAAGCCTTTGCCCAGCGATACTGCCTGTGCAACCCCGGGGTCTTCCAGTCCACAGGTGGGGGCCCAGCCTCGGGGGCTTTGGGAAGGAGGGGCCAGGGCCCCGCCTGCCTGTGTCCTCACCACCTGACTGTCTGCTGCAGACACATGCTATGTGCTGTCCTTCGCCGTGATCATGCTGAACACCAGTCTTCACAATCCCAACGTCCGAGACAAGCCGGGCCTGGAGCGCTTCGTGGCCATGAACCGGGGCATCAACGAGGGTGGGGACCTGCCCGAGGAGCTGCTCAGGGTCAGGCCCCCTTTTCCCCTCCCCACAGCCCCACTACCCAGTGCTGTCCCCCTCCCTGCCACAGGCCCTCCCCGTAGGTCTCCCGGTGCCCAAGCCGGCCAGTGCAGTCGTGCCAATGTGTCCCATTTCTTTTCTCTCTCTCTTTTCTTGGCCTCCCTCAGTCTTCATCTCTCTTGTTTCCTCTTTCCCGTTTCTCTCTGGCCCTCGGGGTCTAAGTGTGTCTGATTCTCCATCTGTCTGTCTATCTTGAGAACTCTGCTGGCCACTGCTACTCTGTATCTCTTCTTCCTCTCCTGGGGCTCCCTCCATCCTTCTGCCTCCTCCCCGGACCACTCCTCCCCTGGTCCCATTGGTCTCATTGCCTCCCTGGCTGTTGGGGCCCCCCCAACCATGACCAGGTCACCCCGGGAGGGTCCCTTGGGCCTGGAGATGCTGACTGCATCCTCGCCCCTCAGAACCTCTACGACAGCATCCGAAACGAGCCCTTCAAGATTCCTGAGGATGACGGGAATGACCTGACCCACACCTTCTTCAACCCGGATCGGGAGGGCTGGCTCCTTAAGCTGGGTACGTCCCCTCCTGACCCCGCTGGCAGCCTCTGCAGGGGAAAGTGAGGAGTCCCAGGTTCTCGTTGCCATGCGCACCTGCTGTGTGATCTTAGGCAAACGATTTGGCCTCTCTGAACCTCCAGTTGCCACATCTGCAAAACGGGGCCAAAACCAAGATGAGGTCGGTGCGCTGGGCCCGAGCTCAGGCATAGAGGAGGGCCCCCTAAATATTTGTGGGTACAGGGTAGGCGTTAGGGAGCACTGAATAATTGCCAGGCTCTGTGCTTATGAACACAGAGTCCCCGCGGGGGTGGAATGGGGTGGGGGTGGAGCCGATTCCCCCAGAAACACAGGGATCCAGCAGATTCTAGATAAGTCAGCAGGGGTCAGGCAAGTGCCCCTTCTGTGGGGGTTATCTGAGGATTGGAGGGGTTCTCACCCTTGGGTTCACGGGACATTTCCCTGGGGAGCTTTTAAAACCCCGACGGCCAAGCCGCAGCCTCCTGGAGCTGGGATTTCTAGGGTGGGATGGGCTGTCAGTCATGCTGAAAGCTCCCCAGCCGCCTTCCAGGGCAGCCGAAGTTGAGAGCCACTGGCCTAGAGCCCTGCGTGGTAATGGTAGGCGCCATGGGAGTGCTAGCCGCAGCTTCTGAGCCCCAAGGCAGCGGACAGCTGCTCCAGGGCCACGGCGCTGACCCGGGGGCCAAGGCTTCCGGTGCCCAGGGAGAAGGCAGGGAAGCAGCAAGCAGGCCCCAGGAACTAGTTCTCTGCAGACCTTTCCGTCCGTAGGGATGCTTCCCATTTTCTGGAGTGGGGACATTGAGGCTCAGTCGCTGTCCAGCAGCAGCCACAGAGCTGGGGTGGCCTCGGCACCAAATCTCTGACCCTGAGTGTAGCTTTCTGTTCTTTGTGGACAGCGTCAGGGTCAGGGACAGGGAGAGAGGCATCTCCTCCTCCAGAGGCTGAGGGGGACCAGTGGTGGTGGTGGTGGGTGGTGGTTGTGGCCATGTTCACAAGGATGCTTAATGGTGGCCGTTGTTGCTGTCACGGTCAAGGAGCTCAAAAGCAGGTCATCTTGAAGCAGGAAGGTGTGGGCACAAGTGGGTCTGTGGGTTGGAGTCCAGAGAGGGCAAGAGGTGGCCCAGCCACCTTGGGCCAAGCAGCTGGGAGTGCAGGCAGGGTTTGTCCCCTCCCTTTGTGATAACTTGAGTAGGGGGAAGACCTCTTTACTGTGACATTGGGGGGCCTTCCTGGCTGAGGACCTACCCCGAGGGGACGGGCTGGAGCCAGGCACTGATCTGCGGCCTCCCTGGGAGGGAGAGGGTCACGTCGATGTAACTGGTTTTCTTCCCTCTCTTCCCCCCTCCCTCCCTCCCTCTCTCCCTCCATCTCTGCGTGTTCCTCTCTGCTGTTTCCATCTCTGTCTCTGTTTCTGTCCCACCCCCTGTGCTTTCTGGCCCTTGCCCTCCCCCCCCCCCGTTTCTGTGGCCTGCGGCTTCTGGGGGCACCCCATTCTTCTGCCTTCCCTTCTCGCCTGGTCCTGCCTGCTTTCTCGCTGTCTGCCCCAGGAGGTAGGTACGCTGCCCATCCTTGCTCCCTGACCTGACATCGGGGGAGGGGGCTCTCCCGGGCTGACTGACAGGGTTAGGAAGTGGGGTGGGCGAGATCCTGGGGCCCCAAAACCAGCCTGTCCCTGCTTGTCTGTCTTCCCACGCATTGCTTTGTTCTTAGCCCCACCAGCCCCGCCTTCCCTGCGCTCACTCTGCCTCTCGGTGCCCTCCCTGCCCTCCCAGAGGCCCTGTCCCCCTGTTGAGCCCAGGCCCCCTCCCACCCCTTCCCTTTCAGGGGGCCGGGTGAAGACGTGGAAGCGCCGCTGGTTCATCCTCACAGACAACTGCCTCTACTATTTTGAGTACACCACGGTGAGGGCAGGGCCTGGTGGAGGGGCTGGGGGCAGGGACTCCCGGGTCTGAGGGAGGAGGGCATTGAGGGTCTGGACTTCTGGGTCTGAGGGAGGAGGGCTGTATCAGTGCACTAGGGCTACTGGGACAAAGTACCACGAGTTGGTGGCTCAAACCACAGACATTGCTGGGGTTCCAGAGGAGGGGCTGGGCGAGGGCTGGGGAGTCTGAGTCCTGTGCTACTTTTTCCTTCAGGACAAGGAACCCCGTGGAATTATCCCCCTGGAGAACCTGAGCATCCGAGAAGTAGATGACCCCCGAAAACCGGTAAGGCCCTCTCTGTACCCCAGCCTGCTGCGGTGGGGGCGGCCTCTGGTCCTGGGGCCACTCTTACCCACTGTTCTTCTGCTCTCGTGTCTCCCCAG
This sequence comes from Mustela nivalis, assembly GCF_964662115.1. Taxonomy (NCBI): domain Eukaryota; kingdom Metazoa; phylum Chordata; class Mammalia; order Carnivora; family Mustelidae; genus Mustela; species Mustela nivalis. Next base: position 55,709,785 of record NC_139037.1, on the reverse strand, counting down.
AACTGCTTTGAGCTTTACATCCCCAACAACAAGGGGCAGCTCATCAAAGCCTGTAAAACTGAGGCGGACGGCCGGGTGGTTGAGGGGAACCACATGGTTTACCGGATCTCGGCCCCAACCCAGGAGGAGAAGGAGGAGTGGATCAAGTCCATCCAGTGAGCCAGGGCTCCAGGGTCCTTGGGCAGTGGGCGGGGTCTGGCTGCTTGGCCCTCACCCTGCAAACCTCCCTTCTGCAGGGCCGCCGTGAGTGTGGACCCCTTCTATGAGATGCTGGCAGCAAGGAAGAAGCGGATTTCCGTCAAGAAGAAGCAGGAGCAGCCCTGACCCTCTGCCCCCCAACCCTGTTATTTATTACGGAGCTGCCCCACCCGGGTGGCCGGACCCCTGGGCCCCGGGGCTGCGGATCCTGGTTCTCCAATCCTGGTTCTCTGTTTGGAAAATTCACCACCTCTAGCTCCTCTCTCGTTGTTTGTAATTAACACACCATTGGTAATCTTATTAATTATTTAACCACTTGTGGCCTGGGACCCCTCCTTTCTCGGGGTTGACAGGGCGGAGGGCCTCAGCCTTGTTGCCTGCGGGGCTGCCAGTGCACCAGCAGGGCCAGGAGCACTGGTCTCTATTGGGGGTTGTCCGGGCCTGTGAGGGATGGAAGCTGGGGATGCTGCAGCCCAGTGGGGGCCTCCCATGTCCGCCCCTTTGCCCCCACCCCCACCCCCCAAGCCTGCAGGAATAAAGGCTGGAATAAAGGGGAGGTGTCACGGGGCAGCTGGTGGTGTGGTTAGAATTGCATAGTATCGAGCTAGTGGGCGGGCAGAGGTCCTGGGGCAAGGCCTAGCCTTCGTTCCAGACACGCCTTGACAAGCCAAACCCAGGCGGGGGCCCCTCAGCCGGCTGGTGCTCCCAGAGGGGCCGCAGCTCTGAGCTGATGGGATTGTGAGGAGGCCAGTGCTTTGCAAGCAAGAACTAGAGAGTGGGTCGAGCTGTGGGGGGGACCTGCTCCAGGAGCACGTTGGGCAGAGGAGCCCAGAAAAGAGCCCAAGAGCTGTCCCCTGGGGCTGGGCAAGAGGCAGCTGGTGTCAGAGGAGGGCTAGGTGGGAGTGGTTGGTGGGGGTGGAGAACTGGGGGGCCAACGAGCACGGTTCTCAACCAGCAGCTGGGAACAGCTCTGGGAACCCGTGGTACTGCTCCTGTCCTGAGAATCAGCCTCGGAAATGGGAGGTCTTTTCCTTGAGAGCAAATACTTGAGGGATGGGATACCCCTGAACCCCAGGGCCAGGCCTGTTCCTCCTGGCCATTTAGCTTGGGATACACTTGGCATCCCCAAAGAACAAAGGCACAGAGATCGGGGGCGGGGGGTGGCAAGACGGGAGACCCCCTCGTCACTCTCCCACACCCAAATCTGCTGTGGAGGCTTGAGTGCGAGAAACCCCGACATTGCGCAGGCCCTGGGACCAGACTGCATTAGGTTGAAACAGGCCTGCCGCTGCAGGTTGTGTGTGTTTTGGATTGGGGGGGGCAGTTGCATTTCCTCCCTCCCCCAAGCTGTCTTCAAAGGGTGGAAGCACTAATTGAGTGCTCCTGGTGAAGTGGAAATCCTGGCTCTGCCCTTGGCCACAGGCATTGACCTGCTCCACACGCACTAGCAACACTGCTGTCCTCGAAGGTGGGCTCCTCTCCCTGCAGGAGCCTTGGACTACAATTCCCAGCAAGCTGTGCAGGGCTGGCTGTCCCCACCAGTGGGAGAGCCAGTCTGGAGGCCTTCTGGGAGTTGCAGTTTCCTAAGGCTCCAGTGAGGGGGGTGGGGTGGGGTGTTCCTTACTTAGCCCAGTTTCCTACACTTGTGTGCTGGTTGGGCAAAGAGGCCCTGGGCACTTTAACTCCCAGGCTCGGATGGGAAGTGGAGTTCCCAAATGAGAATATGGGATTCCCAACTCCAAACATTCCAGGGAAGTGGGAGTCATCAGCTCAAGAAGAAAGGAGGTCTCTGGATACACACAGGGTCCCACCACTACCTCATCCTATCCTGCCCGCCTCCGGGGAGTAAACCCATAGGTCCTGAATGTCCACTAGCAGGGAGAGTAGTCGGCTCGCAGAGGTACCCTGGAAGGGCATTGCAGGCACAGGAACAGTATGAGCAGAGGCAGGAAAAGGTACGGGGTGTTGGAGTTAACGGACAGCAGGCTTGTATGGTATGATGGAAGGAAGTTAGTAAGAGAGGGGAGTCAAAGGGGATGCACAAGCCTGATCATTTGGAGCCCGATCCACCATGGGAGGGACTTTGGATGTATTTTTAGTTGATGGAAACCATCCAAGGGTGTGAAGAAGGCAAATGACGTATTTGGATTGAGCCTGTAGGAGGAGCCTCTGGCTGCTCCAAGAGAAGAATTTGGAAAGGAGTGGGGGCAGCTACAGGGAGGATAGGACGCAGTGCAGTTTTACCCTGGGGCTGAGGTCACGGAGAGAAGTGGACCCGGGAAGGGGCGCCCACAGGATTTGCTGAGTGCCAGACCAACTCTGGAATTCTGGCTCGAGCAACAAGTGAAAATGCCATTGATCGAGATGGTTGGAGAGGGAATTGTGGGGCTGGGGAGTAGGGATTGGTGGCTCTGGTTTGGCCAACTTTAGCTGCAATTGCCTGTGGGACATTCAAACCAGACTCGTCACCTCAAAATCGTCCTTCAGTTTTGCCCCAAATCCATCTCCTTCCCAAAGACTGAGGATTCTAGCTGCCAGCTCCCACCTCTCCCAAGACCCCAAATCCCCAGCCCCTTTGTTACAGGTTGAATCATATCAGCCTGAGATCAGTATGTTGAAGTCCTAAACCCCGGTACCTCAGAACGTGGTCTTATTTAGAAATCAGATCATTGCGGATAAAATCTGGTAAGATGGATGAGGTCATTAATATAGGCACTAATCCAATATGGCTAGTGTCCTTATACAAAGAGAAAATTTGGACCCACAGACACACACGCATGGGGGGAGGGAGAAAACATGTGAAGGTGAAGGCAGAATTGGGGTGAGGCTTTTACACATTACGGAGCAAAGATGGCTGGCGACCACTAGAAGTGAGGCCAGTCCTGGAACAGTTTCTCCCTCACAGCCTCACAAGAAACAGATCCTGCAGACATCTTGATCTTGGATTCTAGCCTCCAGAGCAGAGATGCTGTCAGTGAACTAGTAATATAGTCCTCCTCCCTCAGACCCAGGAGTCTTGCCCCAGCCCCTCCTCCCTCAGACCCAGTAGTCCTCACCTCCAGCCCGGGACTCCTTCAGACCCAAGAATCCTGGCCCCAAACCCCTCTTCCCTCAGACCTGGGAGTCCTGGCCTCCTGCTCTTCCTCCCTTAGACTCCAGAGTCCTGGCCCTCACCACCCTACCAGTCCTGGCTCCATCAGCACACACGTCAGGTGTGTCAACAGATCAGCTGAAGCACAGCCCGGTCTTCCCACAGTGCCTCTGAGAAAGACGCAAGAGTCTAATCCTCACTCTCCCTTTCTCCATCCCTGGGACTTAACAAGTGACCCTAATGCCTTCATCCCCTTAACTCCTAAGCCAGGAGTCTGCAGCACCCATGCTGGGTCCCCACTCTGGTCCCTTCCCTCCCTTGCTCTCACCCAAAGTGAGTCCTGCAAACATGCAAATGAACTTGGGACCAAAGGGATGGGGCGATAGGTTGAAGGCAGGAGATCAGAAACAGAGGAGAGAGACAGGAGGCAGAATCAGTCAGGAGCCCCAGAGAAACAGAAAAAAGAAACGGGGACAAAGAGACAAGGCAGAAAGACACAGGCTTCAGGGAGGCACAGAGGAGACACATCCAGATGCAGAAACACAAAGAAATAGTAGAATTAGGAAGAGGGCCACAGAACTCAGGCCAGGTGGGATGAGAATGTCCTGGCAGGCGGATGCTCACAAGCAGACACAGGTAAACTGAGGTACAGGCACTGTGGGGCAGGGAGGTAGTGGCCAGTGGAGGCACAGGGCAGCTCTGTTCTGAGGTGTGGGGGATGTGGCCAGGAGCCATGTGGGTGCTGACCCGTCATTCCTGAGCACCCCATCCGCAGCTCTGGCCCTCGCAGGGCCTCTGGCCACCTCCACAGCCGCCTTGGGCAAACAGGGCTCTTCCGACCGCCCTGGCCTCTCCCTGCCAACTCTTAGCGCAGGTCAGTGCCGCCAGCAACAGACGCAGCCGGGAGCCAGAGAAGCAGAGCCTCGGCCTCCCCCTGCGTAGCGCTTCCACCTTCCCAAGCCTCCATGTTCCCATCTGTGAAGTGGGCGGCAGGCAGCTGATGGTGATGTCTTCGGGACCCTCCCCTCTTTGCCCCGAAACACACGCAGGCCCTGCATTCCTCCAAAAAGTTGTTTTTGTCTTTTTTAAATAATGTGAAAATGCCACGCGAAGGTTTGAACTAGAGGCCCCTCCAGGGGCCAGGCTGGGGCGGGGAGGGGAGACGCGAGATGGGGGTCCAGGTCCCCGAAGCCTGCAGCCCCTCTCTGGGGCCAGGAGTGGGTGAGGAGGGGGCCTCCGCTGTGCCGAGGGGCTCCAGGCCCGAAAGAGTTCAGTTCAGTTCCGAGAAAGGCGGCTCTTCAGGGAGGGGTGAGGGGCTTTCCTGCCTCATTTGGCACCGAGGGGGTCGGGGGGCTCAGGGGAGCCGTCTGGGGGGCTAGGGGGTGGGGGGCCAGGGCCTCCCGTTTGGCACATGGTGGGGGAGGGGGAGGGCCCAGCCTCAGGAGCCTCCCCAGAGGCGGTGTCTGTGGTGGTGGCAGTGGCTCCGTCGTCCACAGAGGATTCTACTCTCAACCCCTCTTCTGGGGGTGCAGGGGGGTGGGGTCGTCGGGGAGTCAGTTCTCCACGGGGCCTGAGGACAGAGGAAATGATTTACTGGGCAGACAGGCTCGCAGCTTCTCTTGGAGTGAAAGCAAAGCCCTCAGCAGGACATACAGGGTCCCCCACATGACCTGCCCTATCCCGTTTCTGTCCTCACCCACCCCATCCCCCTCACCCTGTCCCCTCCATGGCCACACTGGCTTCCTTGCTGTTTCTCCTGGGCTCCAGGGCCTACCCCAGGGCCTTTGCATGGTAGGGTCCAGTAGACAAGGGGTAAGTGGGCAGAGCCCCACCAAGCATAGAAGTCCATACGGAAGGGGGCCCAGCCTGCAACCCCCGCCAGGGTCTTGGGAGACAGAAAGGTCAGCAGCCTCCCTGCCCCGCCGTAGCAGAAGCATCGGCTGAGTGAAGGGATTTGGGCTTTTGCACAGTTGGACCCTCCTTTGCCTCTCCTAGTGATTAAAGGTGAAGTCATCCTGGCACGCTAGTCCCCGCTGCTCTCAGCCCTGACTCACCACTTGGCCGTGTCTCATGCCCTGGACCCACCCCACTCTGTCCTCACCGGGGCCTCAGAGAAGACCTCTGAGAGGAAGTGACATTTGAGGTGAAATCTGACGATGGAGCCAAGTGAAGAGTGTGCCCTTGGCCCTGTCCTTCCTGCCCCGAATCCCAACTTACTCTCCTCTCCTTCCTGGACGCTGGTGCCAGCCTCCTGTTGGATCCCTCACATGGCCCCAGAGGGGTCTTCCTGCACCAGCGGCTACTGCTGCCCTTCCCCTAATCACAGCTGGCCCATGGCTCCCTAGTGCCTCCTGGACAAAGTCCCTCTTTTCAGCCCACCCTTAAGCCCTACAGGGTCCGCCCTCTCCCCCTACCATCCATTCCCCCCACTCCCTAAGTAGCCCGCAGATGCACCCGCTTGCCTTCTGTTCCCTGAACTGGCCAAGTTCTCTCTTGCCTCAGGCCCTTGGGCAAGCTGTTCCATCTGCTAGCGTGCTGTCGCCTCCTTCCCCTTCACCTAGTTCATGACGGCCAGCCCCTCGAGTACTTGATGCAGTGGCATGGCCAAACTGACGAAGCCCTTTTCCTTTGTCAGCTGCTTCTCCAGCAGCCCTGCGTTTGCACTTATTTCCCATGACACTGTGGGGGTCAGTGTCTGTGGTGGGGTAGGGTGTTGTGGGGCTCATGGACCTTGCTCAGCACGGAATCCCGCACGCCCAGCCCAGCACCCACACAAAAGCAATGCTCAATGGGTATCTACTTCGTTAAGCGCAGTGAGAGCTACCAGAGACCACCGCGCATGCGCATGACCAGTCTGTGGGGCTGTGTGTGTGTAGGATGAAACTATGCAATCCCCTCAATAATTTTGGGTTAGATCCTGGGATCATCCCCATTCTACAGATGGGGACACTGAGGCACAAAGAGGGAAAGTGACTTGCTCTAGGTCACCGAGTCGAGGACAGGCAGGGCCAACAACTGGATTCGGGCACAATTTGGGGGAGCAGGAATGCTCCTACTTTCCACCTTCTCAGCCCTATTCTCGGGAACATGTGCGTCTGCTCAGGCCAGCGCAATTTCTGCATCCAGGGGTATTCTCTAGAGCGGCAGCAGGGGGCAGCAGAGAGCCCAAGTCGCCGCAAGAGTCTCCCGGCTCAGATGGGCAAGCACAAAATAGGGCCTCTGTAAGGGCCTGTTACTGTTAGTAGTAATGCTGTTATTGTTATTGCTATGGACTTCCTGACCATGTTCTCTCTGCTCCGGTTCAGCTAACTAGCTCTGGGCACACTGGTTTTCTCTCCCTTTGTCGGCCTTTGATCAGCCTGTGCCCCCAAACGGACGTGGGATCAGGATCTGACAAGTGCCAGGCAAGAGACTGGGCAAAGATGAGCCAGACTCTGAGGGGATCCTTACAGAAGGGGAAACTGAGGTTCAGGGAAGGGGCGTGACTGCCCTGGTCTATCCGTTGGATAGACCTGGTCTGAGCTGGTTCCAAGAGTTGGGTGGGGGTTGACTGAGAGAAGAAGGGGGGGAGAGACTGAGGAGAAAGAGACAGGTAAATTCAGGGATGGGGACAGAGAAAGAGAGGCAGAAGTGGGGGCAGGCCCGAGGGTCTGAAGCACTGTACCTGCGGGCCGGGCGTCGGGGGCCCGGGCGGGGGGCCCCGGGGTCTCCAGCGCAGGCGAGACGGAGAAGCGGGAGAAGCACAGGGGGGGGCCTGGAGGGGGGAGGAGGGGGAAATCCTCCGCCCATTCGAAACTGCCTCCTAGTGGCGGGAAGGGGGTGGTGAGAAAGAAGAGGAGAGGACGCGGTCAGACCCTCCAGGCACTTCTGGAGCCGCTCACCTTCAGCTCCAGCTGTCCAACCCCGCCCCTCCTCAGGCACCTGTCTCCAGCAATCTACACGGTGGACAGCGCCCCAACTCTGGCCCGCCTCCAGACCCCGCCCCAGCTCCGCCCATTCAAGACCAGCCCCACCTCCAGGACCCGCCCCGCCCCTTACCAAAGCCGCTGTCGTTGCTGGGAAACCCATCTCCGGGGGTGGCGGGGTGGGGAGGCGTCGGGGGCGCTGGGGGCGTTGACGGGTCCGTGTCCCCCTCGGGGGGGCCCTGGACGCTCAGCTCGTTGGTTGGCGTCTCCTGTGGAGGTGGATTAGGGGGCGAACCGTCACATGCCACCCAACAAGCAACAAAGCCCGCTAACACTTCTGGGGCTTCAGGTACCCCAATTTACAATCGCAGCCTCTGACGAGGTGGCTGGAGGCCCTGATCTGCCTTCGAAACCTCAGGTCAGCCTTAACCCCACCCCGGCCCGAGGCTCCTCCCCTGGAGTCCCGCCCACAGCTAAGCCCCTCCACCGCAGGAATTCTCTCCTTGCTCCTTAACGCGACGCTTTCGTGGGAGCCCCCTAACCCAATACCATCTCCATAAGTCCCGCCTTGTCTCCATGACCCCTAACTCCTTTCGATATCTCGGCCACAGGCGTTCAAGTTCGGGGCGCAGAACTACCTACTCTTCTGGTCCTCCAAACCCTTCTACCATCCTGCGCATCCCGACCTCCCCCCGAGGCCCTGAGCCCCGTACTCGGAAGTGGCCCGGCTCCAGCCCGCCAGACCCTGCCTTTGCTTCAGTGGCCCAGGACCCTGTTCATGACTCTCATCTCGGGACCTCATCCCAGTGTGCCCCGCTCCAGGTTGACCGAGATCCATCCACACCCATCTCGGCCCCAATCCACAAGCATCATCCCGCCTTTCCTGTTTCTTTTCAGCACGATGCTCTCAGTCTTAGTTACTCTTAACACAATCCTCAACCCATCTTTCTAAGCCCCACCGCAGTTTCTTAGCTCTGTCTACCTCTGAACCCGCTCCTGCACTTTCTATCTTAACACTACAAGCCGTTTCTCTTATGCCCTACCTGCAGCCTCGCCAGTGCCCGCCCCTCGTGGGTAAAATCCGTTTCATCCCGAGCCGGCCCCTTAGCCTCTACCACAAGAGCGCAGGTCGACAGAACCCGCCCCAAACTTCACTTGGCCCCGCCCCCGCCGTCTAGACCACGCCCCAATCTCCTCAGCACTTTCTCCCTAGCCTCTCCGGACTCCTCCCCGACCACCAGGTATCTCCTCACCGTCCTTCCAGACACATTTTCACCCTCCAGCCCCCCCAACCGTCCAGCGTCCTCCCCACAGGACGCACCCTACCCCTCACTCCACGCCCCGGCCCATTCCCCAGACACCGCCCCCACACCCAAGGTCTCCAAGACCTGCCCTGATTCCCCAGCTCCGCCCTCAGCCAGCTGGCCCCTCCCCTCCCCCCCGCCCCCCCCCGCCCCCGGCAGCGCACCTGGTCGAAGAGGTAGACGGTCACGTCCCCGTGGAAGGAGACCATCTTGCGCTTCCTCTCCAGCTCGCTGTCCTCGGGCTCGTCGGCCCCGCGCGGAGACTTGAGCAGCCCCCGCAACGGGCGGGCCGCGTCCGCGTCGGCGCTGCTCACCACGACGGGCACCGGGGCTGCCCGTGCCCTCCCGGGGCCCCGCGGCCCCGCCGCCGCGCCCGCTGCCACCGCCTCCTCTTCCTCCTCCTCGTCCTCGTCCTCGTCCTCCCCGTCCTCCTCCGCCGGCCCCGGCGACCCCGCCCCGCCGGCCTCCCCGCCAGCCGCCCCGGCGTCCGCGCCCTCCCACGGGGGTCGCCGCGGGCCCGGCCCCGGGAACGGCGTGAGCGTGAGCGGCGGCAGCGCCAGAGAGAGCCGTGAGAGCTTGGCTGCGAGGGGAGAGACCCGGTGAGCCTCTGCTCCCGGGGAAACTGAGGCATGCCCTCCTGCCCTGCTGTGTATCCTCGGGTAGTATCGGGCCCCAGTATGGGCCTCAGTTTCCCCTCTTGTGAAGCAAAGGGCTGCTCTGGGGCCTTTCTCCACGCAGAGTAGGAGAGATCTTCCCCCTACTCCAGGGGTTAACCCTCTCCATGACTCCCCCAGAGTCCGCATCACAAAGCCCCCACTTCTCTCTGCCACCCAAGGCCCTAGTGCCCTGGCCCCGCTGATTTCTTCTGTTCCTCACCTCACCCAGCGAGCCACTTGGGCCACCTCCCTATTGCTCCCACCTCTGAGCCTTTGCACAGGCTGTTCCTTCTGCCCAGAAGCTCCTTTTCTGGTTCAAGTCCTATTCAACCCCTAGCTCTGGTCTGGGCTTTCAAGCCTTCAGAGTTCTCCCCAAAGGTCAGGCAAGGCCACCAGCTCTGCACCCCCATAGCATCAAGCTGCTCTTTCCAAGCAGATGAGCTCAGTGTGTAGCTGTATTTCTGGGGTCATGTGATTCATGTTTGCCTTGCCACAGAACGGACTTGACTCGGGCTCGTTCTGGCTGCATCCCCAAGCACCCAGAAGTACTCAGGCAATATTTGTGGGATTAATGAATGAATGTTCTGTACTATGTGATGTTGACCAAGGTACTTTCCCTCTCTGGTCCTCAACTGCCAGACAAAACTGGAGTGTCTAATCATCTCAAGGTTTCTTTTCCCCCACTTCTAAGACTCCCTGATCTCAGCCTGCTAAAAAGAAGGTAAGGACTCCAGGTCCCTGGAGGAGGAAACCTGGCTTCAAATCCCAAGCCTACTTGCTCACTGTGTGCCCTGGGGCAAGGAAATCCACCTCTCTGAGTCTCTGTCCCCTCACCAGGAAATTAACAGGGGCCACTCATTCCTCCATTAGTGCACCAGTAAATGTGGGACAGGCCCTGTGGGGGCAAGGATGGGGATGACAAGAGGGTCAAGGCAGAGCAGGGAAAAAGACTGGGTGTGGATGGGGTCACTCTCCTCCCTTTGTTCATTCCATCCCAGCTTCACTGGCCTCTTGCTTTTCCCCAAGCATGCCAAGTTAGTGCCCATCTAGGTGCCCCCCACCCAAAACACCCTTCCCCCAATGACCACCCAGCTTACTTCCTTCACATCTGCTCAAAAGTCACCTCCTTGAGGCCTTCCTTGACCATCCATATCAGGGCGATGGGTTTGGGGGCTGTGAGGGAGCTCTCAAGGAGCTCTCAGGAAGGACAAGGTGATAGCCTTTGGAAATCAGGAAGGCTTCCCAGGGAAGGGGAAATTTGAGTGGGGTCTTGAAGGATAAGTAGGAGGTCATGCACTTTTTTTTTTTTTTTAAGCAGGCTATTCCCAGCATCTTCCCACCCAGCAATACCCTCCCGGTGCCCCCCTCCTCCCACAATCCTCTGAAGCATCTTAGTTGCTCATCCCTTGATATTTTCCTGCTGTCTGGAGCCCTTCCTGACACAGCTGGTCGCAAATTCCCCACAACAATCTCAAGGAAGGGATAGTGTTCTAATACCGTGGGCTCAAAGGAAGGAAAGTTCTATGCCCAGCCCCCTTCTGGACCTTTCCCTCAGAGGATACCCTTTCCCTCAAGGGGGGCTGTGAGATTACCAATATAAACCAGTAGCCATTTAGAACTTTCATATCACTACGTAAGGAAATCAGGCCTCTGGGTGATTTGGGTAGAGCCACAGTCCCTATGCCCACCACTCAAGAGGGGCCATTCATCTTTCTCTTAAATCAATCCCCCTCTGCAACAAAAAACACTTTCTGTGTTCCTACCAAAACTCAGTTTCCAGAAAAGACATTTCTAGTTTTCAGGTCACCCATAGCATGGGGTAGGGGGGCGCTGGGTGTAGGGCAGGGCAGAGTCTGAAATTCCCTGGGCCCTGGCATTGGGTAGCTTGGGGCCTGGCACAAAGAGAAGGTAAGCGTGAATTGGCTTCAACCATTAAAACACGCAGAACTTCGGTTAAAAAGGGAAAAGCAGCCATGTGGCAATGCCAGGTGGGCATTGCTGGCTGGAGGTGGAAAGCGGCCGCATCTCCTTCAACTCCCCACCCCCTCTCTCCTGGATGGCTTCCTTCATTTCCCAATACTGTCTGGCCCCCATGGGCATCTGAGTTTGAGACCCCAAGTCTAATGGAATTGCAAAGGGTCTTCGGAAGTCCTAATATTTTGAAGCCACTCAGCCCTATTAGGAAGATGAGTTATCCTCATCATCTGTCTTTGGAGGGAAACTGAGGTACACAGAAGTAAGGTCATTTGTCCCGGGCCACAGAGCCCAGATCTGAGCCCAGGTGGGGAGGATCCAGGACCGGCTCTCATTACGGTCAGCCTGACCTGTCTGCTCCCTGGCAACCCGAGATCCTCGGCTCAGCCATGCCTCTCGGAAGGAGCCAGGTCTCGACCCCCCAACCTCGCTCCCCTGCTCCCAGCAGCCTCCTCCTCACCTTTGATCTGCTCGCTGTTCCCCTGAGGAGGTCCCAAGTCCAAGAACAGTCGTGGCATCTCGGGGCCCTTCCTCTCGGGTTTGGGGGGGTCCCCGTCTGTGCTGGGTGCTGTGTCTCCGCCGGCCCTGCTGTCTGGGGCCCCGGGCTCTGCCTCGGAGGAGGCCACCTCCGGCCTGGCCCTCTGCGGCGCTGGCTCCGGCCTCCTCGGCTGTGCTTCCGACGGCGGCAGCGGCGGCGGCGGCTGTGGCCTCGTGCTGTCTACCCATCCGGCCTTTGCGTCCACGCCGCTTCCGAGGCCGCCGCCGGGGGCCATCCCCGTGCCCACTGGGGCTCGGCCCCCACTCCCGAGGTCCAGCCTCCCAACCCCGGGGGCTCTCGGTGCCCCCCCAGTCTCGGGGGCTCTCCTCTCGGTCCCGGGTTCCAGCACCCCGCTCCTGGGGGCTGGGCCAGTGGGGCCAGGGGCTGTCTCCCCGCCGTTCCGGGACAAGGCCACTGCGCTGGGCTCGAGGGCTCTCTCCAGCGAGGTCTCTGGGGCTGGCACCCCACTCTCGGGCACCTTCTCCCAGAGCCCTGGGGCTCTCCGAGGCCCAGTCTCTGGCAACCTCTCCATGTTCCTGGGGAATCTCAGGCCCCCATTCTCTGACACCTTCTCCTCGATCTTTGAGGGTGTCAGTCCCCCATTCGCCAGCACTTTCTCTTCTCTCTCGGGGGACCTCAGCTCCCCATTCTCCAATACTTTCTCCTCCCTCCTTGGGGGTGTCACCTCCCCATTCTCCAGCACTTTCTCCAGCACTTTCTCTTCTCTCTCTGGGGTCCCTGGGCCCCCATTCTCTGCCACCTTCTCCTCGATGCCCAGGGCTCTCTGGCCCCCGTTCTCCAACACTGTCACCCCGTTCATGGGGAGGCTCGGGTCCTCGTTCAGGCTTGGGGCTTTCTTCCCGCTGCCCAGGACTGTGGGGTCCCTGCTCGGGCCCTGGGCTTTCTCTCTGTTCCCGGGGCCTCTCCCCACCTTCCTGGGTCCCGTCTCTCGGGGGTTTGCCCCCTTCTCCCCCAGGAGGTTCCTTGTCACGTCCTCCCGCAGGGACATCAGCAGCTGCTCGGTGCTCACTTGAACTACGAAGGTCGGCTTCTCCCGGGTCCCCGGCAGTGGGTGGGGACCCGGGTCTGGGGGTGGCCGGGGCGCTCCTGGGTCGGGGGGCTCGGGGGGAGCCCGTGGTCGAGGGACCCCTTCCTCCTCGGCTGCCCCCCCGCCTGGGAAGGCTCCCTCGGGGGAAAAAGGGGTCTCGGTCTCGTAGCCGCTGTCCCCCGGCTTGGGGCCCGGAGACGACAGGCCTGAGCCGGGACTGGCCACGGCTGAGGGAGGGTCGGGGGACACGGCTGGGTCCGCGGGGACCCGGGGAGGTGGCGGCGGGGGGGGGGGAGCGGGAGGTGGCCCCCGCCCGGGGTACTGGGGCGCCGCCGCCCCCATAAGGGGGTCCAGAAACTCGGGGGGGGCCGAGGTGGGGGGGGCCAGGGGCAGGTCGGCTAGGGAGCCCCGCTCTGCCCGCAGGGACGAGTCGTCCTCTGGGGGATGGGGACAGCCAAGAGCGGGGTGGCCCCCCCAGCCAGCAACGGCTTCCCCCCGCTCCAGGGGCAGGCAGGAGCAGGCCCCCTCTCGGCTGCATAGGGGACAGGGTAGGGGGCCCCGGCGGCTGGGGCCAGCCCCAAGGCTGCTGCTGTCTTCCCCCGGGGAGCTGCCCTCCTCCTCCTCCTCCTCCTCTTCTGCCCACGGGGCGGTACCCCGCTCCCCCAGCACCTCGGCAGGGTCTCCCGCCAGGGTCTCCCCGGCACCTCGGCCCTCGGGGTCCCAGCCGCTCAGGAGGAAGCTGCCTGATGCCGAGGACTGGGCCGGGAATGGCCGAGCTGCAGGGAAGAGGGGGGAGGCCCAGGTCTCGGACACCAGCTGGGGGACCTCGGAAGGGGCCTGGGAGGCCTGAGGGGCAGGCACTCCTGGGTCCAGAGGGTCCCAGTCATTGGGAAAGAGGGGCTCGGGCGGGGAGCCATGCTCCTCGAGGCGGATGTAGTACTCGCTGCTCACCGAGGGGCTGCGGGCGCTGATGACCGGCAGGACGCTGGGCGTGGACAGCGCCTCATAGAAAGGGTTGGAGGGGTTGGCATGGGGGGCCGGGGGCGCAGATGCCGGCTGCCAAGGAGGTGCCCCCCCACCGCGGCCAGCCCCCCGCCGCGCCTTCTCCCACAGGCACTCAAGGTTGAGGCCACGGCTGCTCTCAGTGACCGTGAGCACATCGTCAGGGTCGGCCCCGGGGAAGCCATCCAGGAGGGGGAATGGGGAGGAGAGGGTCCCCGGGCGGGGTGCACTGTGCTGCGGGGGCCAGGGCCAGGGGAAGGGACCGTCTCGGGGTGGGGGGGGTGGGGGCGGGGGTCGTGGGGGACGCTCAGAGAGCAGGTAGGTGAGCTGCAGCTGAAGATCAGAGGCCGAGGGGCGCTGGGCAGGTGGCCGCCAGCAGGACTGCAGGATATCATACCTGGGGGAGGGGGAGGCACAGGTGAGTAAGGTAGAGTTGAAGGTGTGTGGAGGGGGCAGGGAGAGACCCAGGGCATGTGTATGACAGATGGGGTGGTGGAGGGAGGGGTCCTGGGGGGGACAGACAGTAAGGCAGATGTAAAGAAATGATAGTTAGGCGGCCTCCTTCTCTGGGCTGTGAGTTCTGGAATCAGAGACAAGCAAGCGGCAGGGGTCTTTCAGCAGTGGAGAAACTAGGGTTCAAGTACCAGTCTTGCCTCAGGATTGCCCCTTTCAAGGGGCAGATACCTCCAAGCAGAAAAAAGGGGTGGGGCATAGCGAGTGCTGAGTGAGGCTGGGGGTGATGTGAGAGGTGAGAGGCTCTGGGACATCCTGGGGTGAGCTGGGAGGGTCAGGGGTTGGGGGTAAGGCCCTGCCCTCACCAGTAGTCCGCATAAGGCAACTTGAGCCTCGGCCGGGCCAGCTTGACGTGCTGCTGGCGGACCACGAAGGCGAGGACCTCCTCGTCTGACAGGTGGCGGTAGGGCTGTGCCCCAAACTCAAAGAGTTCCCACAGGGTCACCCCCAGGGACCTGCGGGGAGCAGAGGGCATAGAGAGGTCAGAGCCTGGCCCTGCCCCGCCTGGGGGCCTCCCCTCCGGCCTCCGTTTCCACAGCCACAGGACCCGTGACCCTTCCCCCTTCCTCGCCGCCCTAGGCTGCGCGCGGGCACCGGGGCAGGAGGACCCTCTCACCAGATGTTGCTCTCGCGGCTCTGGTCCACCACCATGAAGGTCCCATGCAGCTCCCCAAGGAGCTCAGGCGCCGCCCAGCGCAGCGGGATCCACAGGCGCTCGGGGGTCAGGTAGTAGTCCTCCTGGGGGGCGGGCCAGAGCCGGGTCAGGCGGGTCGCGGGCCTTCCCCCGCCCCCCGCCCTGACGGAGGGCAGCCCCCACCTTGTAGTTGCTGTGGGCTAGCCCATAGTCTCCGATGCGCACGGTGAGGTCAGAGGTCAGCAGGCAGTTGCGCAGGGCCAGGTCGCTGGGGGCGGGGCAAGGACGTGAAGCTAGACGGGGGACAGCCTGAGACCGACTGCCCGCCTCGCCTGCACTGCGCCCACCTTGTAGGCTCCGCCCCTTCTCCCTTCCTTGCTTTTCTCCTCCCCTGCCCCGCCTCTCCAAGCATCTTCCTCTCCTGACTCCTCCCCTCCCCTCTGGCTCCTCCCCCTCTCCCCTAAGACTCCTCCTCTCCCGATTCCACTCCCCTCTCCTGATTCCTCCCGCTCCTCTTCCGACCCCTCCCCTCCAGGTTCCTCCCCTCCTGACTCGCTTTCTCCCGTAGTTGAGCCCCTTCCTTGCGGCTCTACCTCCCACCCTCATAGCCTCGCCTGCCTCCTTTAAGTAGTACCCCACACACACTCTTCCCCGTGGCCCCCCCGGCAGCCACCTGTGCACGTAGTTGTGGGAGTGGAGATGTGCCAGCCCGCGGGCGATCTCCAGGCCCATCCTCTGCAGTGTCCGCAGGTCTCGAGGGGGCAGCTCAGGGGACAGGCCCTCAGGGGGTCTCTGGGCCCGGAGGTAACGTTTCAGGTCCCCCTGGGAGGGAGGACAGGATGGGGTCAGTACGACCCCCCCCTTCCAGGGATCCACTCATCCCGCCTATCCGAGGTGAGGATGGGGGGGCGGCCTCTGCACGCAGGGGGCAGTCCCTCTGAGCCTGTTTCCCCGGAGGCTTAAAAGGGCACAACAAGAGAACCCACCTCGCATGCGAGCGCTCTTCCACAGTGAGCGCTCAGGAAATGTTAGCGCACGTCGCGCGTGTTTTTGCCGAAGATTCCCAGGCCCCCAGGCTTGCTGGCAGCCCTCAACCCGTCCAGCCCGCCACCCCGCCCTCCCTCCGCAGACCCTCACCAGTTGACAGAATTCCATAATCAGCAGAAAGGGCAGTGTCTCCACACAGACGCCCAGGCACTGGAGGACGTTGGGGTGCTGCAGGCTCCTGGGGCCAGGGTGGGGAGGCGGCAGGGTCAGGGCACAGCCGCCACCGTCCCACCGCAGACCCCTGTCTCGCCCCAGCCTCCCCGCAACACCAAAATGTTGCTCCACCTCCCGGATCCCGGCCGCACCCCCACACTCACGCTCCCTCAACACACAGCTTCCTACCCCGGGTCCCCATCTCAGGACCACCCCACTCCTCCCCAGTTCCCAGGCCAGACCCCCAGGTGCCTCCTTGCCCTCCTGCGTCTTCACCTCACCCCCCACCCCCCCACCCCCGCACACACCCCCTCCCCCAAGCCTGGCTGGAGCTTCTTCATCTCCTGGCCTCTCTTCTCAGCCTCCTCCCTGCCTCCGGTCTGTCTCTGACATGCCATTCGCTGCACAAAGCCCTCCGTGGCTCCCGATCACCCGAGGACGGAGCAAGTCTTGATCCTGGGTGTGTCCTGCCCTTCCTCAGCATCACTTGTCCCCACCACGCCCCACGCATCTCCCCAAACACACAGGCACCCACTGAGACCGCAGGCCTTTGCGGTTCTGCTTCCACTCAGCAGTCCTCCTCCTCCCTCAGTCCTGGGCTTCAACATCATTTCCCCAAGAAACGTCACCGCCCTCAAGCCCCCTCTTTTAGCCTCACACTGTGGGTAAGAGTCAGGCTGGGGGGCAAGGGGAGGGTTGAATCCTGAGTCCACTTTTTTTTTTTTAAGTCATCTCTACCCCAAACGTGGGACTTGAACTCATGACCCCGAGATCAAGAGTCGCATGCTCTGGGGCACCTGGGTGACTCAGTGGGTTAAGCGACCCACCCTTGATTTCAGCCCAGGTGGAGATCTCAGGGTGGTGGGATGGAGCCCTGCATCAGGGCTGAGCGTGGAGCCTGCTTGGTATACTCTATCCCTCTCACTCTGCCCTTCTCTGCTTATATGCTCTCTCTCTCTCTAATAAATAAATCTTAAGGAAAAAAAAAATAGAGTCAGATGCTCCACCCACTGAGCCGGCCGGGCGCCCCCTGTGTCCACCTTTGGCAGGTGTGTAACCCCAGAGAAATAACTTCACCTCTTCCTGCCTCAGTTTTCCTCAACTGTAAAATGGGCACAGCTGTAGTAACTCCCTCAGACAGTCGTGAAGAGGAATTTCATGAGACCAGGGAGAAGTTGCCACACAGTGGACGATCCTTGCTATTATTACGGCTTTTCCGTTCCCATGTTAACACACTGTTTGATTCTCATATCGACCCACATTTTCCTGCCTTCCCACCTTTGCAGCTGCTCTTCCCTCTGCCTGGAACATGCTTCCCACCAGGCCTGCGCCACCGATCCCTCCCAGTCAACCCTGCCTCCCCCAGGATCCTCCAGAGCTTTCCTCCTGGCACTTGTCAGTCTCTGACATTTTCTTCTTAAAATTTCCTTCTTCATTTGTTCATTGCAGATTTCCTCCACTAGGGGGGGAGCCCTGCTAGGACAAGAATTTGGGGACTTTCTGTGTAGGTGGCTGTGTCCCCAGTGCCTAGACGGTGGGGGCGGGTGGGGTGGGGAGGTGCAATGAAAATGGGCCCAGTGAAGGCTTTTGTCCTGATTCCCAGCCTGGGGGTCTGGAGAAAGGTGAAAACATGCCCGGCTTTCAGGGTATAGTGAGAAATTTTCCCACTCGGGTCGGGCCAGGGGCAGGGGCCACTGGTGTGCGGTGGGGCTGGTGCCCAGCCTCACCGCCCGAGTTCCAACCTTCTCCACCTGGGAGGACTGTGCCTCGCACCCCTGCCTGGTCACGAGACCAAAGTGGTCATAAATTGCTCGGTGTGTCCTGGGGACTTGAGGGACAGCTGGAGCTCTGAAGGTGGGATTTAGGTTGGCAGATGTGGAGGAAGGCTTGGACCCCTACTAGTCTGAGCCCAGGCTGGCCACTTCTGCTATCGGATCCTCTTCTGTCACCCCGGTGGGCAGGATGGTGTTTCCCATTGAATCCAGAGGAAATAGAGGCTCAGAGAAGTAAAGCGATTGGCCCAAGGTCACACAGCTGGTAATAGTGGTTTTGTGGGGACTTGGTCCCAGGTTGCTGGCTCTCTGAGTAAGCATTGACACAGGGTGGAAGGACGCCCCCCATTCCGAGCTGCCAGTGTCATCCTGCGCTCTCCACCAGAACCTTCTGCGAAGGTGGAAATGTTCTAGATCTGAGCTGTCGCACATGGGAGCCACTGGCCATATGTGGCTACTAAGCCCTTGCGATGTGCTGCGTGTAGCTAAGGAAATGAATTTTTCATTTGATTTCATTTTATTTAACATAAATTTAAATAGCCATATGTGGCTAGTGTTTGCCAGCACGGGTCTAGGGAGAGGCAGGCAAACAAGCCAGCCAATGAAATACGTGTTAGGAAGAAAATGAACGAATTGGTGTGATGGAACAGCTGAGGGCCCTCCTTACGTGGGTGTGTGTGTGTGTGTGTGTGTGCATGTGTGTAAGGGCAGGCCTTTCTGACCAGGACCTGAGGAGGGGAAAGGAGCCCACTATCTGAAGCTGGGGGTGAGTGAGCCAGGAATGATATCCTAGTCAGAGGGAACAGTAAGGACAAAGGTCCTGAGGCAGGAAAGAGACTGTTATGGGAAAGGATCAGTGAAGAGGCCAGGATGGCTGGGCCAAGGGGCCCAGGGGCAGGAAGGGAGCAGGGGCAGACCTTGCAGGGTGTGTGGGCTGTACAGAGGTATGGGACTTTGTTCTGCAGGCAATAGGGAGCCATGGGAGGTTGAAGAGCATGAGGGTGATAAAGCCCGGTGTCTGTATGGCTCAGGGTATGCCTCACTTTTACAACTGTTTGAAAAAGGTTCTCCGATGGGGCAATTACTACCTCACGAGACATTTATGCAGCAAATGTTCATCTAGTTCTTATCTAGAAGTCCTTAGAGTGGAGGGGAGACCAAGCAGGGGAGGGACAGGGTCCTGCCTTCCCAGACCTAAGAGTCCAGTAGGGGTGGGAGGTGAGGTGTGGAAGCTCCTCAGGGCCATTTTAGGTCCATGATGCTTTCCTCACCCACAAGCAGGGACCTGAAGCCGGGAACAACCCCTGTGTACCCAGTGCTTAACACAAAATCTCACATCCTCTCAGCTGCCCTCTACTTGAGGACGTTTGGGCTTCTCAGACTCACTACCTAGATGAAGATTCTGAGGTTCAGAGTGGAGAAGGGCAGCCCTCTAGCTCACCTTCCGTGCCCTCCCCTCACCCTCATCATCCT